>NC_081421.1:41200693-41901284 GCF_949786415.1 Peromyscus eremicus
AATATCAATGATTAAAAAAAAGAAAAGGAAAAAAAAACTGGTCCGGTCCCATGCAGGTTCTACAGCTGTTGGTCTAATGTTTGTGAGTTCCTTTGAGCTTGGTTCAGTTGTCTCTGTAGATGTCCCCATTGTGATCTTGACCCCCATTGCTCATGTAATCCCTCTTCCTTCTCTTTGACTGGACTCCTGGAGCTCAGCCTGGTGCATGGCTGTGGATCTCTGCATCTGCTTCCATCAGTTACTGGATAAAGGCTCCATGATGACAGTTAGGGTAGTCACCAATCTGATTACCAGGGTAAGCCAGTTCAGGAACCCTCTCCACTATTGCTAGTAGTCTAATCTAGACCCTCTGCATATAGGAGACAGTTGTGTGGTTTGGTCTGTTTGAGGGGCCCCTGGCAGTGTGATCAGGATCTATCCCTGGTGCATGAGCTGGCTTTCTGGAGCCCATTACCTATGGTGGGACACCTTGCTCACCCTTGATGCAGGGGGGAGGGGCTTGGTCCTGCCTCAACTGAATGTACCAGGTTTTGCTGTCTCCCCATGGGAGGCCTTACTGCCCCCATGGATGATGGGGGATGGAGAAGGGGATGGGAAGTAGTTGTGTGTGTGGCGGGGGGGGGGGGGGGGGGGGAAGCAGTTGGCGGAGCGGGAAGAGGGATGAGAGGGGGATCTGTGGTTGGTATGTAAAATGAATAAAAAAGTTTTAAATTAAAAAAAGAACTGTTGATAACCTTTGCACAAATCAAAGCAATAGGACCAAGCTGTATCAATAGGCAGAGCCCCCTACCGCCGCACACTGGTAGCATTAACAAACAACCCAACCCCAACAAGAAGGCAGGCAAAGAGCCCTGCCCAATTCATTCCAGAATGTCCTGGTTGAAGCTGTGGAAACCGCTCTCCTCAGCCCATGTGCACAGAGCCTTTTGGTGATGGATGGCGTGGAACCCTGCATGAGGCACATCTGCTACAGCACATGTACCACCGTCCGGGTTACAGGCCCAACTATCTGCTTCTGTCACAGCCGTTAGAAATCTGCGAAAATGTAAAGTAATGTCACTCTTTTCACTATTTTGATTGGGAAAATATAGTTGTTTTTTTTTAGTGAAAGAATATTGCTTATATTAGCATGAAATAACGCCACATTAAAGCTATTTTAAAGAAAATTAAACCATAAGCTTCTGTCTCAATTTTTTATTTTTAAAAAATTTATCTTTATTTTTTTTTATGATGTTTCTCTGTGTGTGTGTGTGTACATATGAGAGCATACCTGTGGAGACCAGAAGAGGACATTGAATCCCTGGAAGTGGAATTAAAGATGGTGGTGAGCCACCATGTGGATGCTGGGTACAGAACTGGGGTCCTCTGGAAGAGCAGCCAGTGCTCTTAACTGCTGAGCCGCCTCTCCAGCCCCTGTTTCAATTTTTAATCTAACCTACAGATAGAACATAAACAGATGAAAACCCTTTGGGATCCTCAGTATTTTCATGACTGTGAAGGAGACCCGTTCAATTATTTGAGAAATATGATCTACTAAAACCCTACTTAAGGCTGCTTTGATGAAGAAACATGGTGAAGTGGTAAGATCTATGTTTCAGGGTCCTACATATCCTGGATTCTGACTTTGGGTTCATATTCAAACTTTACTGCATACTAGCTGTTTGATGTCATGGATCACTTTAATTATCCCAAACTTCACATTCTTCACCCAGAAAATGGAAATAATATTTACTGTATAGATCTCCCGAAGAGTAGAGAGACTATATCTGATAAACTTAATTGACATAAGACCTAATGGAGATGTTCAAATATTAACTGACTGAATAGTCATAGTAAGATGATCAGAATATGCAAGAATGCTTTTGGTTTCAAGGAACAGAAACCGCTCTGTAGGTTGGGAAGAGAGAAAATCTAAGAACTAGGAGGAAACTATTCAGGGTCTACTGTGTTCCCCAGAGGCCTAGAACAGTGAGTTCCAATGGTGGTGGGCAGACCGGCTGTGTAGGAGTCCTCTGGAAGTTACTGGAAAATATCACTGCAATTGTAACTTGCGTATGAATTGCCTGTGATGTGGAGCACTTATAACCATCTCCCCTGTAACGTAGGTGCTGCTAGTCTATGGAACAAGTTTGAGTGGCAGGATGTAGATCTCCTACCTCCAAACTATTGATTCAGAGTCGGGGGGGGGGGGGGGGGGGGCTGGCTTCAGAACGCTGGTTTCAATGTGGCTGGGCAGGAATAATACACAAGACTGACATCCATTCATTTACACGTTCAATCATGGACTCCAATGCCCTGCCAAACATCCTGCGTGCTTACTGCAGAAACGACAAAGGGCCGACATTCTGGTGGGCAGGAGGAGCAGGCTGACCTATTTGCTTGTATCTTTCACGCAATGTGAGAAGTGTGCTGGTTAAGATATGTACAAAGTGTTCTGGGATCCAGGAGCGAGGAGTGACTCACTGGTGAAGGTGAGGTTGACAGGGGAGGTTTCACAAAAGCGAAGCTAAGATAGGGTGGGGGAAGAAAAAGTAAAAAAAAAAAAACAGTCTGGAGCTCGACTGAAAGAGGCCTTGAACTCTGTATTAAATCACTCTACGGTCTTGACTGCACTTAGAGAGCTTTAAAAATACTGATATCTAGGCTATCCTAGAGTGATTAAATTCTACTTTCGTGTGTGTGTGTGTGTGTGTGTGTGTGTGTGTGTGTGTGTGTGCAAGCATGCACATTACAGGATATCAGAATTTTGGAGCAAGCAACATAATGCACAGCCGAAGTAAAAAACCAGGACTGTAAATGAGCAAGTGACCACCCAACCTATTTGCATAGAGCATGCTCTTCAGCCTGGATCATGCCTATTCTTCTTAAATTCACTTTTCATGTCAATTTGATATTCAAAATCAGAATTATTTAAAAGCTTTTATGCCCGAGAGGCCATGTGATGGGCATTGGAATGGCACCCCCCCTGCCCCAGGGCCTGTGGGTGTGGGCAGATGAAACTCGCCCTTTGTTCCCGTGACTGCTGTGTGAAAGCTGATCTCTGCAGAGTCAGAGCCCTGGGCAGAGGGCACCTCTTTCACTGGCCCAGACCGTGGGGTCCCTGAAGAGAATCTCCTGCAGAGGATGTGTCCAGTGTGCATGCCTTTTCCCAGCCCCCTTTACTAACTGAATATCTACTGGGGAATTGAGGGATATTTTCACTTGAGGAGATGAAAAGATGAACTCTCCACATGGTGATGGCTGGCAGATGAATCTTGCCGCAGAGCTTCCCAGTACGACTTTGCTGTGTCTGTACTGCGTGTTGAAGTCTGTACCCAGCTACTAAAATGTCATAATTAGGAAAGATCTCTTCTCTCATGCCTCACCACTACAGTCCCTGCCATCGTCTTCAAAGTGTCCAAATGTTGCTGTGACACTTCGGTAGCTGTTGTTCATCAAACGTCAAAATTTCAGAGCTGTTCTGAGCCTTTTAAAATGCGGTTAAAAGGGATTCCATCTATTAAACATAAACACGACTAAAATCTGCCTTCCAAATATGTTTATGTCCAGCTCCAGCCCCCTGGTTTCAATCAATAAAATATCCAGTCACCTTTAATGGAATAGACCAAGCTCTTCCAGTGGGGGACAAAAGAGAATGGGACTACGGTATGCAAATGCCGTGGCCCTATGGTTCCTGCTGTGGGCAGACTCAGTGTGGCCTTAATGCTTATTTTTGACTGTGTACTGCTTTACAACTTCCCACCAGATACACAGGAACTGGGGTACTCCTTTGTTTTCTGAATTAAAATTTCAGGAAGCCTGTGGTAGCAGAGGGTTGGGGGGCACGGGGTGCAGCGGTCCACTTTTCCTGGGAGAGGCTCCCAGACTGCAAGCTCACCGGCTTGTAGCACAGGCTTTCCTCAGAACCAAATGATGAGTAATCACTTGAAAAGAAAAATTCAACACGGATCTTCCTCTCTGACTCAAAGAACTGGAGTCTGTGAAAATTACAGGCTTTCACTCCTCTGGCTCTGCAGATGTGACTAAGCGTCCACGCCACAGCTAATGCAGAGTGGGAGCTGGCCTCCATGTGCACAGTGCCAGTATGTGGGTGGCCCAGGGCAGGCCTCACAGGGTTTGAGTCCCTATGTGTGTGTGTGTTTTGGGGGTGGTGGTGTAGACACAGCTGACTCCTGACAACCTACAAGAAAGACTATGTAACTAGCAAACCACCTCCCCAGCCCCCACGGCCAAACCTGCATTCCCACAGCCTTAGAAGAGCTGTGCCTGGCAAACCCAGCTGAGCGTGGCCTACCATTCCTGCGGCTGCGGGCCTCTCAGACCAAGTGCGGCTCACCCAAGGTCCTGCTTGGAAACAAACAAAGCTGGCCTTCGATCACAGGAAGGGAGTGGAACCTCCCTCAATGTGTCAGTTTTAATCTTGGTTGTGGGAGACATTAACTCCCTCTCTGTGGATCACCGATGGCTTTCAAAATACCAGGAATCATTATTTTACCTTACGGGGTTATTGTAGGCTAGGATTAATTTAGCGAAGGCTTGTGGAAAACGGTAAATGCTGAATGGCCTTATTAGTGCCCCTTTTAAAAAGCCCTTTAATAGTCCTGGGCAGCTGATTTGATGAGAAGTGCTACTTACCGTGACCCTTGTATGTAGTCCTTCTTCTCAATTCAACCTCCCCAGGCTTTTTAGTCCCTTTGATGAATATGTACTGCTTCCAAATGAATCAAACAGTAAGCAGGGATGTGAATTTTGTCTTTGAAAAATCATTCTCAGTCGGGGGGGGGGGGGGGGCAGGGCTTATGCTAATTAGGAGGGAGAGAAATCTGCCTTTTAGAGATAGAACGGATGAGGGTCTCGGTTTTGAGTCCAACCTAAAATGATGGAGATCCAAGTTGAAGAGCTTGCTCACGTCCTCAAGATCCTTCCCAAGACACGGTCGCCCTCCCCTTCCCTTTCTCCTCTCTCCCCTTCTTTCAATGCCAAACAGCATGGCCGCAGGATTGAGCCTGTGCAAGACACATTTGTGCATCTTGGGTGGCTGGCGCAGAAAGCCCGGAGTACGAACACCCCTCTCCCTGGCTCTGCCAGCACACTGGGCCCCTGGAGGGAAGCAGTCTCACTTGTGGGCAAGCCTGGAGACTCCCGGCAGCCAGCCCTCAGCGAACGGAGAGCGAAGCATTTTCTAGAAATCCATCCAATCTCTCTTCCTCTGTCTCTGGGGACACACCAGGGTGTGCCAAGCTCATCTCGCTTGACAGTTTTAAAACTGCCCTTTATGGGTGTTTTAAATTTTTATTTAATAAAGGACCAAATGCTTTATAAGCGGAGATCAGTTGGCGATTAGAGTCCATTCTGCTGACAGGAGAAGCTCCTGCCGGTCTTTATGAGGTCTGCGAGCCCACAGCTGTCCCTCTTCTCCTGTGTTTTCTCTGAGGCAGCGCGTCTCTCCACTTCCCCCCAACTTTGTTTTGGCTTAGTAATTCTATCTTGCGTACACAATTGCTCAGCCTTTATCCTCCTGTTTTTGATTACCAACTGGTGTTTATTTTAAATGCAGTTACTGGCCAATTAAATAGAAATTAGCTACATTGAGAGACAGGACTCCAGCTTACCGTGTCTTCCTTTCCAAAACACTCATCCGTCCTTCTTGAGGCAACTCTCAGGACAGAAATTCCAAAGGCAAAGTCCAGTGAGGTGTCAAGGACGCCCCCAGGACAGCTACCTGCTAGGTCTATAGCTAAAGGAATAGAAATAGGGTGCTCTGTTTGCCCAAAAAGAGCAAGCTAGGATGTAACAAGAGCCACTTCCTGTTGTGATTCCGTTAAACTGTTTCTTGATTCAAGACAGATTCTTCTACCCAGAAAGCAGCTCAGGCTCTTCCACTGAACAAGAGAATAAATAAATGAATAAAACTGTCCTCTGCTTCACTTTGTTGTTCAAGGCAGCTGGGATGCATCTGCCCTTCCACGCAAATATTGACCACTACTTGCCCGGTAATGAAAAAAAAGTGTAGGGGGTGGGGATTTCCCTTCTTGGGCTGGATGGAGCATATGGGCTAAATTATTTGGATGGGGCTTAGAGCTTGAATCTTATTGTAACAAGCTTGTAGCTTGGGCTGTTGGGGGCTGTGGAGCCTGGGTTTGTGGATACTGGTGCTGGTCCTGGGAGCTGGCCTCAAACTTGCGTACATGGAGGCCAGTCTGGCACCAGATAGACCTTGAGCCTGAGTCTGCAGGAACAGGCCTATGTCTTTGGTGTGTACGAGCCAATCAGTCTGGAGCCTCAGCTTAAAGGAGTGATCCAGAAATTACCTGTGTCTATGGGGTCTCCGGTGGGTCACTGAATCCAGCCAGGGGTCACCTGTGCTCATGGAGTCAGATAAATGTTCCATGGAGGTTGGCATGGAGGCTAGGTCTAGGTAGGAGACCGACTTGAAGCCTGAGGTCAGGCTGGTGAAGGGGAGACCTGGAAGCTTGGCCTGTGAGGAAACAGATCCAGAGCCTGGGTGTGTAGGGCAGTACAAGAGTCTACTGAGCCAGGCCTAGACCTGAGGTCTGCTGAAAGTGAAACTCTAGAACTAATTTTCATTTTGGATCTGTGGGTGCTTCCCTGGTGCCTGGGGCTTTGGGAGTTGGCATGTAGCTGTGATCCATAGGTGTATGCCTAATCCCAAAGAGCACTTACAAGTCTGGGGTCATGGACTAGCCTGGTGTTTTGGGGTACCTCTAGAGACTTCACATATGGTTGTCTGCTTGGAGCCTGGAGCTATGGAGGCTGGCCTGCTGCTTGGTTTACTAAGAAAGCATCAGGGTCCACAGCAATACTGGATGCAGTAACCCCATGCCTACGGTGCCACCTGGCTTGGGGAAATGATGATGGGGAAATTTGCACCCTCGCCGGCATGTCTTTTCAAAGGTTTCTACCCTGTACTCAGGTGCTGCTTAAGTGTTATAAAGCTGTATTCCAACCCACGTCTCTGTGAGGAGTTGGAAACTAGGAAGACTTCCGCGTCTCATTTGCTACGGCTGAGAATTTTAAAGTGGAACTAGTTTGTTAACTATGCTAATGTATAAGGTGGGTGACATACAAGGTCAGGAGGGTCATGTCAGCAGGGACAGAAGCTGTGAGAATCAGGCGGAAATGCTCAAAGTGAAAAACCACAAGAAACAGTGACTAAGATAGTTTTGTTCGTAGACTCACATGGAAGTGATCGGTGAATTACAGGGTAGAGTGTTAGTGGTCGCTGAGACTGAAACACAGAGAGTGACGGAAAGGTAGATTACAACCTCCCAGATAGAGCGTGTGTGGTTTGAATAGCAGAAGAAATCACGATGAGATTATCAAATCTTAATGGCAGATATCAAACCACAGACCTCAAAGCTTGGAGAACACCAAGTAGGATGACACAGCACACACACACACACACACACACACACACACACACACACACATATACATACACACACATATATGTACACACAGAGACACAGTCACACATATACACAATCACACATACATACCTCACACACACACACATAAATACACTCTCACACATACACACACCACACACACATGCACACACTCACAGATACACATACTCACAAATATACACACTCACATGCACACAAGCTGTTATACTCCGTTGTCTGTTGCAATCACAAAATACCAGAGGCTGGGTAATGTATGAAGAATGGAAATTTGCTTGGCTAATGAGTCAGAAGTTCAAGAATATGGTACCAGTATCTGTCTTCTTGACATATATAACATGGTAGAGGTTATCACATGATGAGACAGGGAGAGTATGCTACTTCAGATCTCTTTTCCGATTCTTATAAATGCTGTTATGGGGCCTTGCATTCATGACCTTTTCTAGTCTTAATTACATCTCAAAGGTGCTATCTCTGGATACCATTAACATGAATTTAAGGACTAAGTTTCCAACATGAATTTTGGGGGGAAAATATTCAAACCACAGCACATATCTAGGCATAATATTGAAGTTCATGAAAACCTGTGACAGGGAGAGAGGATTGAATGCATTCAGAGAAAAAGAAAGGAAAACCATATCCTAAGGAGCATCCTGGTGTTCTGTTGTGGACTATCACAGGATGAAATGGAAAAAAAAAATAAGGATTATTGTGGCTGGGTTCTTATGCAATAGTAAGTACTTTAATGTTTGAAAGCAGGTTATCATTAACTAAAGATGTACATTTGACCCCTGGGGGATGCTAAAAAGCAACCACAAATGAAAAGGGAATACTTAATAAAGTTATAAAAGAAAACTATAAAAAGCACTCAATTAACAAAAGCAAAAAAAAAATCCAAAAGACAGATGGAACAAATAAACTCACCTTTATTATAAAGATACCACTTAAAAGGATGGAGAAAAATATAACGTTCAAAACCAATCAAAGCAAAGCCAGGACACCTGTAACAACACAAAGTCTGCTTTAGAACAAGAGCTATTATGAAGGATTAAAAAGAACATAATGATAATAATGGGCTCATTTCTGAAACAAACAAACAAAACCCACAACCAGTGAAGTAGTACACACACCCCCAACACAAGCTTCCTCAGATGAGGTAGAAGAGCAGGAAGGGAGGGCAAAACTGGGTTAGACTCTTCAGCTTGCCTCTTTCAGCAACCAGTGGAAGAGGCGCAAAGTCAGCCCCAATGGCTGAAGATGCCTTATAAAGATCAACTGGCAGGTGTAGAAACACCTGGAAGATTGTGTTTTGTTTTGTTTTTCTGCAAATACTTAGGAATATTCATCATGATATACCATGTTCTACCATGAAATTTGCACAAAACAAATTTCAACAAACTCGAAAGAATAGAAGCCGTAAAACGTATGTTCTCTAGCAGCAGAATTCAAGAGATGTCACAGGTGGGAAGTTATCTGGAGAACCCTTCAATTATTTAGAAATTAAACCACTATATTTCATAAATATTCTTGACCAAAAGAAAAGAAAAAGACAACATACCAAAACTTGGGGGGTATCGGTAGAGTCCTGCTTAGGGAGGAATTAACATGCCAGGGTGTCAGAAGAAAAACAGGCTCTCAAACCAGTGACCATCTTTGGTGAATAGAAAAATAACAAAACCAAAACCAAAGTACACCCAAGTTATATGCATAATGATGGAAGAAACAAGAAATTTAAAACAATCAATGAAATAGAAAAATTTAAATAATTGAAACAAAAAGTAACAAGATTGATAAAAACTGATATACCTCGAGCCAGCATGACCAAGAATATAAGGAAAAGCCCACAAATTACTAATATCAGGGTCAAAAAGAGACAATATCTTCTCATAATCCCCAGACGTTAACAAGATAGTATGGATGTATGGTGAACAACTCTATGCTTACATATTTGACAACTTAGAAGAAATGGGCTTTTTGAGAGACTCAAATTACTGAAACTTCCAAAACAAACCAAAAACAACCAAATAGATACCTGAAAAATCCTATATCCACGAAAGAAATTGAATTTACACTTTAAGAGCGACTTCCAGGGCCCGAGAGTGTAGCTCGGTTGGCAGAGTGCTTGCTTTCTACATTAAAAAGCCTTACCATCAACCAGCACCTCAGAAAACTGGTGGGTAACAGGGGGTGGTGGTGGTGGATGCTTCCTGTACTTGGAGGTGGAGGCAAGAGAATCGTAAGTTCAAGGTTCTTCTTGGATACACACAGGGAATTCAAAGTCAGCCTGGGGTACACGAGATCCATACAATAAAAGCAAGGAAAAAAAAAAAAACAAAAACAAAAATCAAAACAAGATATAGAAAGAGGTCATCAAGCTCATGGCAGTTTCAAAGGTTCTACCACACACTGAGTAACAAATGAAACAAAGAAATCTAGCGCAACTGAGTGAGAAATAGGAGAGGAGGAAACTTTCCAGTTTCTGTGGAGACCAGCATTGTCCCCATTTTAAGGCCAGACACGCTGAGCATGGGTGGGAGTGGGGGAGGCACACACTTATGGTCGGTCCCAGCTACCTAGAAGGCTAAGGCAGGAGGATTGCTTCATTATAACAGTTCAAGTTCAGTCCGGGCAACATGGTGAACTCAATCACCTTCTAACCCACCTCATACCCTCAGACAGGCTCTCCTGGTGGAGCCCAGACAGGCCCCACAGTCACAATTCTCCTGTGTTGGCCTCCTGAATGTTGGGATTCTTGAAGCCAGCATTTCAAGAAAAGCAAAGCCAAACAAAAACATAAGGAAACTACAGACAAATATCCCTTGTGCATATTGATGAGAAAAAAAATCCTCACTAAAACACTAGCATATTAAATATAAAGTATGTGAAAGCACAATGTACGATACACCATGATTAAATGGCTATGATGTAAGCAATGGAAGATTTGTTCAACTTTAAAAGACTATTGAAGTACAACAGTATATGAGCAGATTAAAGATTAAAATCTGGGCCTAACAGTAGGTACAGGAAGATCAGGTGTTCAAATCAATCCTCCCAAACATAATGAGTTCAAGGCCAGCCTGGTCTACACAAAACCCTGTTTCAAATAACAACAATAATGGTAACAACAAAAATAGGTTCAGCCTGGTGGTGGTGGTGGTGGCACATTCCTTCAATCCCAGCACTCAGGAAGCAGAGGTAGGTGGATCTCCATGAGTTCGAGGCCAGCCTGGTCTACAGAATGAGTTTCAGGACAGCCAGGGCTACACAGAGAAATCTTGTCTCGAAAAACAAAAACAAAACAACAATGAACAAACAGGTGCAGAAAATGCACTGGACAAGATTCCATGTGCATGTGTGATTATTTTTTTTAATTATCTCAGTAAATAAACTCACTTGACTTATAAAAAGAGATAAAAAAAGCCTATATAGCTCACATAAAACTTAATATTAAGTGACTGAATAACTTTTTTCTCCCAAGGGAATATTATATGGATATGTTCTGCTATTACCCTGGAAATTCTAGTAAGTCATTATAATAAGACAAAATACGGAAATAAATGTCCCTATACATGAATAACATAACTATCATAAATAGCATAACTATCTACATAAACATTCCTAAGCAACCTACACAAAAGCTCTGAGAACTGATAACTAAGTCTAATAAAGTCTCAGGGTACAGCCAATTCACACAAATCAATGGTATTTCTGTACACTAACACTGAGCAATTAGAATTCAAAATCTGAAAAACAATAGCATAACAATAGTGTTCAGGTACATGCTCACATACTTGCTCTTGAGAACACACACACCCACACACACCCACTCGCACACCTTGGGGGTTAGGAAAATCATGTGGGATCTGTGAGCTAGGAAGTACAGAACACTGAAGAAAAAAAAAAACTAAGAAGAGTGAAACAAGTGGAGAGAGAGAGATATGGTGTTTGCAGACTGGAAGATTCAGTATTGTTACGATGTTAATTCTCCCAAATTTGTTGTGTTGTTCTAATCACAATTCCAGCAGCTTTTTCTTATTTTAACATACTTATTTTTTATTTATTTGTGTGTATGATGGATGGACATGCGCTATGGTATACATGTGGAAGTCAGAACACAGCTTGCTGGATTTGGTTCTCCCTCTCTGCCGTGAGAGTCCCAGGGACTGGACTCAGTTGGCCAGGCTCAGGGGCAAGTGCCTTTATCTAATGAGCCATCAAACTGCTACTCAGCGGCTTCTTGTATAGCTGTATATTGACAGCTGGTTTCAATTTTATGTACCGAGGTAAAGAATATAACATTACCGAAACAAATACTTAAAAACTCAGACTATCTCATTTTAAAATTATTTTGTGTGTGAGTGTGTGTGTGTGTGTGTGTGTGTGTGTGTGTGTGTCTACTCTGGGAGGCCAGAAGAGGACACTGGATTTCCTGGAGCTGGAGTTACAAACGCTGGTGCTAGGGACTGAACTTGGGTCCTCTGAAAGAGCAGCAGGCACTCTTAACCACTGAGCCGTCTTTCCAGTCCCACATATTACCCAATTTTAAGCATTACTATAATGCTTCAACTAATAGATAAAGGATAGACAAGAAATAAAACAGAAGAGAGAAACCAAAAACAAACCCACACAAACACAGTTGATTTAAAAAAAAGATTCATATTTTGGTTAACTGAATTTTGACAGTGAAGCAAATGTGATTCGGCACAGAGAGGTGAATCCCTTCAAACAAATGATGGTTAACAATTGAGTGTGCATGCCTTTGCACACGTGTGCTACCATAACAAAATATCCCAGAACAGATGGCTTAGAAACAACTGAAACTTACTGGTGACAATTCTGGAGGCTGGAAGAGCGAGGAGCGGGCAGATTTAGTATCTGGTGAAAGAGCCCTTCTAGTTCTTAGACGGTCATCTTTTCCCTGTTGTTTGACATGGCACGGTGGAAGGCCAAGAAGCTTCCTAGGGTTCCCTTATTGTTTTCATATTTCTATTGATTATTTGGGAATCTTACATCATAGACCCTGATCACACTCACTTCTCAGGTCCTCCCAGGTCCTTGTTACCACCCCCTCATAAAAAAGAAGAGGAAGAGGAAGAGGAAGAGGAAGAGGAAGAGGAAGAAGAAGAAGAAGAAGAAGAAGAAGAAGAAGAAGAAGAAGAAGAAGAAGAAGAAGAAGAAGAAGGTTGTCCGATTTGTGTTGTCCATCTACTCACTAGAGCATGGTCAAACTCGCCGTGGCCAGCCCCTGAGAGGTAACTGAGTCCTTTCCCGTCCCCACCACTGCCAGAAGCTATCAGTTGTGGAGAGCTACACTTCAGCACCCTTATCACACTTTTTTTTTTTTTTTTTTTTTTTTTTTTGAGACAGGGTTTTAGCTCTGGCTATTCTGGAACTCTCTCTGTTGCCCGCCTGCCTCTGCCTTCCAAGTGCTGGGATTAAAGGTATGTGCTACCACTGCCTAGCTCCTTATCACATTTTTTAAGAGTTGTCTTCGATGGCTTTCTGTCTAGGCTGTTACTATGGAGGGAGGTGCTGGAAGGGTAGGGGTTACCCTATAGGCCTTCTATATCCCTCTTTCTCAACTGTGAGTCTGAAGTCATCAACACCATGGCAAAAGTGGCTTCCTTGCCCTTTACTGTCAACGGGAGCACAGCTCATGGACTTTCACATGGTCTCCGGCATCAGCATAGTCATAGACCTCAGTATGGTCTCTGATGGTTGTACAGACCATGGACCTCAACACAGCCCCCTGCCACAGCGCAGACCAAAAACATCAACATGGCCCCTGGCGGCGGCACAGACCATGGACATCCGCATGGCCTATGGTGGTAACATGGGCCACAGACATAAATACAGACGTCTCCCAGCTTCGGTAGGATCATGAACCCAGACATGGCCCCTGGTGGCAGCACAGCCTACAGACATCAACATGGCCTCAGGCAGCCGCACATTCCAGGGACATCCACATGGCCTTCAATGGAAAAACAGGCCACAGATGTCAATACAGTTTCCAACTGCAGTAAGATCATGGACTCCTGGGGTCCCTTTTACAGAGAACCCTAATCACTCTCAATAGACTTACTCTCCAATACCATCACATTAGAGGTTAGAACTTCAAAATATGGATTTGGGGTTGGTCACAGACATTCAGACCATAGCATTCAACATGAAAAACAAAAAAAAAATCCAGAAAGCCGACCCTTACACCAAATACAAAACTCATGGGGAGTTGGCAGTGTAGGTGAGCTGGTCGAGTGCTTGCCTAGCACATACAAAGTCCTGGGTTTAGTTCCAAGCTCTGCACAGACCAGATGTGGTGGTCCGTGCCTATAATTCTAGCATCTGGGAGTAGAAGCAGGAGGATAGGAAGTTTAAGGTCATCCTCAGCTACGTCATGAGTTTGAGGCTAGCCTGGGCTATAGGAGATCCTGTCTCAAAAAAAAAAAATCTCCTTTTGGATCATGGATCTAAATGTAAAACACAAAATCGAAAGTCTTCTTCAGGAAAACAGGAGAAAGTGATATGCACAGGCACAGTTAGGTGAGTGTTTCTGAACAAGGGTCAACATTAAACTAGGGAGCATTTAGCGATCTCTAAAGACTCTTTGAGTTGCCGACTCTGGGGCCCAAGGATGGGAGGATGTGTTGTAAGGATTTAAGCATAGAGACCAGGGATGCTACTTCTAAGCATCCCAAAATGCACAAAATGGATAGCCCTCCACAAAGATGTCGATAGTGCAACCTCTAAGAAACTGAGTTAGGAAAGTATGATGTAGGAGTGAAGGTTCTGCTCTCTCAAATAGATTAATGCCATGCTTGCAAGAATAGGTTTGTTCTCTCAGGAGTGAGTTCCTGAGTGTACACACACACACACACACACACACACACACACACACACAGAGAGAGAGAGAGAGAGAGAGAGAGAGAGAGAGAGAGAGAGAGAGAGAGAAAGCATGCACCTGCCTACATAAACCTTTCTCTCCTGCCCATGTGATGTCCTTCACCTTGTTATAATGCAGCAAGAAGGCCCTCACAGGATGCAGCCTCCTTGGTCCTGCACTTCCCAGTCTCTGTAACCATGAGCCAAATAAATGTTATTTTAGATTAGCTGGTCTATGGTATTCTGTAACAGAAGAATCGACTAAAACACATACTTAGATAGTTATAGCAAGATAGGCCTGTAGTTGCGTGAAAATTGTGCATAAGCTGTTCATAAATGACTGTGTGTGTCAAAACACTATCATCTATCTATCTATATTAATTCTACTGTATTTAAATTAGTGTATAGTGAAGGACATCTGGAAAATAAACAGTATTTTACTATCTGGTCAATAGAAAAAACAGAAAACATTTAAAGCTAAGCACTACCCTAAGTACTTTACATATGGTAATGTATTCAATAATCATCACCTCTTAAAGGAAGAAGGGACGGACTATAATATCCCCATTTCACAGATGGGACAGGAATTCAATAATTTGTACAAGTTCCCACAGCAGCATGCAGCAGGCACTTTCATAGATCACATCTGTATTAATTATTCCACGTCTCACAGTAACTCACCGAGTTAGGTTTCACCCTCCAACCCCGTCCCCCAGAGTCAGATGGACAAACTGAGCCTCAGAACAGTTAAGCAGCTGCTTTAACGAAAAGCGGGAGTGGGGGTGGGTGGGTGGTGGGGGCAGGGCACATGCTTGATCTCAAAAGACATGCTCTTTGGGCTACAGCATGCTGCTGCCTGGTACATTAACATGAGTGGGTAAACCAAAACAGGAAGTTACCGGAGACCTGTCAAAACACATCTCCAGTGGAGAGCTCCTGGCGTGGATTAGTCCTTTGCCAAGTCTGCTTAAATTTCACACCATCCACCTGCATGTGTGTGTGTGTTCTCCCCTTTCCTTTCTGCTAAGGATGGTGACATTTTATATTCTCTGGTTTAGACAGGAAAATCTCACAGGATGGCAGTCACTAAAGGAGCTATAGATTAGCTTACAGGATTTTCTTTTCTTTACATTTAAGAGGTAGTAAAAGAGAGGGCTTGTTTCTATTCCTTTAACTTCATTAAGAGATTAAATGCCCTGTGGACAAATTGGCAGGGCCGCCTTGTTTGGAAAAGAATGTGCAGAAAACATGAAATATCATTAGTGTGTGGTAACCTAACAGCATGTGGCAGGGCTACTGTGTGCCTGGCAGAGGCCGATGTGACCACACAGTTCATTAACCCTGTGTAGCTTGCTTAATTCCACCAGGGAAATTAGAGAAGGTTCTAGAACCTGCCTAGAGCTCCAAAATAGACTCTCTGAATTTAGCAACAGTGGGCCCCAGGAGATTAGATGATGGGAATTCCTCATACATAAACTTGCTTTTCTTTGACAATAATCTCTCTCTAGACCAGTAGTTTTCCACCTTCCTAATGCTGTGACCCTTTAGTACAGTCCCCCACATTCTGGTGACTCCCCAACCATAAAATTAATTTCACTGTTACTTCATAACTGTAATTTTGCTACTGTTAGGAATCACAATGTAAATATACGATATGTGACACACACACACACCCGTGAGGGTCACAACCCACAGGTTGAGAACCACTGCTGTAGACTGTCCTGACAGCAGAGAGCAATAGACCTCATTAGAATGCACAAATGTAAAGCTAGCTTTCCAGTGTACTCTAGAATGATTGCATGGTTACGTTCACTTCACCCATTGTGCTGAAGTCTCCATTAGCAGAACAGGAATTCTTCATGTCCATAGAGAAGGTATATTTTAGTCAAAGTGTCTAGGAACTGGGATGGGATGTAACTCATTTGGTAGAATGTTTGCCTAGTGTATATGAAGTCCTAGGTGTGATTCCCAGCACCATATAAAATTAGGTATGGTAGGTGCAGGCATGTAATCCCAGAACTTGAGAAGGCGACATGGAAAGATCAGAAAGTCAAACATGGGCTTAGAGATCATTCCAGGCTGCACAAGACACTATTTCAAAAGACCAGATATCATGTGCAGTGTTTTTCTAATGATTTTTTTTTTGAAGAAAAATATGAAGATATGCTTCACTGGGAGTAGAAATAAGATGGCTAGCTAATACTGAGTGGTTTGTGTTTACAGACTTTATAAGGCTAATGTTTATTATTCTTCTGGCCTTGCGGCACTTAAAAACGGCTTCTGATAAGAAGCATTGACCCCTCACTTGGCCCACAAAGTAACTAGAAGCCAGAAGAAAGTCTGGAGTCTGCTTTTGTTTTGAGCCTGTACTTTGGCTGAAAACAGAGACAAACTGTGTGTGGCTCTTTACCTTTTCTCTTAAATCACCCGGAAATTTAGGAAGAGCAAAACCTGGCAGGACAGATGCCCCAGTCCCCACATTAGGACAATTATCCATTCAAGTGAGGCTGCACCCTCAGTGATTAATGGATTAACAGTTTAATGATTTCCCGGAAGACCTCACAGGACTCCTGTTAATGCTAACTGAGACAATGATGAGTCAAAATTGAGTGGGACTGGAGCTTGACCAGACTGCTTGATTATGCACACCTTTTCGCATCTATTTAAACCTAAATCTCATGTCAGCACCCATAAAATGAACTGGGGGGTTGCTGAACCCCTTTATTCCTTTTTCCAGTGGCTTTTTCCCTTTTCTGTGCCTCTCAGCCCCCACCAATGTTTCTTTACTTCTTTAATTGGCATATCAGTTTGGGGAGCCCAGTGTAGTTTGTTGGGGGAGGGCAGGCTTTTACTCTAAAAACCTCCAGTAATAATTTGAGAGTTTACCTGTTTTTGTTTCCTTTACACCTTCATTCTTTTCCTTCCTGCACTGGTTAGTTTTTGTCAACTCGGCACAAGCTAGAGTCCTCTGGGAAGAGTGAACGTCAATTGAGAAAATATCTCCAGCAGATAGGCCTAGAGGTGAGTCTCTGGGGGCATTTTCTTGATTAATGATTGGCTGATGTCCAGCCCACTGCAGGCATCCCTACCCCTTGGCAGGCCATCCTGGGTTGTATTAGAAAGCAGGCTGAGCAAGATGTGGGGAGCAAGTCCTGTGCCTTCATGTCCTCTGTTTCGGTTCCTGCCTCCAGGTTCCTGTCTTGAGTTCCGGCCCTAACTTCTCTCAGGGATCTAAAGGGTGAGGTTCAACCTCTTGTGTTTACTTCCTAATTCTCTTCTGCCAATGGAGCTATATTTTATAAGCCCATTGACCTGAGATCTATCCCATGACTTTGTTTAGAACACAACACTTGCCCTGTGTACTCTCTGATTCTCGCCAGTGACAGTGGTGAATGCACCTCTGCAGGGACCACACTGGAGGTCAAGGTGTGTCCTAAAAGCCTTCCTCTGCGTGGCTCATTGGCCAAGAGGTATTTAAGTGGCTTTGGTTCTCCTTTGAAAGAAATTAAATAAGGACATATTTCATTTTCTAGGGCACATGCATAGTCTGTCAGATCAGCACAGAATTGTTTGTCAAGTGCTTGTAGTCCTTGTCCTTAGCAGAAGAAAGAGAATACGTGTGGCTTTTGTTTACAGCTGTGGGTCAATGTGGAGTGTTACTGATTTGACCAGTGCTACCGTGTCTGGGCAGAACTCCAGCCTCCCAGCTAAGGAGTGCTGTGTCTTGCCAGGACTCTGTATGGAGACAGTATGTTCTCTTCTTTTACCTGCATTTTCCTCACTGTGTGGCAGGAGTAACCTGGCTTCACCTAGCCATCCTCCAACTCCTTTATAGACCCACATGCATTTTTCCACGGAGAAAGGCAAAGAATTTTGTGAGATCTCTCTCTTAACCCTTCAGACAAGTGAGAACCAGCAGTGCCATCATAGAGCTGACTGCTGATACCATGCCGAGTCTGGCATCTCCCTAATGAAACCAAGTGGCTTGATGAGAATGAGACATTATCCAAAGCCAGCTCCGTTCAGCAAATGGTGTAGCCTTCCTGGCTTCATTCCCCCGGTTCTGGAGTTCATCATGCCATAAACCACAGGGACTTTGTATGCATGTTATTGTATTAGCTCCATATGCCGAATACTCGTGGAACTCACATGCAGAATGTGTGATGTCAGAGCAGTTTACAAGAGTCTAAATTTTGTGCAGCTGTTAGACTCAGATGCTGTCTTTCATTTTTTATGTCAGCACCATCCCAATAAATGCACTGATCTTGAGACTGAAAAGTAAAGAGAGAGCTCTGTGCTTGAATGTGTTTCAGAGCCAGGAAGCCCTGTACCACTTTTGTGTGGATCTGAATTTACTACAAGAGGTCACATCAGGGTGGTGGCTCCAGTTCTTTTGGAAGGAAAAACCTAACTGGGGAAATGAATACAAGAGCAAGTACAGAACACGCGAGGATGGCAGTTCTGAGACAACCAGAATCAGATGTGCCCTTGGAAGTAGAGAACTTCAGCTCCACAGAGCCACTGCAGTCCCTCTAAGAGGCACTGAACTGGCTTCTGAGAAGGTGCTGGCTAACAAGTGTCCCCGACTCTAACATTCCGAGATCAACAAGCTTGTCTTGGGTTTATTTTCTTTGGAGTAAGACCATCCACTGTCTTTTACCAGCACAAGAGTGGTCAAACATTGCCACCCAATTAATACTGATATTAAAAGATAGAAGCTCCCAACACTTACGTGGAACTAAGGACAATTTACACATATTTCTAAAACCTAGAGTTTTAGATTTACATTTGCTATTTAGACCCCTATTCTTTATGGTTTGGTAAAGAAATCAAACTTTGTGTGTGTGGGGCAAGAATTATGTGGACAGCTGCTTGCTTACTTTGGGACCTAAATTAAGATTGGACGTCAGATTTATTTCTCCCTCCACCCATCATTATCACTTGATTTCAAGGACTCTGGCTGCCACTGTCCCCTGCCCTGGTGAGATGGCAAATGATCCTCTGTCTTATGGAATTGTCTGAGTTGCTGCTCCTCCTCACCATGTTTTGTTGTAAAGGTTTTTGAAAACCCAGGAAACAAAACTTTTCCAGCTTCTCTCTTGAAGACAGAAAACATTCAGTTGTGCCACGCTGTGAACACTTTCGGGCTCACTTCTCATTCCAGATGCATGGTGTGCCTAGCTACTTAAGATAGAAAAGTCCCTGCTGTGTTCCTTCAGCAAGCAAACAGAAGATTTTTGTGAGATCCTGGGCTCAGTTTAGATTCTAGCCTTTAATACAAAGCAGTCAAAACTGCTATGCAAGAAGTCATTCTATGGGGTATTTGGAGATGATCCATTGAAGAGCATCTGCTTAAATCTAATTGGAAGAAAGTGGTTTCCAAATGAACAAGGTGTGCTTGGAGTGAGGCTTACTCCATCGGTTTGGAAGCTACCACTCTTTGAACAGAAAGCTGGGGTCCTTCGCGTCATTAGCTTCAATGGTTCCTGAAACTCTCTGGATCTGGTGACAGATACTCAAGAACTTAGTGCTTCCTGAGTGTGGTGCTGGCTAGATGTTGTAACTCAGGCTAGGTGAGTCACGTAGCAGCACCTGACTGACAAGCAATTGCTGAACATTCTCAGCCAGGAACAATCCAAAGATTTACAAGAAGGTCTTGTGGCACTCACAGTCATTTTACAAACACCTTCAGTTGTGAAAGTTTCGGTTCTCAGTGAATGAGACCCTTGTGAATGAATGGTTTTCTAGTCATGTGACTCATACTACACGAGACTAGCTCTCATAGTTCTATTAAAGTCATATCGTGTTCCCTGGGATAAATATATACCCATTTAACGAGGATGTGTAGGAATTGGCAGCGTTAAACAAATCTTATAGTGAAAAATACTCAGCGCCATCTGTTTGATTTCTGGAGGTGGTTTTATTCTTATATTATTGCTGTCTCCTGTATCTTTTATTCTCAACTCCTCACACTCTGAAAAGATTACTCATCCTCGACTTGAAATAATCCTTTAACTCTTTCACTGTAGAAAAATCTTTTAAGCCTCTCCTAACCGAAGGAATGAGAGCCTCCACAACCAGACGCTCATACACACATAAAATTGGTACACACATAAGCCCATCTCTCTTTTAAAGCCACCATTGACTTTTTACTGAGAATTATATGTCTGATAACACCCGACTTACGATGAAAATAATAATTTCGAATAGATGATCATAATTTTCTGGCGGTGGTGGTGGTGGTGGCGGCGGCGGCGGTGGCGCACGCCTTTAATCCCAGCACTAGGGAGGCAGAGGCAGGCGGATCTCTGTGAGTTCGAGGCCAGCCTGGGCTACCAAGTGAGTTCCAGGAGAGGCGCAAAGCTACACAGAGAGACCCTGTCTCAAAAAAAAAAAAAAAAAAATTTCTCTCTCCCCCCACCCCAGTGTTCCAGCTACATATGTTATCCATTTTGATGCTGTCCTCAGCTCTTAAATGTTCTAGAGGTTTTAAATTCTTTTTTCTTTTTGTGTTTCAATTTGGGAAATTTCTATTGGACCATCTTCAAATTCCCTGGCTCTTTCCCTGGCTCTTACCAAACTCCTGAGATATAACCCACTAAAAACTATAGCACTTCCCTTCCCCACACTCCATCACCACAGAGCAAACACTCAGTGGGTTACAGCCGAGAGAACTGTACGATCCAGGCACACCCCAAAGCTAAGAGAGGATTCAGGAACAAGAGCATTAGAAGTGTCTGAGTCATTTGGAATTCATAGAACAAACGCCAAGCAAAGCCGGACTCTAAGCCAGATTAGTAGCAATCCTCAGTGAAGGCCTGTTTTACCTCGGAACCTAGTACAGGTACAATGTACCTGGTGTTCAGCCAAAGATTACGAGGTGTACATACTAAAAGACAAGAAAACAAATACACTGTGAGGAGATAAAGTGACCACCACAGTCAGATTTAGTTACAGCATAAATGTTGGAATAATCAGACAAGTAATTTAAAACAATTGATTAACACATTAAGGGCTCTAATGAAAAAATAGACAGCATGGGACATCTAATTAGTACTGTCATCAGAGACAAAAATTTGGGCTGTCGAGATAGCTCAGCACTTAAGAGCACTGGCTGCTCTTACAGAGGACCCAGTTCCCAGTGCTCATACGGTGACTTACAACCATCTGTAACTCCAGTTCCCAAGGATCTGACCTCCATGGGCACCAGGCACACATGTGGTACATGTACATGCAAGAAAACATTCATACATATAAAATAAATAAATACATTTTTATAAAAGAAAAAACTCCAAAAAATAAATGAATAGAAGGAAACTAGAGAAACTCTCCAGTGTGGTGTCCAAGGGAAATGGCTCTGTCAGTAAAGTGCCCACCCCACGAGGATGAAGACCTGACTTCAAGACCCCATAGCCCATGTCAAAAAAAGCCAGAGTCATGGAGACAGGCAGATCCCTGTGTCCTGGTGGCCAGCCTAGCCAAACTGGTGAGTTCCCGGTTCAGTGAGAGGTCCTATCTCGAAATATCAGGTGGATAGCCATTGAGAAACATTGATCTGGCCTCCACATATGTACATGCGTGCACACCTACATATACATGCCTTACATACATAAAGAAAATACTAGAAGTGAAAACTGTAATGGCAATTTTCTTTGTGAAAACACTGTTGTACATGCAGAGTGCCTAAGTGTTCGGAGGCAAATGTTTGTATCTACTTAGATAAGAATGAAAATATGGATGCTAAGTTCTACTAGATAGTTGATTCTCTAGTAAAGCTGAGAGGCTTCTCATTCCACAAGAAGTTATATTTTAATTCAGGGATGTATTATTTTGTAATTCAAAACATTCAACCCGAAGGTGGTGAGTCTTACTCCTCCATGAGAGAAAGCTATCCCAGAAAAGATCTCCTTCAGTTCCTATTTTTAAACAGTTCCAGAATTGTAAACATGTTGCCTTTTTGTCTGAGTACAAGACCTCTTGGGACTGTAGCATGGAAGGAAGGTCACCTCTCTGCTAATGCAAAGAGTTTGGTGACCTTGGTATATGCCAGAGCGAGGGCAGGGACTGCACCCCATCACTCTCTTATCACGGTCTTTCCAGCGTCCACTCTGCTGGGTACCCAGCAAGGTCTTAGTATAGACGGGTTGGGTTAGTAGATGATATGAAGCAAGTGTCAGTGGCTCTGTGATGAAACACTGTTCTGTATGCAGCAGGGCAATCTGGCAAGTAATTGGTAGGCAATTTCTCTGTTCTTAATGAATATTTTAGAATTTAAACTCTGAGGTTATTAGCATCACGGCAATACTGAGGAAATTAACTAGACCTATAAAGGGTGTTATTTCTTGGTGGAGGCTCTTTCTCATACTGGAATAGCAGTAGAAATTATCCAAGTCTTCTCTGCCAGTTCACAAAAAGGCTCAGGAAGTGACCTTAAAATCTAACATTTTAGTTTTCTTTCGTTTGTCTTTGTTTGTTTGTTCCTTGCATTTTAAAAAACATTGTAGTGGATGGGGCCAGAATTAAGACCGCTTGGGAGTTGTAATGGAACATAGCTTATTACTACGAGCTATTGAGATGAAAAGAGAGAGGAGATCCACAACTATTGAGTACCTCACAGCCCAGCCCCATCACTATTCACGGAGATACTGTTAGTCACTGAGCACAAAGTACCTCGTCAGCCTCACCAGAGGCTGGCAACCGTTGTCCATATTTAATGGGTGATGAGAATGGACTTGGCGAACTTGTCTCTGGACACACAGCCTGAAGAACAGTAGGATTAGGAGTTGACTACAGCTACATCTGCCTCCAAAACCCACACCCAAAATGTCTGTAAAACTGACCCAGAGATTGTATATGTATATCCTCTCTTCAACTTCTACTCACCGTGAAGAAATGACCCAGTATTGCTGAACTCGGATTTCAAAATAATGAATGAACACAGGGGTGGTGAGCATTCTCCTGGACCTGCTCAGAATTTAGGCACCCCCACACTGAGGCCAATTACAGATCCTGACAGCTTATAAGGTCATTCACAGTGCAGAGGTAGTTGCTTGTTGTGAATGCCCTCATGAAAGCTCCAGAGTACTTGCTGACTGAGATAAAATTATTTTCATCTTCATTTCACTGCACCAGAAAGTTAGCATTCCAGGCACTGCAGCTTTCAGAATGTTTCTGACACATTTGAATACCTTGCTACTGTATTCTATACTTGGCTTGGCTTCCACTAGCTACTCCATTTAGTTCCATGAGCCACTCCCCTGGACCTTTGCACACTGGAGTGTTCCATGGCCCACATCTGTTGGCTACTATTCTTTTCTCCCATCCTTTATGTGTATTTTATACACCAATTACACTCATTTTTAGTTTTGTTTGTTTATTTTTTGCTCTTATGGCTCTTACACATTGGGGGCCCACCACCCAGCTCCCAAATAAATACATACATTCTTAGGAATGCCTGGCCTTAGTTTGGCTTATTTCTAGCCAGCTTTTCTTAAATTATTCCATCTACTTTTTGCCTCTGGGTTTTTAATCTTTCTCTATTCTATATACCTTTCCTTCTTTCTTACTCCATTGCTGGTTGTGTAGATGGGTAGCTGGCCTCTAATGTCTTCCTCTCCTCCTTTTCTTGCTCCTCCTCTTCTCTTTTTCCCTTCTATTTATTCTCTCTGCCTGCTATCCTGCCTATCCTTTCTCCTGCCTTGCTATTGGCCATTCAGCTCTTTATTAGACCAACCAGGTGTTTTAGACAGGCACAGCAACACAGCTTCACAGAGTTAAACAAATGCAACATAGAAGAACGTGATACATCTTTGCATCATTAAGCAAACATTCCACAGCATAAACGAATGTAACTCACCTTAAAACAATATTCCACAACGCATCTCCAGTCTCATGTCCAGTGGAAATTATCTATAAAACAGAGCTGCAAATAATTATTGAGTTCTACCTTCATATCTAACCTAATTTAATTCTGTATCCCAGTACATGGCTTGACTATCTACCTTGTTATTCAAAGCTAAACACTTCCCCAGTTGGACTTAAGAAGTCTTCAATGAGTCTTTCATGACCGACCTAAAGGAGCCATGCCTTACCATACCAGTCTCTAACACCACATCTCATTGGTTTTGGGGGGCTTAGAAGTATCTAAAATGAGTTTGTTCAATTATTTATTTGTTTGTTTAGTATCAGTTTTCCTTTGTAGGATGGCATCTTCACCTGAACAGAGATCTTTTCCCTCCTATTCAGGACTGTAGCCGCAGCTAAGAATCTCATAAGTAGTAAATGTTATTTAAGTTATTTTCTTTCTGCCATCCTACAGAAAAAATAGATTGCAGGCTCAGAAAATGACCTAGCAGTATATATTTCAGTCTTAATTTTTGCATTTAAAAACAATGTAGTGGTTGCAGCCAGGATTAGGATTTTGAATTAGAAGTCACCTTGGTAGACTGGTCCTATGGAACCAGAGCCGCAGGATCTCCATGACTCGGGACAACAGCAGGATACCTGAAAGGAATTTCGGTGAGGGTCCAGTATTGACTGGTGTACCGGAAGCCAGAGGCCTTGAACCTGACCAGCAACACATTACACAAAGAACATTTGCAAGTAAAGCCGTGTGGACAAAGAGATATACTACATGATACACTGCAGCTCCTAATGCCACTGAGATGAGTGAGGTGCTGGAGAGGCGGGAAAGATGGAGAAGCGAAGGGGTTTGTTGTTGTTTGTTTGTGTTTGTTTTGCGTTCTTTGTTTTGTTCTGTGGTTTTGTTTGTTTGCTTTTTAAATAATATTTTACTTATTATTTATTTCATTTTATTTTTCTTTCTTTTTAAATTTTCTTTTGCAGGAGGAGGATGCTGCAAGGGTGAAGGGCAGATACGGAAGGACTGGAAAATGAGTGGGATTGGGATGCATGATGTGAAATTCCCAGAGAATCAATAAAAAAATTATGTTAGAAGAACAAAAAGAAGCCCCCTTGGCCACACTCTGTAACCCTGGCTTCTTGAGAAGCTGAGGTGGTAAGAACCCTGGAGTCCGTGAGTTGGAGACCAGCCACGGCAACATATTGGGACTCGATCTTTAATTTAAAAGCACGAATAAAAAGTTGTGAATTAGAATGTCTCAATGAAAGTTTACTGAATGAAAGTTAATTCATTATTGAGTATAAAATTGGTTGAACATGATTGCAAAGAAGTGAATGGATCCTTCACCTGCAGTTATAATTACAATAAAAGAACATTGCACTCATTTTAAGCAGCATTCTAATTACATGGCAGATTCTGCCTTGTTCTTAAGATATACATTGCACTGTGTCGTGACTTGCTGGGTCATTCATTGTATCACTTGAGCACTGTGAAACATTCTCCACTTGAACTCATCAGAAGACTAGTACAAGGGGGATCTGCTCTCCTGACAGCACCCAGCTGTCCGGACGGAGCGTCCCTGCTTGATTTTCATTACTCCAAATGTCTAACCTCACTTCTAGAGTGCTTAGATGGCCAAATATGGGCTGCCCTGGAGAGTGACCTCTGTCTCCCCTTCCAAACAATTCCTCCCAGTTAGTTAAACTGGACCCGGTCGGTACTGGCTCCTAGCCAAGGAGCCCGCAGAAGAGAGCACTTGTTGCTTTTGAACACACTTTCCCCGGAGGCTTCTCGTGGGATGGCAGCATCAGTTTTGCTCCTCTGCTTCCCTTTCCGATAGTGACATGTTCTTCACTGCCGTCACTGCTCACAAAACACTGTCAGAAAGCAAAGACGCAGAACGCCAAACACGGTAGAAGCTTGAGATTTACTTTTGCCTCCTAAGGAGAACTTTTAAATAGAAAGATGTTTTATAAGCAGCTCCATGTCCTTTTAGAGAGGAAACTGGAGGGACGGCCCGGATGAAAGAAAGCGAGGCATGGAGTGCATGAATGCCTTTTATTCTGCAGGATTGTGGGTAGACCTGAAGGAGCAGGGGAGACAGTGGTCCCTTTATTATCTGCAAACTGAGTCCAAGGCATGTGGGAAGGTCCAGAATCTGCACTTGAAGTGAATATTCCTCAACTCTGGTTTCAACAACAAAAAATAATATCAAATTAAAAACAGGCTTGCAGATCTGTAAGAAGGTCAGTCATTAGCTGTGTCTAAGCCAGGTCCTGCAGGTCAGTTCAATTGGGCTGAGTCCACTTTGCACATTTTGAGAGTTAGTTCAGAGCTCTATGTAAATAAAGATTGTAAAAATTTATTCAAATTAGTTTCTACATAGATTTAGAGGTCAGATAATATACAAATCATAATTAATAATATATAAAAATATTCTATGAGGTGTCAGAGCAATTACATTCTCAACTTGTTTTTAGACAGAACGTTGGTAGATATGACATGAAAACAGGAGGGGAGACTATTTAGGGGAAGGAAGAGGCCAGCAAGAGAGTAAGGGGCCTGGGGAAAGTCGGTGGGAGAGGGAGATAGAGAATAAATGATGCATACGGATGAAGATGCCACAATAAAATCATTACTTTGAACAGTAACTTAAAGTAATAAAAAAAAAGTGGTGATATTGTGTTCCCCCAAATATTGTGCACCCTAGTAAACTTATCTGGGGTCAGAGAACAGAACAGCCACTAGATACAGAGGCCAGAAAATGGTGGCACACACACCTTTAATCCTAGCATTCCAGAGGCAGAGATCCCTCTGGATCTCTGTGAGTTCAAGGCCACACTGGAAACAGCCAGGCATAGTGACTCACACCTTTAATCCCAGGAAGCGATGGCAGAAAGCAGAAAGGTATATAAGGCGTGAAGACCAGAAACTAGAAGCTTTTGGGCTGGTTAAGCTTTTAGGTTTTTGAGCAGCAGTTCAGCTGAGATTCATTTGGATGAGGATTCAAAGTTTTCCAGTCTGGGGAAACAGGATCAGCTGAGAAACTGGCAAGGTGAGGTGGCTGTGGCTTGTTCTGCTTCTCTGATCTTCCAGCATTCACCCCAACACCTGGCTCCAGGTTTGTTTTTATTAGTAAGACCTTTTAAGATTTGTGCTAAAGAAAAATGTTTTTATTACAGTTTGGTTCATTTTTCTTTTGGAACAGCAGGCTGACTTTGAACTCTATGTACCAAAGGAAGGCCTTGAACTCTACATCTTCCTGCTTCTACCTCCCAAGTGCTGGGATTATAGGTGGGTACCATCAGCCCAGGTTATTACTGTTTTTCACTATTGACGGTGAAATGCACAATGACTTATACCTCTGGAGGTAGTTAGGCCGTGCTGTTTGCTCTTGAACTCACGAAAGCCAAAAGCTAATTTGGACTAAAACCTGTAAGGCCCTAGGAATTTAGAAAGGGATTTGGGTGTCTTCTACTCAAGTGATGGATGAGTACACAAGCCCAGGAAGACTTCGTTCCCTCCCAAACCTCAGTTTCTATCTCTGTCTGTCTGTCTCTCTCTTGTTTAAATAGATGGAAACTCTATATCTATTTGAAACTAGGGAAGTCAGAAATCACCGTGGGAAATCAAATGGACTGAACATCTTATCATAGTTGGAAATACATCAATTACAAAATAGGAATTAGAAAAACAATGTTCAGTCTAGGGATATCTACTTCAGGCAAATTGTCATGAATGTGTTTGTTCCACACACCAAGACATTCCTGTATTTTTCAGAAGTTTCCAAATAAAAATCCTGAAAAGAACTTTGGTTTGGCTCAATAAGTGTAATTCAGGTTGACTTTACTTTTTACCTCAAACCCTGTGTTTCTCAGCCTGCTCTTGCCCGTTCCTCGGTCGTGCTTCATTTTGCAATGGTCAGATGCCCATCTGCATTCTAGCTTCTCTGTGTACTCAGAGAGAAGCTGGAGACATTGACAGCTAAGGCATGTAGACCTTAGAGATATGGGTCAGCCGGGCAGTGGTGGTGCACGCCTTTAATCCCAGCACTCGGGAGGCAGAGGCAGGCGGATCTCTGTGAGTTCGAGGCCAGCCTGGGCTACCAAGTGAGTTCCAGGAAAGGCGCAAAGCTACACAGAGAAACCCTGTCTCAAAAAAAAAAAAAAAAAGAGAGAGAGAGATATGGGTCATTGGCACTATAATTTGTAAATTATTAAGATACTATTTCAAGTTATGTAACTGGCCTTCTAAAAATATTATGCCCCCAAATCATCCTGAGGACTTAGGTCCCCATCACTTAGTTTGACAACAAACTAAGAAAAACATTCATTTTCTTCTTTACTAACTCGTACTTTTTTCTGATGATAAAGAAAAATAACATCCTTCATAAGAAAATAAGCTATTTGGAAAACAAATGATCTGCCATATTAGTTAGACTAGAAAAAGTTGGAAACTATCTTAATAGCCAATAAAGCCTTATGGAAATCCATTATTTTATAAACTAATTAAAATAGAAAAGTAGTAGTTTGAACACAGACAACCTGCAAGAGTAGAAAATGCTTCCTAGAGAAGGCATGGATTATTAAATAAGAATCTCACTGCCAGCCATAGGCTACCTCCCCACAGGTTAGTGGTCAGTGAGGCACTAGAGACCCCAATAGCAAAGTCTATGACTGTTGTTCATTGTTGCCCATCATAACTAGATGGAAAGACCCAATTGCTGAAGGGAACACACTTTGGTTGCAGCATGCAGAGAAATCAAGCTAGAATTAACCTGTTGGCTAGTTTCCATAATGCTGAAGGTACTAACATAAGTCACTGGGGAAGAAAAGTCATCAATGGACTTATCCAGTGGTAAACTATGAATGTTACAATACTAACCTGCCAGACAAAATTGCCCAGGGGGACAGTAGTGGCATGATCATTCTAGGGGTCACCAACTGTTTTCTGGTTGGACTTGAGGCTGCTTGACAGGAAGGAACTCATGCCTGGTACTGTAAACCTGGTCAAAAGCCTGTGGTTTGGGAGGTCATAGACCCTAGGAGAAAAGTCTGGTAATGTTGTTTTACTAAACAGACACATTGTTAAAACTGCCTTCTGGTATACCCATCGATTAGCTCTGCTCTCATGTGCTGTGGGATGGTCTGTATGTCAAGTGTGTTGCTGATTGGTCAGTAAATAAATCACTGATTGGCCATTGGCTAGGCAGGAAGTATAGGCGGGACAAGGAAAAGAATTCTGGGAAGTGGAAGGCGGAGAGAGAGACACTGCCAGCCGCCATCAGGACAAGGAAGATGTAAGGTACCAGTAAGCCATGAGCCATGTGGCAAAGTAAAGATTAATAGAAATGGGCTAAATATAAGAGTAAGAGCTAGACAATAACAGGCCTGAGCTAATGGCCAAGCAGTTTAAATAATGTAAGAGTCTGTGTGTTTATTTTATAAGTGGGCTCTGGGACTGGCGGGACTTGGTGGCAGGAGCTGGAGAGAAATTCTCCAGCAACACTCATGCTTGGTCAAAAGGAAGCTTCTCTTTTGCGTGGGCAGCAGTTAATGTAGAGACTTTAACTTGTCAAAGCACTGAAAATAAGTGCTGAGTGCTCAACCCTAAATGAGATATGTGCATTAACCCCCACGGGGCTCAGGAAATATATTGAAAGAAGGAGAGGAAATAAAGTTGGAGTCGGAAGATAGGGAGGAGGACTGTAGAAATACTTTCTTCTGGACGTGACATGCTGGTTGCCGTTATGAACTCACTGGAGCTATGGTTACCTGTCCAAGATCTAGCCAGTCAATAATTCCAACATGGTTTGGGGAGAAGCTCCTGAAGCTCCACCCCTAGCTGAAGAAATATTGATAATTGATGGCTGCTAGGAAAGGGGAGTCACTTTTCTTTGTGGGTATGGCAGCTGGTAAGTTGCCGGTATTCATATAGGTAGCACTAGCTATCTATCCTCAGTGGCTTATAAAAGTAGGAGGAGGAAGAGGAGGAGGAGGAGGAGGAAGAGGAGGAAGAGGAGGAGGAGGAGGAGGAGGAGGAGGAGAAGAAGAAGAAGAAGAAGAAGAAGAAGAAGAAGAAGAAGAAGAAGAAGAAGAAGAGAACAACATGAATGAAGATGGAGGTGGCATGTGCTGATGGGGATCCTGGAGGAGAAAAAGGGAGGATTTGGGTAGAACATGACCAATTCACATAGGTATGAAATTATCAAAGAACAAATAAAAAGTATTTTTAAGGAAAACCATGGCATATAACCCACATAAAAGAATGTGCAAAGGTCAAAAGCGTTAAGTACAGAAATAGTAGCAATCCAGTAGTGCTTGTCTGATAATTATGCACTAGTATCTACTGTGTTTGGGATCCTTCTAGAGAATGGAAATAGAGAAGCTCAGCCACTGCAGTGCCGTACAGGACTCAAATGTGCACGAACGTTTCAAGAAAGAAGAGGGGAAAGGAATAGGGTGTGAAGTAAGATCTTTAAGCCACTCAATGTGACTGGTTGACAAGGACTGAAGGGAGAGGGAGCCACAGAGGAAAGCAGGGGCCAGACGAATGGGGCCTTGGGATTTATCCCATAAAGAGGTGCTATTGTAAGCTCTAGAGGCCAAAAGATACAACTGTTACAGAATATGCATGTAGCAAGGCTCTATTCATTGGACGCCTTCGTAGCCATGCATTCCTCGATCCATTTTTAAATCCAAGGGTCATTCCTGCAGAATGTGGACTGACTGTGATTGTCACAGGTGTTATAAAGATAAAAAGAGCATGCCCTCCCTCTGAGAGGTTGGGTACACGCCTATGGAAATGATAGGCTGTGAAACACTTCAAAGGAGCCTCCACAAGGTGCTACTGACGCACAAAAGCAAATGCTTTGACGGGGAGGGAATGGGCTAAACAGACAGTCTAAACAAAGGACAGCTATCAGTCAGCAAAACAAAAACCCGCATAAGAATTTCAATCAAGTCAACCAGGACCACGGGAACCCTGGGGTTTCCCCAAGTTAGCAGCTTCAGGAAGCAGCTGCCCCAAGCCCAGGTCTGGGTAGACAAAGGGCAGCGATTGAGGTCTTCAGAGTTTAGCAACTTGAATGGATACTGCAAAGAGACCTCAGAGATGGCTTCCCAAGTTTCACAGTATAGTTGGAAATCCAAGTTTTCTAAAGAGAGGAGGCAGGCAGAAAGAGAGGACATTCAGGGCAGAAGGGAGCTTTAAGTGCAGCGCACAGACATGGTGCTCTCCAGCCAAGGGGCTGGTGCCCTTGGGAATTCTAAGTAGGGAAATCAATAGTAGCCAGAACTCAAAATGCATTGGGAAACTGTGGAGAAACGCAGTTAGACCGTTAGAAAGCGCTGGCACTCTGAAGGGCACGTAATTCCACGCTATGGCTACAGGGAAGCAGGATAATGTTTTAGAATCTCTGTCTCTCCTTTTTAGGAATTCCGAAGTTTTTCACTCTGGCAGCATCAGGCATAGACTGACTGACTCTAAAGCGGGTGTCATACAGAAGCAGTGTCTGCTGCAGACAGAACAAAGGGGTCATTGCTTGGATTTTTTGAATTTCAAAATAGTTGTTTAAATCCTTTGGGAAATGAAACAGCCTGAAGGCAACCTCTCTGATTTTCAAAAGCCTGAGTTCTTGAGAAAGAAAAAGATTGACCCAAAGCTCTAAAAGCTGAGTGTGGTGACATGGTCTCTTCTAAGGAGGCATGGAGTAGGAACGTGGCATAGGATATCAGCAAAGTTCCAGTCTCATGCGACGAAGAAAAAGCCTCAGCAGTTGAGAGGAGGATCCAGCCGGAATGCCAGACTCCATGTTCCTTCCAGATTAACTTCTCCATTCATCTCCACATCAAACCTGGAGGTGGGGTGGAGTGGGGTGGGGTGGGGTGGAGTGTTTTGTGTGTGTGTGTGTGTGTGTGTGTGTGTGTGTGTGTGTGTGTGTGTGGACTTCCTGAGAAGTTTGCCATGAAGCCCCAGAACAAAAGTTCAATCCCTCAGCTGCAGTATGTCCAAACTGTCTGTCCCCAAGAGGTTCTGTGTGTCACAATGGTCCTTTAAGATGAGTCTGAGATAGTGTATTCCTAAATGACATATCAAGCAGTTTTCTTGTTTGGGATAGCTGTAAACTTTGCTGTGGCACCATATGCATGGGCCTTGATTTTCGTTTTTAACTGTATTGTCACCCGCAGCTGCATTTCATTCATCTGTATTTAGTACATTGTAAGACCATCTTATAATTGTTTTCAAGGTCTGGTGATTTTTTTCGTACCTCTAAAAGACTTTGTTTTGACTGAACTCAGACTGAGAAGTAGACACGCTCAGCTCGGACAGCCTAGGTCTCCTGCCATCTGTTTTTGGTGTTTTCCTTTGGCTTCTTTCATTCTCTTGACCAAACATTTAGTATATTCTGCAGCCTCCTCCTTGGTTCTCCTACCGTGTGTTTCTTCAGAGCCAGACACTGGCAATTGTGTCTCAGGACACATGGAGTAGTGAGGTGCTGGATCTTGGTTGCTGTGGTCCTGGGTTTATTGCCTTCTTTGTTTAAGGGCTTTCTGACCACATGTTGGCAGCTATCATCTTCTTTAGAGAGACTGAAAAGCTTCTGGATCCTGCTAGCTCTTTGAGGGCACAGTAGTATCTGTCAGTCCAGGAATATCTCTCTCTTCTTTGGGCTTATTTTTTGTGTGTGTTTTTTGTTTTTTGTTTTTTGGTTTTTCGAGACAGGGTTTCTCTGTATAGCTTTGCGCCTTTCCTGGGACTCACTTGGTAGTCCAGGCTGGCCTCGAACTCACAGAGATCCTCCTGCCTCTGCCTCCCGAGTGCTGGGATTAAAGGCGTGTGCCACGACCGCCCGGCTTATTTTGTGGTTTTTGTGTTGTTGTTTTGTTCTGTTTTTTTTTTTTTTTACAATAACCAACTTGAGAAGCCTCAGGTTGGAATCCACAAGGCATTTGTGAAGAGGCTTGCACTTCCTCTCTCCAGTTCTCCCTGGTCTGTAACAGCGGTTCACAGGGGTCACATATCAATTATTCTGCATATCAGATATTTACATTATGATTCATAACAGTAGAAAATTACAATTATTAAGTAGCTACAAAATTAATGTTATGGTTGGGGGTCACCACAACATGAGGAACTGTATTAAAGGGTCGCAGCATCAGGAAGGTGGAGAACCGCTGGTCTATAACAAGAATGCCCCGCACTCATCAGCAGGCACACTCTGCCATGAGTCAAGACATCTTGCTTCATGAGAAAACCTTGTTTGTCCTTCCCACCACAAATTCAGACCACATAACCCTTCCCCTCTTCACCCAGAGCATCTGCAGCTCCTTCCGTGGCCACGTGCTTCTCCTAGAAAGTACAAAGCGTGCATTCATCCTCCACTTCAGTGAGTTTCTGACAGCCAGTGGTTCTGAAGGGGTCATTCAGCTTCATCTTGACACTGCCGACCACCTAGGAGGGGACATGAAAAAAAAGCATCTTATAATTTTAAAGTTCATTTTATGAGTACCAGATACCTATGCTATTTCTTTTATTGTGATAAAAGTGAAGTTATAAATGGAGAGTCTATTTTATTAGGGCATATAACAGAGGTAGATTTCCTAAAGTATAGCCTATGAGACTATTAAGTTGTATTAGATAGTACTAAGTCGTTTTCCAAAGTGATATGCCATTTAGAATTCTCAGAACTATTTTAGAGTTTGTGTCCCTGGCTCAGAGGATGGTTTCGTGGCTTTAGATGCCTGCTACCAAGCCCGATGACCTGAGCTCAGTCCTTGTAACCCACATATTGGAAGGAGAGAACTGACTCAGTTGTCCTCTGATCCCCACATGTGCATTGTGGCATGTGTGTGCTCACTCAGATACACACACAAAATAAGTAAATATAACGTAATGACAGAGAAGAGTTGTGCATCTGAACATTGCTATTACCTAGTCGATGTAATGCGTGCCAAATAGCACCCCCAAAGGCATTTTAATTTCCACTTTCATCACAGAAAATGTTGAACGTGTCTTCATATATGTTTGCTGTTTGAAATTTCTGTGGAATTCTCTTGTACAGCCTCTGCCTTTCCTATCAAGTTACTTGTCTTTTGATGTTGCAGATCGTTAGCTGTTCTAGATTCTAATCCCTCATTGCTTTCAGTTGTACCAATTATCTCTTCCTTTCAAAGTCTGTTGTTTGTGTTTTCAGTTTCTTGAGAGTGTCTTTTAGGAAACAGGTATTTTAAATGTTGACATAGTCAAATGTATTGGTCTTTGGGTGGTTGGGACATTACATAACTTATTTAAGGCATCCTTCTCTACCCTAACATCATAAAACTTTTCCCTAAAAGTGGAAAAATTGGCCCAGCATGGGAGCGCACACCTTTGATTCCACCACTTGGGAGGCAAAGGTGTGAAGATCTCTGTGAGTTCAAGGCCAGTTTGGTCCATATAGCAAGTTCCAGACCATGCAGGGCTGCATAGTGAGACACTTTCTCAGAAAGAGGAAAAGTGTAACAACTGGTTCCTCCCCTTCACATCCTCAGTTCTTGTGGAGCTGTTTTTAAGAATGTCGTGAGGTAGGAATCCAGCATTAGTCTTCCGTGTCATAAGCAATCATGCCGTTGATTGAAAGCTGAGCCATGCACTTTGACAACTGCGTTGCTACTTAAGCTTCTTAGTATCTTGATATCTGAAATGAAAAGCTCCGTTGTTATTATTGTAGTTTGGCTTTTTTTTGTGTCCTTTGCTCTTTAATGTGTATTTTAGAACCATCTTGTAAAGAAATAGCCTATTTGTATTTTTTACTGGAATTACAATGAATCCATTGAGTTTCAACCCACTCCGTGTTGCCTTCAATTGCTAAAACACCACTGAAATCAATCATGCCCAAATCACCAAAAACTAGATGTTGTCAAATCCGTTGGTTTTTCTCTTTGTTCTCTCGCCTTCTTGACTTGCTAACAGCATGCAACCTAGATGAGAGTGCCCTCCTTCGGTACTCAGCATGTGCTCTGGGCTGTAGAGCATCATGCTGTCCTGATTTTCTCCCTAACCTAGGAAGGGAACCCCTCAGTTTTTACAGGTGGCCGCTTCACCTCTAGCTGACCTCTGAGAGTTGGAGTGCCAAAGACCTGCTATTTTCTTCTCTTCCCCATTTCACTCTCAGGGTTGTGGTTTTCTAGTCCATGGCTTCCAATATTACTATGTATTACTGACCACTTAAACATAGAGATACATAGATTTAGACGTCCAGTGATATCCCTGGTATACTTGACATTCCCAGCTGGACTTCAAGCTGACATAAAAAATTTAATGTACATTAAAAAAAAAAGTTCTACCCTTAATATGATTCTTTCTGTGGTGGTTTGAATGATAATGGTCCCCATAGGCTCATCTGTTTGAATGTTTGGTCCCTAGTTGGTGGAACTGTTTTAGGGAGGATTAGGAGGTCTGATCTTCTTGGAGAAGATGTGTCATAGGAGGTAGCAGGCTTAAGGTTTCAAAAACCCATGTCGCCGGGCGGTGGTGGCGCACGCCTTTAATCCCAGCACTCGGGAGGCAGAGCCAGGCGGATCTCTGTGAGTTCGAGGCCAGCCTGGACTACCAAGTGAGTTCCAGGAAAGGAGCAAAGTTACACAGAGAAACCCTGTCTCGAGAAAAAAAAAAAAAAAAAAAAAAAAAAAAAAAAAACCATGTCAGTCCCCATCTCTACCTGCTGCTTGTGGGTTAGATGTAAACTCTCCACTACTGCTCCAGCACCATGGCTTCCTGCCTGTTGCCACGCTCCCTGCCATGATGGTCATGGATTTAGCCTGTGAAACTGTAAACAAGGCTCTGATTAAGTGCTTTCTTTCAGATATTGCCTTGGTCATAGTGTCCCTTTACAGCAATAACTAAGACACTTTCCCAGACTAAATAAATAACACCATTGTATCTATGTTCCTAACTAAAAGAATGAATAAACATATCTGGGTGGTTGATGGTGCATGCCTTTAATCACAGCACTAGGGAGGTAGAGCCAGGCAGATCTCTGTGAGTTCGAGGCCAGCCTGGTCTACAAAGCAAGATCCAGGACAGACACCAAAACAACACAGAGAAACTCTGTCTCAAAAGAAACCAAACCAAACCAAACAAAACAAAACAAAAAAACAAAGAAAAAATAAACAACAACAAAACCAAATTAGAACCTAAGTCATTCTCATCTGAATCCACTCATCCTCTGCACCTAACCCATTAACAGGTTGCAGATGCTACCTCCAAAATTTCTTTTAAATCCTTTTCTTTATGTCTGTTTCATCTACCATCACAACAACAGTTGAAATCACTATTTTCCTTTTGATTTGATAACAGAAACAGTCTCCTAATCAATGTCTCTGCATGTGATCTTGCCTCACTGTAATTCACTCTTCACTAGGTGATGAGCGTGACCTCAGAGTTAGGTCAGAACCTGTGCTCTCTTGGCTTAACATCTTCCAAGGACCTCTCATTGTAATTAGAATACAATCCGAAGTTCTCACAAGGCCTACTAGGCAGGCTCTTGCCTGCTTCCTGGGGCTTTTGCTCACTAAGTCCATTCCCAGCAGCCCCCTTTTGCTTCCTCAAACATGCCAAGCTCGTCCCTACTTGGAGCCTTTGTCTATGCTGACCCTGATGCCCTTAGCTCACAGCGTGGCTTTTGTGTCCTTAATCTGCTATCGGCTCAAATAGAGAAGAGACCTTCCCTGACCTAAAGAGTGTCACCCACCATAAAACTTCTGAAAGTGTTCTCGCTTACTGATTTAGGTGTTTATTCTTGACTAGAAGTAAAGTCTTTGAAGGCTGGGGCCTTGTCTGTCCTGTTCATCCTTGTTCCTGTAGCTACAATAGTGTGTCTGTCACCTAAGAGTCCCTTGGAAAATGTTTACTCAGTGGATAAAAGTCCTCTCAGAAGGATATGTAGTATGATGAGGAAAGAAACCAGATGGCTACAGCCTAATGATACCTTAAAGGCTTAAACTACAATTCAAAACTAGTCATGTGGATAGGCTTGACACGGAGAGCAATGAAGAAAAATGAAACTAATGTGCTGGGGTGTGAACATTAGCGGCATTTCCTTCCATACATTGTTGTTCTGCTACTGCTGTAATAAGTCAAATCAAATAAAACCAACTCTGAGGTCATATGTTCTCAAAATGAAATAAAGCACAGTCAACTTGTGAAAACAGTTTATATTTACGATTTTGAAAGAAGAAATGAAACTTACAAGTGAAACTCCAAATGGGTGTGTTCTTTTTCCCCTTCGATGACAATCCAATTCATGTAATCATCCAAATACTAAACTTACATTTATTTTATTATGTTCTTTTCATCTGGAGGTTGCTGAGGATTGAACCCAATGTCTTATATGTGCAGTTCCACACCTGAACTTTATCTGCCCTTCCCCACAGGCCCTAGATTTAAAAAGAATGATTCATCTCTGCCACCATCACTATGTAATTCATATATTGTGTGTCTGACCTGTTTTAGAGAATGAAAAGCCAAACATTTTCAGTATTTACATGAATTTTCTCTTGGTTTTAAATACTATTTGTTTTAGCTGGCTGCATAAATAAAAACTAATTATAACAAATACAGTGCCCTGCATTACAAATAGAAAATATTTGAGTAGTTAACGAATGATAAATGTGTGAGATGCAGTAGCCTATGCAGCCTATCAAGTCCCAGCAAATTCAAGTGCCCAGACACGAATTCCGCTGTGATAGTATTGACAGGCAAGGCTTTCCAGAGGTGACCGGGGCCTGGGGTGGATCACTCAGGAATGCTGTTAGTGTTCCAATAAGGAAAGCCCAGAGAGCTAACTAACACTCACAGAACTCAACCACACTGATGCTCTGAACTCAGACTTGGCAGCATCTAGATTCTGAGAAATCATTTTTTTTGTCTTTTATTTGTTGTTTTTCTAGAGTACTTTTATTTAAGAAAATAAAAGCAACTGAACATGTGCCTCTATATCTTCTTTTTTATGAACAATGCAGTATATTGTAATTATTGCTTGGCCTCCATTTCCTTCAATAATGTATGCCAGTAATATCTCATTTATAGATGATATTGTTTCATATAATTCCATCCCATGGACATATTATATTTATTTATAGATGTTAGACTTCATTATTTATAAATAACACATGTAACCAAATTTCTATTGTTGAGTGAGATAGTTTCTGCTGTTACAAATTGGTATCTAATATGATGGGTAATCTCATACAAGCACCCCTTTATACATATGCAAATGTATCTGATCCATACCTAAAGGTAAGATTACTGGGCCAAAGAGTAAATGTATAGGTGATGCCCTACTCTTGAATTCTCAGCCTTAACTCCTCAGTTTACCTGCCAGCCTGAAATTTTGCCTTGGTCAGCCATGCCCTTGGATTGCAGGGCTACATGTTTTAATGTCTGCATGTAATCAGAGGCTGGATGGGCCTACAATGGCCATCTATAGAGTGGAGAGCTAGGAAACCCAGCAGCTACCTAGTTTAAGAATCCTTGGGGTGAAAGGTGCCAATGAACAGCCCTAGTCCACAGAGTCCACAGCTGGAGGCGTGGAAGCTCCCTGAAGACTCATTGCTGCAGCCAATATCCAAGTACTATGGGTGAAAATAACAGGGGAAAAAAACTGCAGCTGAGGTCAGTGGTGTTCCTAACCCTGGGGTCGGCTTGCACCAGCACCCAGAGGTCAGGAGCCTCTAGCTGCACAAGATGAGGAAGACAGACAGGGCTTGATGCTGTACAGTATTCCCCCGCAACACCCCACACACCCCCATTCCACAACACAACAGAATGTGAACCTGGTCCCAGAAGTTTCAGGCCGTGATCACCAGGCTCCATTGCTTTAGACGTGAGGCCGAATACTATGGTGGCGGAAACATGGCAGAGAGTGAGCCATTAGCAGAGACAGCAATATTTGTTATTTATAAGCCATCCAAATGATAGTGTTCTGTAATAGTAACCTGAAATGACTAGGGCTTACTTGCTTTATTTTAATGTATGGCCTAACAAATTTGTATTATGATGTCCTTATGGTGTGTCGGGCACTGTTCTGGGGACTTTAAAGCCTGACCTATTTCGTTCAGTTCTCCTCAAAACTCTTGGATGAGGTGCTATCGTCCTATTTCTCTGATGACGAGACTCTTATGCCTAGTGGGTAGTAGATTCTCAAAGCTCATACCACTAGTTCCCATACCAAAGCTGGCATTGAGATCCAGACAGTGCTAGCTACAGATGTTGGCTTTAACTGGATGTGATAGTAATTGGAAATGAAGTAAGTAAAAGTGTTTTCTATGCACGATTGAGACAATACTTGCGTCTGTTTCCTATTTTCGATGGTACCTTGTTCTGAAATGCTGTAAGAGCTAGGACCGCAGCAGGTTTCTGAAGTACCTCTGGACACAGATGTTACTCTAAAGGATACTGTTAATATTCCTTTGCTCAGAGCGACTGAGGACCACTTGGCAACTTGGGTACTCCACAGCTCCAGAGAGCCCTGCCCATGCAGACTCAGTGAGAATGGCATCCCTGAGGCTGTTAGGATTTCTCCATCTGCAGTGGACCCGCGGGGGGGTCTAACGGCTTGCTGGCTGTCTAAGAGCATGCCTTTCAACCAGATCCTTCTCTCGGTATAATAGCAGTCCATTTTCAGTTATACATCCATCAGAGTTTAAAATTAAGAGGACATATTAAAACCCCACTCTGTATACTTTTGAATTGGTATGTTACCTTTTTGGTTTTAGCCCCATAAAATGGGCTTAAATGTTTAGGTATCTATCTATACACAGTGGAGTTGCTTTTTTTAAATTTTATTTCTATGTGGGATATTATAGTTTTAAATGACTTCCCAGGGGCTTTGGGATAAGTATCTGCCAACAAAAGGCAAATGACAATATGGGAAGAAGTCTAATCCAAGATTTATTCCTTCATCTGTTTGCCTTTAGATAGTTGTGATATCATTCAATTAGACCATTTTGTGTGTTTCAGTGTCCATGTGCGTGTGTGCTATGGTGTATCTGTGAGTGTGGAGGCTCAGACCATACACCTTATTTTGAGGCAGGATCTCCCATTGGCCTGGGGCTCTTCAGCCCTGGGATTACAAGCACACACTACCATGCCTGGCCTTTCTTTCTTTTTTTTTTTTTTCTCATTTGAGAACAAATTCAGGTTCTCATGCTTTCAAAACAAGCATGTTAGTGACTGAGCAGTTTCCCTGGCCCTATTAAATCTTAATGCAGTCAAATGGTACTCAACTGATCTGGTCCTTGTAGACAACTAAATTTGACCCTAAAAGGTAGGTGCTGTCATTTCCAGAAAGGACAGGGCTAGATGAGCCATGTGTACAAGGGACCTACAGAGCCGTCTGGCTTACCCTTTCTTCAGATCACTGAAGCCTTGGGTCAAGAGGGTTGGTAGGCAAACACAGCTGGTTGGTGAGAAGAATGAGATGGAACATAAGATAATTTCCCCTGTGATATCTCACTGTACCCTTACCTCTGTAGAAAACACAAACTCTATTTCGTGAAGATACTCCTATTTTTCTGTTCCAGATTTGTGATTTTTCTTTTGACAGCGTTTACTGACAACCAGTAGAGTTCTTTGAGCAGGAATTCTGTCTCCTCCATCTTTAGACAAAGAATTTTTTTTTATGGAATAAAAACCCCTGATTGGTAATACTGGTCATCACCTACAAGTCTGGGCTTTATCACTACTGACTCATGTGTAATGACTGGTCAGTTCTCTTCCATGTACTTCTTTCAATGTGAGCTGAGAGACTGGAGTACATGGCCCACTATGTACTTTCCAGCACTTGTAGTCATCCTTCCGTGAAGCACCATTGTGATGTCAAATTATCTTATCCTTAAGTACGTTTGGAGCACATAACAATCTTTTCGGTCCTTGATAAATGAGGTAATGTGTTCAGTGGCTTAGTCAGGTTTGCTGCCTTGTTTTTCACAGGCTGCTGTCAGGACTGGGTATTCTGGTGCTCTCGTGTTCTGTTTTCTGTTTCTAAATCACCGCTGAATATACCGTATGCTGACCTGTCATTCTGTTCTGGTTAGTCTAGATTTACTTTTTGTTTTGGATTTTTGAACAAGGAGACATAATTGCTGAGAAGGAAAAGCTCCCCGGTGGACTTTTCAGAGTTTCAGGGCCCTGTCAAGAGTTACACACTTATGACCATGGTTAAGCCAGGAATTAGTGCCTGACTCAAAGGTCCCATGAACAATCACAAGGGATCTGGCTTAGGCACTTAGCCCCAGACAGATGCTCACACCTGGGGAGTGAACAGCAGGCTGAAATGCATCATCTTTCTTGGAGCTTTTGAATAGACTCACACACACAAATGGGCTGCAGGCAGAGAGCAGCAGAGCCGGAGGCACACTGTGCAAAAACTTCAAACAAAAGCAACGCTGCCATGAATCGGGGGAAAGTTGGAAGACGAAGGAAAACAAACGGAGTTGGAGAGCGGCTGAGTCACAATAATAACAGTGGATTCACTGGAGCAAGGTTAAATAAACAAACCTGAGGTGGTGGCCAGATGACCAGACAAGCGGCGCTCCCGTCATCCCGGCTTTAGAAGGTGTTGCAGCATATTGCAAATTCTAGCTCTCTATGAAACTGAACCGGCCACAGACTACTTCTTGTAGCCCCATAACTTCTCACAGCTCTTTTGAAAAACTTCCATCCCCTGCACTAACCTGGTTATGTGCCTGTGCCTTGACGACTGAAAAAGTCAAAATAACATTGCATCTTGATTGAATGCACAGTACCAGGCCTGAACGTTGCAACGTAGTCAGGACTCCGCACTCAGTCTATTTTGCTGAGTGAAGAGGTAGGGTTCAGCCTTACTTTGGGGGAATGGTTGAGTCTGTGTTAGACCCGTGAGAGAGTAGTTTCTTATCTAGATGAAGGTGATGCCAATGTTCTCTGAAAACTTGCAGGCTGGAGCTGACAGAGGCCTCGAATGGCAACACATGCAGTCATTTAACCCAAGCCACGTCTTCTTCTGCTGGTTCTGGCAGCAGATTCAGTTTTTCCACGACCTCATGGGTCCCAGATAAAGGAGCTGGTGGGCTGATAGAGAAAGGAGTTTGGAGAAATGGAGGAGGAGGAGGCCACTAACCAAAGACCACCGCCGCTAATTACAAGGAGATGCTCTCCTTACAAGAAAGCCCGCAGAGGCGAGATGCATGCAGACGTCCCTATTTGAAAGCGAAAGGACATTCTGTTTAAATCCAGTCCCGTGTGTCTAATGTGATAGAAACTGACTTTTATCAATAGGCATGAAGAGCAATCATTAGCCTTTGAATTCTGTGATTTTTTCTGAAGCATCGTATTCTATACCCCAGTGCTCTCATGAGGGGAGCTGTTTTGTTTATGCGTTTGAGCCTTTTCAACACGCTCTAAATTGAAACAGAGAATCTATTCTTTTTTTTTTTTCTCCTGCTGCTGCTAGTGTAAAATCGAATAAGCAACAGCACGCTGCAGGAAGTCAGTCTAGCCACAGCGAATCTGTACTTGTGTTTGAGAGAGGATGGAGAGAATGAATGTTTGCCCTGTGGCATCAATTTCCTGTCTAATGTTCTTCAAGAGGCATTTGGAAAATGCCCAGCCACACAGATGTACATAAATACCATACATAACTTGTTTCTGTCCGTGGAAAGAGGAGCCTGTAAAATTATGACAAAGCTGGCCTACCAATGCCTGCCGGCAGCTGATGAATCACTTCACCTTTAACTGGATGACTTAGAGGTGCATTATTCCAGGGCTTGACACTGGAAGGACAAACTGGGAGACCAGTGTGGCGTTTGGCTTCTTTGCCCATGTTACTCACTTAAGGCTACTTTTATTCAAAAAAGTTTCCATGCCCCTTCCTCCTGGAGATTACCAGAAACAGCATCCCCCAACAGAAACCAATCTCTACTATTTATAAATCCAAATATTTGTTTTCAAACCACAGAAAACGTGTGTACATATCGCAAAGTGTCTCTTCAGGAATGGGCAGATGTGTTCCCAGTTCGTCAAGTCTTATTACCTCAGACTCTTCAAACATCATCACTGGCCATCTTGTTTAAAAGGTGAAGGCTTGACTAAAGAACCAGACCCCTGCTTTTGTTTCGACCACCAACCTGTAGAACTGGGACAGAGTTTAAGAACGTGACACACACACACAGAAATTCAGATGTAACGGATCTGCCTTCTAATTTAGCTTTGCTGTTTTCTCATTCAAGGCTCGGGCTCTAACCCTTATGCAAAATCTTTGCAGACTAGGCAAGAGCTCTAACAACTCAAGCTCACCTACCTCCTAATAAAAGGCAAGAGAAGAAATAATATCTGCGACCTATTATCGACCATGTATGAGGAGCCTTCTGCATTTGTTCATATCTCCTTGCTTCATAGACGAGGAAATCTGAACTTAGAGGACATAAAAAGTGGCTCAGGGTCACCACTTACTTGTCAGTCAAATTCAGGCCCAGGTCTGTCTGGTCCTAAAGCCTGTAGTCTTTTCTCAAACTTAGAAATTGTTTATCTAGGCTCCACGGAAGATCTCAGAAGATGCTCAGAGGTCCACATTTTCTTCTTTTCTTTTCTGACCGGGTCTCAGGTAGCCCAGGATGGCTTCGAACTTGCTATGCAGAAAGTTATCTTGAACTTCTAATCCTCCTGCTTCCACTTCTGGAGTGCTGGTATAATAGGTTTTTGCACTGCCGCACCCTGTTTAATGTGGTGCTGAAGCTTAGTGTTCACTAGGCAAGCACCCTATCAACTGAGCAGTCTCCAGATTCCCACGGGCCTTAAATTTATGTAAATCTGCCATTTTGTGTGTATATATGCTGGGGAGAGGGACTGAAACTGCTCAGATCTGTCGGCTGTATCCCTAGAGCCTAGCAGACTTGTATTTTATTTCCACCCCCCTGTCGAGGGCCACACGTTTCCCCTGCCTGCCTCTGGTAATCACCTCTCTACTCTATTCCAAAGGATTCAGCTTCTTAAGATTCCACATCTGAAGTGAGATCATACTGAACCCTCCTCTCTCTGCCTGGTTGATTTCGCTTGACATAACCCCTTCCAAGTTTACCCACGCTGTTCCAAATAATGCAATTTCCTGTTTGTTTTTAACAGCAGAATAGTATTCCATTGTGTATGCACACCACAGTCAAAACTGTATTGATTCCTTTTGTGTGTCTGGGCTGCTGTGAACAAAGCTACCAAAAGGGAGCACCGCCCTCTTCAGCACGCTGATTTCCGGTCCGCGGAGGATGCGCCTAGTGCCGGGAGGGATCGCGGGGCTGTGTGGTTGCTCTAATTCCAGCATTTAAGAAAGCTTTGCGGTGTTTTCCAGAATGCCCGTGCTCATCTGCAACATGACCAGGGTGCTCGAGGTTCCCCTTTTGCTACGGCCTTGTCGACGGGTGCTGTCTTTTATCCTGAGTCTAACAGGTGTGAGGTGCCAGCTCTTCATGGCTCTGATTTGCATTTCTCTGAAAATTACTGATATTGGGCCATTTTCATGTGTTTTTTTTTTTTCTCATTTGTACATGTTCTTTTGAGAGATGTCTATTCAAGCCCTATGGCCCACTTGCCAATAAGGTTATTTTTCTCATTACTGAGTAATATAACTCCTTCTCTGATGTACGATTGCAAGTATTTTCTTACTGTTTGTAGTTTCTTTCTTCCCTGGACTGTTCCCTTTGTGGAGCAGGGTGCTCTTTAGATTAATGTAATCTCCTTGTCTGTGTATTAAAATCTTTATTTATTTACTTATTAGTGTATCATTTCATTTTATCATCAATTTGTTATTCATAGATATAAAAACAAATACAGGTCCCTAAAAATTAATCTGAAGACCAATAAACAGCAAAAAAAAAAAATGCTAATATGTGGCTTGGTGGGACATGAAACTTTGCCTCAAAAAATGAAAAAACAAAACAGAAAAATTAAGCTACAGGTACAAATGAATGGTCAATAAATCTCATACCAGAGAAGACTGAGACAGGAGGCAATACTCCCAAGTGCTAGGCCAACCTGAGTTACAGAGATCCTGTACTCAGAAAAAAAAAAAAAAAAAAAGGAAAAAAATCAAATTAAAGGTGGTGATGGCACACACCTTTAATTCCAGCACTCAGGAGGCAGAGGCAGGCAAATCTCTGAATTCGAGGCCGGCCTGGGCTACAGAGCAAATTCCAAGAGAGCCAGAAAAAAAATCAGACAAAACAGCACAAGGCTAGGAGCCTGTAATCAGCCCTCTGGAGGTTGAGGCAGGAGGATCAGGAGGAGCTGAAGGTCATTCTCAACTATATATTGAGTTGATAGATAGCCTGGGCTACAGGTGACCTCACAAAGAAGAACTTTTAAAAACAATAAAAGAAAAGAAATACTACACTTGCCCACCTCTAACTGCCAGCTGAACAGAGAAAGAAATCACTGAGTCAGCCCCCTGGGATGCGGCCCTGAGGGGTCAGCAGGACTCCCTTCCTATGGATTCAGAAATCCTCAAGGCCTGGTTTGATGTCTTCCATGCCATCTTAACCCATGCCATCTCCATCTTGGTATCTAGATGTTGAAGCAAAGACTGAATCTCTGGAAAGCTTCCAACCTTGTAGGGAAGTCGGCCTAACCAGGAGAGACCAGGGAGCTCCATCCGCAGATCTGGTTGGCCCTACTGGACCGAGTGCTCAGAGTTCCAGAATCAATGCTCATGACTCACAGAGGACTCTGTGGCGTTGATGAGAAGGAGCCTCCAGCATTGAGAATGCCGGCAGCGGGCCATGTAGTGAGCTTGGACATGCTGCTGCTGAATAGGGTGAAAAAGCTGAGGTGGGCACCTAGAGGTTACTGTTGCTGTTAGAGCATGCATCTGATGAACCACACCACAACATGCTCCTTTTTCAGGATGAGTCTAGCAGCCAACACCTTTTGAGTCTCCAAATCACAGAAGCAGAGTTTTTTGTCCTGACTGCTTATTCCCAAATACCTGGCAGCTGCTTCCCAAATTATCACATGGAGGCTTATATTAATTATAAAATGCTTGGCCAATGGCTCAGGCTTATTACTAACTAGCTCTTACGTTTAAGCTAATCCATTTCTGTTAATCTATGTATTGCCATGTAGCTTTATCGGTCTTCTGGCATCTTGCTTCTTGGGCAGCTGGCTTGAGTTTCCCTCAGCTCCACCCTTCTTCATCTGAGTCCTCAGTTTGATTGAACCACCTAACTTTATCCTGCCTCGCCATAGGCCAAATAGTTTTATTATTAACCAATGAGAGCAACACACATTCACAGCATCATCCCACAGCATTTCCCTCTTTCTGTCTAATCAAAAAGGAATGCTTTGACTTGAACATAGTAAAATTACATTTAACAAAACAGTTATCAAGCAAGAATTACAGTTACAATATCCAATCTGTTTTGACAAAATGGGAGAAAACATTCCATTATCCATCCTATCTTGGTGAGTCCAAAGTTTTACATCTAATTTACCCTTTCATCATAACTAAGAAAAATTATAACTATGACTATCTAGTCTTCAGTTCCATCAAAGACTCCAGAAGGATGAAATGTTACCTAATGACAGAGACATCTCAGCTCATGTTCCTCATTCCAAAAGGCCACGCCTTTCTCTGACCTGCTTTATCTTTGGGTCATATCCACTCTCAATGAAAACTCCATCTCTCTGACCCAAATGCTCCTGTCTATTGGTTAGTTGACCAGTGACAAGATTTCCATAACACACCTTGAAATATTTCTCTAGCTCCTGGTGTCGCCCCCTACTGTACTCCTGTTCGCAGGGACCCAAGGATCTTCCATCTTGGGTGAAGCTTCCATCTGGTCAAGATTTGGTTCTTGTTTATAGGCTGTTGTGAGAAGCCCTACAGTAGTGCTGGAAACAGAACTTGGGTCCTCTGGAAGAGCAGCGAGTGTTCTTAACTGTTCAGTTATCTGCCAGCCCTGTGTCTATTTTTTGTTTTCATTATTCTCTTGGAGTCCCAGCCAAGAAATCATTACTCCAAACAAAGTTGTACAACTTTCTCTCCTCTTTTAGTAGGGTGGGATAGGAGGAACTGTTGAGACAAGGTCTCTTTATGTGTCCTCAGCTGGGCCCACATTCGGGATCCTCTTGCATCGGCTTTCCAAATATTGGGATTAAAGGCTTATGTCCTATGCCCAGCATCACTATTTTCAGTTGTAAAGTTTTATTGTTTCAGTCCAGTGTAGTGGCACACGCCTTTAATCCCAGCACTCAGGAGGCAGAGGCAGGTTGATCTCTGTGAGTTCTAGGCCAGCCAGGGCTACCCAGTAAGCCCAAGTATGAAAAAACAAAAAAAAAAAAAACACACACACAAAAAAAAACCAAAAACAACAACAACAACCAAACCAAAAACAAAAACGAAAAACAAAAACAAAACTTTCATAGTGTCAGGTTTCCTAGTCTTGAATACAGTACACACATGATAAACCTCTATCCAATGAACAATACAAACTCATGATACAGAGAAGTTAAAGAACCATCTTTTTTCTTTTTCAGTTTCTTAAGACAGGGTTTTTCTGTGTAACAGCACTGGCTTTCCTGGAACTTGCTTTGTAGACCAGGCTGGCCTTGAACTTACAGAGATCCACCTGCCTCTGTCTCCCCAGCTCTGGGACTAAGGGTGTGTGCCACCACCATCTAGAATCATTGCTTTCATAGTGTGGCTCTGTGTTGCTATGTCTTACCCTGTTATCTGTGTTGTAGGTTAGCAGACAGATTTCCAGTAGAACTGGCTTTCCTCTGGATTCAGTCATGCTTTGGAAAGAAGAGTTTAAAATGCACAAGTCTTGATAGAACATTTGAAATAAATTGATATTGTCATGAAAATATTAAATAACTGTTTTAATGTTACCCAAGGATGGTTTTTCTTCAGCAAACCACACTCCTTGTGCAAAGGAGTGCAAACTATTTAGACTAGCACTATAGAAGAGAAACATAATGTCAACTACAAATTCAAGCCATGTTTGTGATTGTAAGCATCCAGATAGCCCCATTGTGAAAAGATAAAAGATATAGTTAAAGCTCATTTTAATGTATCTTATTTAATTCATTACATCCAAAATATTACCATTCCAGCTCACAAACAACCATCAGAGATTATTGAGTTGTTTTTGGGGTTGAGTTTTCATATGACATTTTGAACATATGACGTGTATTTTTAGGGTTAAGGACACAGCTCATTGTTAGAGTGCTTGCATGCATTGGGCCCTGCATTTGATTCCCAATACTGGAAAAAGAAAATTCTACGGATGTTTATTTTACACTCAGTGCAGAAGCCCCCTTTCTTCATGCTCAATAGGCACTATGGCTTGTGGCCGCCATACTAGATGGTGCACTCGGAGATTCAAGAGGTTGGAAGATGTGGGCAAGGTTAATCTAGCCTGGAGGAAAAGAGGAGGGGAATGCAGCAGGTTTGGGCATGCCGGAAATGCTTTGATGATCCAGGGAACGGTGATGTTATAACAGGACACCAGCTCGTATTGCCAAAATTGCAGCTGTGCAGGTCATTATTAAGAGGTGCTCCCTCCCCACCTCCCCCCCTAAAAACAGTACAATGAGCCCATTCCAGCAAGTGTCTTCTTATTCCTAGTCTTTTTTTTTTTTAAGCAGACATGATACTCTAAGGTGCACACATAGGGAAAGCTGTGATGTAGGGTGACTAAAGTTACGCCCAATAATTATAATCATCATGTTCTCTCATAACCACACCTAGAGCAAAGGATCTGGGAATTTTATGGTGCGGAACTGAAGCAGTCTCCGGCCCCTTGGGGAAGACACACAAAATAGAGGTCTCTGAGCTGCATTCCTCTGTTTCACAGACAGAGAAGGAGGCCGCCGAGAGCCTGAGGGCAGAAAAGGCCAGACCAGACCGTGTTATAAAAGAGCTCAGGAAATACTGTTCTGCACCCTGCCCAGATTCACACATCGTTCCAGGATGTCCCTCTGAGACACTCCCAGGGCTCTTCCACAGGGCTTGGTCCTACTGCTTGCACCAACCTGCCTTTCTGAAGTCTTAGAATCAAGAATACCTTAAAAAAAAAAAAAAAAAAAAAAAACCAAAAAAACCTTTAGTTGGATGTGGTGGTGCATAGGTGTGATCCCAGTACTCAGGAGACAGAGGCAGGAGGATCAGGAGTTCAAGTCCAGCCTGATACTACACAAGACCCTGTCTCAAAGCACCAAATCCCACCACCACCATAACAACATGCCTTTGGCCACTGTCCAGGCAAATTTGTGATCTGTAAACGTGTACTGGTGAAGCCTTTTTTAGAACAACATTTCTTCTTCCCAAGTTTTTACTCAACAAAATGAGCTGAATGCTGTCTTCTCCCAGAAGACACTTATAATCTACTTGCAGACATGCAGCTGGCCAGCTCCAGTGCCACACACAGAATTCCCCAAACTGAAGCATTGTCTGAATCCATAAGTTAGAAGCAGCTGTTTGAGACCCAATGCTAACTGTTAAATGTGATAAGTTAAAACCCGAGACCTCCTGGTCGATGTTTTAAACATTAGAGGGAACCCCCCTCCCAAACATATAAAGACCTCTACCACCTGATGAAAACAGAGATGCTGTGTGTTTGAGAATCTCATAGTATACTAATAAATCATAAATCATTGATAACATGAACTCTCTTTGTCAAGAGATTAGAATAAAACTCTACACACTCAGGGACTTCTATTCTGTACCCAACACTAAAGTTACAATCACTGTCACCACGGCCATCACCTGCATGGCTGCTACCTCATCACCAGTATGCCTCGCTGCCACAAATCTGCTGTTGGGAAAAGAGCCCAAGAGAATAAAGATTTCTGGGGCATTTCCTCTGCACGCAGGTTTCTGTCTTCCCAGCAAGTCATAGAGTCCTGGGGTGGTATAAATTGGAAAGTACAGCATTTGTAAACCAATCCACAATGCAAACACCGTCTTGCTCTTTTTAAATGATGCAGCATTGCTTGCTGAGCTAGACTAGAAGAATCTAAGAAAGCAATTAACTTAGGAGGGTGAAAAATGCGAGTCAAAGACGGCTATAACTGAAAACCCACAGGGAGTGACTCAATAAAGATGCTCAGGACTTAATTCATAACGGAGAGCATCAGAGCGTGGAGGAGAGATGGGATGATGACTCATGTTCCCTGGCCAGGGTACAACCTCAAAATAGTGAGGCCGTTCCTACAGGCAAATGGGAGCTGCAGTCACCAGCTAGGGATGATCTTCCATTTGGTGCTTATGGGAGCCTAATACTGTTTTTTTTCCGGTAGTTGGACGCTGCTCCTGGCCAGTTTACAAACAGAAGTCGATGAGGAGGAGCACTCATCAATGTGTGTGATCTGGAGCAAGCTTTCTAATTCTCTGAGCCTGTTTGTGCAAAACAGAGATGGTGCAGGTTAAGTTAGAAGTACATAATCCGTTAGGTGAGATCTTCAGTCTACATGAGGAACGCAGATGACAATGAGCCCCTCAGTTCCCAATAGAATAAATAGAATAAAGACACAATAGTTTGTGTCTTCATCCACCCCTCTCTATTCCCCTAGCAAATACCTGCAGTTCGTTTCTCCAGTTTATGAATGCAGATACCAAGCCTCACCAAGGTTAAAAATCACACAACCTGGAGAAAATTTTTCTAGTGTACAACCAGACTTCTTTACTGTGTAAACTGTGATTTGCAATAGCTTAACATTAATAGAATGTGAAAGTTGTTCAATCCAAAGTACAAGCACATAGGAAAACTCACATATCTGGAGGAACTGGGCCATTTCAGGGCAATGTAGTTGTATGATTTTCAAGTACGTACAGTAACCAGAAAAATGAGTAACAAGAGCTGGCAGTTCAGGCCAGATTTAGTCAATAGATAAAAATGATTAGCATATCTAAGAAGTTCTGGTCTTGCCTACACATTGAATAGATGTTTTATAAATAAAAGAAACCTCCAGCATTGAAAAACAAATTATTTTCTCTGCTGAGTAAATGCTCCCTTTCAAACATTATTTGTTATTCATCTGCTTACTAAGCCATCTCCTTCAGAGACAGCCCATGAATACACTCCAGCTCCGTCTCTGTTCAAATGATTTTTTTAAAGGAGAGATTAAAACTGTCCAAATTAAAAGGTTTTATTGCAAAGGTTAAAGTTTATAACCAGCTTAATTTATTTATCTTTTTCATTCTTCAGCACATAATGTTTTGAATAACCGTAAATTTCTAAATATTTTCCAAATTTTTGTTATCCAACTTGACACAAAAGATCTATTTTGGTATTTACTAAGAACCGTGTAGTGTCAGCCATGTCCTTTATTACTATGCAGAGTTCTTGAGAAGTGCAGGCCTTTTTAAAAATATTTACACCATTTAGGAGTGCTCTTTAGAACAGAAAGGGGCAGGCGGCACATAGTGTGTTCAGGCTGGAGGCTTTGACGAGCCTGGCATGAAGTCTGCCATCAGTCACAGACCTGCAGCTCCTGTTTGCTCGGGTGGACCAGACATGCCTCAGCTTGGGTGTGGAATCTTTTAGCAATTGCTGCTAATCCATGGAAAATATTTTAGTGTAATGGGTTTTCTTTTAAAGTTAATGAATTATTGCAAAAAAGAACAATGGGATTTATTCAATATGGTGGCCCCGAACCATGCCAAATATTTTGTGGTTTTCTGGGAACACAACAAGGTAGTTATTGGTATCGTAATAAATGAGGGGCTTAGCATTTCCCAGCTGCTGAGCACATGATCATTACTTGGGAGGACAAATAGCAGGATTTTCTGTCCCTGAAGTGTATTCTACTCTTGATCTGCCTGCATAACTGCAGTGGACAACTGGTGGGGGCCATAAAAAAAAGCTATATTTTATTTTTCTTGCCCAAATGAAGCTCCATTTAGCGGATATCTGTCCAGAGTCAGACTTTCCACGGCATGCAAGCTCTGTCTCGGGACTTGAGCTCCGTTTTGTCTTTCTTTATAGAAGCTAACTAAGCAGCAGACATAAAATTTTTATTGGGTGGTATTTGGTTTTTACTGCAAGTTTATGGATATAACTAGATTTAACATTCAATAAACAAATTTTAATCACCTGCTTTATGCTCAGTAGAGAAAGAGCACCAGATTATGTTTTTCAAGAACTTTCAGTCTGAGTGAAAAGAAAAAATAATTTATTTATCCAGAATTATAGATAAGTAGAGTTGGAAAGACGTACAGCATTCCTAGTCTTGAGACTCAGTGTTTTACTCTGACAGAGTTAACATAAACAACCGTATAGACCAGTTGGATAACATGTCACGTGAGTGCCTATATCCTGTGCTAAGGGACAGCTGCATCATTTCTCTGAAATTTCTGCCACACACAAAATGCAGGTCTTTTGTTGCATAATGTTCTAGTGCCCCCACCCTGACAGAATTCCAATTTTCCCAAAATTTTCCAATTTTTCAAATATTGCTAGCAAATCGAGTCGTACTAAGAACAAATGAAGTACATTGGTGGACACTGCCATTTTGCATTTTCCAGATGTGGAACACAGCCTGCCCCAAATCTGGATCTGTTACCCAGGACTTTGGTCTGTAACTTTTACCCTTTTCTCCACGAGGAAAAAAAAAAAAAAAATTACACGATTCAGAAATAAGAAGACTGCAGTCATAAAGCAACGCACAAAGAAGCCCAGAGTGCCAGGACAATGACAGGGCTCTGAGGAGGCGTCGTCAGACATTCGTGGACAGGGAGAATTCAAGGAGGCTTTGTAGACAGGCTTTGAGCAGCTCTTGAAGAGAGAGACTGGAACAAATCCGAGAACTGGATCATCAAAGACAATGGGAAGCCGGGAAATAAAAGGAAAGGAGCACAGGGCTAGGAATGTGCAAATAGATATGCAAAACAGCATAGAGGGGCGGCTCTCCACCTTCCTCATGCTGTGGTGGACCCCCCACCACAGAATTATTTCGCTGCCACTTCATAACTGTAATTTTGCTACTGTTACATATCACGTAAACATCTGATACACGACGTGTGGGGGTCGCACACGACCCACAGGTTGAGAACCACTGGCATGGAGACTGACTTGGTTCAATTGGGAAGTAAAAATCACGTCATTGTGGAGCTGTCGAGGTGGCTCAGCAGGTAAAAGCAGGTGAGGGCCAGAGTTTACATGCCACACCATCACACCCAGTAGGGTTGGTGGCTCCTATCCCAGAGCTGATTGGCCAGCTAGACTAGCTTCATTGGTAGACTCCTGGTTCAAGCAAGAGACCCTGCCTCAATGTATAAGGGAGAGCAATGGAGATACCTGATCTCCTCAGACATTTGCACAGTACTTGCACACACATGTGTGCCTCCACCCAACCCACACACAAAGCAAATGAGAAAGGAAAAACAATTTTCTTTTGGTTGGGTATGATTGCATGAGCTTTTAATTCCAGTACTCAGGAGGCAAATGCAAGCAGCTTTCTGTAAGTTCAAGACCAGCCTGGTCTTCATAGGGAGCGCTAGGCCAGCCAGAGCTATTAGGTGTGCCAGGCACTGTTCTAGGCTACAGGTATACAGAAGCAAATAAGAAAGCCAATTTCCAGACTTGTATGGGTGATTTATACAGCTCTCTCTCTCTCTCTCTCTCTCTCTCTCTCTCTCTCTCTCTCTCTCTCTCTCACACACACACACACACACACACACACACACACACACACACAGAGAGAGACAGAGAGAAAGACACAGAGAGAGACAAACAGACAGAGACAGACAGATAGAGACAGACAGACAAACAGAGACAGAGAGATAGAGACAGAGAGAGAGGGAGACAGAAAGGGAGAAAGGGATACCAACCAATCGGAAAATGGCATACAGTACCATGAATAGAATAAACCAGGAAGGGTGACAAGGCAGCTGTGGTAAGGCAACATTAGACGGGATGCTGAGAGAACTCATCTCTGAGGAGAGGGCGTTTACACTGAATCCCAGCTGATGAGCCGGCCCTGGCCCTGTAATGAACTGAGCAACAAGCTTTCAAGGCAGAGAAGACTAGCCAAGGGCCTTGAGTGAGAAGGGACAGCAGAACAAACATGGCTACAGCCCATTGATTGGCTGTGACCACAGTAGGATTGTGGTTACAAAGACAGGCAGATGCCTCTCAGGTCTTGGTAAGAATGAGGCTGACTCCAAGTGCGGAGCTTCCAGGCAGGAAGCAGAGTAATTTGCTATCTGACAAGGAAAGGAGGTGGATTATGAAGGTCTTGAATTGAAGCTGATGAAACACAGTTGATTTCTGATGACGGGGTAGCCTTCATGGGCAGAGGCATGATGAAAATGATAGATGATTGTCACTTCAGACCGAGCGCAGAACGGGTTGGGTTGAGCTCCGGGGGAGACTTCTTCCCACCATTCAGGAAAATTCAACTGTTTTCATTTCCTTCTTTTCGTGTGTGTGTGTGTGTGTGTGTGTGTGTGTGTGTGTGTGTGTGTGGTGGGTGAAGTTACTATTGCTTTTGTATAGTGTTCACTATGGACATTCACCTTGAAGGAAGTGGTATAGATAGGAATATAATCATCTCACTTGCCACTCCATGGCACTGTCATGATTAACAGCAGAAATGTGTTATCCAGACAGAACACACAGGTAGAAGGGCTACAACACAGTACGGCGAGAAATAAGTGGTTTTGTGTTGTGTTATTTTGTGGGGTTGACGTTGGAGCCCAGGGCTTCACACAGGCTAGGCAAGTGGTCTGCCATTGTAGCTATATCCCCACCCCAAGCAATTCTTTTACTGTTTCTAATATGTTATATGACGTTTAAGACTGAGTTTCAGTGAAGAAGAAGGAAAAAGCAAAAGCACAAAATACATGTTAAAAAAAAAGATGAAATCAAAAGATGGAAGCCATTGTACCGTAGCTTCAATGCTGTGACTGACATGTACTAATCTTTCTGATTTAGTAGACACGTATTGGCTTTTTGTATGTTATATTAAAGGACATGTCTATTGCTTCATTTTGATGTATTACCTAATTAACCTTTTATGGTTGGACCAATTTGTTTATAATATATGAGACAGCTTTGTACCATAAGAACGTTTTCCACGGAGGCAGGCTAGACCCTCTGAAAGACACTACAGTGTGATGGTTAATATTATCAACTTGACAGGGTCTAGAGTTATCTAGAAGACAAGCTTCTGTCTGTCAGGGGGTTTCAAGATTGGATTAATGGAGGTGGGGAGACCCACCCTAAGTGTGGGCAGAACTATTCCAGGAGCCGGGGTCCTGGGCTGCCTAAAAGAGAAAGCAGCTGAGCACAGCATTCCTCTCTCTCTGCTTTCTGACTGCAGATGCCACATGAGCAGCTGCTTCAAGATCCTGCCTCCGTAACGTCCCACCTGATGGACAGACAGTACCTCCCAACTGCGAGCCAAAGCAAATCTTCCTTCCTTAAATGGTGTTTGCCAGGTGTCTAGTCACAGCAGCGAGAAGAGTAACTAATGCACATCGTGCAGGAAGTTCTCTCTCTGCCAGATCCTGGGATGCATGAATTTCACTTCTACATTTTAGTTTTTATTTTTTGGCTTTTTTGAGACAGGGTTTCTCTGTGTAGCCCTGGCTATCCTGGAACTCGATCTGTAGACCAGGCTGGCCCTAAACTCAGAGATCTGCCTGCCTCTGCTTCCCAGTGCTTGAAGGCACTGAGATTAAAGGCAAAGGATTAAAGGTGTCAGCCACCATGGCCCATCTTTAGTTCCACATTTTACCTTACATAACCAATAACACAGGTAAAGTTTCAGTTGCCATGGTGTGTTTACTCTAAGTCTACAGACTACCAACTTCTCTGCTAGGCCTTCTCTACGACTTATGCAAATTACAGGTGCATGTCAGGCTCAATGGCCAATCAGGCCACTTCCTTTAGAGACAGGGGTAGGTCGCTATGCATCTGCCATTCGGCTCACACTCAGAGAGCTGAATGTACAGTTGTATCACCTTTTTGTCTCTTAGTGAACAGTCCCTGTGGTGATTTAAAAGCAGAGCCATCAAAACAACAAACTGACCAACAGTGGAATGAGGAAGCCAGGAAACATGATGGTGCTGGAGGGGAACTGTCCATGCGGTTACAGAAGAGGGCTGACCGTGGTCATATGGACACTGCTGGTGCTTGGGAGACTGTGGGTGTGCAACCAGAGGAACTCCTCCACACAGAGAGGAAAGGATGGAGACGTCCCAGAGCAGGTGCCTCAGAGAAACTTGTCACGTTGGAGAAACCCTTGGAGATCATTCGTGGCACTAGAAGTACAAAGGATAAAACGTTGGAAGTTCATTCAAACTTAGAAAGGCTGTGGCAAGCTTCTGAAGCATAGAGAAGATGCATAGTAAGCTGTAGGGTGAGAAAAGGGCAAAGTGCTCCCGAAACCACTCAGTGAGTTTTGTGTGAAGCAGCATGGATGGTCTCAGTATTACTGGTGTTCAAAGTTAGAATGTATTAATGAGGTATTGGTTTTCAGCATTTTTTTTCATTTTCCTAAACCGACTCTAAGAGAGGTTTTAAGCTTGCTCTTTCTCTCTCTCTCTCTCTCTCTCTCTCTCTCTCTCTCTCTCTTATACACACACACACACACACACACACACACACACACACACACACACACCACATGTTAAAGGCCATAGGTAATCAACACCGACCAGTGATTAAGATCGCTTCCACAGCTCTGTTTGCATGGTCATTTTTATGGTCCTGAACTCCTGTGCAAAGTGAGGCCTGCCTTGAATTAATTCTGTAGTGTAAACTAGCACTTAAACACATCTTGTCCCCATTTCACATATCATGACTCCTCAGTTGGAATGTAAACTACTAAACTGCAGGAATCGGTCACCCCCTAACTACTTCTAGACTGCCACTCCACCTACCATAGTACTGAGTGTTTGGTAAGTGCTTAATTGGTACTTTTTTGATTACTAGTTACTATTATTTTGAATGATAGGGCATTAATAAAGTCATCATAACAAATATTGTTCCTTTTACTAGACTAGAAGCTTTACTTGTTTAATTTTCATGGTTAGGGCTGCAAAGTTTGATCCCTAGATTATGTCCTTCTAGCTCAAGGCAACACTTCTGGAAGGATAGTGCAAACAGTGGCCTGTGCACTTGCTTTGTATTTGTTCTGTGTTTATTCTCGGGAGCCTGATCTCCATCACTATCACCCACAATAGTGACTGCCTCACCTAAGTAAGGCACATAATGCTTACCAAACTAATTTAACTGATCATTGCTATGTAGGGACACGCATTGCTCATTGCTTCTTGCTAAGTGTTTTACACATGTTTTCTAATTTATCTCCCAACAGTCCTATGGCTCCCATATTATAGACAAGAAAATCTTGGTTCAGAGAGATGAAGGAACAGAAGGAAGAGAAGGTGAGCCTAGTTCTACCAGTTTCTGGTTCATCCACTGCACTGATGATGAACTGGTACTGATGACATCCAAGAGAAGAAAATGGGTTATCAAAAAAGATAGTATAATTAAAAAGTCTTTCCGTTTTTGGTAAATCATGGGCCCATTTTGATGACGAAAGTTCTCATTTATGGTTGCATACTTTTGTATTGTAATTTCCACCACCGTATCACCACTTTAAAACTTGATTTATTCTTTGATGTTTATGAGTTTTGCCCGCATGAATGTCTGTGTACCACTTGCATGCCTGATGTCCTTGGAAACCAGGATAAGGTTTGGATCTACCGGATTTATAAACTAGAGTTACAGATGGTTGTGAGAAACCACATGCGTGCTGGGAACTGAACCTGGGTCCTCAGGACTGCTGAACCATCTCTCCCCCAAAAGGTTTTGTTGGTGGTGTTTTTGTTTGTTTGGTTTTGGTTTTAATCAAAAGATGTGGTTGGAAGCAGTCAATGGAGAGACACAAAGCTGGTCGAAGTACTGAGAGTAAGAGACTGGGTGCTCAGCCCTAATGGGATATGGATATCATCCTCTCTCCCCACCCTCCCACAAGGCTCTGAGAACATCTCGGAAGAAGAGGTAGAATGGATGTGAGAGCTGCAGGATGCAGAGAAAGTCTGTGACATGCCGTCTTCTGGACAAGACATGCTGTCACATGACGAACTCAGGGCACTTGTGGTTCCCACCATAAGAACCGCCCCTTCCCTTACCGAGGAGTTATTGTCAGTTGAGAGTTTCTGGGGGAAGAGAATCATTCCTCTTGAAGATGTGGCCGCTGAAAGGATTCCCATGTTCTAGTGCATGGCCCCACACCCTTACACATATGGGCCACACTAATTGGGCTGAGTGGGTTATTTATAATTTTTTTTTAAAAAGACATGAAGTTAGGAGGGGGACATGTTGGGGAGAGATGAGGACAGTTGGATGGGGAAAATGGGGGGGGCTACATATGACCAAATACACATTATTGTATACATACGTAAAATTTTCAATAAAGAACATCTTTAAATCAAAATGTTCAATAAAGAACATCTTTAAATAATATTTCATTTTATACTATCTTGAAATAGAGTCATGTTATCATTATTTACAAGAGTTTGTTTATTGTTCTCCGGCGAGTTTGTTTGTTTTTATTTGACAGGGTCTCACTGTGTAGCCTGGGCAGCCTTGAACCTGCTGTCTTCTTGCTCCAGCTTCTGGAATGCTCGATTTCCAAGTGTGCACACCACATCACACCTGGATACCACTTTTATAAAAACCCCTTCTGCTGTATGAAGGGGTGTGTGTGTGTGTGTGTGTGTGTGTGTGTGTGTGTGTGTGTGTAATACTCCTTACAATTAAAACTGCTCAGGGTTGAAAAAGTACTTTGTTTCTCCACTTTGGGGTTTCCCTACACAGATGCTCTACAGGAGCTTCTGGCCTAAGTGCCTGCTGGCAGTAGGGAGCTCTGTCCCCACAGCACCACACACAGTATGTGCTTCTGTTTCTTTCTTTTCTTTCCTTTCTTTTTTCTGTTTTTAGCTTTGTTGTTATCGTTGTTTTGGTTTTTGGGTTTTTTTTTAGACAAGGTTGCTCTATGTAGCCCTGGTTGTGCTGGAAATCTCTTTGTAGACCAGGCTGGCTTTGAACTCACAGAGATCCGCCTGCCTCTGCCTCCAAAGCGCTAGGATTTCAGGCATACACTACCACATCTGCCTTTGTTTTAATTTCTTGCCTGCTGGCACGATAGCACATCCGTCACAGAAAGCTTTTCGAGGGAATGTCATTTCATACATGAAACCTGAAATGTCATATCGCACGTGAAAGGCTATCAGGGGCCACTAGAGGCTGTGATGGATAAGGCAGCAACCTATTCCCTTGGGAGGGCTGTTGTCACTCCCACTTTAGCAAATGTCATTGCTTTATCATTGTTCTCTTTGTATATAATAAAATGGGCTTTCGAGAACTCATTTCCCCAACAAATATATGTATATGTGCTATTCAGTGGAAGATTGCATTTGAATCCCCTGCTCAACAGAAGGTATCTTGCTGTCCAATATGTCTCTCCATGCTTCTTTCTCTCCTTCCTTCCCTTTCCCTTGATATCCTGAGAGTTATGTGTTAAAACTGCCGTTTGAAATGTAATGAGCTGGATGATAAGGATATGAGGCGAGAAACACCATCTTCAAGGCAAGGCATAGCCGTTGTAACAGGAACTCACAGCAGCTGTGGTTTTCTGGACTCGGCCTGCACAAGACTGAACCTGGCAACAGTCAGTCGTGGCTAGGAAAGGGGTGCACAGGGCTCCACCCTTCCCTGGTGATGGATGCTGGAAGAGGGACAGTAGTCATTCTTCAGTTGTGTACTCACTGGTGAGCTCATCAGGCTCCAATGGACAGTTCCCTGTACTTGTTACTCTTCTGCCACTGTGATAAAACATGATAGCCAAGGCAGCTTGTGTAGGAAAGAGTCCATTTTGGCTTACAATGGGTTAAATGTCCACCATTGTGGGGTGGGGCTTGGTAGCCAGCACCAAGCACAGAGCAACTAGAAGTGAGGCAAGGCTGTAAATTTTCTTGTTTGTCTGTTTGTTTTGGGTTTTTTTTCGAAATAGGGTTTCTCTGTGTAGCTCTGGCTGTCCTGGATCTCACTCTGTAGACCAGACTGGCCTTGAACTCAGAGAGATCCACCTGCCTCTGCCTCCCGAGTGCTGGGATTAAAGGTGTGCACCACCGCTGCCACTACCACCCAGCGGCTGTACATTTTCAAAGCCACCCCTAGTGATGTACTTCCTTCAGCAAAGACAAGCCTACACTCTTCCAAGCAGCAGCACTGACTGGGGACCAAGTGTTCAAATGCCTGAGCCTATGGGCTACATTTCTTATCCAAACCACAGTAACACCCACAGTCACACAAATGGTTTTAGTTAAACTCAGTGGGACACAAACCAAAACAAAAGACGTGAATATGGGAAATGGATTTGTAGGGAGGAGAGTTGAGGTCGACAGAGACGGGAGGGAGAAAAAGGGTTCAGTGGTGAGACAAATCAGATTGCATTATATACAGTTATAAAATTGTCAAAGAATAAATATTTTAAAGATGAAAAGAATAAGAAATTCAGAATTAAATTGTAGGTGGAGTTTTCCTGTGCTGGCAGCCACTCCTAAATAATCACTCAGAAACTTAATATTAATTACAAATGCTCAGCTAATAGCTCAGGCCTGTTACTAGCTAACTCTTACATTTAAATTAACCCATATTTCTTATGGGTTATGCTTTGCCTCATGGATCATAGCTTGTTACCTCATTTTCTGCACATCCTGCTTTCTCAGTGTCTGGTTGGCCACTCTCCAGCTCTGCCCTTCTTTCTCCCAGCATCCTCAGTTTGGCTCTCCTGCCTAACCTTACCCTGTTCAGCTATTGGCCAGTCAGCTTCTTTATTAAACCAATCTGAGTGACAAATCTACACAGTATACAAAAGGATTATTCCCCAGTGGTAAATAATGCCAGGCATGATGGCACAGCCTCTGGTCCCAACATTCATGAGGCAGAGGTGGGTAGATCTCTGTGAGTTTGAGGCCATCCTGCTCTACCTAGGGAGTTCCATGCTAGCCAAGGCTACATAGAGAAACCCTGTCTCAAAAAAACAAAACTTTGTCTCATAAACAAAAACCCAAGAGGTCAGGTATGGTGTTATACACAGTTAGTCTCAGCACTCAGGAGGCAGAGGCAGTATGGTCTCTGTGAATTCCTGGACAGCCTGGTCTACAGAGTGAGTTCTAGGCCACGTGGTCTAAATAAAAAGACCCTGTCTCCAAAACTCAATCATGCTGTTTATTCTTTGAATTTACAATTATTCTTTAAATCAGTTTCCTCGTCCCAGGTGAGTCCCAGGGTCAGAACTCCGAACATTTTTTCTGATGCTTTTTCTTCTTTTAGGTTTCTTGCTGTGTGCTGTTGGTTGACCTGGTTGCTCACTCTGCCTTTTTTCAAATCTTCATCCTTGTCTTCTTTCTCTTAAGTAAGATTAACTTATTTAGAAGATCAAATGTACTCAGTCAGTACCCAGGTAACACAGCACCTTAAACGAATGTGCCTGGGACCTGAGATAGACAGTTCTGTTCATAAATGAGGCGTTGTTGATATCAGGTCTCCTGGAGATGTCCCTCTCCTAGGAGCTTAGCCACTGTGTGGATTCAGCCATTTAACAAATATTTATTGAGCACCTGCTGTGTGTGAGAGCTGTAGATGTGGTGGTGAACAAGATAAATAATCCTCATGTTCTCCTAGAGGTTACATTTTAGTTGGAACAATAAACAAAACAGTAAGTAAAGGAATAAGAAATATGAGTTCACACACATAATCCCAACATTCTGGAAACAAAGACGGGAGAATCATGAGCTCCTGACCAGCTCTTTCTTTAGAGAGAAAGAGAGAGAGAGAGTCAGAGAGTCAGAGAATCTAAGTCCTGATGTTATTTCAAGGCCCCAACAAAGAAAAATCTTCCCCTGCTGGTCTTTCACATTCTGCATCTGATACCCGAGAATTAACTCGACAAAAAACAGATTAACAGGAGAAAAGCACACACTCTATTTCATGTTAACATTTTTACATGTCATGGGGAGATTCTTAATGCATTTATTTGTGTGTGTGTGTGTGTGTGTGTGTGTGTGTGTGTGTGTGTGTGTTGTATAAATTTCCTCTGAGATCCTGCAGGGAAGCTCCTTAAGCAGGGAGATAAACTAAAAAAAAAAAAAAAAAAAAAGCCAATGGCTTCTGGAAGTCCCTGAAAATGACCAGCTTTACTAGAACCCCTCCCTGCCAGAGTAAACAATAAAAGCTGAGAGTCGTGAGCTGAACAGTAGATTCTGCCACAAACTGATCCGCAAATGAGACTCAGTCGAGCTGCCTGGAAGTCATTCAGACCAACTGAGTGGAACACGGGTGAGGGGTCACGTACAGGAGCAGAAATGACTCAAAGACAGCTGTGTCACCAAAGCCCACCCCAGCACAGGTGACAGCACACAGAGCTGGGAACCTGGAGCACACTGTGCCGTCTGCAGGCAGATCAACAGGTTGGAGGGTGTCCTTTCCACCCTTCACCCACGTTCCTGCAGTAACCCCAATAAAACTCATTGGTTCACCAAGTTGGACTTTGGTGGTATCTGTTGAAGAATCCATTTCTGGAGGGAGAAGACGCGCACGTGTGTGTGTGTGTGTGTGTGTGTGTGTGTGTGTGTGTGTGTGTGTGTGTGCCTATGCCATGGTATACATGCAGAGATCAAAGGACAACTTTCGGGAAACAGTTTCCTTGTTCCCTGCAAGTCCCAGGGACAGAACTCCGTTCATCAGGCAAGTCTTGGCAGCAGGAACTTGGTGCACCTGGTCACATTACATCTGAAATGAGAAGAGGAGGGCAGCAAACACATGCTTGCTAGTGCTCAGCCTACATTTCCATTTTATACCATCCAGGATCCCTTGCCTAAGAAATAGTCTCACAATTAAGATGAGTCTTCCCACATTAATTAATGCAGTTAAGATAATCTCCCACAGGCATGCCCAAGGGCCCTTTCTCTAGGTGTTACTAGATTTTGTCAAGATGACTACTAACACTATCACATCCAGAAATTAATATGCAAAGCAACACTTTTTGGGTGGCATCTTCTGAACCTTCTCACTATAAAGGCACCAGGGTCCTAGGATGGAATGGGAAAGAAGTTCTCTAAGCAGGGTGATTATGGAAATGTTTTCTTAGGAAATGACATTTGCTTTGAGAACTGAACCTAATATCTTTGGCAATCAACCCAAGATCCCAAGAGAAACATCTTCAAACAGAAGGAATAGCACTACAGCCTCCAGGCAGCAATAAGTCTGTCCTGCTTGCAGAGCAAATCAGAATAGCTCAAGAGGGATATGGAGGGGTAGACTTGGAAAACACATGGTCAGAGACCAGCTGGGGCTGGATCAGGTTAGGCCTTTGGAAGAAATTTGGGGGCTATTCCAAATGGGGTGCTGACCGTTGGAAGACAACAAGAAGGGTGACATAAGCCAATGTCTATCACTCAAAGGTCACTTCTAATATGAGCAGAAGATGGATGATATGAGATGATAAACAGAAATGTATTGGGAGGGAAGTGCTAGGTTTGAGTGTGATGGTCAACATTATGTTTAGAGGATAAAAATCTCAAGTCAGACTGGAATCTCTGAACGACACCAGACTGTAGCTAGAGTTTTCCTGGTCCTGCCTGGCCCACAGTCAGGACAAATCTCTCTCACCTGCCAGTCCCAGAGCCACTCAGACCCAACCAAGTAAACACACAGAAGCTTACATTATTTATAAACTATATGGCTGTGGCAGGCTTCTAGCTAGCTGTTCTTATACCTTAAATTAACCCATTTCTATTGATCTATAAGTTGCCATGTGGCTCGTGGCTTACTGGTATCTTAATATCTTCTCATGGCAGCGGCTGGCAGTGTCTCTCTGCCTCAGCCTTCCACTTCCCAGAATTCTCTTCTCTGCTTGTCCCACCTATACTTCCTGTCTGGCTACTGGCCAATCAGCATTTTATTTATACAGAGCAATATCCACAGCACCAGACCCATAACAGGATCAGGTGATACAATATGCATGGAGGATGGTGGTTGATATAAAGGGACACTGGAGAGGTGGCTCAATGGCTTAGGGCATTTCCTGCTCTTCCAGAGGACCCAATTGTGGTTCTCAGCACACATGGCTGACAACCAACTGTAACTCAAACTCCAGGAGGCTCTGATGTCTCTGGCTTCCACAGGCACTGACACATACATTCACAAACTAACACACATATATACATACACATAATTTGAATCTATCTATCCATCTTATCTATCTATCTATCTATCTATCTATCTATCTATCTATCTATCTATCTATTTATCTATCTAAAGTCGAATGACCATCGCTTACTGATGAAGTAGATACAGAAGAAGAAGAAGAAAAAATAAAAATGCATAACAAGATTTTGGCTTGACTGTTGTTGTGTATTTACTAAGATAGGGAAGATCAGGAGGAAACCAGGTTGAGGTCTATCTGAACACATTCCACGTAAGAGGCTTGTTGGATGTCCTAAGGTGGTGTGTAGAGTCAAGCTTGGAGTTCTCAGGATGTTGATATCTCTTGATTTCTGGGTTGGAGAAAAAAGTTAAAGTGTAATCAGATTAAGAGAAAAGTATTTTTGTCTTGAAATTAGAATTATACCTTCATTTATTAATGCTTGGGTCAACTGCCTCATCTAAGGAAAACAAAGTAAATGTTGAGCAAAGGTTGATAATTTTGACTTTTGACAATCATGATAGACAGTGCTTTTCAGAGCAGCACTTTCTGAGCCTCCGTCCAGGAATGTGACAATTTCCTGTGGATTCTGAAGCTGGGCTGATGGGATTTAGTCACAATCCCATCACTTACTTTGTAATATAGAAAGTAACTTGAGCCAGGCAGTGGTAGCTTATACCTTTAATTCCACACTCGGGAGGCAGAGCCAGTCGGATCTCTGTGAGTTTGAGACCAGCCTGGTCTACAGAGTGAGATCCAGGACAGGCACCAAAACTACATGGAGAAACCCTGTCTTGAAAAAAACAAAAGCAAACACACACACACACAAAAAGGAAAAGCAAGAAAGTTACTTGATTCTCCAGGTCTCTCTCAGTTTCCTTGTGGCTTAAACAGAGATACTATTTATCTTGTAGGGTAGTTTTCATCATGGACCCCTTATAGTCTATATGAAAGGACATGAAAGGGGAAGACAAGAGAGTTGAGAAGGGCATATTGTCTATGGCTTCCTTTAAAGTGAGCTAGACCTGAGCTGGCCTGGCAGGAGGAGCTAGCCAATGTGCTCAGTCCAGCACTATAGGAGAGACTGAGCCCTTTCTATGTCTTCCATCTGGAGATATACTAAGAAGACAGTGGAGTCCAGCTCGCAGCCTGGGATGGATGATTATTTAGCTCAGAGGAGCGTGGGAAGCCTTGGGCCTCTAAGACCTGCCTTGCACATCCCACTATGATTGCTGCTCCTAGATCTTTTCAGAGCCTGTATTGTTTCCCTTGGTGGTGGTGGTTCTCAACATTGACCTGGCACACATGTCTTCTGTCTCACTGTGTCAAAATCTACTTTAAACCCCTCTCACTCTGAAATATGTCTATTATTATTTTCCCTCACCTTTCTGGAATTGGTGGCTGTCAAATTAATTTGCAGTAACAAGCAACTCTGATTATAAAATAAAAGGTCCAAGATCACTTCCAAGTTTGAAAATCCACCAAAACCCACTAGTCCCTGAGCTCGAAATCCTACCAGTTCCTGAGCTTGAAGTCCTGCCAATCCCTGGGCTCACCCCAAGTCCAGGACTTGAAATCTCACCAATCCCCACCCTGGAAAACTCCTCCCCCAAGAAACCCTATCTATGCCTGTCACCTGCTCAGCTCCTTGCTGGCTCTTGCCTAAGCAAGGCAGCCACACTTTTGTGTCTCTTACAATAAATCTCTGGTGTGAGGTCAATTGTGTGGTGTGACCTTGTGGTATTCCTCGGCTCCGGACTACCTTTCCCTTTCCCTTTAGAGCTGTACTACTTGCACTGGTTTTACTGACATTTTAGTGGTTTATGATGTTACTCTGTCACTTACGTTAATTTCTTATTCATGAAAATAGCAGGTCAGCTTCAGTTCTGTTCTGGTATTCCCACTTCTCTTTTTGCCATTCAAGCCCCGAACCCATCCTTCACTTAGAAATTGACAAAGGGAAGAAAGAAGTCCCTGTCTTTTAAAAGAACATTAAACCAATGTACTCACACAGATATCTGCTGACCTGTGTTTCTAAGGAAGAGGTCATCTGTCCTGCTTGGCACAGACGAATGGCAATTCCAGCTTTGCTGGCCATTTTAGTCATTAGGCATGTTCACTATGACCGCGCATAGATTTGGGGGGCATATGGACATTTAGCTCATTGTATCCAGAAAGTACGAAGGCTGTAAAACTGTTGTAAGAGTTAGTAAGAGGATGCATATGGCTGTGATGGAAACAAGAGTGGCGAGAATAAACATTTTAAATGAAGAGGAAATGATGAGAGTTGCATGTGTATCCAGGACGAATTGTTTCACAGAGGGAATGGTTCTGAGGGACAAAGAGAATCAGGCCGCAATTGAAGAGCTGGGCTTTTGCAATCAAGAGTAATCAGCAAGAGATGAGACAAAGTGATTAGCAAAATGGAAAGCCTGGCCCGAGGAGTGAGCCGATCAGAATCAACACAGATGTCCTTTAGCCTGTGTTAATGCAGGAGGACGCCAAGAGTTTGTTTGTGAACTTAAAGGCTAAGTATGTTTGTGGTAGACCAAGGCCAGGCCTGCCTGCAAAATAAGAGGAAGCCTCCTACACGCTCTGCCCAGGTGTAGATAAGGAAGGATTGCCGCAGGCTGGGCACTGCAGGCATTTCAAGGTCTAGAATCTGGATATTAGCCTGAGTGAAGCTGCTGGCTGAGTCAGATTTTACCTTATATGGTCTCACGAGTCGTTTCTAGCTGTTCATGTGGCTAGAGTACGAAAGAATGAGCCCACATTTCTGGGCAACCCTGACCTCCTAAGACACCTCACACTTCAGGCTGCCAAGACGGCCAAATTGATGGTCACTCTGTGAAAAACAAAGGGGACAGCGGGCAGCTGCGTCGGCCTTAATTCCTGCCCACCTTTTGCCCTGCTTCCACGTGGCTTTGGAAGGAAGTCAAAATAAAGCATCTTGGAACTGAACTCAAAACATCGCTCTTGTCCATTCTTGTCCCTCACCTAGACCAGACTCCATAATGGCAACATATGGGGCAGCAGCGCTGCCAGGGAGGGGCTTGTTCAAAGCCATGGCCGCATCTAAACTGCCAAAGGGACAGCAAATGTGGTTATTATATCTGCTGAGGTCAAGCGACTGCTGGCGCAATCTTCAGTGACCCGTGAGGGAGGAGGAAATGCCCTACAGCATACTTATCAGTAGAGAAGGGACAAATACAGCCGATTTAAAAGTTTTCAGAGCTATCAAACTCCTACTAGGTAGAAGGAGGTTCATTTATGATTTTTTTTTTATGATGGGAACAAAAATATACCTAAAAGCGAAGCTTCTGGAAAAACCATTGGTTCTTCCCTGTCTTGTATCTTTCCTCAAACTTGACCTTGGCCTCCCGCCTGGCCTTGCGTTTCAGGGCTGGGTCTCTAAAGACATCCTTGTTGACACCTGTTTTGTCCAAGGGGATGTCCACGGAGTACCTTGTGGGCATGAGGTGATTGTAGTTATAAACTTTCAGAAAGGACTTGATCTTTGACCTCTTGGCGATTTTCTTCTTGCCCATGGCAGCTGTCACTTTTCGGGGATAGCGGTCAATTCCAGCCACCAGGGCATGGCTGTAAGGGCGGTCTGAGGTGCCATCATCAATGTTCTTCACGATGACGGCTTTGCGTCCAGAGTAGCGTCCAGCCAAGACCAGCACCACTTTCCCGGGTTTCATGAACTTGCCCATTTCGACAGCAAGGAGCCGGTACCCAGCAGAAAGCCATTTATGATAAATTTAAGCTCTTTTTTTGTCACCTTAGACAATGGCAGGCAGTGAGGCCCAAATCCCAGGGTGTCTCTCTCTCCCCAGGCATGTTTACAGAAGCCTAAGGTTCCTTTCAGAATTGCCCCATCTCTGCAATGCTAGCAAACTGTCGTCCAATCCAAGACCCTTTTGAGGGTGAGAGGCAGCACTAGTAATAATTAAGCCACACACATAATAGGGACAGTCCAGGATAAAGTGGGGTGATCGTTGCCTTTATAGATATGCAAATCCAAGTATTTGTCTGTCCTTGTCACCTTTCAAAGGGAGCCTGGTCGCAGCCCTAGGCTTATCAAGCTCACCCTGGGCCAGCAGCCTGTACTCTGTGGAGCATGAGACTTACATGATAATAACCCTGGGTGAGTGACTGGAGAGACCTAAGGAGGCAGGACTTGACCTGACAGGCCTAGCCAAGCAGTTTTCTTTTTGCTACAAAAAAAGGGATGGCGGTGGGGACAGGGATTCTATTTATCCCCGCCTCTGCTCTTTACACGTGTGAAACACTCTCCTCCAGTCAACACCATAGGCCATTACAATCTAATTCTCAACCCCTAGAGAATAAGGGAGAAAAGCAGCAATTTACCAGTCTCCAGCAATGTCTACCTAAACTATAGACACACCTCCCTCACCAAGTAGTTCAGAGTCCAGAAATATATTTAACACATATACTTGCACACTTGTAAAACGATGCACGCAGATGTCACTGATGGCAGTAATGTTTCAATTACAGGAGACTGGCAAAAAAAAAAAAAAAAAAAAAAAAAAAAGTAGCAAAAAGAGAGAAGAAAATCTAAATGTTGACTGACAAGGACCTGAGTAAGTCAATTACATAGTACAGCATGTCCATGGAATGTAAAAAGTGGAAGTGGGGAATGCTGTGACCTTCAAGATACAGTCAGTGAAAAAAGCAAGACTCCAAAGAATGTGTATGGCATCTTATACTTTGTGTGAAAGAAGGGGCCCAGGAACCGCCTGATTTTGTTTATACATGCCTAAAACATTTCAGGAAATGAATCCATTTTCCACATTTGCTATTCTTACACTAGCAAACTTTAAGCCGTGTGAATTTAGAATCTATTTTGAAAATAAATAAATCAAATTAAGGCTATGAGATGTATGACAGCTCTTAGGACATATTTAGAGTAAATTACTTTAGAAATAACTGCTTTTGCTGGCAGGGCTACTGAGATCCCTTGAGCATGGCGAACTCAGGTTAAAGACACGTTGGGGATGTTACATGATGTTACAGTACTGTGTCCCCAAATTCCTAACTTCCAAGGTGAAGGGGTTGGGAGGTGGGACCTTGGGTGAGGTGTCACTACAGGAGGATGGCGCTCCCTGTCCTATCCTCCCACTGGAGAAAGCATCAGCTGGAGGCTTCCTATCTAAAAGCCAGAAAGCCAGCCAGCCAGCCACTGTTAGATGCTGAATCTGCCGGAAACTTAGCGGACTTCCCAGCCTCCAGAACTGTGAGGAATAAATCTGTTGTTTATAAGCTAACCCGGTTTATGGTGTTTTGTTATAGTTATCTGATGGATTAAGACAGATGGTAAACTTCCCACCTGTCAGCAAACATCTGCTAGGTACTATGGGGATCCCAAATGTTAATGAAATCATTTACAGTTGCACAACAAAGTGGATATACTTAACACTGCCAAGCTGTACACTGTTAAGGTGGTTAATTTTATGTGTCTTTTGCCACAACTTTCTTTTGCTGCTGTTTGCTGAGGATCAACCATTGACCTCCAGCTTAGCTCCACCACAGTTTCTTTTAAGTAATAAACTGAAACAAAAAAACAAAATTGTCATTCCACTTCCAGCTGGCGAAAGGAACATAGCCAGTTGAAGAGCAAAATGCAAAGAATACATCCAGAATCCAATTAAATCATTGCTGGCTTTGAAAGCAGGGGTGGGGTGGGAGGGTTGGGGGGTGTGAGGGGGAGTACAGTACAGTGTGAGCGCTTGCTTTGCAAAAGCTGGGCCCTGAACTCTGTCCTCAGTAACACACACACACACACACACACACACACACACACACACACGCATGCACGCACACACTCTCACGGAGGCAAGTGCTCAAAGACAAAGGATGTCAGTGGTATGTGCGCACCCTGTTCGACAGGAAGGAACAAAAGTGACTTTGGATCCTGAGTCCTGGGTTCCATTCCTGGCTGGACTCTTTTTCTGGGTATGTGACACGATTCTTCATTGTGTATTTGTACAAAGGAGTTGACCGTATCTATTTTCTAGGGTTGATAACCCCTGAAAATAAAATAATCAAGCAGCGCACTTAATAGGTTCTGGGCACAGAGTGAGTGTTTTACATGTGTTGCCTTAACAGGGGCATTTAAGTGGAGCCTTGAAAAATGAGAAGAAATTTGGTAGCCTAGAAAAAGCCAAAAATAGAGAATTTCAATTTAAAAAGTTGTTACAATTGGGTGAGTTGTACAAAGGAAGCCTTGGGGTTAATTAGAATTTTCATGAAAATGATTCAGGAGACTCTTTCAGTAGCCCTTTAATATAGCTAAGTGGCAGTTCAAAGACCCGAGTTTCCTCGGTTGTTTTTGTTTTTCTGTTTGATTTATTTCTTTTAACTCCTTAAAGCTTTTTATAATCCCTCTTCTCCTCTTTTACAGTGCTGGGGATCTAACAAGAGCTTCAGGCATAGTGGTAAGGGGTCTGCAGATGAGAGTTAGTGGAACCAGGAGTTGAGCCTCAGCTCCTTTGCAAGGCTATAGTCATACAGAGCTGGCGTGATAGCTAATTTTATGCCAACTTGGCTTGGGCTAGTCATCAGAGAGGAGGGAATCCCAATTGAGAAAATGCCTCCATAAGATTGGGCTACAGACAAAACTGTAGAGCACTTTCTTAGTGATTCACGTGGGAGGGCCCAGCCCATTGTGGTTAGTGCTACCCCTGGGCATATGGTCCCGGGTTCTATACAAAAGCAAGCTGAGCAAGACATGAGGAGGAAGCCAGTAAGCAGTACTCCTCTGTGACTGCTACATCAGCTCCTGCCTCCAGATTCCCAGCCTTTTGGAGTTCCTGTCCTGACTTCTTTCAGTGATGGGATATGGATGTGGAAGCATGAGCCAAATAGAACCTTTCCCCAAACTGCTCTTGGTCATGATGTTTTATCAAGCTAAGACACTTGTGAATCATCTCTCCCAAAGCCCCTTGGTTTTCTCTTGGCTTTTCATCTTTAGTCTTATGGTACTGGTTGCAGTGCTCTGTTCTGAAAGCTTGTCTTAGTCAGTGTTCTATTGCTGTGAAGAGACACCATGGACCCGGCAGTTCTTATAAAGGAAAGCATTTAACTGGGGCTGCCTTATGTTTCAGAGGTCTGGTCCATTGTCAGCATGGCAGGAAGCATGGCAGTATGCAGGCAGATATGGTGCTGGAGGAACTGAGACTTCTTTATCTGGATCCTCAGGCAACAGGAAGAGAAAGATACTGGGCCTGACTTGAGCATTTGAAACTGCCACTCACACTGACACACTTCCTCCAACAAGGCTACACCTAGGCCAATAAGGCCTAATCCCTCTCAAGCAGCACCACTCCCTAATGATCAAGCATTCAAATATATGAGCCTATGGGGCCATTTCTATTCAAACCACCACATAGCAGTAGTCATTTTAGTAGAAAAGAGTAATGGGATTGGATCACTTATACAGGCAAGAGAAAATAATAATACTATTTGTAGTTTTTAGCAATTTTACTTTATAGATCTAAGAGCCATCTGATAGCTACACAAAATATGTAGGTATGGTTTGTTTTCAATAGATTCTCATGATTAATGGTGAATCATAGATCCCTCTCTTCAAACCATTTTGTTCTCAATATCTCAGGTCATGTGGTTGACCTCTGCTACTCCTTTTCTTTAAACCTTACACAATGCATAGAATCATCATCATGTAGGGAAACAGGGAGAAACAGTCCTACACACTTAGGAGAAAAATGTTTTAAGATTGAATAGGACTGGAGAGATGGTTTGTCAGTTAAGAGTCTCTTGCAGAGGGGGAGCTGCCACAGGGCAATTTCTGTGTCAGCATCCTGATGTGGCCTAAGTCTCCTTCACTGGAAGCATGCCTACTGGCATGAAGATCATGGAGATGTCAGCTAAAGGAATCAAACCCATCACTTTGGAACTTGGAGGCAAATTTCCTCTTATCATCTTCTCAGACTGTAACCTGGAGAATGCTGTGAAGGGGGCATTGGCGTCCAACTTCCTCTCACATGGCCAGGTTTGCTGTAATGGCACTAGAGTGTTTGTGCAAAAAGGAATTGTTGATAAATTTGCAAAAGAAGTTGTGGAGCAGACTGAAAAGATAAAAATTGGAGACCCCCTTCTGGAAAATACAAGGATGGGCCCACTCATCAGTTGGCCACATCTGGAACGAGTCCTTGGGTTTGTAAAGTCAGCAAGGGAGCAGGGTGCTACCGTGCTCTATGGTGGAGAGCTGTATGTGCTGTGGGATGGTCTGTATGTCAAATGTGTTGCTGATTGGTCAATAAATAAATCACTGATTGGCCAGTGGCCAGGCAGGAAGTATAGGCGGGACTAACAGAGAGGAGAATTGAGAGAACAGGAAGCTGGGTGAGGGAGACACTGCCAGCCGCCACCATGACAAGCCGCATGTGAAGATCCCAGTAAGCCATGAGCCATGTGACAAAGTATAGATTTATGGAAATGGATTAATTTAAGCTGTAAGAACAGTTAGCAAGAAGCCTGCCACGGCCATACAGTTTGTAACCAATATAAGTCTCTGTGCTTACTTGGTTGGGTCTGAGCAGCTGTGGGACTGGCGGTGACAAAGATTTGCCCTGACCGTGGGCCAGGCAGGAAAACTCTAGCTACAAATGGCACCCAACGTGGGGCAAGAGTTTCCACCTAAAACCTGAGTAAAAAGATTCTAAAACGGAGCTAAAAACAGCTCCTAGTTGTCTCTTTCAAGCTAGCGGCAGCCTGCGTGTTTGAGCTACTATGGCGGGTTCCTGGCGTGCATGCTCGACCTACAGTATGGCAGGAATGAGGCCTCTACAAGTGGCACAAAGCTGTGTGGTGGATTTAGCCTTTGCTAGTACAAAACAAAACAAAAAAAAGGTTTCTGGGCTACACGCTGCTTTGATAGAAGCATAGACCCACTATTTCTGAGAGTTGATGGCTCCCAGAACTGGCGAAAAACGTACCACCGCCATGTTGGAAAGCTAAAGTGGGCGGAGCCAGCAGCCATAGCACCAGCGCCGTTTCAGGCTTAGAAGGCTACAGTTTAAAGCAATAGGCTCAAGCTAATATAAAAAAAATAAGCCACGTAAAGATGGCTACCACACAGAGAATCTAGATTATGTTCTCTTTGATATTCGTAACTGAAAAAAAAAACATTTGATTACAAAAGCTGTTGAGTTATGCCAAAATGTATATTTTAAAGGTACTTTGACTTCAAAATTTGGATGTAAGGATATGTTGCTTTGGAAAGGAGACTCTGCTTTTGTTTCCACAGAAAGCCAGAGGTTATGGATTTGTTCCAGATTAAGATACATCAGGTTTGACCAGCCAAGACCACCTGAAAGGTCTCCGATGACACCATGGCCCAGATGATCCAACATCCAGAACCGTTTCAAGGCAACTGGCTCAGATGATACACCCTCACGGACTACTCCATAATCCTAAGATATTCTTTGTGTTTCCATAAGATACAGCGCCCCCCTCCAGCAGAAAGTAGTAAGAAAAACTACGCCCAAATTCCCAAATATACCAAGCTGACTTTGGAGATGTGTAAAGGTTAAAACCTTCCTTTTTAAAAAAAGAAAAAGGGAAGTGCTGTGGGATGGTCTGTATGTCAAATGTGTTGCTGATTGGTCAATAAATAAATCACTGATTGGCCAGTGGCCAGGCAGAAAGTATAGGCGGGACTAACAGAAAAGAGAATTGAGAGAACAGAAAGCTGGGTGAGGGAGACACTGCCAGCCGTCACCATGACAAGCCGCATGTAAAGATCCCGGTAAGCCATGAGCCATGTGACAAAGTATAGATTTATGGAAATGGATTAATTTAAGCTGTAAGAACAGTTAGCAAGAAGCCTGCCATGGCCATACAGTTTGTAACCAATATAAGTCTCTGTGCTTACTTGGTTGGGTCTGAGCAGCTGTGGGACTGGCGGTGACAAAGATTTGCCCTGACCGTGGGCCAGGCAGGAAAACTCTAGCTACATGTATGTACCGACGGATCCTAAATAAAACATGGGTATTACATGACGCCTTGCATTTTAACTAATTGCAGAAATGACATGACCTGTGTGAGAGAAGAGATCTTTGGACCAATTATGTCCATTTTATCATTTGAAAATGAAGCTGAGGTTCAGGAGTGGGCCAATGATACCACTTACTGCCTGGCAGCTGGCGTCTTTACCAGGGATCTCCAACGGGCTCACAGGGTGGCTGCTCAGCTTCAGGCGGGAACATGCTACATTAACAACTACATTGTCAGTCCAGTGGAGTTGCCCTTTGGTGGATATAAGAAGTCAGGATTTGGCAGAGAGTATGGCCCTGTGACAATTGAATACTATTCACAGCTAAAGACAGTGTATGTGGAGATGGGTGATGTGGAGTCACCTTTTGAAAACCAGTGAATCCTGTTCATGTGGCCAGGCTGTGGAATGAGCTGGCTGTCTTGACAACAGTATAACTGAATAGCTTCTTCCACCCAGACTTTGGGTCATTCAGGATGAGAGAATGGGTCAGTATTGTCCTCTGTCTTGAAGTCATCCTTCCCAATTGCAAACATGCACAAGTGCCTTTCAGACACTAACCAGGGAACTTGTTCTTCCTACAAGTCCCTATGAGGTCTGTAAACTCCAGTAACACACTGCTCAAAACAGGCAGGCCACAGCTCTGCTTGTACACACACGTCTGTCCCATCAACAATGGCAACTTTTAGTTTGCTCTAAAGATGACTTCCTTCTTGGGTTCCTGATGAAAGCTTTTATTTGGAGACAGAAAAGTCTTAATACTTGTGGAAAAAGTAATTCATTGGCATTTAAAAAGCTTTTTTTGTTTGTTTTTGGTTAGCTCAGTGGGTAAGCCTGATGATCTTAGTTCTATCCCCAGGCCCCACATAAAGGTGGTGTGCCCCTCCCCTGTATCATACACATGCATAATAAATCTTTAAAAAAAAAAAAAAAAAAAGAGTCTCTTGCAGAGGACCCAAGTTGAGATCCCAGCTCACAACTGCCTGTATCTCCAGGTCCAGCATATTCAAAACTCCTGGCCTCAGAGGGCACTTGCACTTATGTGCATATGCCTTCATGCACACATACACATAATTAAAAATAACAAAAAAATGAATCTTTAAGATTTAACAATTGAACATATTTTATTTATCTGTTTCCTTATTAAAACTTTTCTGTCCAGCCTGCTACCTCCCAAATAACCACGTGGAGACTTCTTATTTATTGTGAAAACTTGGCTGATAGCTTAGGCTTGTTTCTAACTAGTTCTTATAACTTAAGTTAACCCATATTTTTTAATCTACATTCTTTTATGTGGCTTGGTTGCCTTTACTTTGCAAAGCCCATGCTACTTGCTCTTGTCCCTGGCATCTCGAGATTCCACCCTTCTTCTTCCCAGCATTCTCTCTGCCTGGAAAACCCTGCCTAGCTATCGGCTGTTCAGCTTTTTATTAAACCAATCACAGTGAATTATCTTCACACAGTGTAAAGTATGGTGATATTTTATTTGTGCTGAAATGTGATTTTATTTGTATGTTAATAAATAAAAGTGCCTGGGGGTCAAAGCTAATAGCAAGCCATAGCAGAAGCCAGGTAGTGGTGGTGCACACCTTTAATCCTGATCATATGACAGGCAGATCTCTGTGTGTTCAAGGATACAGCCAGCATGGAGACACACGCCTTTAATCTCAATACCAACCATAGAGACATGGAGGTCTGTATACACAGGCAGTGATGAGGAGGTCATGTGGTTGGGTTTAAAACCAATGAGAAGGCAGAACAGAAAGTCAATAAAAGGACAGACACACAGGAAGTAGGCCTTTTTCTCAGGAAGGACGGCAGCGGCAGGAAGGTTAAGAAGGTGGTTTTAGCTCTTAGCTACTGCTCTGACCTCTTGGGCTTTTAACTCTGCATTTGGCTCTGTGTTTCTTATTTAATAAGACTGTTACATCTACAGTAAAGGAATATTCCACAACATAAAACAGTTGTCAAAACCCTGTGTCTTCACACTTATGGTCTCCTTTAAATGCTGGTAAGAGATCTTGAAGATTTCAGCTTCTGCTCTATTTTTCATTTGTAGCCCAGGCTGTCCTCAAACTCACCAAGTACCTGAGGAAAACCTTAAGCTCATGATCATTCAACCTCCACCTCCCAAGAACCAAGACTAAAAGTAGGCGCTACCACACCCAGATGGCTCAAGAATTTCTTTATCTGAACTGAATGAATCACAATACAACTGCAAGTGATACAACTTTTGGGGGGAGTGACTCCTTTGCAAATAAGTAGAAGTGTTCAAATGTGAGAGTGTGCAGGTTCTTCTTGCTATTCATTTTAAGGAAAAGCTTCTCTCTGGTTTGTGCTGTTGTACGCACGCACGCACGCACGCACGCACGCACACCCACTACTATTGTTACTACTATTGCCGGTTCTAGTACATTTACTATGGATGTCTTTCAATAGTTTGTTGCCTGGGAGAAGATAAGACTTACATTGTGGAAGGGAAAGACCATAGGATCTTTGCTAGAGTTCTAGAATATTTCTTGTAGAAATAATTTTAGCGAACATTTGTCCAGACTTCATTTTATAGATGAGAAACAGAGACAGTTAAGTTGCCAAGGACATACCACTAGATGACTGCAGAAACAGCATTGAATCCATTTCTTTTAATCCTCAGGTTGAGTTGTGGTGAAGTGCATCAGAGAGTGAAAGCCTGAAAATAAACATAGAAGAGATGCCAGTTGAACAAGCTGCTCTTCATCATCAACTCCCTCAGTTTACTTATTGATACTTTAGTTGAAGCTTATAGCTTAGACTTTTCTGTACCCATTACCTAACTTTAGAGTTTCCTTATCCTTTCCTGAATCCGGTTATTGAGTATCTTAATGCTGCTTCCTACTAGGAAAACCTATTAAAAACCTGGTCGAAAGTAAAAGGAAGTTATTGGGAGAGGGATTGCTTAACAAAAATGGTTGCCAACAGGAATGGAAATAGTAATGGAAAAGAGGTTTTTAAAACGTAAGTAATGTTGGGGGCTAGCAAAATGGCCTAGCAGGTAAAGGCGTTTACTGTCAAGCCTGAAAACCTGTGTTCAATCCCCTGATTTCCCATAGTGGCGGGAGAGACCTTACTTCTGTAAGTCATACCTCCACACAAACTCTGTGTCACATGCACCCGAAGCCACATATCCGCATTACATAAATGTAATTAAAAGAAATAATGTTAGTTGGCAGAACAAGAGCTTAGTGGGCAGGGTGATTCTCGGCCTCGAAACAGGAACCATTTAGCTACTAACTCTTCAGCTACCCATGTATGAAGTCAAGCTTAAGAGTTACAGTAACACTGAGAACTACCATTGGAGGATTTCCCTTTAAACCAATAGGACAGGGTGAGATGGCTCAGCAGTTAAGAGTGATTGCCACTTGTCTGAGTTACCTTTCTACTGTCCCAAAGAGACACAATGACCAAGGCAACTTGAAAGGAAAGACTTGAATTGAGGTTATAGTTCCAGAGGGTGAGTCCATGACCATCATGGTAGGGAGCATGGCAGCAGGCAGGCAGGCATGGACTTGTAGCTGACAGCTCATATCTTATTTCCAAACTCAAGGAAGAGTTAGAATTAACTGGAAACCTCAGAGCTCACTCTCTGTGACACACAACTTTTTCGACAAGGCCACACCTCCTAATTCCTTCCAACTGTTCCACAAACTGGGAACCAAGCCTTCAAATATATGAGCCCCTGGCGGGGGCATTCTCATTCACACCACCACACTGCTCTAACAGAGGAGCTGGGTTTGATTCCCAGTGCCCACTAGGCAGCTCACAACCATCTATAACCCACAGTACTTGGTACCCTCTTTTGACCTCAAGGGCACCAGGCGCACATAGACATACAGGCAAAACACCCATACATATGCAAAACCAATTAAACCTGTCAAAAAACAAAGTTGTTTGTTATGTTTAGTGTGTGTGTGTGTGTGTGTGTGTGTGTGTGTGTGTGTGTGTGGTGTGTGTGTGTGTGTGTGGTGTGTGTGTGTGTGTGTGTGTGTGTGTGTTGTGTGTGTTTGAGCATGAGTACATATGTGGAGGTCAGAGGACAACTTGCAGGCACAACTTCCTCCCTCTACCGTGTTGGTCTAGGGAATCAAATTCAGGTCATCAGGCGTGGCTGCAGGTACCGTTATCCACTGAGCATCTCACTGGCCCATGTAGTTGGATACAGGGCTTTCAACAGCTTTGTGAGCTGAATTAAGCACTGTATAGTGTTAAGAAAAACAAATCAGAGGTTCAAAATTTGAAAGCCTTACTGAGAATGGACTCAAATCTAGGTTTTCCAATCCCATAAATTCCACGTGCTTTTCACTTCGCCACTTGTCTCCCGAAAAAAAAAGCCCAATGGCTGGATGTCACAGTTTTACAAATTGTAGGAATTGAGCTAAATCTGTGAAGGTCATGTCAATGTTATCCTAAGATGCTGTTTCCTAGGTGATGTGACAGGTGGGGTGTGAATGTGAGGCTCAGTCATGCCGACTGGATAGAACTTGACTGGCTTTAAACAGTTCAACTTTGATAGTATACAAACGTTTCTTTTAGGTTTATGAAATGTTTCTCTTATAGGAATACACGCGGTCCCTGACTGATTAATGAGAAAGCTGATATCCATGTGAAAATCAGCTACCAACCACAAAACCTGAAGAGGCCTCCTTCAGGTCCTGTGCTCCACAGGGCCTGGAAGTGCAGAGCTGAGCAAGTGTCCTCTGCTGACAGCCCAGGCCCATCCCACACTGTGCTCCCCAAAACAAAACAAGAAAGAAGGGAGGGGCCTGAATTACATAGGAAATGTAATCTTTCCAAACAGATAAGTCACTTTCCCTTTGGGCAGAGAAAATGAGGCAGAAGACCTCAGGAGAGGCATGTCTAACCTACTCTAACTTAGGGAAGGTCAGACAACTTAAAACAGGTGGAAACCCTTAAGCTTGATACAGAGTTAGCATTTGATTGATGGAAGCTGTTTTAATTAGAACTCTGCAGGCTCCTTTCTAGTTCGAGCTTCTTCGTTGATTGTGTGACTGGAGCAAGAGAACACATCTATCTTGTTCACTGCTGAATTAGTGCAGTGACCAAGATTAGTGCCTTGCATATACCTGCAATAGAATTGCACTAATAATTTGCTATTCTATCGCAGGTAATGATCTAATCCTAAGATCCCAGTGACACTTAAGTTGCTTATATGCTCCAGTCATCTAGCTCACAATCCAGTACATCTCTTGAGAGTTTGGGTTCTAAAATCAGACAAAAACATTTGCAGCCACATTAACAGTTAGTGCTACATATCGAATTCCAATATTCGAAAAGGTCAGTTCACTTAGAACAGCAACGCGTGTATAATTCTCCAATAATGTTAGTGCTAATTAATTTTTCTCCTTCTCCACATATGCTGGTCAGTTTTGTTAACAGTGACAGCACTTTTTCCTTTCCTTTGCCCGTCTCTGTGGACTACGTGTCCACAGCAATGCTACACTAAGGTCTGTTACTGTGAAATTTTAGGGAACAAGTTTAGTGTTGCTATGCATTCTCACTGTTTGGGAAAACAAGCTCTGTCTCACCTACAAGCAAAGCCTCTCCCCAGTTCTTACGACACCAGGGCAGAGAAAACAGTCTCAGACTGTCATATGGGTGGGACCCAAAGCTCACCAGTTGCACTTTTGAAGGTGCCTTTGTATGGCATCATCACATCAACGAGTTGGTCCCTAAAATCATAGCACCTACCATCCCACAGCCAGCCAGCAGAAGACAGCAGGCAAAAAAGTAGACTGCAGAAGGTTTTCATTAGAAAATACAAAGACTTACACTGGATGACAAAAATGATAGGCTGAAGACACACATATTGCATATTTACACCATGTAAGTAAAAAAAGACAGTACAAAAAAAAAAATCCAAGTAAGTTCCAAAGGCACAATGAGAACTATTTCATTGGGGGATGACTTCAGTGACTCTCAGATGAAGGTTTCTACAAGACTCAGAAGTCCATTGTGTCCCCCTGCTTCAGTCTGCAATCTAAAAGACTCTCTACTTAGTGTCGGACTTGTTTTCCTGTTAAACAGGAACTGGAATCTGAACTTTGCTCTCCAAAAGCCAAAGGCCAACTAATTTAGGAGGAGACTCTCAAAATCAATGATGGTTTCTTCTACTTTCATTAGTTCTGTCTACAGTGATTAAAGGATCTGATTTCCAGATAAGCAACCATCCTGATGGCCATTTTTACAAATCGCATTAATTTCGATACTCAGATCTGAGCACTGGCGGCATTCCTGAGGCAAGTCTGGATTCATGCAGCATTCCAGCCTTGAATGCTTTTTAAGTTTCCAGCAGAATCCTGTCCAGATGAATGATGACACCTTTAGTGTGGTAGCCTCAAGGTGTGGAAGTTGTTTCCTATGGCCTAGGTACAGCCCAGCCCCTCCACTTGCTGAAACATCTGCAAATACTTTGTTCATTTCAGAGACATCTGACCACAGAGAGGCTGCCATCTGGACCACTTCCTTTTTCCTTATTGTTCACTTAAAGCATGAATGATCTGGGCAGGCACTCATCGGGAGAGAAACAGGGAAGGCACAGAAGTTATTTCTGAATGGTTTCCTCTCCCGTTTATTAACTGATTCACTCAAACCATGATCACTCACTGGGTGGTACTAGGAAAGCAACAGTCTCTGCCCTTCGAACAAGGAACAACCTATTGCAGGTTGTATATGTCTCAACATGACGAATTGTAATTTATATGCTCATAGTAATAAATCATACTTAAAAGCATCTTTTATGTATGGAGTCCTACAATTGCTTTAATTCCTCTATATCTCTTAGTTTTGGTAGCCACAGGGCTTATGGAATGTTTCACTCAAACTCTTTATTGTGTTTCACATTTTTAGAACTACACAACATTGAAAGCAACATTCTATAAAAGCTTTTGTTAAATAATAATCATTAACCTTAAAAATTCCAGAGGAGCTGGGTGGTGGTGGCGCACACCTTTAATCCCAGCACTCGAGGCAGAAGCAGGTGGATCTCTATGAGTTCGAGGCCAGCCTGGGCTACAGAGTGAGTTACAGGAAAGGCGCAAAGCTACACAGAGAAACCCTGTCTTGAAAACAAAACAAAACAAAACAATTCCAGAGGAAATCAGGAGTAGTGGCTTGTACCTGTAATATCAATCCTGTGAAGGCTGAGGCAGAGGAACTGCCAGGAATTCAAGGATTGAGTATGTAGCAAGATCTAGTTCAAAAGGCAGGGGTGGGAGGGGAGTTCTGAAGAGACGGCGTAGTGGTTAAGAGCTTTTTGCTGCAGCAGAGGACCAGGGTTTGGTTTCTAGCACCATCATTGTGGTCTACAACTCAGTTCTAGGTAGATCTGATGCCCTCTTCTGGTCTCTGTGAGCACTAGGCGTGCACATGGTACACATACACACAAGCACACAAACACTCATACATATAAAATCAATCTTAAAAATTAAAATACATTTGAAAGAATCTCTTAGGAATCTTTGCTTGTTAAGTAAAAGGTGAATTGTGTAGTGCAGTAATCAGATCCCTTCATATGCTTTATTTGCTCTAGGCCTAAATGTTAAATTACAAGACTGGGTACTTAATTACCATTGGGAACTATTTTTTTTTTTTAAGGTGTTAATTCAGCTGGATAATTTTATGCTCTTACATGACATTAATTCCGCATATTTTATATATTTATATTATGCACACATTTTAATAAGTTACATAGTAACTCTTCTTTTATGATAATTTAATCATACAAAAATCAAACTAACTCTGTTCCTGGAGTTAGTAAGCAGTAAATTAAACTTTCAAAGAAGTAGGAGATTTAAGGTGTGTTCAAGGTGTGGCCCATCCAGAAAAGATTTCAATCCTACACGGTCCTGTTTGGGCTCATCTACTCTCAAGTCTCTCCTGCAGAAATTTAGACCAATCAGGTCACTCCATCCTGACCCAACAGTCTCTGCCACTTGTTGTTTGGACTATGATGTAATGTCAATAGACTTCAGAGACATCAGCTGCTGGAAAAAGAAAATACTTCAAACCCAAGGCTATCCCAAGGGGTCGGGAGGACGTATATCTTGATAGATAGACTCACCAGACAGCAAATCCTACCTAGGAGTTCAGCCAGAAGATTGAGTCAAACTGACTCTATCACATTCCTCGGTGCACTGCAAAACTGAGACAATGTTTTGGGAGCCAAGGTTCTTCCAGGCCTTGCCATTGATTACCTTCTTTTCTTCTTTCTTTTTTTCTTTCCTTTCTTCCTTCCTCCCTCCCTCCCTCCCTTCCTTCTTTCTTTCTTTTCTTTTTTTTTTTTTTTTTTTTTTAACTTTCTACTCAATTGTCATGCCTTGGCTGCTCTTCATAACGAGACCTTGGAAGGTGACATCAATCGATTCACAGCTCCACCAGTCTGGGTTCCTGCATATCACCCAGCTCCACCATCTTCAGCACGCATCGAAGAGCAATGCTATTAAATGCAATCGGGAGCTAACTGCATGTCAATTGGCTGAAGGAGCAGATCTCTTCCTGAGGACAAATAGTACTACTACCAGCTTCCTGGGGCCTTTGTTCACGTTAGAGAAAGACACCCCTTTTCAGGAGGAGGAGGAGGCTGTCTTGTCAGCTCCAGCTAGAGATGGAGATCCACCCACTCCCGGTGTCAGCATGCAATCAGTAAAGTGAACAACAATGCAGGTCCCTGGGAAAACAGTCAAATAGCCTCAAAGTGATGACAGGGGACATGAAGAGAAATGAGGGTAGCTCTGATGAGGGGAAAGACAGAGAATATTGGTTGCTTTTGCCTTATAATATTTTAGATTTGAATTTGAACCCAAAGCATGCTACACGCAGTTCTACCAGTGAACTAAATCCCAACCCTGCCTTATAATTTTCTGAATGCAAGAGACTGATTGAAGTCTGGTATCTGCTTTCTGATTCCAGTTAAAATTGGCTAGCTGCATTATCTGGAGTTTCCGGTCCATTTCAGAAAGCCCCTCTCTGTTGACTGTCGTTTTCTTCTCAAGGAGCCTCTACCGGAAGCTTCAAACAAGACAAGGTTTTTACATTGACACAAAGATGTGTCCAAGGCATTAGTATTCCTAATGTAATTTGCATTTAAATAGAGACTATTTAAACATTAAACAATCCGTTTTTGTCTCCCTACTGCACTATGCCCAACTTTAACAATGCCTCACACACACTCAGTCTCAATGGGCTCAATAAATTCCTAATCCTAGATGTTCCAGCATTCAGCAGCAGAATATTATATCTAGAAGGTCTCTTGCCTTCAGATTGTGTGCATCAAGAAAAGAGTGATCGACAGACTCTGCCAGCTCCGATTGGACCAAAGGAGCCTTCATCCAGTGACTGATGGAAGCAGATGGAAGCAGATCCACAGCCAAGCACCCGGCCGAGCTCTGGGAGTCCAGTCGAAGAGAGGGCAGAGGGATTCTATGAGCAAGGCAGGGAGGTCAAGATCGTGACGGGGGAATCTACAGAAACAATTGAACCAAGCTCAAAGGAACTCAACAAACTTTAGACCAACAGCTGTGCACGGGATCGAACTTGACCCTCTGCATACGGGAGACAGCTGTGTAGCTGGGTCTGTTTGAGGGGCCCCTGGCAGTGTGATCAGGATCTATCCCTGGTGCATGAGCTGGCTTTCTGGATCCCATTACCTATGGTCAGACACCTTGCTCACCCTTGAGGCAGGGTGGAGGGGCTGGGTCCTGCCTCAACTGAATGTACCAGACTTTGCTGTCCCTCAATGGGAGAACTTACCCTTTTGGAGAAGGGGATGAGGGGTGGGTAGGAGGGTGAGGTTAGGCGGGGGTGGGGGGTGGGGGGGTGGGGGTGGGGGGTGGGGGGAGCAGGAAGAGGAGGGATGAGAGGGGGATCTGTGGTTGGTATGTAAATGAATAAAATTTTTTTTAATTAAAAAAAAGAAGAAGAGGAAATACACCAAAACAAATAAACGAACAAACAAAAAGAGTGATCAAAAATTAATTTTCGCCGGGCGGTGGTGGCACATGCCTTTAATCCCAGCATTCGGGAGGCAGAGGCAGGTGGATCTTTGTAAGTTCGAGGCCAGCCTGGTCTACAGAGCTAGTCCAGGACAGACTCCAAAGCTACAGAGAAACCCTGTCTCGAAAAAACCACACAAAAAAAATTTAATTTTCTACTAGATAGATTAAAAGTCTCAACTCTTTTAGAAAATAGCACAAATTCAATTAAATAGTATACTATATATAATTACCAATCATATATAATTATGTTATTAATGCATAGGTATGGTAATACTGGTTACTTCAAACCTCCATTGAACACAATGAGATATTTGTTGAATATTTGTTATGAAGCTTCTATAAGTCAAATATTTTATGTAATGATACAGACAGCCTCTTATACCATATACCAGTACTTGAAAAACCCAATACAAATACTATTTTCAACATAGTTTTAAACATTATACTTTTGTAGTTTTTTTTGTACGGCTTGTAATAATTGAATGTATACCTTCTTCCTACAAACATCTCAGAGTACCTGTGGTAATAGTTGCCCAGCTCCCGCCCCCAGGATGGAATGTTGGGAGTGTTGTTTACACTTTACCAGAATCATAAGAATCCGGACTAGGGAAACACTATCCACTTATTTTAGTACATAGCTGGACTCATCACAGGGTATCCTCTACACATTTATTTATTCAAAATTTTAATTTGATGCCGTGTGCTAAGTACTTATGATCATCTTTACTGAACACGCGAACATTACAATCTGCAGAAGAGTCTTATGAAATTCAAAGTCACGATTTTTATGGTATTTAATCTTCTACGTAACTGACAGACCTACCCGTGAACTGCTTGTATACTAAGTAAATGAATGAAATACAAAAATTTGACTGATACACTATTATATGTGTAGATAGTATTCACATGTCTATAACATGAGGCATTCTTGACGTTTTCCTGGCGTAAATGCTAGCGTTTTTAAATGCCTAATTAGAAGTTTCCGCATGTATTATTGTTGAGCCCGCACAAGATGTTCAAGACCGTGAAAAGCTGAATGTAATGGCCTTCTTGTTAGGAGCTGAAATTTTTTTTCCAGTTCATTGTTCTTTTAAGTAATCCGTTTGTACCCATATTCTTAACTGAATTCATAATTATTTCCCTTGCTAAAGCAGAATTCCAGACTTGAGTGCATAAATTAAATTTCACACACACACACACACACACACACACACACAAGAAGGACTGCTAAGCAAAAATAATATAAACAAATTAAAGGCCCCTTTCAATGACCTTTGATTTCCATAATAGTGGTCTTTGAAGTTACCTACTAGGCACAGTGGATTTCACTGTGTCTAGAAAGCTGCCTATTAGAATCCAGCCTGCTAACCCTGAGTTTTGTGTGGCTTTCTTCTCCACCGCCTCCTCGCCACTCCCTTGGAATAGTTCTGATGCCCCAGCAGGCCCCAGCCTGGAAGGGGCAGGACCACTCCCAGCTCTCACCACCCGAATCCGTGGGGCAGCCGCAGCCACCTGGGCAGAGCCTGCCCGGGGTGGGGCGGCGACTGCGTGACTGGCTGCCCTCCCCACCCCGACGCTGTGGTTATGCAAACTGATCTCATCGCTGCTGCTCACGACACGCGCTTCCCGTCGCCTGCACGCCTGCACGCGGCTAAACGAGACGCCCGCCCTTAGGTCTCCGAGCAAGGAGCCAGAGCTGCAGATAAGCCCGACCCAGTAGCCACGACGTCCCTCGATTCCTTCCCTCTGTCATCCTTCAAGTATCTCCACCTCGCCCCAAACATCACAAAGACTGAAAACTCCCGGCCTGGTCCTTGTGCACTGGTGTCCTAGGCCCCTCCCCCTCCCCCCTGCGCGTGCACAGCTGCCACCCTGTCCCAAGTCAGTTGGAGCTCCTCCGGGTCTCGGAATTGATCCTTCGGCTCCGTGCTCTCCCTGCCTGCCCCGCCCGCCCTGGTCTTGTTGCAGACCAGTGTGTGCCTTGCAACTTCCGAGCCGGAAACTTCCCGGCCGGCGTCAAGAGCAGGGCACCCCCTCGAGCTAGAGACGGCGTCCGGAATAGGATTCCTCCGCGGATTACGCGGCGCCGTCGGCACGCAAGGCCAGCCCGGGCGGCCAGGAAGCCCCGGGAGCGCACGCGAGCGGCGGCGGGAGGCCAGGGCTTGCGTGACCCGCAGGCTCCCAGCCGCACGCACTTCGTGCTGGGGACACAGGTGCTGCAGGGCGGAGCCCGCCGTCCACATTACAACCCCGGGGCCGCAGGCACGCTATGCTTGTGGGTGGGGGAGCCAGTTCACCGTGTCCCGGTGTTACCGGAACACCGGTAACCTGGGCAGTAAAACCTGCTCAGACCGATGCATTATGCCAATCGGAAGCTGGAGGTGCTGGGTCAATAAGCAGTGAGCCGCGGAAACTTTCTAAGGAATGGGTTGGGTGCAGAAGCACAGCTCACAAGTGCTAGTCCTGTGACGTGCTGACAAAGGAAGCCAGCAAGGGCAGAGGCGTTGGGACGCAAGTTTTACTCACTCTGCGCAAAACCTCATTTCAGAAAACAGTCGTGATCCTTTGCTCTCATCCCTCCCAGAAGAGTTTTTTTTTTCTTCAATGTTTTATTTTTAAAATCAAAGCTGCCTGATCGCACTGGTGCACTAACTGTAGAGACCTCTTTATTGTGATGACTCAAAAGCCCAGAGGAAATTAAAAAGGGAACCCAACAGGTTTTAAGACTACTGAATCTAAGCTCTTATTCAAGATTATGTGACCAAAAAGTGTTTTTCATGGAGCTGTCCACTTATGGAAATTCAAAGATAAATCAAGTCGGAAGAAAAAGATTGACACACAGTTTAATATAAAACCACCCCTATTAAACTAAAAACTTGGAAAACCTTATGCCTTTCCTATAATTCAGACTTCGATGAATTGTCTATTCTTCTATTGTGCCATTAGAGACTTACGGTGCCTAGTTACACACACACTAATTACACACACACACACAGGGGCACGGACACACACACACACACACACACACACACACTCACCACTGACACTATACAAGTAGAATTAGTAAAGAAGCAGGGATTCTCCTGGGCTGGCATTCATACCATAAACTGTCAGCAAGGGTTTTAAGGGCTGAATGATCTTTCACTTTATCACACCTGGGAAGAGAGAGCAAATGCCACTTTAGTTTTCTAGAGTTCTCTCAAGTAACTTTGAGTAAATGTAGGAAATGTTTGTTTTTGTCTGTCCAGGACCCTTTCCTTCTCCTGAGTAGGACTGGCCCCTTCCCTGGATTCTGCTTCTCCTTCTTCTCTGGATGTGTAATTAGAGAAGTGTCCTTGTGTCTGGCCTTTCCTGGTCCCCAACTCTTGGTCAAGAGGTTAATATCTGGCTGGAGCTGAATCAGTTGTAGTACCCAACTTAGTGATGAGGTCAAAAGATCAGCATGTGCCAAGGAAAGTCATTTGCTAGTATTCTGAGGAGGTTGGGCATGCAAGCAGTCTCCTCTCTCCTCTTGGTGGCAAAACCCTGTCAGCCACCACATCCCTGCTAACTGCCAGCCTCACAAGGGAAGGGAACCAGCGTTTAGTAAGTGGTAGATGTCAAGGCCTGAGTGGCTCTATGGCTCCCTAGTGTTTCTCAAAAGCAATCTTGGCTCATCCTTCCCTGAAGTTGATTAGCTTTCCTGTTAATCCTGTTAGGCATTCTTGTATTCTGACAGGATATAGATTTATGGCCATAACTATAAATACTTAAGATCTGTGGTACTGTTTTTAACTTATTTTTTCACAGAACCTTCGTTTGGACAGTTTCAGCACTAAACAGCTACTTCACGTACTCTCTCTTCTTCTCTCTACATACTTTGTGACACTGGGGATTGAACTAAGAGCATCACATATGCTAGGCAAGTAAACTACCACTGAGCTCCACTCCAATCCTTTTTTTTCTTTTTTCATTAGGGGAGGGTACAATAAGGTCCCACTAAGTTATCTAGATTGGCTTTGAACTTGTGATCCTCCCAACCCAGCCTCGTGTGTAGCTGTGATTACAGGAATAGATACAGGCCACCTTACCTATCCCACATCAACATTTCTAACAGCTATACAATCTTGTTGTATGAACAAGTTTATTTCATATTTCAGTATTTCAGTTTTCTCTCATTCTCACTCTGTTTCAACAGGGTTTTGTGTAGTCCAGGCTGGTTTCTAGTTTGCTATGACCTTGAACTTCTGATCTTTCTGCACCAGGGTGCACGACTCAAATGACAGGATTATGCTACCATGTCCAGTTTTCTGTGTTGTTGGGGAATCACTCAGTCCCAGAGCTTCTGATTGTTGGACAGGAACTCTACACTGAGCTACATCCCCAGCCTGTAGTATTTCCAGCTCTTAAACTTTATAAATAAGACTCTGAGGGACACTGAATACACAGGCTAAGTACTTTCCCAAGCCTCCCAGTAACCTCTTAGAGTTTCTTTCATCAGAATTGGATGGCAGGATCCTTGCAGATCTCATAGAATGGACTTGCGGAAATGACCTGGTCTGCACCCACTCCCGGACTTGGGAGGCCTCCCAGGTGCTTGTGGGTAAAATAGGGGTGAGAGTAAAGACGTCTGGATTCCTGAACACAAGGAAGACGTTGAATCAAATGTCTACTTCAATAGTTTTGAACATTTCAAACCCTTAAACATTTAAACCCCTTAAAAAGTAATAAATGTATTAATTCTTTAACAGCAAAGTTTAGGAATGCTAGTTGCTCTATACCCTGATAAATCAGGCTACTATAATTATTTAATATTATCATATGCTTGATAGACTGATAATAATGCTTGATATTTTGTGTTAATAGTTCCTAGCATATGCTTATGGTGATACAATTATTTTCTTTTGTGAGACAGGACCAGGAAGGCTTTGAACTGTCCAGCTAAGAATTATACTGAACTTCTGACCCTCCTGCCTCTACTTCCCAAATGATGGCATTCCAGGTAAGAGGTCCCACATTGCTGTATGGGATGCCGGGAGAGGAAGCCCTGGGCCTCAGGCATGCTAGGCAAGCACTGCTACCAACTGAGCTACAACCCCAGCCCACAGCTTAGTTAATGCCATTAAGTCTTTAGCAGAGACACACAATATCAGGGAAACGACTAATGTTCACTTCCTATAAATCCAGCAGCTACCTAAAATCAAATGTACAGTTGCAAACTGCATCATAATAAGGAAAATAGAATCACTTCTGCCAGGCACTCATCCAAATAAACGTGAATCAAGACACCCATGGAAATCTCAGAAATGAAAGCTTTTCATTTGTTTGTTTTTGAGATAACATCTTACTATGTAGTTCAGGGTGGCTTGCAACTCAAGATCCTCCTCCCTCCTGATCCCAAGTGCCAGAACTGCAGTGGTGTGCTACCACATTATACATTATACATTACTCATTATACATTGTTTTTTCAATGTATAAAGAAGTTACTAATTTTTGTTCAGGGTTTTAAAAAGGATTTTCAGTTTTTAATTATGCGTACATATATGTGTCTTTCTGTTCATGTCTGTGCACATGTGAGCGAAGGTGCCCTTGGAGTCTGGAAGACGGCGTGAGTTTTTTGGTTATGAAGCTATAGGTGATGGTGACCTGGCCTAAGTGGGTGCTGGGAACTGAAATGTGGGTCCTTTGCAAGAGCAGTAAGTGCTCTCAACTTCTCTCCAGTCCCCGATCTTCAGTTTTTTGAAGCATCTAATATTTATGAGGTGTTTATTGTAGGCCTGACTGGGATCCTGAGAAGTTAATAAACGGAATTTGAGTTTAGTGGGAAGATCAATTTTTAAGGAGTTGTCAGTACCATATTTCTGAGTGTCAAATTCACTATGGGTATTAAGTTGTTGTCATTAGAGCTTTATACCTTTGTGTTTTTAGACTATATGGATGTAACAAATACTGTATTATATTTGACACAATACATATTTTAATGAAGCTCTTCCTGGTAGTGAGCAGGCCACAGGCGATACATTTACAGTCATAAATTTTGCTATAGTGTCTTTTTTTAAATGATTTATTTTTAATTTTATATGCATTGTTGATTTTCCTGTATGTACGTTTGTGTAAAGGTGTCAGATCCCCTAGAGCTAGAGTTACAGACAATTGTAAGTTGTCACGTGGGTGCTGGCAACTGAACCTGCCTCTGGAAGAGCAGACAGTGCTCTTAACTGCTGAACCATCTCTTCAGCCCCTGTAGTGAGTGTTTTAATTTTCATATTTGAAAATAGGTATTTATCATTTAAGGATATAACTTGTCTCACGGGAAATTTGTTCAACAATTATAGTCGAAGGCTCAAACAAATTCATATTTGTTACACAATATGATTCTGCACAAATGACAAAGTATTTGAAGTTTTAGAGAGATGCCATTTAAACTCTGTGACCTTTATTTTACCACACACTCATTTATATTGTATATATAGGATTGATAAAAGATACAGAGCCCAAACCTACAAATAGTATTTGTGGTCTAACTCATTTCTAGACCACAGCTATTTGGGGTTCAATATGCAAATCAGCTTTATAAAGCCATCTGCAGCTTTAAATGTAATAGCATGCTAGAAGTCCGGGATGGAAAAAAATCCCATCTTAGTGAGAAGAAAATGTGCTGGGCGTATAAAACAAAGCACAGTGGTCTTTGTAGCTAACCTCTTTTGAAAGCTAGAAGCTGTATGGCAAACGTCATGAAGAAACCAAGTCTGAGCCATGTGTCTCTAATCCACAGTAAGCTAATGTTCCAGGAAGACCCGCTGTCTGGCAGAGACAACTAACTCAACATGTGAGGCCCAGGTGCTTCCACTTACACTCACCCCGGATCCAGCCACTTCTGTGTTCACATGATGGGCCATGCCCTTGGCCACTTCTATCAAAGTAAACAGTAAGTAGGACCTGACAGAGTTATGTTTGGAAGGGTTCTCAATTAAACGAGGCATTGTGTATGAAGTGCCTGGTAAACAGAATGAACCCAATAAATGTTAGCTTTTTAAAAATTCTGCACTTGCATTGGAGGAAGCCCAGAAATAGCAATGAAAGCAGCAGTTGTTTCCACCCTGGGAGGCCTGATCGCAACCATTTTATTCCAGCTTACAAGAGGACAGAGTTGCATTGTGTTGTGGTTTGCAGGATGAAAATACGGTTGGACTTAACTGTAATTTTATCATGCTACCTTTGTACCATTCTGCATTGACTTTAAAATCAGCCATCTTTGGTGGACTTCCTGTTGTTTTTAGCAGACTTATAAACAAAGTACCTATTTTCCTATACTGCTTGCTTTCCATAGGTACATGGGAAAGGAGGGGACGTAGCATGAAACAAGTGACCAAAATGAATGACTGTCCTGTGGGATGAGTATTTTAGGGAAATTCCTACAGTAACAAACACACAGGAGTTCTTATAAACTATAAGAGGTTTTCAAGCCACATAGAAAGCTGAATTTTGTTCATATACAGACACTCTATAAAACAGGAGGGCATCTTTTTTTCTTTCAGGGGTCACTGACTCACAGGAAAAATATCAATAAAGAGTCACAAAGTAGTTAAAAGGAATTTAATTTTAAAAAGTAGTGTATTATCTTTAAAAGTCACAGTAAAAAGTGAAACAGCTGACTTACAGTGAGACTACACACACACACACACACACACACACACACACACACACACACACACACATGGCTACCTATATAGCTCAATAGTAAAGTACTTGCCTAGCACATATAGTGCTCTGGGTTCATTCTGAAGCACAAGGCACATGCGCGCGCGCGCGCGCGCGCGCGCACGCACACACACACACACACACACACACACACACACACACACAGACACACACGAGCAAAATTACCAAAATCAACAAAAGGATAGCACAAAATTGTATTCAATATGGACATATGATATATGTCCCTATGGACATATTTAGATTGCATTTTAGTTATAGGATGGGCAGTAATGGAGTGGAGGAAAAAGGATGGGAAAGAGAGAGAAAGAGGGAGTAATAGAAATCAACAGATAATAAGAAAAAATAGCAAGCTGGACGGTCATGGTACATGCCTTTAATCCCAGTGCTCAGGAGGCAGATGCAGGGGAACTCTGTGAGTTCAAGGCCAGCTTGGTTGACAGAGTGAGTACCAGGACAGCCAGAGCAACACAGAGAAACTCTGTCTCAATGCCCCTACCCCACCTCACCCCACAAAAAAAGAAAAAATACCAACACAGGACAGTCCTTGAAACTGTTTTTTTTTTTAATTACTTTTTAAAGTACTCACCAGTCATATTTTGATCTGTGCTAACTTCTTTAGAAACTACACTTTTTTTTTTTGGTTTTTCGAGACAGGGTTTCTCTGTGTAGCTTTATGCCTTTTCCTGGAACTCACTTGGTAGCCCAGGCTGGCCTCGAACTCACAGAGATCCGCCTGCCTCTGCCTCCCCAGTGCTGGGATTAAAGACGTGTGCCACCACCGCCCGGCTAGAAACTATACTTTTTTTTTATTTTAAAGGTTTTTTTTTTTTAAATTTGTGAGATTGTATTTTAATTACAAATATATCTGTCCCCAGTTTCCTCCTAATTCATGGCCTCTTTTTTTCTTTTTGATTTATTCATCTCTCATACAATACATCCCAACTGCAATTTCCCACTCCTCCCAGTTCTCCCCTCGCACCCTCCCCGCTCCCCAGATCCACTGCTCCTCCATTTCCCTCAGGCCTCCCAGGGATATCCACCAAACACAGCATAACAAGATGCAGTAAGACTAGGCACATTTTTCATCAATTGTTATCGCATTCATACATGTATTTATATATACATATATATTCCCAAATACAACCTGTTGAGTCCACATACTGTTACTTGTATGTATGTTTTCAGGGCTGGCCATTTTGCACAGGACAACCAATTGAAAATACACTTCTTATTCCTATTCTTTCTAAAGAGGTATTCTCAATATCTTTCCTTCAAAATTCTTACTGGGTCTACCATTATCTAATTAAATTTTCTATAATGATGAAAACTTTCTGTATGGGTGCCACATGTGACAATTCAGTACTTGAAGTGTGGCTAGTTAATCAGCAATGGGATTTCTAAATTTATTTCATATCATCTAAGGCTACTTATTATAATGGACACTGAAGATTTGAGGGGCATTCATAGTGGCAAGGAAAATAAATGCAAAGTGATATGTAGATGAGTGAGCATAGATGAACGTGAATTATAACCTTTCCACAGGATTTCACCCCATTTTCAGAGGGTTGTCTTTTTTTAGATACTAAGTGCTCAGTAAAGAATATCATTGCCAAATCTGTAGTGATGTGCCCTATAACAATATTTTGGTCAATGACAGACCAGTACAGTGGTTATAACATTCAACAGTTCTTCAATATTACAAGGAACAGAAAATTCCTACCACCCAGTGATATGAAAGTCATGGGAACATTGAGCAACACGTAACTCATGTATGTACTGATGCTGGTGGAAGCCTTCTGTTTCTAGCCCTGTAGTATATATTCAATAAAATACAGTAAATAATACTAGCTACTCGATAGTAACTGTTGCTGGTTTCTGTGTTAGGTATCCTTTTCATGACTTAGGGAAGTGTTCACTACTTTCATGCTGTCATTTTGATACTAGATAGCTACCGACTTGCAGCTTGAATAGTTTTGGTACTATTTCACACTTCCTGGTCTTCCTTCCCTTTTCAGTGCCATTTTATTGATATTCATGCAAACTATTAATCCTTTAATAAAATGTCTTTTCTACTAGAAAACCGTGTTTTCTATAGTTCCTGGAGGATCAGTACTTTGGACCTCAGATAATCCTGAAAAAGAAGACATGTGGACTACGAAGAAGGTACTTATCATACTAATGGCCTGGGTTAGTCACCAAGCATCATCTCATCCTGCTTGCTTGTCGTGTAGTAGGTCATTAATATTTGCTTTACGAATGAATGTAGGACTAAAGGCCAGTCAGCAGTGTGTGAAAACCAGAGGCCTTCCATAATGAGTGTGGAGTAGCGCGTCTTAATATCCTCATGACCTAAGCCCTTCATCTTGACTTTTGGACCAGAATGAAATTCTATGCATGCTTTTCCCAACAATGGCTGAGAACGTGCTTCCCTGCATATCATGCCATCTATGAGCATCTTTTCCCTCCATTTGAGAGCCATGATGGCCCCCCACTTCCTGCACCGCCCGCCCCCTCATCAGCCTCGGCTGCCCGCTGTCCCCGCGAGTTCCAGAGCCCCATTTCATCCCTGTCCGTCACAGAACTGTGCGTAAATCCGCTCTTTCCTCCGACCCCCGCCACCTGCGCCCAGCTTCCGCCTCAAGCACCTAGTGATGCAATGCTCTGCTTCCGCGTCGGCGACGGCGTGGGCAGTGACGTCACCGCGCCCTGACGTCAGGCCAACGTGCAGCGCGGTCGCCCGGGAGACCGGGGAAGCCATTTCACGTCCTGCGGAGTCGCGGGCTGGGCTAGGTGAGGGTCACGGTCTTCCTCAGTTCCGGCGCGGAGGCTAGCGGCGCGGGACGGCGGGGATGGCGGGGGCGACGGGGAGGACGGGGACGTCGGGGGCGGCGGGGGCGGGAAGACAGGGCAGCCTCTGGGCCAGGCCTGGGCAAGCGCGGTCCGGCGGTTAGTTTCCAGTCTAGGGACGTGACCTCGCGCTCGCTCTCCTGCCCCTGACCTGCCCTCCTGTGATTCACGTCCCCGGAATGGTACTTGAGGGAGGGCCTGGAAACAGAACTCGAGTTAATGACCGGGCGTGACATTGGTGTAAGGATCGGAAATGAACCACCAGGGACGTTTCTGCATTTAAAAACACACGTCCTTCTCGTGACCCGTGTCGCAGAGAAGATTCACAAACACCCACGTAGGTGCAACCACGTACCACTGTACTTTGCCCAGGGCAGTTTACACATGTATAATGGGAAAGACCAAAGGGAACTTGTTTGGTAAAACAGGCAAAATAATGGACGGGCAAATTAAAAATTCCAAGTTTTCTCTTGCCAAAAAGCAAACACCTCCTCCCTTCCCCCTAAAACCTGAATTATCTGTGAATTCTTCCTCTGTTCTTTTTTGGGTATTCAAATCTTTATAAAGACCCAGTGGGCTTTTTCTTAAAATATAGGCATAACAAAAAATAAAAATTGAAGAAAGTAGTGTCTCTGTCGTCATCTTGGGAATTTAGGTGTCTGCCTTCCTACTTGTAACCATCTGCACTCACTGCTTAGCAGAAAAGCAACTAGCTCCCACAGACTGTGACCCCGGTTTTTCAATAATGGATAGCAAACAGTGTTAAAGACCTTGTTACATGAGGACGAGTTTGTAATGCTCTCGGGAGGAAGGCAATGCATGTATCTCGGCTGTATGAAAAGAATGGAATCCCTAATCTTGTTACCATCTTTTCGGCGATGAGCATCAAAGTCAAGTTCAACACTTCATTCCGATTCCCCCCCACCCCTCTAATTTACCAGGGTGCTAATTTTTAATTTTTCTTTCGTAGTCTGAAGGCTGCCACTTCTGGTGGCATAGTAATAGGTTGGAGTAGAGTCACAGTGAAGGCACTAAATAAAATACGTTCCACTGGTACCTTGAATTTATACTGTTATTTAGACCCATGCTCGCTAATACTTTGGTGGATGGTACTTTACAAGGAGATTTAGTTGGTAATTTTAGGGGAAAATATTCCTAGTGGAGCTGAAGATAATATCATTTCCATTAACTAATGGTGGCTTAACTGAGGATAATGAGCCTCCTGGTTTCATGCCATGTGACTGTGACAGTATGTCAAACATCAGATTATGTACTTGGTCACTTGGACCCAGTTCGACATAATTAACTTAACTCTCAGGGTTGACCTCAGTTCACATTGCCAAATATACACATTGTCTTGTGTTATATGTGGGAAGACAACTCATGAGTTGTCTGTTTTAAACAGCAGCTTACTGAAATGAGGGATATGTGGGCTAAACAGAGTTGAGGAATCTCTCTCCCACCAATGGTTGAGCAGTTTGCAATGATAACACCAGTATGATTTTTGTCTTCAGTCTCTTGCCCTGACCTAACACAAACAACCTTAGGAAGCCTTTGCTAACTTCCCTTCCCCACCTAAAAGACAGGTCAATATTCCTTTCTTGACTCTTACATTACCTCTGTGTATCAGTCATGGGCTTTAGTGTAGCCGGACACATTTCTCTGTCCTGCGGTCCCGTAGCTGCTTTTAAAATAATCATTCAGAGGCTTAATGTTAATTACAAACTGTTTGGTTTATGGCTCAGGCTTCTTGCTAGCTAGCTCTGACACCTTAAATTAACCCATTTCTGTTAATCTGTGTATCACCACATGTCTCGTGGCTTTACCTGTATTCCATTACATCTTGTTCCCCTGGCAGCACTCAGGGTCTCCCCTGACTCCACCTTCTTGTCCCTGTATCTTTGTTGGATTTCCCCGTCTGGCTATAACCTGTCTTGCCATAGGCCAGAGCAGCTTCTTTATTAACCAGTAGTAGCAACACATATTCACAGCATACAAAAAGACCATCCCACAGCACTTTAGGCCTTCTTTTCTCCTGGGGGATCTGTGTCTCTATCACTTGAATCCGCTGCACCACTCCACACTACCATCCTGGCCTTAGCATCTTCTACTGTGTGTGTGTGTGTGTGTGTGTGTGTGTGTGTGTGTGTGTGTGTATTTGGTTAGTATGCAGGTGTGTGGTTAGTATGCAGGTGTGTACTCATGTTCATGGGCACACCTGTGTATGCATGTTTATGTATGTGTGCAGGCCAGAGATTGATGCCAATGTCTTCATCACTCTCCATCTTACAGGGTCTCTTACCTGAATGCTGAACTGGTTAGTTTAGCAAGTCTAGCTACCGGGTTTGCTTCTAGGAACCCTGCTCTCTGCCTCCCAAGTCTGGGACTTCAGGTGGACTTCCATACCAGCCCTGTATCTGTGAGTGCTGGAGTCCCACTTGTGTGGTCAGGACTTTACTCAATAAGTCATCTCCCTGTCCCCTTTACCCTTTCCATGGATAGATTTATCTTTCACTGATAAAATTGGATGGGGTAGTCTTTGTCCAATTTGGGAAAAATTTGAAGGAAGAAAATGTCTCTGTTGCCTGTGGTTTCATGAAAGTAATAAAAAGAGTTTTATACTGAATCGTTGTTGTTAGAAAATGAAAATCTGTTAAAAGTAAAATCTAGGTAAATTTGCATAGCTATCCATCCTGGCTGCAATTGGCATGTGGTCTTTGATGCTTTGGTGGCTCTTCTGTTCAGTGTCTATATATTCCAACTTAGTAACTCAAAGTGTTTTTTGTGCTTCATAGCTTCAAAAAGCCTTGTTGGCACATTTCTTTCTATAGCTTTTCAGAAAAACATTATTTTAGAATACTGAAATAAGTCTATTTAAAGTCTTAGTTACTCTGGTGCAAAACAAATAATTAATAAACCACTATTATTTTATTATCAGTGTATAACTTTCTGAAAAATAGAAAAGCTATATGTCAATAATTTTTATAGCTCCCCATGTGGCTTAAAGACTAACCACAGAAACTTAAATTATAGCTTCTAACATGGACTCGATGAAACAAACATCTGTCAAAGTACTTATTGCCAGTTTGTCCCCAGATACTAAGAATTTTTAAATCATTTGTATTTTCCTGTCAATGTATGAATTCTGACTATTGCCGTCAATGTTTTTAGACTGTTTTTCTGCAGTGCTTCCTCAGTACATTGGGAGAATTATGAATCGTCACATTCCCGTGCATGCATTACCTGAAGAAATCCAAAAGGTATGATCTTGCATTATAAGAGTTTAACGTTAGGAGTGTTTTAGTGGTTAGGTCATTCTAAAGTATAGGAGAGTGAATTTAGAGAACTCTGACAGAACCAATGATTAATGTTCACGTTTGTAACTTTTTGTGATTTTTTTTTACATAATGCATTTTCACGTACATCAGTTCTCACTGTTCACTATGTGCCAGCTGCTGTTTGATTTTCTTTTAGACAGAATCTAATTGTAGACTTGGTTGGAACTCACTATATAGACCACGCAGGCCTGGAACTCGCGGTGATCTGCCTTCTTTTGCCTCCTGAGTGCCGGGGTTAAAGGTGAGCACCGCCACACTGGTGTTTAGATACGATTTTAATCAGTTGCCGGTCAGTTTTGTCCTTTGCTCTGTGCAGATGGAATTGTGGGGAGGCAAGGGGAAGCTGACCAGGGTTTATTTCTTAGCAGTTTTGAGTGTTGGTAGTAGGCAGGCAGGAACAAAAGTGGGTAGCTCTTTGCAGTATTCAACTCTCGGGCAGGCCTTGAGTAGCAGGAGCCTTAGCTTTGGAAGTGCTAGAGTTCCTGTTCGAGCTTAGAGTACCAAGACCCTTAGCTTTACAAGTATTTTGCTCTTGTGTAGACCTAGGAAGCTGGGATTCCTAAGCTCTTGATGGTGACCACTGTTAAAGCTCCCAGGCCTGGGACTACCTGAAGACCCCTGGCCATAAAGGCCTTACACTTTCTGAAAGTCTTCTAGTGACCAGGGCCTGCAATTCTCTGGTCCCTCCCAGGCTCCAGCGTCCTGTGCTGTGTGTCCTCCCATGCTTCCTCTTGTTCTTGCCCTGGCTTGGCTTGTTCAGTGGCCTCTTGTTGCTATGGCCGTTGTCTGAGTTGCCACGGCCTGTCTGGGACAAGTTACTAATGCTCCTTTGCTACCGTTGTGGTCACGTGCACAGTTCAGTGGCTCCACCTCCTTTGCAGCTGCCACTCTGCTGCTTTTACGGCCTGGACTGTTGACCCTCCAGCTCTGCTTTACTCCAGCTGTTGAGCAGCTGGCTGCTCTGCTGCTTCTGTGACTCAGTGTCCTGGCTGCTCAGCCATGACTGCTGCCACTGATCCGTTCCACTGTCTCTGTTCTTGTTACCAGCTCAGCCTGGGCCACCGAATGTGGATGAGAGGACACCCCTGGGAAGAAGCCATTTCTTGAGCCCAGCGTGGCAAACTGAGGGAGGAAACGCAGCTCCCCGAGTGAGCACACAGCCGGTTTATGTAGCCAGAGAAAAGGTGTTTGCTGGAACCACAGCCAACCTCTCACGCAAACGGTTTTGTCTTGGCACCAAACAAGACAATGTCCCCTTTGTGCCTGTCTGTAACAGACACTTTGCTAGGCCACCATGGAAAATGCTCCCTGTCTCTGGCCTAGGTCATCTAGAGTTTACTTAGGCCCGCAGTAGCAGAAACTCTGGTACAAATGGTTTGAAACAGTTCTGGCTATGGCTGCATCTTCAGGAGCCAGAGCAGGCATCTGTGGTCATTGTGCCATTTGTTCAGGACCCTCAGAAGTGTGCAAAATGGCAGATGCTGGCCTAGAATAGTCCAGCTGGCTCTCCGACTGACAGTCTTTTTAACTCAAGGCAGCCAGGGCAGCAAGGGAAAGCCCGACAGCTGCATCTAGAGAACCACATGACCACATCCCCGTATCTTTGCTTATTTATAAGAAAACATAAGTTTTTAAGTAAGAACTTAGTACTAGTACTGGTAGTGATTCTAGTAGTACTTTAATAACAGTGCCTGTATAACATCCCGAGGAAAGGTAAATTCGCCCATTTGTCTCAATTTCATATTTAAAAAAAATCTGTGTGTGTGTGCACGCTCCAGCATGAGCCACAGCATGCAAAGGTCAGAGGATGACTTATGGGAGTTGGTTTTCTTCTATCGTGTGGGTCTTGGCAATCTAACTCAGGTTGTCAAGCTTGGCAATGAGTATCTTTATTTGCTGAGCGGTCTTAAAGCTTTAATTTCATATTCGTAATTCGTTTAGTCTAGTTAACAATCAATTCTTATTTTTTATGCTACCCTCCCTATTACTTTACATCTGTTCTCAGGCAAAGGCATTTCTTCTATATTTAGTTTTACAATCCATATATTGTTAATATAATAATTAAAAATCACCTCTTCAAAAATTATCGACATGAATTGTGAGTTACAACCTTATACCTTAGCTGTTCCTATTGATACAGTTTCTCTAGCAAGTCTAGCATCTGCTTCCCTTATCCTGCTCGGAATTGAATGTTTCAGGCACGTCTGTAATAGAGCTGTACCCCAGCCTTACAGCCAGCTCTTCATTAACTTGTAATTTATCACTCTCCATTGAAAACCGTGCTCAGATTCAGATGGGCTTTTGCCACTGTTCCGGCTGCTGTGGATGGCCTGTTACCATTAATCACAGCATCGATTTGACTTGGTGCTGTTCTTGCGGCCCACCATCCAGATTTATGGAAATTTTAAAGGAAGTGTAGTTACCAGAAGAGATCCTTTAAATCACTGCATGCAGTTCTCTTTACCTTTGAAGTTAACTGTTAAATGCTAAGCACATAGGAAGCTTGGCTATGCTGATACCTCAAAAATAGTTCTTCCATGGGTTTGAACAAATTCAAGGTCTTCCTCTCACTTGAACTGTGTTTTTTTTTTTTTTTTTTTTTTTTTTTTTTTGTGAAATAGCTTAAGTGTGGGAGAGAGATGAAAAAAAAATCATAAAACAAAAACAAAAAAAACCTAAAAGCAAAAACCCATATTTCAGATCCTAATCACTTGTTGGAAAGAAAATGAAGAAACATTAAACATCTACCAGACAGTGGTATGATTTCAGTTTCATATAAGACAGTGCCCAGGAGGCCAGAGGTGGCCAGAGGTGGTTCGGCTGGTATAGGTATCTGCTGCCAGACTTGATGGTCTCATTTGGACCTCTGGGACCCATGATGGAAAGAGAACTGACTCCTGCAAGTTGTCTGTGTGAGAGTGGAGAGCTGAAGACCGGAATCCCTGGGTACTGGAGATTGTCAAAGGTGGAGTTTTGTGTCAAAGACGTGGACCTAGGGTTGGTTCCTGAGAGCTGAGTTTTTCTCTAGACTTAGAGCTGGGGGGTGCTTTTGTCATGTTGACATGGTGAGAGGTAAGGATGGCAGGACTATGCTGGCAATGCGGAGAAGCAGGGACAGCTGGAGAGGCTCAGCTGTCGACACCAGGGACAAGTCTACTAGCTGGAGCCTTGTCCTGCCCAGTGTGTAGAAGGTAAAGTATAGCTTTGTGTTTTTTTCAGACCTAAGTTAGATACACTTACATAAAAAAATACTTTTATACCCATTAGTGTCATGTGCTCTTCTGGTGGTTTGACTATAAAGCAACCAAAATGTGTATGGACACCCCCAAACTTAGAAGGTCTTCAAAAATAAGCTTTTCTTTTCTGAAACTTTTCACCTATGTGTTATCTGCATTGTCCATATTTATTTAATTACCTAATCATCAGGCAGTATTCTTTCTGTGTTGCCCACTTGCATATATTATTCTATAGAGAATCATGTTAAATATATGACTATTCAGATTGGACATCCCTGATATGAAATGCAAAATGCTTCAAAAGCTGGAAATTTTCAAGTGCTTATATTATCTACAAATGTAAATTTTACATTATGAATTTCTGTTTCATGCATGCACTTACTAAGATGTTGTATAGGATCACATTTAGGCTAGGCATTTAACACAGGTGTAAAACATGAATGGATATTGTATTTAGACTTGGGTCTTAGTTCAGAAATCTCATTTTACATATACATACAATCCAAAGTCTGAGAAAATCTAAAATCTGAACCACTTGTGTTCATAAGCACTTCACTTAAGGATAATTATCATGTATAATTTGTATTGATAATAGTATTCGAATTTGAATTGATTAATTTTTATGATAGAGAAAAGGGACTTTTTTCATAATGGCTTAGAAAATGTGCTCCACGTTTTTTTCCTTGAGGAAAAAAGACTTGAGGTGGATGAATCAGTGTACAGTGACAGAGATGTCTTTCAAAGCCTTTTTTTCTTCTTTCATTCTTTCTTGTCTCTTAACTTTTTTTCTGTTACTTTATAGTCTGGTTCTTCTTCCTAAAGGAGCCCTGCTGTGTTTTCTTTATTTTCTTTTCCTGTGTATAGGCAAGGAGGGCTAGTGCAGGAATCAGAGAGGAGAGGCGAGAGAGCCTTTCTTCTTTCTCTCTGTACTTTGGCTGTGTGATATGATAATGGGTGTTGAGTGCATTAGAATGTGAAAATGGCTGTCTTCACTGTACCATTAACAGCAAAGGAGCAGTGCCAGAGAAAGGACACTTGGAGGAAATAAAAAGGAGGTGAGAGAGATGGCCATCAAAGGAAAGAGTGGAGAAGAATGATGATGCTAATAAGCTCAAGTTGGAGTCCCTTGCCTGCTTAGAAGCAAAGATTAAGTCTCCTTTTGTTGGTCTTGTCTCCTCAGGGAATCTTAGGGAAGAAGGAAGATAATCTTTGACTTTCATTTCCTGGTTCTTTTTATCACAGTTTCTAGCTGAGCACAGAGCACTTCTCAGACTTCCATCTCCTTAAGTGACAGAAAATGTACAAGAGGCCCATGGGGCATCTGTGTCCCATTTGTCTTTTGCTGGACTCTACAATTCCTTCTGTGTGCATTTAACACCATCTCTGAATCTGTTCTTTCTCTGGGCTGAGCAGATTCCTACCTGTCTCTGACCTCAGATAACCAGCAGTGTTGCTAGAAGCTTCAGCCAGTATTCTGCAAGTTGAATGCAGCGTTCTTTTACTCTTACAGTTCACATCGAAAACAGAACTGAGGGATCAGCAAAGCAATAATTGTGTATCTCCTCCTCTTGTGAGTGTCAACTCATTTTATGGACTTATCATGTCCTCTTGTTAGAAAAAAATAAATTTCTTTTGCTTTTTTTGCTAGGGGTTGTGGGTAAGTCAAAGCAGCGAAGTAGTGGAAAGTCAGTCCACACAGAGAAAGCTAATCCCTTGTTTTTAAAATGATGACGAAATGAAGACATTACAAGGTTTTAGCTTCAGGAGATCTCTATTACCGCTGGACACAAAGTAAAGAAATCAGCCTTGTTTATTTTGCACAGCAGAAGTGGCAGTGCAGGGGCTGGAGAGCATGCTGTTCTTTCCGGATAACAGCCCTTTCCCCAGCACTAACAGCTCACTTTGTTCTGTTTCAGCAAAGTCATTTTAGTACTTCGGGACTTTGAAATTTATTCAGAATAACAGTTTTATATTTCCAAGCACAGGTTGTCATTGCCAGAGAAAATAAACTTAATTTTTCAGGTCATTTTGGGCCAATGTGGCTAGGTTCAGATTTTGTATTGAGTTAGAGCAGAGAATAAAAGAAAGTGGTCTTAGGAATGTTAGATCTAGGATCTTGGAAAGTGGTGGTGGTGGTGGTGTGTGTGTGGTTTAAAACTTGTAGTTTTGACACCTTTTGATGAAAGCTGTGTAATTTATGGAAACACTATTTACTTAATATAAAAAGTAATTCATTAGTAAAAATATTTTTAAAACATTCTATCCCTAGTGCTGGGATTAAAAGTGTACACCATCACTACGCAACAAATTTCTTGAGTTTTATTACTGGATAATAATCTATGTTGTGAATGTACCAGTTCGTTTAATCATTCATCTTTTGAACTGTATATGTGTTGTTCCCAGATTTTGGCTAACACATACAAGGCATTTACATGAACATATGTTTTTATTTTGTAATATAAATACCCAAGGACCTACGGTAAGTTTAGTTTTTAAGAGATGATAAATTGTTTCTTAGAGTGGATATACAATTTTATACTCTTCCCTGCAGTATCCACTTAGCTGAGTGATCTACTTTTCCAAATCTTTACCAGCATTTGGGAATGTCAGTAGGTGTAATGATCACACTAGAGATTTAATTTGTATTTTTTTTTTTAAATCTAGTAATAGAGAATATCATATGCTCATCTGGTATTTGGTTAGTGTTAACTGTCAGTTTAATAGAATGTAGAATTACATGGGAGGTGGACTTCTGATCATGCTCGAAGGGCATTATCTTGATTACAGTTGAGGTGGGAAGACCTGCCCACTGTGGGTGACACCATTCTGTTGCTGGGATCCTGAGCTGTGTAGAGAAGGAGAGCTGACCAGCAGGATGTGTTCAACACTCTCTACTTCCCGATGGTGACCAGCAGCTTCAGGCTTCTGTCTCCTTAACATGCCTGCCTTAATGCATTGTACCGTTGAACTGTGAGCCAGAGTAAACTCCTCCTCCTGTAAATTGCTTTTCTCAGAGTATTTTATCATGGCAACAGAAAAAGAAATTACCAGTATCTGTGTGTCCTTTTAGGTCAAATGTTTCTTCGTGTTCTTTGTTCTTCTAATTGTTTGTAAATTGTTGAGTTTTCAGAATTCTTTTTTTTTTTTTCTTTTGGTTTTTTTGAGACAAGGTTTCTTTGTGTAGCCCTAGCTGTCCTGGAACTAGCTCTGTAGACCAGGCTGACCTCGATTAAAAGGCATGAGCCACCACTGCCTGGCCAGTTCAGAATTATTTATATAATTTGGCTACTGACCATGTATATGGTCTGAAAATATTTTCTCCTGATATGTAGCTTGTGTTTTTAATAATTATCACAGGTTTGGATTTTTTTTTTTTTTGAAGCAAAGATGTTTAATTTTGTTGAAGCTCAGGTTGTCAAGATTTTTATTTACAGATTGTGGTGGTTTGAATAGGTATGCCCCATAGACTCATGTGTTTGAATGCTTGGCCCATAGGGAGTGGCACTGTTAGGAAGTGTGGCCTTGTTGGAGTAAGTGTGTCACTGTGGAGATGGGCTTTGAGGTCTCATATATGTTCAAGCCATGCCCAGTGACACAGTGTCTCCCTGCAGCCTGTAGAAATCTCAGCTCCTTCCCCAGCACCATGTCTGCCTGCATGCTGCCATGCCATGCTGCCATGGTAATGAACTAAACTGTAAGCCAGCCCCAGTTAAATGTTTTCCTTTGTAAGAGTTGCTGTGGTCATGATGTCTCTTCATACCAATAGAAATCCAAACCTAAGACACAGATCATGCTTTTTGTATCAAGTTGTGCTGGTGAGCTTTTATTGTCAACTTGACACAATCTAGAGTTACCCAAGAACATGGAACCTTAATTGAGGAATTACCCAGGTAGGACTGACGTGTAAGAGATTGACTTTATTGATGATTGATGTCAGAGGGCCCAACGTGATCTGGGCTGTATAAGAGAACAAGATGAGCATGAGCCGAGGGAATAAGCCAGTGAGCAGCATTCTCCCACAGTTTCTGCTTGAGTTCCTGCCCTGACTTTCCTTCATGATGTGTTGTGACTGGGAAGTTTAAACCTATAATAAACCCTTTCCTCTCCAAATTGCCTTTGGTCAAGGAGTTTTATCACAACAACAGAAGACGAAACTAGAACCAAATATTGGACCTCTTGTACTAGGTTATATACTGAAGATTTTCACCTGGTTGTTTTTTCCCACTTAAAATATATTTTTATAGTTTACATTTAAGTCCATGATCCATTTTGAATATACTTTTGTATATCAGGAGGTTTAGGGATGTGTGTGTGTGTTCTTTTAACCCAAGACTAGCCAGTTTACCTGTGCCTTATCTTGACATCATTTAATTGCTCTTATACCCAAACTTCATATGCTGATATGGGTCTGTTTCTAGGTTCTCTATTCTATTCCATAACCTCTGTGATCACCCTTCTGCCCAAACAACAGCTGTATATTTTCTGTATCCTTTACTGTGCCTTTCTTTACCTTTATTATAAGTAGATCTCTGTTATGTTTGTAGCTTGGTATCTTAATAGATGATATTTAAAAATAATATATATAATACATAATATACATTTGTTGATTAGTTAGTAGCACAGCATTTCTTAAAATCAGGTACAGTTATCTTTTACATTTTAGCCATCTTTTAAAGGATTATTTTAGTTATTCTGGTTTCTTTGGCTTTCCATATAAATTTGAGAATAATCCTGTCTACATTTGTAAATCATCTTATTGGGATATTGCTAGGAACTGAATTATACCTACATATCAATTCAAAGAACTGATTTTTTTAAACTTTTTTATTGAGAAGAAAGGTTTTTTTCATACAATATATTCTGATTACAGTTTCTTCTCTCTCATTTCAGTTCCTCCTCACCCTTCCATGCCTTTTCCTTCTCTCTCTCTCTCAAATAAACAGACAAATAGAAAAGACAAATAAGAATTTTAAAAAATGAACATACTAACAAAAAAGGAAAGAGCATTTGAAATGCTTACACATTCAGACAGACAGACAGACAGATAGACACACACACACACACAATAAAAATACAAAATTCGGGGGGCTGGAGCAATAGCTCAGTGGTTAAGAACACTGGCTGCTCTTCCAGAGGACCCGGGTTCAATGCCCAGCACCCACATGACAGCTCACAGCTGTCTGTAATTCCTGTTCCAGGGGATCTGATTACCGCATACAGACATACTTGCAGGCAAAACACTGATTTATATAAAGTAAAAATAAATATAAAAAAATACAAAGTTAGAAACCATAATAAACAAACAAAAGATCAGTAAGGTAAAAATGCCCATACAAAGCAATGTGAGACAAAATACTCTCCAAAAATACCTTTGAGTTCATTTTGCATTGGTCATCTACTGCTGGGCATAGGACCTACCCTTAAGTGTGGTTTGTGCCTTAGCTGGGCAGCACAAGGCAGTTAGATGCTTTTTGTAGTTAAGTATGGTCAGGAATGCTGACAAAGGTTAGAAGCCTAATTTAATTTTTAAAAGTTATCATTTTTATATTAATTATAATTTTAAGAGTACAAACACTGCATTTAAGAAGTTTGTTTTTAATTATTTTTTAACTCACGGTGATCCACCTGCCTCTGCCTCCTGAGTGCTGGGATTAAAGGCATGTGCCACCAGCATCCCGCTTTAATGTATTTTTTAAGGGATCTGCATTTGTTTAATATACTCTACTTGTTAATGCTGCCTCCGGCAGAAGAGGCAGGAACTTCCTGTTAATGATGGCCCTTTTGTCAGGAGTGACAGCATGCTATTATGTTACTTTGGAAATGAGATGATAGAACATTGAGTTAGAAGAAGTGAGCACAAATTACAACTCACAACAAATAGAGAACTTTTACTTGCTTCATTTGGATCCATAATTACAGTATTTCATAACATCTCAAGCTTCAGAAAATGTCCCAAGCAATTAGTCCATCAGACACTAAGAATTTGAAAATGGTTATATCCTTTCTGTTACAGTTTTGCTTGTAGAAAACTATTTATAATTGAACAGCCCAGAAAATCTATGTGGGTCGTATATTTATTTAAGAGATAATTCAGGGATCCCATATTATGCTTGGCTAAATCTGGAGACCATTCTTTTGGGCCTATTATTATTTTATTGTTTTGTTTCCAAATCACAATTTGATGAACATTTAGAAAAACCTCTAAAATGCATTGCTTTACTTATTTTAGCTTTTCATCCCTTGATTGTTATGATGAATATATCTGTTTTAATACCTTTCACAATGTGAAGCTTATACGGTTTGTTTCATAAATCCAGCTGCAAGTCTACTGTAACCATCAAGAATTTTCTTTAGAATAAGGATAAGGCATTTTTCAGGAGGAGGAAAAAGACTGTGGCTAAAGGACAAAGTTTAGGGGTAGAATGCCTTAGAGTAAGCAATAGAATCTTCTAATTAATGAGATGAATCAAAACTCAGGATGAGCAAAGGACTTCTAGGAAGTACCCATCTGTTCTCAATGAATTCAGCTTCTGAAGGACTGACAGTATTTTGAATGGGATTGGAGAGTCACTCCTGTTATCCTGAAACCTGCTAGAGAGGATAATATGCAAATTCTGTTCCATGAATGAAATGCTATTGACTGACAAGCCTCATTTTAATTCCAGACAAGACTTTAAGAGTATATTATTAAAATGTGGCTCGTCAGGGTTAGTTTTTTTTGTTTTTTTTTGTTTTTTTGTGGGTTTTTTTTTTTTTTTTTTTTGAGACAGGGTCATGGTGTATAGCCCTGGCTAAACTGGGAGCTCATTATGTAGACCAGGCTGGCTTGAACTATTGGAAACCCACCACTTGTGCCTCCTGAGTGCTGGGATTAAAGGCCTGCACTACCATACCTGGGTACATGAATGAAGGCTCTAACCCTTGGACCAATTTTACATTCACTAAGATAGCATATGAGCCTTGCTATTTCATTTAATTTTTTTCTTTATTATACTTATTTTATGTGTGTTTATGTGTGCCACAACACATGTACAGAGATGTCAGAGAACAGCTCACAGGAGCTGGTTCTTACCTTCCATCATGTGGATCCCAGGGATTGACTTCAGTTTGTGAGGCTTGACAGTAAACATCTTTGCCTGTTGGGCTATCTTGCCTTTTTCCCTCCCTCCCTCCCTCCCTCCCTCCCTCCCTTCCTTCCTTCCTTCCTTCCTTCCTTTTTGGATTTTTTTAATTGTATGCGTATGAGTGGTTTGCTTGCATATATAAATATGCACTGCATTTGTTCCTGATTCCCATGAAGGTTGAGAAAAGGGCATTGGATCCCCTGGAACTAGTTACAGTTGATTGTGAGCCACCATTTAGATGCTGGGAACTGAACACAGGTCCTTGGCAGAGCAACAAGTACCCTTAACATCTGATCCATCTCTCCAGCCCTCACTTATTTTCGTGTCTGTGGTTACTAGCTCTCAGAACTATAGTAGGCATAGAATACATGGACTTTATGAAGATGTCTGATAAAGTTTGTCTTACTATGTATGAATATATGAGGTATGAATAACTTTAGGGTAGTTGCAGAGATAATTAATACTTGCATAATGAGATATATTGGAACAGTATTTAGTCAGTGGGACTAGTGTCAACTAAGGTGATGTGGTGTGTGAAGTTCCAGCCTCAAAACATATCGAACATATATCTTACATGTGTGTGTGTATATATACACACATGTATATACACAATCTGTATATATATATACACACATGTGTGACATATGCTGTTTTATATGCATATATTTGAATGTAGATGATGTCAGATATACACTTACATTAACATTTGTAGTTCTGACCTTGTATCTGAAAGCCTAGTGCTCACAGAAGAGATTAGAAATATTGGCTTCAAGGGGTAAGTAGCATAAGGGGAAAAGAACAATAAAAAGTCTGGACAAAGATCCCAAAATGTGAGTAGGACATTCAGTTATCAAGAGGAACTGTGGTGAGGAACTGGGAGGCTATTAGGCCTAGGGCATAGATTTTCCCATTATTTTTTTTCTCTCTTTAGAGTCACAGTGTCTTGTTCTCAGCTTATTTCTGTGTGTTTCAGCCCAGTAATATGGCTAATTATGTACCACACACAGGATGCTTTACCCTTATAGTTGCTAGGAAAACCTAACTGCCTAACTCTTTATACTTCCAGACCTTGGTCGCTTATTCCTGCCTAGAGGTTGGGTCTTCCATGTCCAAAGTGTAATTTGGGGCTATCGATCAGTGATGGTGAGGGTGGGTGGGTAGACAAAGTCAGTCACATTGCTAAGCAGAACAGTGTGTGTGTGTGTGTGTGTGTGTGTGTGTGTGTGTGTGTGTGTATAGTTAAACGGGGACATTGATTAGCATGATGTCAGTTGAACTGTCTGCTATAACACAAAATTGCTAAAATATGAAAGAGTGATTCAGACTCAGGTTCTGTTAGAAAGTATTGCTAATAATGTTGCCAATAAGATGCTTGAGTCCTTTCTTGTTCTCTTCTCTAAGATCTACCACACTGAGCCATTCTGTTTTATATGTTATGTTGGGAAACACATAGGACAAGTTCAGGGAAAACTAGGATGAGATGGAGACTAGAAAGCTTGTTATCTATGAAAAAATGGAAGGAACTGGAGGTGGTTATCTGAGGATGAGGAAACACGGCGTATTCCTGATAGCTGTCTTGAACTATTAGAAGAAGCAAGCTGTCTAGATCTTAGAATGAGCCATGTGTGGTAGAGACTGTGGATTTTTGCATGGATTTCCTGGGAGACAAAATTGGCAGAAGATGGAATAGACTGCTTTGGAAAGGAGTTTCTCATCCTTAAGGATGTTAGTATAGAGACTAAACAATACATCTCAGTCAGAGTAGACCCAAAGAACACATCTAAAGCTTAAACCAGGTCATTTATGAATTCTTTCAAACCTATTTTATAAATCTATACATTTGATATCAGAGGTGGGGGATTGACATAATCATTCACACATTGCATTCTGGTGTTTGATTTGAAATTGTTAAGCGAGGCCATTTTATTTTATAACATTTGTTACCAGTTTGTTCCAAGTGACACTTGTGCAATGGATAGGTAGATGTGCTATAACGTAGATACAGGGACACCTTCTACATTCCTGTGCTGTGACATAGTTACAGGAACACCTTCTTAATTCCTGTGCTGTAACATAGTTATAGGGACATTTTCTACATCCTGTGCTGTGACATAGTTACAGGGACACCTTCTACATCCCTGTGCTGTAACATAGTTACAGGGACACCTTCTACATCCCTGTGCTGTAACATAGATACAGGGACCCCTTCTACATCCCTGTGCTGTAACATAGATACAGGGACCCCTTCTACATCCCTGTGCTGTGACATAGTTACAGGGACCCCTTCTACATCCCTGTGCTGTAACATAGTTACAGGGACCCCTTCTACATCCCTGTGCTGTGACATAGTTACAGGGACACCTTCTACATCCCTGTGCCGTGACATAGTTACAGGGACACCTTCTACATCCCTGTGCTGTAACATAGTTACAGGGACACCTTATACATCCCTGTGCTGTAACATAGTTACAGGGATACTTTCTACTGTCTCAAGGGAGGTTGCATTAAGAAGAAACACTTTGACCAGGTATGGTGTGTTGCCTGTAATCCCAGTATTGGAGACAATAAAGTAGAAGGTAGTGAGTTGGAGGTCATTTTGGGCCAGTTACTAAATTCCAAGCCATGATGAGACATATTTTTTTTTTAAGTTGTTATTGAGCAATCTAAGAATTGATTTTACTTTGGTGCCCTGGAGCTCTCTTACCTTTATGAAAGTAAATCAAACATAGGCTACCCAAGGACTATTTATTCTTAAGACAGCAAAAAAGAAGGGTCTCTTTCCTGGCTTGTTTTTTCACTGCCCTTGTATAGACCAGAGTCACACACACACTTTATCTGAAGGACACAAGAACTCATATGCCCATAATAGATAAGTACAATATGGTACATAAATACATAAGTATCAGTTCTTAAAAAGACTTGGGTTTAATTTTAACATACTTACCTTTTAGCGGGTTATGAAACTTCAGGAGTCTCAGTTTTATTCTATAAAATGAGTATAGCAAAGAAGAAAATAAGATCAAAATGCTCTTCCTACTGTAGCTTTGGATAGAATGTTAAATTCTATAGAAATCCTAAAATGCTGAAGCTGAGTAAGAGTGTAGAGTTCATTTGGTTCAGTGCCATAATTTTATAAATAAGTAAAATAGGATCTGAAAAATCCTAGAGGTTTCTAGAATAGTGGTTCTCAACTTTTTCAATGCTGTGACCCTTTAATACAATTCTTCCATGTTGTGTTGATGCCAACCATAAACTTATTGCTACTCTGTAACCAAAAGTTTTTTTGTGTCCTGCCTGGTCCACAGCTGCTTTGACCAAAGTAAATACACAGAGGCTTATATTAATTAAATCTGCCCTGCCATTAGCTCAGGCTTACCGCTGACTAGCTCTTACATTTAAACTCAGCCCATTTCTGTTAATTTATATGTTGTCACGTGTTCCATGGCTTTACCTGTGTGCCATTACATGCTGCTCTCTGGATGACGGGCTGGCATCGCCTGACTCAGCCTTCCTCTTCCCAGAATTCTCCTTGTCTGTTTATCCCGCCTATACTTCCTGCCTGGCTACTGGCCAATCAGCATTTTTTAAAACCATGTAGAAAAGCTTTATTCCACAGCATTCATTATTCCACAGCACTGCTTCATAACCAAAATTTTGCTACTGTTATGAATAGTAATGTAAATATCTAATATGCAGGATATCTGATATACAACCCCTGTGAAAGGGTCATTTGACCCCAAAGGTACAGAATCACTGATCTAGAGGGCCATAGCATAGTTGGCAGTGAAAGGCCATGGGTTTCTTCTGACAGTATAGTAAACTCATCTGAGAACTAAAGTTGTAAGGATGTTTTTAACATTTTTAGTTTTGTTTTGTGAAAGGTATTTCAAGAGTAATTATTTCTTACTGATACCACAGAGAAATCATTTCTTTGAGAAAATCTTTTCTCTTCCCAAGATTTGTGTTGATTTTAGAAGTTTTATCCAGGTGTAGGCAGTGTCATAATGACTATTCCAGCAGCATAGCTGACTGTGTATTTACTCTGTCTCCAGCATGGTTGCATAACATCTTCGTTTGAATTTTATTTTTCACAATTAAAAAACCTAACATTCCAATAAATATATGTTCTGTTTCTAGATGTCTCCTGAAGAAACAGTTTGTAAATACTGTGGCGTCAGCTATCTAATTCTTCATGAATTTAAGGCTATGGAAGAAAAACTGAAAGCAATGGAAAAAGAAATGAAATTTTATCAAGGAAGTGTAGACCGAGAAAAGAGACTTCAAGAAAAGCTGCAGTCTCTTAGCCAGGAGTTTGACCAGTATAAAACTGACAGTGAATCCAAAGACAAAAGGTTGGAGTATGTTTTCTGTCTCTTATTTAGTTTGAAAGAAAACAGATTTGGGTGGCATGGTGATACAAGCCTGTATTGCCAGCAATCAGGAGGCTGAGGCGGGAGCATTGTTTGTTCCAGGCCATCTGTATATTTTCTATATCCTTTACTGTGCCTTTCTTTATCTTTATTATAAGTAGATCTCTGTTATTTTGTAGCTTGGTATCTTTTTTTTTTCAATTGCTCTATGTATTTATTAGCTATAATTAATGCAGTAAGAGGGGTCAAAAAGCTTTCAGGCTACACAATTTCACAAGACACATTGCAGGGAAAAAGAAAGGCTGATATTTATCAACCATATTAGGGTCTTGGTAGACGCATTCCTGGGGGAGGTGGGCCTCTAATTCCTGGTGGAGGGGGTCTCATTCCTGGAGGGGGCATGCCTATAGGTGTCCCTCGAGCAGGGGGAAGGCCAATTGGTGGGCCCATGGGTGGTCTCATACCAGGTGGAGGAGCCATAATTCCTGGAGGTGGGGTTGTAGCTTTGTATCTTAATAGATGATATTTAAAAATAATATATTAAGTGTGTTCTGTGACTTTGCCACTTAATTGTATATACTGGAAGTTGTTGCACATTAATGCAAACAGATCTACCTTGTTTTTTATTGTGGCTGTGTTTTCTTAGGAATATATAATAATTTACTTATCTTTTCTCTTTTCAATATTTATACTATTTATTATTATAGGTGCTATTTATATTTATATTCCTTTAAACGTATGTTTTTCCATAAGATAAACTCTCAGAAACAAAAATACCAAAAGCAAATTCCAATTTAAGTTGTTGATAATTATTAAACCAAAATGTCCTTTGCAAATACATCATTAATTAAGTTTGACTAAGTATTTAGGAACTGGCCATCCTTTATACTTTTTAAAATATTTTTTATTTTTGGTTGTGAACCTAGCCTTTAACAGCTGAGCCATCTCTCCAGCCCTAATCCCAGCACTCGAGAGGCAGAGGCAGGTGGATCTCTGTGAGTTCAAGGCCAGCCTGGGCTACCGAGTGAGTTCCATGAAAAGTGCGAAGCTACACAGAGAAACCCTGTCTCGAAAAACAAAAAGCAAAAAAACAAAAAACAAAAAAATAAACAAAAAAAAATTTTTATTCTCCTGCATGAAAAAAATGTTACTTCCTGGATATTTAATTTAGGTTTCTTTTTGTTAATGAAGGTTAACTGTTTTTCACATGCACATTGATATTTCTTCCTATGTTGGTTAACTGCACACATACATTGTCCAAATTTCTGTTGGGTTATTAGTTTACATGAGTCTTGTTTGTTTTGAGGCAGGGTCTCATGCAGTAAAGGATGATCTTGAAGTGCTGATCCTCTTACCTCTACTTCCCAGTGTTGGAATGTATCACCACACCTGGTTTATGTGGTGCTAGGGATCAAACCCAGGGCTTTGTGCATGTTAGGCAGGCACTACAACTAGCTATATCCCCAATCCAGGGAGTTTTTAATATATTGTCCTTACACTTTTTATGTGTTAGTATTTTCTCATGGTTGCTTATCTTTTTACTGTGTCTTTTATATTTTTTGTTGTGTGTTCTTTTCTTTTTTAAAAATACCATACTCAGCCAAATTCTGCCAGGGTTCTGTGTCATGAGACTTACTAATCCTAGCCTCAACATGGAGTTTATTGGAAGAACATGGGATGTTAGCCTGTTGAGATAAAGGAAAAATTCAGGTCTTCTGACTTTGGAAAAGGATGGGAAACATCCTGTTTACGTCTCTTTGCAGTAAATAACCCCTCTTCCTTCCTTGCACCGTTCTCTTTAAGTCTGAAGACCTGTAAGAGTCTCACTGGTGTCCTGACCCCACCTCTATAGCCTGAGAAAGGGAAGAGCCTTGATGGACAGTTCTATGAAGACTTCGTATAACAAAGGAAAATATATCAATAAGAGAAATTCGATTTTTATTATCAGAAGGGAAAATATAAATCTTGCAAGTGAAACATTCAGTACTGGAAAGAAAAATGACAATAATCCCAATTTAAAAGTACAAGAAAAAACTTCTATGTATTACTTTATAGTGTTGTTTTAGAGTTAGCTTTTTCGTATAGTTGCAGTGAATTTTTATATATAATATGAGGTAGACTTGTAATTTTATGTTTTTTGTTATTTTCCAAATGTCTAGTTTGTTATCCTGACATCTTTGTTTAAATATGTCTCCCTTTCTCCCCTAATTTGAACTGCAGCTTATTAATTTCTAGCTTAATTTGGGCCCTCTATTTGGTGTTAGTAATTCACTGTCTACCAATCAGTCAGCACTATACTTAACCACTTTATCCTCAGGATATACTTATTATGATATTTTGCTGGGCAAGTCTTCATTTTTTTTTTTTTTAGTGTCATCTTCTAGAGTTCTAGAATCATTTATCAGATTTCATTTTATGATTTAGACTCAGGTTGTATTTAGGTATCTTCAGAATTGACATTTTCACACAGCACAATCTTCCTATTTCTCCTCTACTTATTCAGTTGTTCTTAAAACTTCTCAATAACATTTTATATTTTTACGCATTTGCATATAATTATTGTTGCGGGGGGGGTGGGGTATTTTTCTTTATCACATATTCTAATATAAACATTACTGCTCTAAATTACTAATTACTGAATGCGAGTAATTTTTCTACATTGATTATATATCTAGCTCCTTTGCTTAATTAATTTTACTAGTTTTGTGTTTTCACTTGATTTTCTTGAACATATATCATATGCATAGAACCTCATCGCATTCTGTCCCATCAGATATTCCTGTTTATTTAATCAGCTGTAGCTCCCTCGCCCGCTCCCTTGTCTTATTGAACTGAACTGGTGCAGGTGGACGGTACACGTGCAGGTGCGTGCCTGTCTTCTCTATCACTCAGTGTGGACTTGTCTGCTGTGCTTCTGTGCTGTAGGTTTTTAAAGACCGTGTTTATCGACATGAGAGATTCCCGTTTCCTGCTTTCTGAGGTTTAAATCAAGAATGATTACTGCCCTTTAACGAGTGCTGCTTGCCCCTCTTTTTTTGGTATACTGGGCTGATCATATGATTTCCCCTCTGTGCTGGTTAGGGATTTTTGTCAACTGGAAGATGAAAGGAGGAACTAAAACTGAGAAAATGCCCCATCAGAATTGCTTGTAGGCAGTTTCTTGATTGATGATTGATGAGGGAGAGTCTAGCCCACGGTGGGTGGTGCCACTCCAGGGCAAGTAGTCCTGGGTTGTAAGAAAGCAGGCTGAGCAAGCAATAAGGGGTAAGCCAGCAAGCAGTACTCCTTCATGGCTTCTGCTTCAGTTCCTGCCCTGACTTCCCTTCATAACGGACTATACTATAAAATGTAAGCTGAAATAAACCCTTTTCTTCCCCAAGTTGCCTTTAATCATGGTTTTTATCACAGGAATAGAAAGAAAACTAGAACATTCCCTTTGTTTTTTTTACAGTATCTTCTATAGCCCAGACTGGCTTCACTGTGTAAAACAAGGGTGACATTGAACTTCTCACCTTCCTTCTGCTCCCATGCTTGGCTTTAGTCGGTTATTATAGTGAGTAAGCATATATTTCCTAATAAGAAGCTATACTCATATTTTTAGTAAAAAGCCATTTTGATATGGCACTTATTTCAGTATTCCCTAAATTTTGTGCTTTTACCTTTCTCTCTCTCTCTCTCTCTCTCTCTCTCTCTCTCTCTCTCTCTCTCTCTCTCTCTCTCTCTCAGTGTGTGTGTGTGTGTGTGTGATGTGTGTGATGTGTGGTGGTGGTGGTGGTGGTGGTATGTGGGCCAGAACAGTCTGGGAACTAGTGTGGGGACTTTGATCTGTTGCAGGCTTGTTTGTGTTAATCAGGAATTAGATGTCCCATTGCCAGATATAGTAGGGAGCAGAGAAGGGAATTAATGACTTGTCCTGACAAACAGAATCCTGCTTTATAAGATTTCTGGGAATGCTAAGTTCAGGTAGCAATCCCTCTGTCAGAGTCCAGAGGTGAGCCAGACTACCATTTAGTACATTATCAACAGCACTGCAATTTGGGGGGCCCACTTTGGTCCTAATACCCAGTGCTAGTGAGGAAGAGGCAGGCGGATCTCTGAGTTTGAGGCCAGCCTGGTCTACATAGTGAGTTCTAAGACAGCCAGGGCTTTGTAGAGAGGAGACCCTCTTTCAAAAAAATCTTTTGTCCCTGTAATATAAAAAGTAATTGCCAATGCTGATAATGATGTCTAAAAGTTTATGAAGAAAATTGCTTTTCTGATAGAGTGTTGACTTAATTTTCTAGTATTTAAAATAGTTCTGCTTTCATATTCATAGATTTAGCTGCCCTATAGCTTTCTCATGGCGTAGGGACCAGTTTACACCAGTCTCTCACAATGTTCTGTGTAGTCTAGGCAGTCCTTAAACTGGCAGTTACCTGCTTTGGCCAACCCAGGAGTTAACAGGCTTGTACCACCATGCCAACTTCACCAGACAGATTAACTAACTCATGAATTGCCTGTGCCTACTTACTAAATATTTTGGTAGAAAACTGTATCTTCTTTGGGTAGAAATACTATGATGACCCATTGTGTTTCCTAATTGTTATTGCTTTATTATTGAATTTTAGCCCCTTCTTACATCAGTTTTGGATATTGTTATTTTTTTAAACAATTAAGTACAGATGTTTAGTAATATATAGCTTCTTTCAAAATGAAAAAAAAATTTTTTTTAAAACAAAAATTGAGTTTCAGGTTTTGTGAATGCCACGCAATTATTTTACCACTGAGCCCTGTTTTGGTCATTTGCCTGATTTGTAATCAGTTTGTTTCTTTTCTTTTTTGTTTGTTTGTTTGTTTTTTTGAGACAGGGTTTCTTGTGGAGGCCCGCAGAGGCTTCCTAGAAGGACCTTACTCAAGGTCAGAGAATCTGAGCTTGCTTTACCCAGCAGGCCTGCGTAATGGGATGGTTTGGCCAAGGGTGTGGTTACCAGGTGTTTTGAAGGGTATGCACTTGGCTGTACGTTGCACTTTAATCTTGAGATGGGGAGGTCTTTTGCCTCTTCCCCGGGTAGTGGATAAAAAGCCCTTTGGAATAAACCTCAAGGGCCCTCCCGAAGCTATCCTGTGTCTCTGTCTTTCTTATCGTCTCCTTCTATCTTTCTATCTAATACTTACTCATTCTTCTCTCCTCCCCCCAAGAACCCTTCAAAAGGTGGGAGCCAGACTCCCACAGTTTCTCCGTGTATCCCTGGCTATCCTGGAACTAGCTCTGTTAAACCAGGCTGCCTCTGCCTCACAAGTGCTGGGATTAAAGGCATGCGCCACCACTGCCCGACTAGTTTATTTTCTTATTGTTGAGATTTTATAGTAGTTATATGTTTTAGGAAATATACAAGTCCTATATCAGATGTATGTTTGCTATTACTTTCTTCCATTCTCTGGCTTGCCTTCATTTTCTGTCTGGCTTTTGTGATTAGAAGTTTTTTTTCTGATGAAATCCAAGCTATAAAATCTGATAAGTAAGCTGGTGGTACTAATTTCCCAGCAGGCTAGACTGCTATATATTTGGTCAATTCTGCCTTTTTCAGTGGTCATGGAGGAAGCTGCTGGTTACAGCTGGTGTTAATGTCACAGAACTGAAGAGCCACGATGTCTGGTTATTGATCAGAAATACTTCTGTTTAGGATTTTATTGGCTTTAAAGACTTAACTTCTAATCTAGGGATAATTATATATTCACACACATTTGTAAGGAAGACCAGATTTCCATGGCAATCACTTGTAAGACTGTAGCCTTCCCTTTGAGAGTCCAGTCATATGACTAGCTCTTTAGTTATTGTTCCACAAATCTCTGAAGTGACCCCCTGTCCGTTTTCTCCCTTGTTCCCATTGGGTAAATTCTTCAAGTTTTGCTGATACCATTCTTTGTCATTCCATCAGGACTGGTGTGGGGTGTGGGTGGAGGTACAGCTCCATCCTGCCACTCCCAGCAACCTGACAGTTCTTTCCAGAAACCTCTCTTCAGGTAAAGCCAATCCTTGGCTTCACCACAGAAATGAATTTCAGGGTGAGTCAGTATGAAACAGAACTGGTTTTATTAAGGCACATTTTAAACATAGATCTTAGGCACAGGACTACTAGAAAGAAGAGTTCAGGGAAGAATGCTGTGCTGCGAGAGCCATACTTCTGACTTTGGTGAGTTCTGAAGTTATTATCTTCAAAGGGTTACTAAGAAATGCAGACGAAATCACAGGGTGGTTCCTGACATGTAAATGAAAAAAAGGATTAAAAAGGAAGGCTATGACTGCTCCTAGGTATGGTGTAGGAGAACATTTATTGTAGATAAAAGGAAGGGCATAGCCAGGGGCAGAGACATTTGGGAAAGTCCAGAGTGGACGTGATCCTGAACCATGTGAGGAGGGCTGAGAAGGGAACCAGGTGCAGCAGCCAAAGGAGCAAAAGGTAAAAAAGGAACAGCCAACCAAAAATGGCCAGATTATATAGGGAAGAGCCTCTGCCGGGAGGACAGCCCAGCCCCTGGGCTGGTGAGTTCCGGGTAGAGGGTGGGGTATGCCAGCCATACCCTGTTACTGGGTAGGGACTGAGGGATGCAGAGAGAACCTGGTGGCCAGGTTGATATGTTAAATAAACACCTCAGCCGTTTGTCCCAGGGTTGAGACTTGACAACATGCAGACAGGATTACAATTGATAAGACAGAACTCTTGATCACAAGATGCAGGAAGTTAGACTATCTTTACTGTAAATAAAACTGAATAGTTTGGGAGATTCCCAGAAAGTACCAGGGAGGGGACTGAAGCACTACTCAAGGCCACACACATCAGGCTAAGCCTGGCTTACTGCTATTTTAGCATTTTAACCTTAAAATAAAAATAGTTGTCTTTGTGTTGGTAACTCATGGAGCAGATGTTAATTATGCTGAGACTTGACTTTAGCTGGCCTGAAGCTTTAGCTCAGCTCTAGACTGGCGAGCTCCCTCCCTTCTCGAGTCTTCCGAATTCCTCATCTTCCTGTCCTGCCTTCATTCGATTCTTTCATTTCATACTCTGTTTATTTTAGTTACCATCATTTTTAGTTTTATCACTTCTTTCTGTAATTTCTGTTTCTTTCTAAAATTTCCCATTTTGTTTTAAGACATTTTTAGTTTTTTAAAAAAGTATTTTTGTATTAGCTACTGTATACTTCTTGTCAGATAATTCTAATGTCTGATTCATGTCAGTGTTTGATCTTTGTATTGATGCTGTGGTTTTCCTGATTCTGCTTTGATGGTGGATGTCTATGGAGTTAATTTTTATGTCAAATTGTCTGATATAGGAGGTACCCAGAGAGCTGGCAAAATGTTTTCTGGTGTGTCTGTGTGTTTCTCCAAGAGATTCCTTGAATTGGTGAAGACAAGTCCTAATCAGTGTGGCTGGGCAGCCTGCTGAGGGCTCACGGAGAGTAAGAATGAAGGTCTTCACTTTGGAGTTAGTTGTGTAGCATTTGTTTTCTGCCCTCAGGTCAGAGATTCTGGTGCTCAGATGTGTACTGAGATCTTGGTTCTCAGGCCTTTGGTTTGGACCAGAAATAAATAGACCTGCTACCTTCCTGGGTACACAACTTACATTAGGCAATTCCTACGTTACTTACATTATGGACTTACTAGATTCCATTACCATATGACCTAATTCCTCATAATAAATTTTTTTCCCTTTCTCCATTTGACCTGTTTCTGTTTATCTAAGGAACCCTGACTAATACAGTATATATGCCATTTCCTTCTGGGCCTGCTGATACTATTCCTGGGAAAATGGGGCCCTGGCTCACAATGCCTTGTAATCGATTGGTAGAGAGAAACTTCATCTATCCCCTTGGTCTCACACTTTTTTGGGAAAAGGTCACTGTCTTGTACTGTTTTCGCTTTGGGATGTAAAAGCACCCCCCTGCTACTGAACTCGGGGAGGGATAGGGAATCCACAGTCTGGCTTGCATTGTTTTGTTGTTATAGTTTAGGGCCAGAAACTTGCCTCTTCTGTTTCTGCTTTCCACTGAGGGGTAGAAGAAGTAGAGTGCTAGTTCTCAGTGCCTCTAGCTCTTAATCTCTCTAGATGATGGTCGCTGGGATAGAAGTTCAGCTTCCTACTGGCTCCACCAGTCCCAGAGGTTAGAGAAGCAGAGTGTTGACAACCCTATTTCACACCACCTCATTCCATCTCAGTGGTACTCTGTGGAGTTGGAGGCTCTCCACCAAGACCTGCTGACGGGTTAGGACTGGGGTGATACAGGAATGTTCACTAGTGCTATTTCCAGTGCACCTCACGGCCTCTGCTTCTCAGTGAGGATGGAGATTCATTCCCCATGGCCCTCAGAGATGCCAGGTGTGGAAAGAAAGTGGCATGCTTACTACTACCTGCATGTACTGTCGTGTTCCTTCTTGGAGAAGGTTTGGGATAGAGTCCAAGTTCCCCATTGGTCTTGCTGACACTGCCCTGTTAGGGACACTGGAACCTTGTTTCTTTCTGGAATTAAGGAATTAAGAATCAGTTCCCAGCTCAGCCCCACTGACTCTCCACTTCAAGTGCATCCCATGTGACAGGGTGGGGTGGTATGGAAGGTCACTCCAGCTCCATTCTCCTGAAACAGTAGAGTAGAGAGGTACAGGTTTCAGTTATGTTTGGTCAAGTAAGGCAGGTATTGCTAAAAGTGTCTTCTGTGGCAGCCGCCCTTTTCTCAGTTAGCTCAGTGGGTCAGAGTTCTCCTCTCTGTGGCTCTGGGCAGTTCTGGGCTGGAAACCTCCATAGCACTGTGTGTGGAATATGAGGAGCAAGGAAGCTCAGGAGCTTCATTATGTTGGTGTTTCTCAGGTTCCATCTGCTTCCTTTCCACCGTTGAGTCTTGCTGTTGTTGAACTCTTAGACACAAAGGAGGAAACCTGAGGACAGCAGAGCTCCTCCTTCTCAGTAAAAACTCTGAGTTGGTTTTTAGTCAAATTAAGCTTCGCTTTGAGTAACTTAGAAAAAAAATAAGTTATTGTTTAATTTATCACGAATATTAGGTGCCTACAGAAGTCAGTAGATTCATATATACATTTCTGTGTGCCTCTTCAACATTTCTTCAAATTCCAAATGGAGCCTGTCACAAGTAAAGTTAAGCCACAGTATATAATCTGCCCTGAGGGATGGGACATAAGTTCATTTGAGGAACCACAGGATTCTAACTGACCCACTGTGAAGTCTGGGGTGAACAATATGGTTCCCTATCATCCCTTCACTCATCTCCACAATTCTCCAGGAATGTACCGGCACTCAGACTGACCCAAAGTGAATTCAGACACCACTGCTGCTATCAATGTGGTTATAGAACCTTCCTTTTCCAGAGGGCGACTGTTAATGCAGAGACTCACAGCTGGTCAAAATACTGAGAGTAAGTGAATAGTGAGTGCTCATCCCTTAGGGAGAAATCTCCACCACCCACCACAGGCTCTGTGAACATTCAGGAAGAGGGGTCAGAAAGACTGTAAGAGCCAGAGGATGGAGAGGAACACTGAAATGCTGCCTTCCTGGTATGGCATGGCTGTCACAATCACAAAGACAGAGCAGATGTGCCTGTTGCTCAGGCACTGCACGCGCGCGCACACACACACACACACACACACACACACACACACACACACACACACGGCATGGGGAAAGAAGGGAGCTTGTTGGGAAGAAGGAACCAGCAAGGGAACAGGGAAAGCAATGGGCTGTCTTGGCTTCCCTTCTGTGGCTGTATAGACTGTTCTGTTAGCTCACTGTTCGCATGCAGCCCATCATGGAAGGGAAGTCAAGGCAGCAGGAGCTCGAAGCACTGGTTCACATTATATCTATAATCAGAAACAGAGAGGGTGAATGCAGGTTAGCGCTGAGCTTGTGTTTGCTATTTTATACAGTCCAGGTCCCTCGCTGAAGAAATAGTCCTACCCACAGTCAAGATGAGTCTTTCCCCTTCCATTGTCAGAATGAAGATAATTCACCACAAGCATACCCAGCGATCCATCTCCCAGAAAATTATGGATTTGGATAAGGGGTGAATATGGTCACAGTATATTTTATGCATGCATGTAATTATTAAACACCATTGTGCCATGGACTGGCCCATCGGGGGTACCACGACCGTAGGAGAACCAGGGCTTGGGTAGTCAGGAAGGCAAGGATTTGGTGAATGACAGACAGACAACACACTCAGAAGTGGTTTGAATCTGCTGCAATTTTACTTCTGTAAATCAGTAGTTTATATACAGAAAAGAAAACTATCAAGTCATACAAGGAATAACAAGAGCTTGGCAATAATTGAATTACATCATCTTTAAAAAACAGCAAGCACATAATTATTAATTGACACTAGACATATCCCTTTACCCACAAGAACTTTATGACCCAAAGAGCAGTCTTTGTTTTTTAAACTTAGTACAGTCCCTAGACTTGTGTAGACTTCTTGCAGTTGTAGCTGTGTCCCTTATCTTATCCCAGCAGTTTTTTAGTTTATAATACTTTTTTGGTTCCCATGGCCCATTTAGCCAATTTGGATGTTGTAGACCCTCTCTAAGTCTTTCTTTAGTTTTTTTTTTTTTTTTTTTTACCATATATCTCTATTTAATATAAAACCTTTTTACCTGTTGGAATATGGACTTTTGTAATTTTATGCCTGTAAGGGGAAGGGTTTCTGTTATTGTCTTTAAGTTTTCCATGCTGAACTTCTTTAACAGAGGGGCCCACCGTCTGTCTCCTATGAGATAACGTTTTTTTTTATCATAAATCACTTTAGTTGGGATTCTTCAAGGATTTCTAGTGGGTGAGTGTTCATTCCCTAGAAGTGCCTGAACTTTTATACTTTCTTTATCTAGCGGCTTGGGGTTTTTAAGAAATAGCTCATTCTGTTATATCTGATTAAGGTCCATGTCCAGCTTCCCCTTTCCTCTATAGTTCACAACCCAAGCATTCATTAATTTTGGCTGTGCTTTATAGATTAATTAGAACATTATCAGAAAAGCAGCTATACAGAACCCATAGCCCAGGGAGCTCATGATCTGTGAAGTACATCTTCTCTGAGAAGGAAGCATACATAACGTGGGCACTCTGCCAGGGACCTCCAGAGAGCCGTGGGACACGTATCTCCCATCTGCTATTATTGACATAATTGTTCATGTCACACGGACGACACTGGAGTTGGTGTGGCACCATTGTATCTGAAAAAATCCACTTTTAAATAAATCAAAAAGCTTAAAATATAAAAAAATCTTTTCATCATAGCTGGCAGTTACCATGTTAGGCAAACAAAATAAGTGAAATCTAAAGCAGTCAAAGTTCACAGCACAATACCAGCCATCCAAAGCCAGACCAGACACACAGTTTGGGAACACATTAACATATAGAATATTTCTAAATTTCTGTATGGAAAGAACTGGAAGAGGTGTGCATATGTGATGTTGGACACTCTGGAACTGGAGTTACAGAAACCCACCATGTGTACGCTGAACCCAGTCCTTTGCTTAGCCATCTCTCAGCCCCTTAACCCAGGGGCTCTGCTGTTTGTATTTCTGAAGCACCTTTTTTTTTTTTTTTTTTTTTTTTTTTTTTTTTTTTTGGCATTCATGGATGTAGCTTAAGGGGCATACATGTTAAAATGACTGTATAAGTCATTTGGAATAACCAAGGATGTATAGAACACAGAACTGATACAGAACTGTGGTTTTCATAGGGTGGGGTTCTAAGAGAACCATTTCAAATCTCTGTTCAACCTCCTGGGACTCTCTGTAGGAGATGCAAACTAGCACTGACTGATGTATGGCTATACTTAGATGGCTGGGAACACCTAGAAAAGTATTTATTTCTTTCATGTTGCTCAGAAATTATTCCAGTATACACAGGGCCATGAAAACATAATTTAAACCTAGAAGTTTATATCACATTTTATTCTAGGCATATAAATGTGAATCTCTTGTATTTATATTAGTACTGTGCATCTCTTGAACTTTAAGGAAACAATGTGTTTTATTCATATTATGTAGTTCTAAGGTCAGCTAACCCTTTATTACTTTTTAGTCCCCATTCCATATCATCCCCAGGTTGTACTTTAGAGTCCTGAGGTAGAGAGTCTCCTGTCCTCCTTTATTCCTTCTCTTGGAGGGCACATGCAAACAATAAGCAAAGTTGGCAGGTGTATTTATGATCAATATAAATAAAGTTTACATGGTTTCCCCATTACCAGATCTAGCAAGATTATGGAGACTGATATTTATTTGATAATATTGATAGACCTATGTATACATGTATCTGTCTTATTACTGGTATAACCGTGAAAGCTCTTCTGAGGATTGTTATGATGTTGCTATAGCAACATAGTTACCAAAATAAACATTTTTTCCCCTCTGCTTTTGTCTTTTTAAAGGCATTCTTTTAGCCCTCAAGCTTTTTAATCAACAGTGTAGAGTTTCAGGCCATCATTACTCTTTGTATTTATATTTTTAACCTTAGTTATTATCATAACAAAATTATAATTTTTGTTAGGCTGAGTCCTACAACTTTTATTAGATCAAATCTAATTTTTTCTGAGAACAAAGTGGAGGGAACCAATGCATGGCATGCAGTCAGTAGTACAGGCTCTGCCCTTAACGTACTCTCAGGATGCACTTCTTAATTTTTCTGGGCCTTGATTTCTTCACCTGCGAAATAGTAAAAACAAACAGAGCATTTCACTGGGATGGAAGGCAGATCTCTTAATGCTTGGAAAATTCTTGCCTTCCTATGTGTCCTTTCCATGCTTATTGAAGGTTAATAGCATGCTGTTTGTGGTGATGTGAATGAGAAATGTCTCCTGTAGGCAGAGGTTCCCAGTTGGTGATGCTGCTTAGGGAGGGTTAGGGGGTGTGGCCTTGCTGGAGGAGCCTCACTCTGCTTCCAGTTTATTCCCTCCCCTTCATGCTTCCTGCTGAGGATGTAAACTCTCAGATTCATGCCCTGGTTGCTATGCCTGCCACTTGTTACCATGCCTCTTCACCATGATAACTTTGATCCCTCTAGAGCCAGAAGCACAAATAAACTCTTCTTTATCTTAGTCATGGTGTTGGCACAGCAACAGAAAGGTCACTAATAGTTTGCCTTCCCACTATTGATAGTATCTCATCCATACCTACTTTCAGTATCCAAACACACAATGATATCACAAGCGAAGTCCCCGGGTCTAGGAAATATCTAGGTACCATTGGTCATTGGTGAGACTCTGCCAAAGTTAGCTCATTTCTCACATTGTGATGTTGTCATGCATCTAATTAGTGCCATATATATATATATATATATATATATATATATATATATGTATACATACACGTATATATATATATTTTTTTCATAGATCCATTCTTTATGTTAGTCACTCCAGGGAACTTGTAAAATGGCGCAGCTTCAGGCCTGTACCACACTTCTGTTGTAAAATGGCACAGCTTCAGGCCTGTACCACACTTCTGTTGCATCTTCAGAGCTTGTTCTGCTCCAGCTGCTTCTCTGCACATGGTGTCACCGTCTCTAACCTGGTTAGTCTCTCTCCAGCTCACAGTTCTATGACAGCTATATCTAGGAGGGAACAGCACCTCCCTGGCATCTACTGATGACCCCAGCCTGACAAGCAGCATAGTGTGATTGGGCATGAATCGTGGCCAGTACTGGCTGCTTTTGCACAGAGAAATTTGTAGACCTCATTTGGACTTCTTTTTCTCTTCGTCACTCATCTTTATTTTCCCACACTTTTCTGCCATCCTTGTGTTTCTGATATTCTCCAGCTTTTCCTCTCACCAGAGTAGAGTCTGTTCTTGTTTGTCCTGACTTTTCATTTGCTGGTGTCCTAGTTCCTTTTTCTGTGGCTGTGATAGAGTACCATAACAAAAGCATCTTTTTGTTTGTTTATTTGTTTCTCGAGACAGGGTTTCTCTGTGTAGCTTTGCGCCTTTCCTGGGACTCACTTGGTAGTCCAGGCTGGCCTCGAACTCACAGAGATCCGCCTGGCTCTGCCTCCCGAGTGCTGGGATTAAAGGCATGCGCCACTACTGCCCGGCTCAACCAAAGCATCTTAAGGGAGAGGAATTCACTTTGGCTCACCGTTGGAGGGTAAAGTCCATCATGGTGGGAAATCCTGGTGGCAGGAGCTTAAAGCAGCTGCTCACTATATCTACAGTCAGGAAGCAGAGGATGATGAATGCTATTGTTCCTCCTTTCTGTGCAGTCTAGGACCCAAGCTCAATGGCTGTGTTACCCATATTGAGGTTAACCCCCTCAATTAACCTAACCCAAATATTTTTTTTCCGAGGCAGTTCTAGATCCTGTCAAGTAATAACCAATATCAAAGCTGGGTCACATAAAGGCAGCTTCTAGTCTGCATCTTATTCTGAAGTGGTTTTCCCCATTTTTTTTTTTTTACCATCCTCCTTCTAATGTCTTGAGTCTGTGTATCTACTTCCTAGTCATGGTCTGTTTGGATATCTGCATTAGTCTCCTTGTATGACTTGTCTAAACCATTCTTACTCTGCAATCTGGATGATTGAGAAAAAAGGTGTATCTGGTCATTGCATTTTGCTCTTATACTTGCTACATGTTTATATTTTCTTTAGACTAAACACAACTATTCTCCCTTTTCTCTGCCTCCCTTTTCAAGGCTTGGCTGAGATTACAGATCTTCAAGAAGACAGTTGCCAATCATGGTGTTTCTTGTGACTTGTCTTTCTGTTCATGATGGTCTTTAACAATACTTTTTTGGTGTTTGCATTGCTGGCTGCAATATAAATTCCACGGAGGCAGTTTTATTATTTGTCTCTAACATAATGCCTAGTAATGTTCAAAAGATATTCAGTTGATTCACTCATGAACAGGTATGAAAACATATGTTGTAAAATGGGATTCTCTATTGTCTGTGTTTTGTAGGCAGCAGAACTGAACTTTCCTTGTGCATGCTAAAAGGCTACACACTTCCCAACTTCCTTTGAAATTAAGAATGACTTTCTCTAAAGATCTAAAATGATATGTAAGTTAAAATCTGTTGGAGTTCTACAAGAATTTTCACCTGTTGTGGAATATTTGTTTAACTAGACAAAGATATGTTACATTTTTATACTATATTTGTTTAATTATGTGAATATGTATTGCATTTGCATTAATTTAAATAAAATTAACCTGGGCTCAGAGAGGCGGAACTAGCAACTAGTTGACAGGAAGTAGCAATGAGGAGCATAGCGTGGGTTTTTTTAGTTGGAGCAGTGTGGAAAGTGAGAGATTTCTGGGGACACCAGCAAAGAGACAAAGTTAGCCAGTTGCTACTCTAACTCTCTGAGCTTTCATGGTTTCACCCTAGCCTTTGAATCTCGAGTTTTATTAGAACAATAGAGATTTAGTTAAATCTACCTTTAGTGGCCACAACAGAGCCATTGTCTGGGGAAACAGAATTCCCCCAGGCTATGCCTGACTGGCCAGGCTGCTAGTAGTTTAAAGCGCAGCCACTATGATAAAGGAAAAACAATATTCACCATCCTTCTTTCTACCATAAATTCAGACTGCCTTGCAATGGTGAGGTTACTGTGATGATGACAATGACATTCTAATAGAAGAACCTTAGCCTCTAATGACATCTTAACTCTCTGCAGCCAGCCCTGAAATGCCTCCCTCTCCAGGCATAATAATATAAGTAATATAGTTCTTTATATGTAATCAAACTATTTCCAGATATACACCTGACTACCTACATCACCGTTTTGTATTTAGTGTGTACTATTCTGTGATCATGGATTGGTAGTTCATAGATTAATGGATGGTTAGGTGGGTAGATTAAGAGATGAGTAGATGAATGGGAAGGAGAAATGGGTAGATATACAACAGCCGTATATTGTAAATTGTTGGAGAACAGACACTGTACATTGTAGGTTTTTGTATCCTCCTTCCTCAGGCCTAACTTTATTTACCTGAGTACCTGAGCATTGTGCTTTATACTGTAGCTGCCCAATACATGTTGCTTATTCACCCTTTCTTTTTCTATTTCTGAAGACATGATCTCACTGTATCACCCAGGCTGGTCTTGAACTTACAATGAACCTCCTTCCTCAGCCTCCCCTGTACTGGAATTAACAAGCATGAGCCACTGTTCCCAAGAATTGATGATTATTGGTGATGATGTTAACTGAGGTTTGAAAAGGACATTTTCATTTAAGAAGTCTGTAAACTTTAGGTTTCATTTGGATTTGAAAATGAAATCCCCTAAAAGGGTAGGCTTTGGACTCTCATAGTTTAGAAATTCATATACATTTGAATCAATGTGTATTATATCCTTTTTAAGGAAAAAAGTGATCTGTGTATATTTCATGAGTATGTATTTGGTGCCCTCAGAGGCGAGAAGATGGCATCAGATTCCCTGGAAGTGGGGTTACTGTGGTGTGACCTGCCTGGTGTGGGTGCTCAAATCAAACTCAGGTCTTCTTAAAGATTAGCAAGTGCTCTTAACACTGAGCCATCTCTCCAGCCCCCTGTTAAATCCTTAATAACTCAGAAAACCAAATATCTTTTTAAAAGAATCAAGGATCTACCTTAGCAAATGTCCTTCCTATTGGTATAAAAACAAAATTTTATTAAATGAAAGCATGCCAAGTAGTATGTTCTCTACTGAGATAACTTATTATGAATAAGATGACCACAAGTTTATAGTTCAATTTGGAATGTTTTGAGAGAAAATTGAGGTTCTACTAATAATGATTCTTGAGCAGTAGGGCTCAATCTGGAATTGTATTAAGATAGGGCTAGCTTTAAGAAAAGAACTAATTTTTATATATAAAAAGGAGTAATTCTGATATAAGTTTTACTTAATATGAGGGACAAGAACATTTTTGTTGTTTGTTTTTTTCCCCTAGATAAGATAAAGTACCTATTTCATTCTTTCCATGTGGTTATTTATATGCTTACAGAGCTGTCTTTTACATGATGTACCTCTGGTTTTGCAACACATAATGATATCCTTTCTGATCTCCTATAGCACTCACACTTGAAAACAGCTGAGCAGTTGAGTGTACTGTCTTGTCTTTCTGTTTGTGTCTTAGTTGGGCTTTCTATTGCTATGATAAAACACTATAACCAAAAGCAACATAGGGAGGAAAGGGTTTATGTGGCTTCATATCCTGGGTCACAGTCCATTGAAAGAAGCCAAGACAGGAACTCAAGGCAGGAATCTGGAGTAAGGACCTAAAGCAGAGCCATGGAGGAACTGCTTACTCGCGTACTCCCTATGCTTTATTCAGCCTGCTGTCCTATACCATCCAGCACCATCTGCTCAGGGATGGTACCACCCACAATGGGCTGGGCCCGCACACATCAATCATTAATCAAGAAAATTCCCTACAGACTTGCCTACAGTCTAACCTGATGGAGGCATTTTTTTTCAATTAAATTTTATTCTTCCTAAATATGTCTAAGTTTGTGTCAAGTTGATGAAAACCAACCAGCACAGTTAGTATTTTCTAAATCTTTTTTTAAAAAATATGTCACAATTATTAAGAATGAAACAGGCTTTATCTTCCCTTGTGTTATCTACAGGACCTAGCCCAGTGGTGTGCTCATGTTGTTTACCAATTGTCCTATGTATTGCATCATATTAGCTATATGATTAAAACATGAATCATGAAGTCAGGATTTCATATTGCATTTATTTGACCACTGTATATAACTTAGAAATGTTTATATACCTCCTGGAAGGTACTCAAGCTTATGCATTACATTCTGTACTCTAAGTGATTTCTGTCAAGAAAGAAGGAATGGAAGCAGTATATCGCTTGCTGTCACCCCTGGTTTCTATTAACACTAAATGTGTGCATGCCTACAGATGGCTCTCTGCCGTGAATTGCATCATTTGCACTAGTCTTAATATGCCTCCTGGCTCTTCAGATTCTGTTCTCAGCATGAAGCCTTACTTATGCTGAATCCTGTAATATTTGTATTCAGATAAAGGCTTAGAGAGCTGTCTATGAAAGATGTTTCTTGCTTTGCTTTTTTCTGGATCCAGGTGAATGTCAGCGACACTGGGAAATGTCACTGGATTATAATTCAAGATTGAATAATAATGATTTCCCAGAATTTACATTCCATTTTTCTATTAATGGCCATGCATTTTGTCACCTGTGTGTGATTGCTCATCGGTTTTGTCATTGTCTGTCCTCCGAAGAGGAGGGGGGATGTATTTTACCTGCTGCCAGCCAGCAGATCAAATGTTCTACTTGGATCAAAAAAGCACAGAGAATGGAAACATAAAAAATGATTTACTGACACTTCCCTAGCATGAATTGTCGATAAGACATAACAAGAAGTCAGGAAGGAGGGAAATGCATATTTAAATATGGGATTAGCTCTTATAATCAGAACCAAAAAAGGAAACAAAAGTTCACCTTGTAATGAGTATATACTTTCATTTTAACCTTAAGACTTAAGGACTTTTGTGTTTAAAAAAAAGACCAATACATGAGATAAAAATTAATAAAAGTTACATTTATTTTCATAGGTAATTTTTCCTTTAGTTGGGTTTTCTTTTTCTGTCTAAAATTAGTTTATTTTTCATATATCGTATTTTGATCATGTTTTGCTGCCTCTAGATACTATCCCACTTCCTTACCCACTCAACTGTATGTTCTTTTAATCTCTTTGGCTGAAAACAAACAAAACCAAGAAACATATACAAAACACAGAAATGAAAATCAAAATAAGCATAAGACAGTAAGACAAAAAATAAAAAGTCCCAAACAAAACAAAATGAAACAAAAAGTCTACAAAAATACCACTGAGTTTGTTTTGTCTTGGCCAACTACTCCTGGCAATGGGGCCTGCCCTGAAGTGTGGTTAATACACCCAGTGAGATTCCATTGGAGAAAACTGATTTTCCCTTTGCCAGCAGATATCAATTGCAGATAGCTTCTAGGTTAGGGTTGGGAGCCTGTGCCTACTTTCTCCTCTCAGTACTAGGACCCAGTCAGGCTGGAACCTGTGTAGGCCTTGTGTGGGCTGCCACAGTCTCCATGAGATCATCTGTGCATTGACTCAGTCCTGTTGTGTCTAGGAGACACTTTCCTTGGAGTCATCCATCACCTCTGGCTCTTACAGTCTTTCAACCTCCTCTTCCTCATAGCTTGCTGAGCCTTGAGAGGAGGGTTTTGATGAAGATATCCCATTTATGACTGAGTACTCAAAAGCCTCTTTCTGCACATTATCCAGTTGTGAGTCTCTGTGTTAACTCCAATTTGCTGCAAGAAGAAGTTTCTCTTATGACAGCTGAACAAGACACTGATCTATGGGTGTATCATTATGTCATTATTTATTTTATTGCTATGGTCCTTTAGTCGAATTGTTCTATATTTTCTCCTGGCCCATGACCTATCTAGTCTCAGGTTCTTGGCCACTTTAGCATTGTCAAGTATGGATTCTGTCTTATGGAGTAGACCTTAAATTCAATGAGAAAGTGGCTGTTTACTCCCATAACATTTGTGCACTATTGTACCAGTATATCTTGCAGGCAGGTTACTGTTGTAGGTTATAGGGTTTGTAGATGGGAGATATTGATAATTAACTTTTGCTTCTGGTAGCGTGAATGCTAGTCAGTATAGGTGAAGCTTCTAGTTAGAGACCAGCTTTATTTCTCTGTGTTTAATAACATATGTAAATCTTGTCTTCCATATTAGGGCCTCACTAACAGGTTGTGGAGAGTAATCAATGGCCTGTGATGTTTTTGGGGTTTTTTTGGGGGTAGGGGACAGAGATTCCATGGAACACCTTTGGCCAATAATTCAAGATTATGTAACCCATTCCTGGGCTGGTGTTTTTACTGGTGGCATAAGATGTCTACTTGAGGCATTGTTTATAGTACTATTTAGACTCCATTTAGGTTCCTTTTATATATATATATATTTTAGGAAGTTTCTACAGTACTAGGTTTCCATATGTCCACTCAAAAGGCCACTAGTGTTAGTCGTCCCTCCCCATAGTTCCTTTATTACCCCTTTCTTCCAACCTCATCCCCACATAGTCCTCCCACTCCAGTCTCCCCACTGTCTCTTCATAACAATGGATTGTATTTCCCTTCCATTGGAGAGCCTACCCTCCCATGCAGCAATGGCTGTCTACTGACAGAAAGTCCAAAAATCCAGTAGTTGTTCAGTCCATGAGGCTGGATATCATAGCTGGTCTTCAGTATACGCCAGAATCCTGAAGAAGTAGGCTCTAATGCCAGTGAAGGGATGGGTTTACCAGTAAGAACAAGGGTAAACAGACAAAGAACAAGAGCTTCCTTCTTCCATGTCTTTTATATAGGCTGCTAAAAGAAGACCCTGATTAAAGGTGGAGCTTCCCACCTCAAAAGATGTAATTAAGAATCCCTCACAGGTATTCCCAGATGCTTGGGTTTTAGTTAATTTTAGATGCAGTCAAGTTGACAACCAAGAATAGCCATCACAACATGCAATATTTCTATTTTTGGGTCTGGGTTATCTTGCTCACTATGATTTTTTTCTAGCTCCAATTATTTATGTGTAAAGTTCATAATTTTATTTTTTAATAGCTGAATAATATTCCATTGTGTAAATTTACCACATTTTCATTATCCATTCAGCAGTTCATGGACAACAAAGCTGTTAATAATTTCTGGCAGTTATGAATAGAGCCTCAGTGAACATGTGAGTAAGTATCTTTATAGTTGGGTGAACAGTCCTTTGGGTATATGCCCAAGAGTGGTATAGCTTGATCTTGAGGTAGATTAATTCCCAGCTTCCTGAGGAACTGCCACAACTGATTTCCATAGTGGCTGTACAAGTTTGCAGTCCCACCTGCAATGGATGAGTGTTCCCTTACCCTCACATCCTCGGCAGCATGAGCTGTAGTTTTAGTGATCTGGTCCGTACTGATTGGGGTAAGATGAAATCTCAGAGTAGTTTTGATTTTCATTTCCCTGATGGATAAGGTCTTGAAGACATCTTTGAGGTTTCTCTGCCATTTATGTTTCATCTTTTGAGAACTCTCTACTTAGTCTGTATCCCACTTTTAACTGGGCTGCTTTCTTGATGTTCAGTGTTTTTGTTTGTTTTTAGTTCTTGATATAGTTTAGATACGAAACCTCTATTGGCTATCTAATTGGTAAAGATCTTTTCTTCTGTAGACTGTCCCTTTGTTGGAGTGGCCAAGTCCTTTACCACACAGAAGCTTTTAAGTTTCATAAAGTCCTGTTTATTGTTGGTCTTAGTGCCTGTGCTAATGGTGTTCTGTTCAGAAAGTCTTTTCCTGTGCCAGTGAACTCAAGGCTGTTCCCCACCTTCTCTTCTATCAGATTCAGTGCATCTGTTTTTTTATTTTTTTTTTTTTTCTTTTTCCGGAACTGAGGACCGAACCCAGGGCCTTGCGCTTGCTAGGCAAGTGCTCTACCAGTGCATCTGTTTTATCTTGAGGATTTTGATCCATTTGGACTTGAGTTTTGTGCAGGGTGGCAAGTATAGATCTGTTTGGGTTCCTTTGTGTGCAGCTTGACCAGCACCATTTGTTGAAGATGTTTTCTTTTTTTTTTCAGTGTGTTGATCTGGCTTCTTTGTCAAAAATCAGGTGTCTATAGGTATTTGGATTTATGTCTGAGTCTTCAGTTAGATTCCACTGATCTGTGTGCCTGTTTTTATGCCAATAACATGCTGTTTTTATCACTGTGGCTCTGTTGTGCAACCTGAAATCAGATATGGTGATACCTGCAGCAATTCTTTTATTATTCAGGATTGTTTTAGTTATCCTATTTTTGTGTGTGTGTATGTGTGTGTGTGTGTGTGTTTCCATATGAAGATGAAACTTGTCCTTTCAAGTTCTGTGAAGAATTATGTTGGAATTTTGAATAGGGATTGTGTTGAATTCATAGGTTACTTTTGGTAGGATAGCTACAGCCACAGTGTTTGTCATACTGATCCATGAGCATAAGAGATCGTTTCATCTTCTGATGACTTCAGTTTCGTTCTTCAATATCTTAAAGTTTTTATTATGCAAGTCTTTCACTTTCTTGGTTGGAGTTATCCCAAGGTATTTTATTTGATTATTTTTTGAAGTTATTATAAAAGGTACCATTTTCCTGATTTCTTTCTCAGTCTCTCTGTCATTTGTATCTAGGAATGCTGCTGATTTTGTGTTAATTTTGTTTCCTGCTACTTTGATGAAAGTGTTTATCAGATGTAGAAGTTTCCTGATAGAGTTTACAGGGTCAGTTATGTATAAAACAATATCATCTGCAAATCTGTTTGCTTCTTCTTCCGTCCTTTTAGCCTGAAGTGATATTTCTATCCCTGATGGTGAGTTAGTCTGTCTTTTTTTTGTTTTTGTTTTTGTTTTGTTTTTTGTTTTTTGTTTGTTTGTTTGAGACAGGGTTTCTGTGTGTAACAGCTCTGGCTGTCCTGGAACTTGCTTTGTAGACCAGGCTGGTTTTGAACTCACCAAGATCCACCTGCCTCTGCCTCCTGAGAAGTCTGTGTCTTTTTGTTGGGTAATTGATACCATTAATAGTAAGAGTTATCAATGAGAATGATTTATTGATGCTTGTTATTTTGCTGTTATGGTATAGATTTTTTTTCTCATGTTTTGATTTGCTGGTCTGGATTATTTTTTTTCATTGTGTCTTCTTTGGTATAGTTAACGTCCTCAGATTGAGGTTTTCCTCTAATGCCTCTGTAGAGCTTGTTTGGGAGGTAGAGATTGCTTAAATTTGGTTTAATGTTTTTCTTTTCTTGCTGATCATGATTGATAATTTTGCTGGGTATAGTAGTTTGGGCTGGCATCTGTGGTCTCTCTGAGTTTGTAGAACATCTATACAGACCCTTCTGGCTTGCAGAGCCCCCATTGAAAAGTTGGGTGTAATTCTAATGCAGTGGTTCTCAACCATCCAGATGCTATGACCCCTTAATACAATTCCACATGGTGTGGTACCCCCCCAACCACCATAAAACTATTTTTGTTGCTATTTTATAACTGTAATTTTGCTACTGTTATAAATCATAAAGTAAATATCAATGTTTTCCAATAGCCTTTTGAATGTTGTGTACCACAGATTGAGAACCACGGTTCTAATAAGTCTGCCTTTGTATGTTACTTGGTCTTTCTCCCTTGTGGCTTTTACTATTCTTTCTTTGTTGTGTACATTTAGTGTTTTGATTATTATGTATTGTGGAGAATACCTTTTTTTGGTTCAGTCTTTTTGAAGTTCTTTATGCTTCTTGTAGTTTGATAGGCACCTCCTCTTTTAGAATGAGGAAATTTTCTTCTATGTTTTTTTTAAAATGTTTTCCATGCCTTTGAACTGGTTTCTTCTCCTTCCTCTATTCCAATTATTTGTAAATTTGATCTTTTCAGAATTTCCCAGATTTTCTTGATATTTTGTGCCTGAATTTTTGTTTTTAGATTTAACATTTTTTTGATAGCTAATTCTTCTACCCTTTCGTCAAAACATAGGGAATATTTCTAATACATGTTATATTAGTATAGTAGATTTTTTATTTTATGAAACATGACTTCATTTTTAAAAAGCACTGTCAACTCTTTTTTTTTTACGTGTTTTGTGTAACCATCAGAATGGTGTTTTGAATTCTTAATCCTCCACTGAAAAATATTTGAATGGTTAACTAATACATTCTAAATTATATATTGATAAAAGTACCCTTGTATTTGGGAGTGAGCAAACAGCAACCCATATAATTGTAAGCTTTAATTCCACAATTGATCTAATTTAGTCATTTTTATCATTTAAAACTTCAAATCATTTAAAATATGACAATTATTGTGTTGAGATCCTGGTACTAGTGGGATCTTTCTGCACATGCTATTTGAACAAAATTCCAAAGAAATATGTTAACTCATTTGAAAATGATAGCCATTTTTCTATTTTTTTTTCCAGATGATGTATAAACCTTTGAACAAAGTTTGAACTCAAGGAAGTTTCTTTACCTATAATCTGTCATTGGTGTTTGCTTAAAATTAAGATCCAAGTGCTGGGTGTGGTGGTTTACACCTTTAATCGCAGACCTTGGGCAGCAGAGGCAGGCAGATCTCTGTGAGCTTGAGGCCAACCAGGGCTATACAGTGAAATCGTATCGCAGAAAGAAAAAGGAAAAAAATCATGACGTAAGGGACGTTATGATATACTTCAGGGAATGCAAAGAATGTCTCCTTTTTTTTAGTTTAGAATTCTGCTTAATTTGTGATTTCAGTAATTCTGTTTTTTGCCATGTTTAATGAAACTATATGAATGAATATGATTGTGTAAAAGATGTTTAAAGAGGAGGGCAGGGTTAGGGGAAATTTGGAGTCATGGATAGGAATATGCCAAAAAGGCAATTGGTCAACCTTTTTTATTTAAAAATATGTAATTGGAAGACACTGTACTATAAGATGAGTCTTATTAACAAAATTCACAGTAACTGCAAGCTCAGCCTCTCCTAGAATTGTTCACCACAAGGTGTTAAACTCATAATATTCCCTCACTGAGCCATACGTATGTCTGTGTTTAGAAATGGAAACGCATATAGTCAAAGTGCTTGGTTAGAACTGGCCAGCAGGTGTGGAGGGCGCTGGCTGGAGGAGGGCTAACTAGACATGCCATGTCTGCTGCTAATGCTCGTTTTCTCTTGTCCTGGCCTTTTGCATTTAGACCATCATTCTTTTTCGAGTTATCTGTTAAAAGCAGCATTTTCATGAAATATTTACCAACATCATTCTTTTCCGTCATTCTTCCTGCAGTGTTCTTGGGTCTTTGTATGATCACATTTAAAACAGGAGCTTGTGTTACTGTGTATGAGCCAAAGAAAAAGGAGAGATAGAATATTGTTCATACCATGGAAAAATTAACTAAAGGCAATATGTTCTCATGCCCTTACTTTCTAAAAAAGAAAGTTTATTTTCTTGTAAATGTAGAATCATAAACTTCTTTGTTAGTTTTCCTGTTTTCTTTGGCTGGATATTTTATTTCTCATTTGCTTATAACTCAGAGAAAAGGTTAGAGTTTTGTCCATTTCAGGCCAGAGAGATGGTTCAGTGATTAAGATCATTTACTGCTCTTACAAAGGATCTGGGTCAGATTCCTAGCATTCATTGTCTTAGTTACTTTTCTATTGCTGTGAAGAGACACCATGACCAAGGCACCTTATAAAGGAAAGCGTTTAATTGGGGGCTTGCTTACAATTTCAAAGCTTTAGTTCATGGTCATCATGGTGGGAAACAGGCAAGTATGGTTCTGAAGGAGTAGCTGAGAGCTTTATATCCTGATCCAGAGGCAGCAGGCAGAGATGGGGGAGGTGGTGAAACAGAGACAGTGACATCAGAGACAGAGACGACAGGCAGACAGACAGACAGATTGGGCCTGGTATGGGGCTTTGAAACCTCAAAGCCCACACCCAGCAACATATCTCCTCCAACAAGGATACACCTACTCCAACAAGACTATACGGCTTAATCCTTCCAAACAGTTCATCAACTGTGACCAAAATATCTGAACCCATGGAGGGCTCATTCAAACCACCACAAACACTAAGTGGCTCACAAATGATTCCAACTCCATTTCCAGAGGACCTAGCTCTCTGTCCTCTCAGAGTGTTGATGCATATAAACTCACATAGATACACGTACACATACACACACACACACACACACACACACACACACACACACACACACATACTCTTAAGTAAATAAATAAATCTTTTTTTAAATTGTCTATAAAGTTGGCTATTAAATCAAAATTCAGATTGTCATTGAATTAGAAAGCAGTTACTTGGCCCAGGGTGGTGGCACACACCTTTAACCCCATCACTTTGGAGGTAGAGGCAGGTAGATCTCTGAGTTCCACGCTAGCCTGATCTATATAGCAATTCCAAGCCAGCCAAGGTAGCACAGTGAGACCCTGTTTAAAACAAACAAACAAACAAGCAAAACAAAAACAAAAACAAAACACAAAAAGGGCAGGGGCTGGAGAGATGGCTCAGTGGTTAAGAGCATTCCCTGCCCTTCCAGAGGACCCAGGTTCAGTTCCCAGCCTCATGGCTGCTCAGAACTGTCTGCACTTCCAGTTCCAAAGGATTTGATGCCCTCTTCTGACCTCCTTGGACACCAGTCAAGCACATGGTACACATATATACATACATGTAGTCAAAACGCTCATCCAAAACAAATTAAATTGTGTTTTCAAAAGCAGTCATTTCCTGTGGCACCTAATTGTAATATTGGCCTGGGGTTTCATGCTAGTGTGGGAGCGAAGACTATAACTAGGAAGATTTTAGGACTTGTAGCGAGGATTATCCTTACAAACCTGTTTTGTTTCACATAATTACATTCATGTTTGTTTGTTGTCATGAAAAAACAAAGCAGAAAGAACAAAACAAGCCTTCTCAGCCTGCCCTAACCCAGGCATTCACACCATGCTCCTGCTTCCTGCTCAGCCTACCCTAACCCAGGCATTCACACCATGCTCCTGCTTCCTGCTCAGCCTGCCCTAACCCAGGCAGTCACACCATCCTCCTCCTTCCTGCTCAGCCTGCCCTAACCCAGGTAGTCACACCATGCTCCTGCTTCCTGCTCAGCCTGCCCTAACCCAGGTAGTCACACCATGCTCCTGCTTCCTGCTCAGTTCCTTCCTTCCTGTCTTCTGCTCGGGTCTCAAATCGATTTGGAAGCAAAGGGGGATGAGAGTGATCATCTGGGGAAGCTTCAGTGGTCTGGCAAGCATTTGGGTCTCAGAAGAAAGAGGCTGAAGAAAAACTCACTGGAGTTGATTCTGAAAACACCCTCTGCCCCCGGAAACAAATATGCCACAGACATCTTTCCCTCTGTGAACCTTTGGCTTCGATATCTTGGGAATTGGCTCAACTTTCCTTTATGCCCATAACATGGATGGTGTTTAGCTCGTTTTTGCCATGATACTGTTCCTTCCTCCCCAGTGTATGTCAATTCCCATTGGCATTCATTTAATTAAATCAGAAATCAAAGTACAGACTATAAAATGATATGCAGTAACCCACAGCTCAAAATCAGAGCAAAGTACAGTCCAGCCACACAGCAGGAGCAGGATAAAGTCAGGCTGCCTGTACTCAAATCCCACTTGAGTCATTTCCTGAGTGGGTGGCCTTACTACCTTACCTGTCTGCCTCCCATCCTGCATCTGTCAGATGGGGGTGATAATGACACCCAGTAGGAATATTGCAGTGTTTAAAATGGCAGTTCACATAATTTATTAATTGTTCAATAGTTGTATTTTTTGTTATTTAATATCATTATAAAGGTCTTTTTAGTTGTAGAAAATTGATTTTGAAAGATTTTGTTTCAAAAACTGGGGATGTAACTCAGTTAATAGAGTGCTTGTTAACATGCACGAAGCTCTGGTTTTATAACCCAGTGCTGCGTGAAAGTGAGCATGTGTTATTAAATTTCTTCCTGGGGGAGAAATAAGCAATGCCTATTCTTTCTCCTAAGGTCCCAAGAAAAAACTGAGGCAAGTTTACTCTAGGGAACCAATGAGTTCTTTTGTTTCCTTACCAATAGGTGAGGGGTTACTCCCAGGAGTGTGGGTGCCCTCATTGCAGCAGGCCACACCTGGAAAGCCTTTACCTAGCAGTGATGAGGACTTCCCCATAGCTGATAGGTGGAGCTCCCTCCCCTAGTCTTCCCTGGTTTATATACTTATAGCCCTTCCCCGAGGCCACATGTAATTAAGGTAGAGTTGGGTACCGCAAGTGCTGGGGAGTAGCCTGATGCTCAGGGTAGAGTCTCATGACCCTCCCCATGCCTCCACCAGGGGTGTAAAGAGTCAACAAGCCAGCTGGGATTTTCCCAGGGGCCCAGCTGGCCTTCCCAAGGTGGAGGCTGCTCTTTTGGGAGAACAGTCATAATAGCATAGTAGCACTCAACTATTATCCTGACACTCAGGTGATGGAATAAGGAAGATCAAACAGTTCAAAGTCATCTTCACCTACATAATAAGTTCAGTCTGGCTACACGAGACCTTAGCTCAAGTAAAAGGACAGAAAGAAAAGAAAAATAGTCATTTCTGTATCAGTGAAGTATCAGCATATCCATCACATGCTGAACTAATTTTTTAAATGCCAAAATAAAGAGGAGTGGAATCTGAGAAGTCACAGCACAATTGACTCGTTCAGTACTGTATAACCTTTCAACTCTGTTGTTTTCCAAAAGCCATCTAGATCAGTGTTTGACTAAATGATAGGATATTGTATGAATCAGTTCTAGTTCAAGTCCATATAATTCATAAAATCCTAACAAAGTACTGTATGATTTACTATTTCATGGATTTGCTTTAATATGCTCCTAAATCTAGTGCTATCCTTTTAGTCATTTCTAACATTCTTTATGTTATTTTTCTGAAGTTGATAAGCTTTAATATTTCCATCACAAACCATGCACACAAACTTCAGCCTGGCTTTTGTTTCTGTTGTCTGCAATTCCCTGTTAGTGCATTTGCAATCAGACACATTGTGAGGTGGCCTCGTATTTATCAGGCAGCTCTGAGGTCTCTCTGTACTGTTGGTTGAGAGTGGTCCAATCGGTCTGCCTTCTGTAGATGGATTTTTCTTTGGGCCACTAGCTCCCAAATAATGACATGAAGACTTCTTATTAATTATGAAAGCTCAGCCTATGGATTGGGCTTGTCCCTAACTAGCTCTTATAACTTAGCCCATTTACATTAATCTACATTCTGTCACACGGCTCATGACTTTTACCTTTCCTCCTGCACATCATGCTTGCTCTGCATCTCCTGCCTTTCTTCTTCCCACTGTTCTCTCTGTCCCTGGAAGTCCCACCTAACCTCTTCCTGCTAGCTTTTAGTTGCACCAATCACAGTAATCTTCACAGTGTACAAATAACCTACAACAGCCTTCCTTTGACCGAAGGTAGAAGAGAAAAGAGCCAGGAACCTTGGATGCAGCGGTTGTTTTCTATATTTCTTTGTAACAAAGCAAACTAAAGGATTTGTGGGAAAGTAGTTTAGCATCTTTGTGTGTTTGTATATACATGATATTTCAGCAAAATTGTGATTTTCGGAGGTATAATCCAGGAAAAATTGAAGGATTTATTACTCTTTTTAATATGGACAAGAAAAGGAAAGACTTAAGGATTTTTTAGGGCAAGTTGTGAAAGATAACTTGGTATTAGCAGGTATCGTTCCTCAGGTTCTGGTCATCATTCCAAGAAAACAGTTAAACCAGTGATGAGTATCTGACACCTCCCAAAATTCAAGTAGAATACACCTTAGCGGCTTATTTTTGTTATTTTGTAAAATAACAACTATATGACCTCTTGACAGGGCTAGACTTACACACATCTGTTGCCTTAGGACAGGTACTAAGATAAAAGCTCCAGTCTTTCCAGTGATAGTCTGTACTTCAACCAGTTACAGTCTTCTACTTTCCCTGGAGGAGTTGACATATATATGTGACTTATCATGAAAGGTCAAGACAAAGTAGTCATAATTTGTTCCAACAGACAGTAGGGATCATATCAGGGATTCTTAAAGTTCAGTCACTCAGTCTGTGATAGCCATAGAAACTAAATTGCCAAACTAAATTTCTTAGGCTGGAATGAGAATATTAGAAATTTAGTCTTAAATGGGGTTATTATTAGGAGACAAGGTTATAAGAACCCTAGATATAGCCTACTTATTAAAGGAAGGCAAACAAACAAACAAACAAACAAACCAGCATCAACAAAGAATTGGTGGGGCTGGAGAGAGAATCAGTGGTTAAGAGCACTGGCTGTTTCACCAGGCAACATGGACTCTATTCTGCGCACTCATATGGCAGCTCACAACTGTTTAACTCCAGTCCTAGGGAGATGTAGCACTTCTTTCTGGCCTCTGCATGCACTGGGCAAGCACATGTTGCACAGACATGCATACATTTAAAATAAGTGAATGAATGAACACATTTTTAAAGGAATGAGTTGGTGTGCTGAAATGGACAAGGGCCATTGAAACCAGGATTGGTTTAGCAGGTGGAGAAAGGGGTGTAAGCGGGGAGAAGGCTAAGGGGAGGTCTCCAAGCATTGTTATATGGAGAGTAGGAAATTGTTTTCAGTCTGTGAGAACATCTGTTAAGTTCAGCTTTGTAGAAAAGATGTTTTTTTCTTTCAGTTTCAGGGAGTAAACCAAGGGCTTTATGCATGCCAGGCAAGAACTCTACCACTGAGCTACATTGCCATGCCAAAAGATTGTGAAGGAGAAGATTCATTGGGGGAATAGATTGGTGAATGGGAGATACTGAACATGACACAACTATTCTTGGGCTTAAATATACGTGGAAGTTGATTTCCTGTAGAAAGATCTTTCAAAAGTGAAGATTCCTTCTTTAGTCATCCAGGAGTCCCAAGGGACTGAGGGAAAGTGACAAGCATGGTCTCATTGCGCGGCTTCGCCCTGTTCCTGCCCCGGGCTGTGGCCGTGCTTTTCTGGAATTCCTCACTTGTTACATTGCCTTCTTCACTCTGCCTCTTCACTCATCCTTTACCAGTCTATGTCCTTGACTGTGTCCTCTGTACTCAAATCAAACTGTTTACACTTGGTGTTAGGACTCACCCCTAGTGCTCGTCAGTCAACCAGCCAGTCTTCTGTACTGAAGTTCTCTGATGAATGGACAGATGTGTGCCTCACCTGAGACTGAGAAGAAAAAGTTATGGGTAAGATTTAGTGTTGTTTAATGGCCAGACTATTACTGATAACTCTCTGTTGGAAATGAAGAAGCTATCCAGAAACTTCCAAGCAGCCTTCCTTAACCGGTTTTCATTTCTCAACAGAGCCTTGTAAGGCCCGGATATGTAGGATATGTTCTTGAGAGGCTCTGGGATCCTAATTATACCTTGGGCTGTCAAAGGGGCTTTCTCTTTGATATTCTCAAGAGTATAAAAATATAAAAGTAATGATATGGTCTCTGTCTTCAAGCACTGAGGAGCCTTTCCTGGGTGAGATTTTTTATTAATGGCTCTTAAAGTGCATGGCCTGGGCTCTTGGGCTGATATCTGAAGATCAGATGAACCACTCTGTGAAGATGACAACGTTATGATTAAGGGTGTGAGGAAACACTGCTCCTTAGCTCTCTTGATGTTTCTTTTGATTTGGTATTACTGCTTCTTACCAGGAAAATAATAGTATTAAACTTCAACAAGATGGTAACAACGGAGTTTTAGGTACAGAGATGTCAGTTTCCTCTGGGAGAGAGAGAAACTATAATTGGTTTTGGAGTAGTGAACATGCTCCACATCTTCCGAGTTGGAGTACGTTGGCTTTCTCAGGAACCTTCCACATCCCGAGCAGTGGGCTAAGGGTGCACTTAGAAGTAAACGTGAAGGATCAGGAGATGGAGAGCAGGAAGGTTCAGAAGGCAGTGCCTAAAACAGTCTCCTGAAACGGCAGGAAAAGGAAGTCTTTGATGGGCAGACTCCATTATGGGCTGGAGTTCTCAATGTAGTCTACAGCTCATGTACCCAGGTAAAAGCCTCTTCAGGACTCACTAAGAGTCATCTCTGCTCTTCTTAGGAATACTAGGGATTCATTCACCTTTTCTCCTTTTTTGTTTTTGATACTCTCTTGATGAGTTTAACATTTTAAGTAAAAACCAGTCAGAAAGAATTCTTATAAAATTAATGACAGAAAAAAAAAAAAGCCAACTCATTTTAAAGTGTTTCCCAAAAGATTCCCAAGAATGGCATTGAGAAAAGTGTTCTCTGGTTAAGTTTTGTTTGGAAAATATTCTACATCTGTGTCCTTGAAAGTGCCAGCATTAGGAGGAGGGCCTGTAGGCCGTGAGGCTGTACCTCATTAATGGATTAGTACAGGAGAGGCCCCAGCGAGCTCGGTTGCCTATTCCTTCCTCCATGTGAGAACGAGGGCATTTATGGACCAGGAAGCAGGTTTTCACTAGCCAGTAGTTCTACTGGCACCTTATCTTGGACTTCTCAGCCTCAACACTGTAAGCACTTTCTGTTGCTCATAAGCCATCCAGTTTGTAGAGTTTTGCTGTAGCCCTAGACAGATTAAGACATATATTAATTGTAAAAGTTCTTGGAAATACTATGGTAAAGCAACCCACTATTTCCAATTTTACTGAGTTGAGAAGCCATTTCTGGCCAGTTGGGCGACACTAAGATAAGGGTTAAAACGCTAATAAAGGATTTTTTTTTTTTTTTTTTTTTTTATGTCAGAATCAGGCAGAACCCTCTATGAGACCAAAAGGAAGCAGACCCTGAAGCCGAGGCTTTTCGCACAGTTAGCGTGTGTGGCATGGGGAAGGAGACAGGAAGACCTTCTGCCAGCTGTGAGATGAAGTTGATATTCAATATCAACTGAGTATATTTTTAAGATATATTTTTTAAAAAATTGTTCGTTTGTATGTGTGTTTTGACTACATGTATGCATGTACATCATATGTGTGTAGTGCCACAGAGGCCAGAAGATGGTGTCAACTCTCCTAGAGTTCCAGCCAGTTGTGAGACCCCATGTGGGTGCTAGGAATCGAACCCAGGTCCTCTGGAAGAGCAGCCAGTGGTCTTAACCACTGAGCCATCTCTCTAGCCCCCAATTGTGCATGCTGATGTGTTTGGCTAGCGTTTTTTATGCATACATATATTGGAGAATCTGCAAAATATCTTAAAGTTTAAATCCTGCTGTTCATTTAAAAAAAATCTATAAATCAAGTAAAACATGTGCAAGGACAAGTTTGTGATTCTTTGCATAAAACCACACGTAACATGACCTAGATAAGTTTCATAGCAGCCTGCCTCTGGGTACTGTCTATCACAGAAAGTGAGGATACTGGTGTTGCTAACTGACCACTCACCAGTGAGTTTTCTGAAAATTCCCCAGCATCCACCTCATTTGAGATCATGATGCTGTTATTTGGTGATCTAGAAACAGTCATTGCATTTCAACCTGGCATTGGCAGTAGGTGTGAAAGGATGGAATAGGGTCTCATTTAGGCAGTGTTTAGTTAAATCCTGACGGCAGGAAGACTGGTAGAGTGAAATGGCTTCTTGGATGATGCAGGAGTTCTCTGACCATCATTATGTGATTTCATCATTTATAGCTGAATGTTTTCCTAAGAGTTTGGAAGATGATAATTTGAACTTTAAATAAATATTTTTCTCTTCCTTATTCTTATTTTTGAAGGTGAAATGAAGAACATGTAAATATCTTACTGAATTATTTTTTGGATATTTGATGGGTAGCATTCTAAAATGTCATTACAGTACTAATCAAGCCCTCAACCATCTTTGACTTGGAAGTAAATACACTAACCCATGTTTTTTCTTTATTATATTTTAAGAAGAAAATAAAAGTATTTCTAGCAACCCCTTTCTTCTCTGCTATCCCTAAATAACACCCTTTCTCCATCCCTCCCTCCATTCTTCGTTGGCTGCTTGAATAGACTGTAGATTGTATGATGCAAGCAGACTCTTCTAACCAGGAAGGTCTTTACATTCTCCGAGCAGTACAAAGGCATTCGTGTGCATGCGTCTTTCTGCCTTTACCAGCATAAACACATTGTAAGGCAGCTGTCTTCCTCTTGATTCTCTCTTGTGCCTAACCATAACCTTCCTTGGGACAGACACCATTCTCTTGTTTAGAAGCCATACTGTTCTTGGTGTGGTATTATACCTCATAGTGGCGTGTCACACATATTTTTGATTTAACAGCTTCTACCTTTTTCTCCCTACTGTAATTACAATTTTATCAGAAGGTAAAAATACTGACTGGAAGCTGCCACATTTCTCTTTTCCTTATATTGAACCAGGAATTATTGCTGCTTCAAATGAAAAGGCAAAACAAGGAAGTCACACATTTTAGCAAATCTTTGAACATTGTACAAGTTAGTTACCTACATAGTTCCAGAAACTCATGCGTCATTGTCTTGAGACCGTTCAAGGAAAAGCATTTGTGTAGACCAATGCTTAAAAGTGCTATTTGACTCTGGAGGCAGAGACAGGTGGATCCCTGCAAGTTTGAGGCCAGCCTGGGCTACAGAGTGAGTTCCAGGAAAGGCTCCAAAGCTACACAGAGAAACCCTGTCTCAAAAAAAAAAAAAAAAACAAAAAAAAAACAAAAAAAAAAACAAATATGCCATTTGAGGGCTTGGAGAGATGGCTCAGTGGTTAAGAGCACTGGCTGCTCTTCAAGAGGACCTGGGTTCAATTCCGAGAACTCACATGGCAGTTCACAGCTGTCTGTAACTCCAGCTCCAGGGGATCCAACATTCTCACACATACATACATTAAGGCAAAACACCGGAGTACATAAAATAAAAATAAATTATTTTTAAAAAGTGCTATTTGGGTCCATTAGCAGATGGCTTATTATAGAATATTTCCTGTCCATTCATTTATTTTTCACAGTTTGTGCTATGGTTTGAACGTACCCACCAACATTGTCATTGAAATGTAATCCCTCTCTGAGGCATTAGCAGGTGAGCTCCTTTAGAAGGTAGTCCTGAGCACTCTACCCTTGTGAAGAGATTAGCCCACTAGTGGCTTATTGGGAGAGTGTGTCTGTTACAAACACCAATGTATATACCTCACTTTCCATGTGATGTCCAATGCCACCTCGGGGACTTTGTAGTGTTCCCACCAGCAAGAAGGCATGAAGCAGATCTGATCTCTTTGCCTTGGAACTCTCAGCCCCCAGAACCATGGGCCAAATAAACTGTCAAAACTTGAGACAGGGTTTCTCTGTGTAGTGCTGCCTGTCCTGGAGCTCGCTCTGTAGACCAGGCTGGCCTCGTACTCAGAGATCCACCTGCCTCTGCCTCCCAGTTGCTGAGTGCTGGGATGAAAGGCTTGCACCACCACTCCCAGGCTTCCTGTATTCTTTATAAATCACACAGACAGTGGTATTCTCAGAAAATGGGCTAAGAAAGGAAATTGGTGCCAAGAGCAAATGAGCAGAGGCTGAAAGGATTTAGAAGAGCTCAAAAAGTGAATAACCTGAATGTCATGGACTTTTAGCTCAACTCTGATGAGGGGTGAGAAGATAAGAAAACTAGGGAAAGTTTGGGGAGTTGTATAGTATCTGTGGTTGTGATCTTCAGGATGCTGATAAATATGGAAATGAAGATATCCTTTATTGGAAATCAGAAAAAGCTATCCTGAATAATAGCAAATTGTGGGTGTCCTAGGATAGTGCAGAAGACTTGAGAGTGATGAAAACCTGCTGAAAGAAATTTCTAGACCCCAAGCCTTGGGGCTGCCAGGATTACTTCAACTGTGTGGGCATGTAAGATAGGAAAAGAATCATTTAAGGACAAATTCTAATTTATAATTCAAGGAGGAAACAGAATGTAAAAACTAGGAAATGTAGTGAGGCTATTCAAAGGATAAAAGAGCATATTCAGAAAAGAACCTCAAGGTGTGTCCAAGTGACTGTTCATTAAAGAGACAGGCATCCAGCAGGGAGCCACGTGTTTATTGCCATTACAAGGGAATAGAGATCTTAATGGGATTCTCTGTGACCCCCCCATGTGCTGACTGGAAACAGGCCCTAAATACTCTCCATGAGCTTGCCGCTCAGAACTCTCGGGGAACTCTGCTTTCTGAATCCCAGTACAGTGTTGGCCACTCTCCCTGTGGCTCAGACAGATCTAGATATGGCTGGTGCTGCCACTGCTCTAAAGGGAGTGTACTGCCAACCTTGGCAGCCATGCCAGCTTTCCACTGTAGCAAATATTGAAGGCAATCAACTTATAAAAAGAAAAGGGTTGTTTTGACTTGGTTTGGGGGGTTTCTGTCTGTGTCTGGTTGGTCCCTTTGCTTTGGGCCTGTAATGAAGCAGCACACTATGATGAGGAGAAGGTAGGAGAGCAAGACTGATTGTCTCATGTCCAGAAAGTGGAAAAGAGAAACAGGAAATGATGAGAGTCTTATAGTCCATACCCTCAGTGACCTAAGACTGCCCATGAGGCCTTGCCTATGAAAGTGTTCCACAGTTCTACTCTAGGGAGCCCAATCCTTTAACATACGGACCAGATCCAAACTATAGCAGCAATATCTACATCCATCTATATGATGCTAATTCCATAGGGGAAAGACTATAGGGTGGAGGCTAGACCTTTATTAGTGAGAACCTTTGCAGAGATTCCCTATTAGGGTATCAGGGTTTGACCATAAGTGTCCCCATTGGCTCCTGGTTTAGAACACCTGGGGCCTAACTGGTAGTACTGTTTGAGGGAGGTTCTGGATCCTTTTGGACTGTGGCCTACCTGGCAGAAGTAAGTTACTAGAAGGTGATGGATGTCTGCTCTGGCCAAGACTTTCTGCTTCCTGATCTGCCTAGGTGTGAGAACCTCTGCCATGTGCGTCTGCTGTCCCAGCCCCACCATGCTCTGCTACCTTCACTTGTCTGTCAGGTGTTTCTCTAATGAGAAAAGTAAGTAGCCCCAAGGGCGGTGTGGTGGAGTGGATCCCAGAAGCCCTGCCCTGTAGGCACCAGCCTGGGAAAGACAGTCAGCAGTGGACAGCCAGTGTTGCTTAGCCCAGGAGGCTAATCCCAGTAAAGCTGTGAGGGCAGGGTGCCCAAGACCTTGAAGGTCCATCTAGGGTGTCATGAGACAGCATATGGACTGAAAGATTATTCTGGAATATTATGATTCATAGTCTACTCTGGCGAGATTCAGACTTGCTTTGATCCCGTTATTCCTTTGCTTTCTACTCTTCTCCCTTTTGGGGTAAGGATGTTTATTCCTGCCCCACTGTTACACGCAGATGTCTTCCTTTGATTACACAGGGCCAGAGCTGCAGTCAGCCTATCTTGAATCACGGAACAGACAGTACATGTTTGAGTTCATGCTGAAATGACTTAAGACTGGTGCTTGGGATGGAAATAAGTGTCTCGTACTTGAGGAGGACCTGTGTTGATGTTGCGAGTGGAATGCCGTGGTTTGAATTTGGATTGTCTATGACCAAACTCACTTAAAATGTATTCCTTATTGAGAGTTGAAATGTATTCCTTATTGAGAGTTAGTTAGCCAGTTTTGAAGGAGAATCATTGGGATGTAATTAAGACTAAATTGGTCCCTAAGGTTGGGCTACTGGGACTTGGATCATATCGGAAACAGAGAAGAGTCCTGAGCTAGAACATTCTGTCTTACCATGCCATACCTTCTCGCACCATGAGATTCTGAAGAAACTGCCCATGAGCAAGAAAGACTTCACCAGATTCAGTAGTACTTGGCCTTGAACTTCCCAGGCTTCAGAAATCTTTGTGTACAATCCCCACCAAATATACATGCATGCATACATACATATAGACAGATGGACACTATGGGCTGAGGAGCTAACCCAGGGCCTGTACATGCCAGGAAAGAACTCAGTTACTCAGCTGTATTCATAGTTCACTAAAATATAGTTTGATAGGAGATTGGCTGAATATAGAGTGTAGAGAAGGAGGCCTGCGGTCCCTAAAATAATAGCAGTATTTGAACAAATATTTTATATGAACAATATGATTTTATTAAGAATAATGTAAAAGGGATTTCACAGCCTGGTCTACAGAGTGAGTTCCAGGATAGGCACCAAAGCTATACAGAGAAACCCTGTCTTCCATCTAATTATAGTAAACTATTTTGCCTTCAATTTCTGTGTGTGAAATTATGTCTCATAATATCAAAATATATTTAATTTTTTAAGTTATAGTTAATCTTTTTAGTTGTTTGCTTTTTGAGACAGGATTCCTTGGTGTAGCCCTGGCTGTCTTGGAACTTGCTTTGTAGACCAGGCTGGCCTTGAACTCACAGAGATCTGCTTCCTCTGCCTCCCGAATGCTGGGATTAAAGGCATGCACCATCACTACCCAGTTTACAGTTAATATTTTAAAACTTGTTCTGCATTAATAAACCTAAAGAACATTATATTTAATTAAATCAAATCAACTATTTTAATAGCCTAATCACATATTAAAGAGATTGTGGGAAAATACGTGAATAATCAAAAGCAGAATAATACCTAGATGAGTTTATGTGATTGAGGTAAACTTAAAAAGCGTATGGATTCGGTCCAGTGCAAGATGCCTTTCTCCTACGTTGTTGGGTCCATTAAGTATGTTAGTAACATAGGGGGTTATGTTTGTGTTTTAACACTTAAATGACCATAACAAAAGATACGTTTTGGTAAGTAAAGATTGTGTAGGATGATGTGAGCTCCACATTAGTCTTTTAGATGAAGCAGATGACATTCAAAAGGAAACTAAAGGTTTTATTGCCATTTTAAATAGAGTTTTAAATATTGCTTCTGTTCTCTGTTCTTTTATGCTAGAGATGTTTCTGCCGAGTGCATTCTCCTGTTGATGGTTTTGAAGTTGCAGTAGCTCCTGAGAATAAGTAAAGTGGTTTGGTTTCTGCCCCTAGAGTTTCTTAGAGTTGCTTATGGTTTCTCTGCAACATGAGAATTCTTTCTGGTTTTATTGAATCCTTCGTGATTTATCTGTCTATAGTATCTGCACTCCACTCTCTCTATTCCTGCTTTCTTGAAAGACAATCTAATTTTATGAATGTATTCAGGTGGTGGTTAATTCCAGAAGCATGGTCACAGGAGCCACTTTTCATAATTGGCAGCTTATGTCCACTTGAGGAATTTGTTTCCCAGGAGCTGAAGACTAGCTTGTCTTGATGGATTTCTTCATTGCTGTACTAATTTTCCCCTTGATATTCAGAAGCTTTCTCCCATGGGACCTTGATAGCGTGTGATTCCCAAAACTCACCACTTCGTTTTTGTCAGGCTCCAAGCTTCCATCTGTCATCTTTGATTGCTGCAAAATCTGTTGGAGGGGAAGACTTTAAAATGATCTCTACACCCAAAAGCTTGACAGAAATAGAATGTGGATCACAGGAGGTAAAATCCCCAAAGGTGTGATCAGCTTTCTTGTATTTCTTACATGTTTTACTACAGAGTGGAAAAGAGTTAAAGGAGAATTTGAAAGTATTTTCCTTGTGATTATTTTCATTATGAGCGATATTAATAGTAATCCAAATAAAAATAATTAAGAAGAGAAGTTAATCTCTTTCCCTTTATTTTATAACTCAGTGATTCTCATCTAATCCAGTTTTATCAGGATGATGAGGAAAAACTGGGAAATAGATAATGGCAATAAATGTTCTTGTTCTGATGGTTGCATAGGCGAGAGGCTTATAAGTCACCTAGCTCCCGGAACAGTGTTCTCTCCAGTAGAACAGCTTATGCCGTTAGTCTCCATTTTCAGGAACACTCTCTGACTAGACAACATCATGTCCTTAGAACAACGTCGTGTTCAAACTCTGTGCAGAATTATGACAGCTGGAGAAGACAGTGTGCTTACACAGTTCATACTGTACTGTATCTTGTGAATTGTTTTACCAAATGATGTATACAGTAAAAGTGAACATCAGGCTTTTCTAGGCATGTAAGTTTAAGCATATTAGTTTTATTTGAAGTAAGTATCAAGCATAGCCAAAGCACAATGATTACTATGACCAACCTTCTCAGGGAGTATAGCCAGAAGGCTCCATATATTTACATGTAACATTCATATAGGAAATATTGTAAAAGGAATGACTTTGTAAAGTATTTTAGCATTTACATTTTTAATTAAACAATAAAACATTTCATAAAAACACAGGCTAAGAATTCTTTTCCAAGTAAATTTTGGTAGTTGAAGTAGTCTGTAAATCAAGGCATGTTTAAAGCACATTTAAAACAAAATCATAACATTATACTAAATAAACTTAAATTACTTTCTAATATTTCTAGGTATTTTCCCATTTATAAACCCAAGATATGCTTATACATATGTAATCAGACTGTTTGGGTTTTCAAACAGTTTAATATTTTATTTTGGAGCAATGCATAAATTATCTTCACTGTAAATAATCTAAATATTGTAGAAAAAACCCTTAAAGTCTTCCTGCCCATTCTTCTCAATTCTGCTTTTGTGCCTCAGGTAACCCTGTTTCAATACTGGCAAAGGTTGTTCCCATTTTTTTCTAAAGTTTTAACTATTATATTAGTTACTGTTTTGTAGTTGTAAAATGCCATGGCCAAAAGCAACTTAGAAAAGGAAGAGTTTATTTTGCCTTACAATACCACATGGATAGAGTCCCTAATGGAGGGGAAGACATCCAACAGGCAGACATGGCGGCAGAGGCAGGGAGCTGAGAGACCATGTCTCTGCCATACACAGGAAACAAAGCAAGAAAGCAGGTACTGGGCCAAGGCTTGAACTCCCAAATCCTTTGCCCAGTGACATAGTTCCCCTATCAAGGGTAAAAGTCCTATAACCTCCCCAGACAGCACCACCAGCTGGGGACCAAGTGAGCCTATGGGGGTTATTTCTCATTTAAACCACAACAAATACATACATACATACATACATACATACATACATACATACATGTATATATATTAGGTGACACGTGTATATTAGTATGACATTACAAACACATAGTTTCATGTCATACTTAGTAATGTGTAAGCTACATTTTGCCTTTTCTTCTCCTTGATAAAGTCTTGACATTTTTTTAATGCCATGACATAGAAATATGTTTCATCTACAACATAGGGATTGACTTCATCCATGACATGGGATCTGTTTTATTTATGACAGAAATCACGTCATCCATAACATGGAAATCTACTTCATTCTTCTTGTTATATTTTGTTTTTCCGTAACAGTTCCATAGGCTCATACTTTATTTTATTGTTCTTCTAATAATGGATATGAATGGGAATATACTGGTCATGAAGGTTATCTTTTTGTAAAAAAGTAAAATAGTATATTACATACAATATTTAAAACATACCTATTATTTTATACTAGAATTTATACTACAGATATATTTGACAAGAAAATTACTCATTGTATGTGCAAATGTCATACAATTGTAACTTTTAAATTTGAAATAATTTTAAACTATACAAAGTCTCAAAAATAGTGCATAGAGTTTATAGACCCCAGATTCTCACAAATTTAATGATTTATATAGCTATCGTACAAATATAAATTATAAATTTATCTTGGTACAATACTGTTAACTGACCTCCAGATTTTGACTTAATCATTTTTCTGCTAATGTTGATTTTTCGTAGTCCAGAGTTCAGTCTAGAGTGTCTATCGTACTTTGAGTTTCCATTTTCTTCAACCTTGTGACAATTTCTCAGCCCTTGCCTTTCATGACTTTGGGACTTCTGAAGAATCCTGGTCATTTCAAAGACTGCCTTGGAATTTGTGTTGGTCTAATATTATCTGTAATTATATTGAGATCATTAGTTTTTAGGAAAAACAAAAACGCCACTGAAGTGATGTGCCCTTCTTAGTGTGTCTTAGGTTGTACACGATGACATCAGCACACACTGGGGCGGTGACTTCTGTTTCCCCAGAGAGTTTCCACTGTAAAATCATTACCTTTTTCTAAATAACATTTTGGGGCAGATAACTTGAAATTGTACATGTTCTGTTTTCCCTAAAACTTCACCTATCAATAAAATTTGTCTGAAATAATTTTTTATTGTGATTTTATTGTAGATAAATTTTCTCTTTCCTTTATTTCTTTTGCATTTATTAACTAAAAATCCTATGTGAGGAAGGGGTTTCTTCTCTCTTATCTATCTGATTAATGGATATGCTTGGTTTTGTTTTCTGGGTTGTAACCTCAGACATTCAGCATTTCAGATTTGCCTCTCAATGTAGAGGAAACTCCTAGTGAGTTTATTCCACCAAGAGTCATGGACTAAGAAGAAGAGACTCCAGCAGCAGTGTGTACATGTCATATGGAAATGAGATGAGGACAGTTTCTGAAAGGAGAGGGGAATCTCAGATGACTGTCATGTGGTCACAGCAGAGCACTCTAAGAAGCCTGCTTCTTGGCAGAAAGTCAGAAGAATGCACAACAGCAACACAGGAAACAGAAAAAAACGTTGTAATTCTGTCAGCAAATAATGAATGCAGTTTGGCGTAGAGTGTGTTAAGCAGTGAGGATGATGGGAACACTGAATGTAATGTAATAAAAAGTGCTATTTTATCAGTATTGGAAAGATGAGGGGCAGCTGGCAGGTGTGGGTGTTCAGCAATGTTAGGAAGATTTGTTCCTATTTGCTGCTTGACTACAATGTTGATTTTCCTTCCCACTTCTGTAGCAGAACTGTTACTAACCCTGGAGGCCAATTTTCCCAGTTCAAGGACTGCATTATCCAGTTTCGCTTGAAGCTGAGTGTAATCGTGTGATTTAAATTCATCAGAAGTACTCAGGGGTCCATTGAGAAGATTGATTTTAAAAGCATTATTCACTTGCTCCTGTTGATCAGAAATGGGAATGCACTGGTTGAAGCATCTGTAGCCATTGTGGACCATGACAATCAAGTGCACGTTCCCATATGAAAGACCAGCCAGTGGGGAGTGTTGTGGGTACTGAAAAATTACAAACTACCTTATCACCATGTTTTGTTTCAAGAAAGGTCTCTCTGTGGTACTGGCAGGCCCAAAATTCACTATTAAGAATAACTCAGCCTCCAACTTGCTATGATCCTCCTGCCTCAGCTTCCTGATACGTGCCACCAAATCCTGCATGTTTCATGAGAAATTGTGTATATATGATGATGTTCAAGTCTTAGTTATATGTAGCAGAACCACTTTTAACTGATTTGTATCTAAATTAAAATATTAAGAAATAATCTAAACATGTTATTTAGTAGCATAGAGATAAATACTAGAGGGAACAGGACAAAACTGAAAGCAGTTGCCTTTGACAAAGGGAATTGGGATAAAAGCAAATGTTTACTATTTTTTCTTATAACAATTTCTGTAATATTTAACATTTTAAGTTATATACATCATTAATAAAATCAAATGAACTTTTTCTATTGTAATTAGTATTTATATATTCACTTCTCACCTATAAATACTTCTCTTTTCATCTGGAATAACAACTGTTTGGTTTGGTTTTCTGCATATTTTTTGCAACAGTTGTTTTCTTAATACAGTGTATATAAAGATGAGTAGTTTTCTTTAGCTACTTATTTTAATTATATTCAATTCTAATTTTAAAATGCTATTTATTAGGAAATATTGAAGCATATAGTAGTATTATTTGTTTATTTTTTTTAGAATTCAAGATGCAAACATGCAGATAAAAAAGCAACAAAATGAATTTCAGAGAATACAGGAAGAATTAGGTCATCTACAACATGAGTTAACAACCAAACAAAAACAATCCCAAGCCTTCAGGTAAGATTATCTTTAAGAATTGAACATTATAAATATTAAAATTATGAAAAAGCAAATGCTAACTTTATGAATATTCAAACATTTTCATCATATGGCTTCTAATCTTGAGAAAAACTGGAAATAGCTTCACTTTTTTATTGTTCTTATATCAACTAAATTGTTTTACTAATGAAATGTAATTGAGCAAACAGCTTGTTTTGTTAACACCTTGTTTTTGTTTTCTCTGTAGTGAAAGCAAAGTAGCTAATACATTTTTGTGTGTGTGTATAGTGTGGTGACTTGTGTTGTGTGTTTGTGTGCGTTCATACATGCGTGCATGGTTATGTCTTTCTCTGTTGTTTTCTATATTATGTTATGTGATAGGTTCTCTGACTAAACCTGGAGCTTACCACTTTAGTCAGACTGGTTGACCAGCAAGCGTCAGGGATCTTCACACCTCTGCCTACCCTACAGTGGGTTTGTAGGCATGTACCATCGGGCTGGCTTTTTACATGAGTGCTGGGGATCTGAACTGAGGACTCCTGGGTGGCAAGCACTATACTACTGAACAGCCCCTCCAGTTTCCTCTTAATTAATAGTTCTTGGCCGTTTAATCTGATGGAACAGAAAACCTTTCTATGTGATAATACAGACCCTGAAATTTGGAATTCTCCAGCACAAGTAATGTTAATCTCCTTCCATAGAATCTCTGGAAGGTTTATAATGCATAAAGATAAAATCCAGTGTACAAAAAAAATAAAACAAAAACCTAGGAAATACATGCCCTTAACTATACTGAGAATGTTTATAAAAATGATTCTTTTTTATTTCAGGAACTGTTAGCACTTAGAAAAATAGATTAAATTAAAAAATAGATTAAAAAGAAAGATAGGTTAAATTAAGATGATAAATGACACAGATTTCAAGATAATGAAAAAAAATATGCCAGATAAGTATTTTGGATGTTGGGTTTTTGTTTTAATCCACATTCTAATACCACAAACATTTTTTAAAAGTTCTCTGGGCTCGTGATTTTTAATGAATCTGTTGATAAGCCTTCTGGCCACTTGTGTACTTTTCATACGTGCCTTATGTATAACTGATAGTAAAGAATTATTGAAGGGATGCATGAAGGAAGTTTGCTCACACCTTTACTCTGTGTGTGTGGGTGTGTATGTATGGGTGTGTGTGTGTGCGCACTTTGCCTGTATCAGTGTCTGTACACCACATGCATACAGTTTCCTCAGAGTTATTGTATCCCCTGGGACAGGACTCACAGAGATTGTGAGCTATCGTGTGGGTGCTGGGGTCAAACCTGGGTCTTCTGAAGAGCAGCCAGTGCTCCTAACTGCTTATCCATTGCTCTAGCCCCACCCCCCAGATGCACATCTTTACCATTATTATTCTCCTTGGCCCATTTCAAGAGAGCCAGTAGTGACTAGCAGCCCTGATTCCCAGGTGCTTGGCTCCTGCTGTCGCCTTGGTCTATGTCTAGAGTACTGTATATGAAGATGTCTGTCCTCTTTGTAGATAAAATAACAAAACAGAAGGAATTTGACGTTGCTATATACATCAGTATCCCTTCACTAGTCTCAGATTACATCTGTTGGCTCTGCATAATATGTTGAAAGTTTCCTTTCACTTTCAAAATTATTTCCATTAAACAATGGATTATGTGATCATGATAAATCACTTTTGAAGAAATATGTGCTGTTATGTTTTCTGTGTTTAAAAATTCTATTTTTTTTTGTTTTACTAATTGCAGTCAAAAATTGTCAGAATACAAATACTTCTGGAATAAGACCCTTTTATTACTTACTTTTACTAAAAGGGAACTAACCAGTATTAAATATGAAATACATGATAATTTTCAAAACTGGACTTCACTGAAAGGAGAAGTTTTGCTACAGATTAAATCTATAAGTGATACAGCCTTGGCAGGTTTGTTACTTATATTTACAGCCTAATTGCTTTTGTCTCTAACTGGTACATCATAGTTATGCAGTCATAGTATTTCTTTGTGTTCTGGGGCTTAGAATTCACTTTTTATTAGTAGTTGGTATTGTAGAAAAATATTAAGGTCTACTCCATTCCTGGAATTCAACAGTTATACACTGATCTAACATAAGCTGTGATACATCCATTTGTAAGCTGTGGTGAGAGTCTGATTACCCTTGCTAAGTGTGTGGATTTGTTTAACCTTTTTCTCTACATCTCAATGGCTGAGAACTAATATGAGATCAGCCTCCCCCAAATAATAATTATAAATATTGAACAAAAATACTCAACGTTGCTGAGAGACCAAAACTAAGCACATAAAGGCAGAAATGTCACAGACTGAATGAAGGTATGTACTCAGTGAAAGATGGCAGTCTGAACAGGCAGTATGGTGTATTCCATCTGTGTGACCTGTTGGGAAGGGAGAACTATGAATTACTAACCTTGAATGACAGGTTGGGGGAGGACGAATAAACACATGATACACAGAGGAATTTTAAGATGTGGAGATTATTCTCTAAGGCTCTGTAGTGGCACAGTCACATCATTATGCATTTACTAAAATTATAAAATATACAACCAAGTGTGACTCCTAGTGTAAATGGTGAGCTCTGGCTAATAATAACATGTCACACTGTTAGTTCATCTTGACCAGATGCACCATTGTGGTTCAGGATGTCACTAGGAGGGGAGGCTGGGGGTAGGGGTTTGGGGAGAGGGGTGTGTACTAACTGCTTTTTTCTCACTTTTACTAAATTGCTTTAAAGACTCTTAAGATTATTTTAAATATTGAGAAGGGATATGGAACTTGGTGAATTCCTGTAGTTGGTTGTTTTTACTGGCTCTTTACTCTTTTGCAGGGCCTGCCGCCCAGCTCCCAAATATATACACAGAGTCTTTCTACCTTTTGCCTCAGCCTTCATCTTCCTCTATTTCTGTATACCTTTCTTTACTTCTTTCTCCATGGCTTGCTGTGTAACTGGGTGGCTGGTCCCTAATGTTCTCCTCCTTTTCTTGCTCCTTGATCTCTTCCCCAGATCTCCCCTCCTATTTATTCTCTCTGCCTGCCAGCCCCACCTATCCTTTCCTGCCAAGCTGTTGGCCGTTCAGCTCTTTATTAGACCATCAGGTGTTTTCAGCAGGCAAAATAACATGGTTTCACAGAGTTAAACAAATGCAACATAAAAGAATGCAACACATCTTTGCATCATTAAAACAAATGTTCTGTAGAATACCAAATGTTAACACATCATAAAATAATACTCCACAACAAATTCCTTTCCTTCTTATTTTTTAAAGGACAGTAGACTGAGGTCAGGATATAGTTTATTCTACATAGAAGTAAAAAATATGAAAGAAAAATGTGTTCTTTTAATCCTAAAGATGAGAAGACAGAGATGAAGGCAGACCCATCCTGTGGGAATAGCCAGGGTCTGGGACAGTGGGGAGAGAGCAGATTTTACATGGAAATAGTTTCCAAATCTCTGGCTTCTCTCTGGAGTGCATATGTACAAGGAAGACTGAGCAGCCCACCTGAGACTAGAATGATTGACCCTTTAACAGGTCCCTTCCCTTGGGGTGACAGACTTTATAGTTTGAATTTAGCTAAATTAACTGCTCATTAAACCAAAGAAGAACCAAAAAAAAAAAAAAAAAAAAACCCTGTAAAACAATTTTTTTTTAAAGAATTGATGTTCATAACTATTTTACTCGGTGTATATCTGTATGCCTGGGACCCAAGGAATTCTGAGAGGGCTTCACATGTCCTGAAACTGTAGTTACAGAACAGTTGTGAGCCACCATGTGGGTGATGGGAATCAAATCTGGGTCCTCTAAAAGCAATCAATGCATCAATGCTCTGAACTGCTGAGCCATTTCTCCAGCTTCTTAGTCTCCATAGTGTACCACCTACGGTGTTTAGTACACAACCCAAAATTTCTTTTTCTCTTCTTTCTTTCTTTCTTTTGTTTTTGTTTGTTTGTTTTTGTTTGGTTTTTAGAGACAGGGTTTCTCTGTGTAACAGCCCTGGCTGTCCTGGAACTCACTCTGTAGCCCAGGCTGGCCTTAAACTCAGAGATTCTTCTGCCTCTGCTTCCCAGAGTGCTGGAATTAAAGGTCTGTGCCACCACTGCCTGGCCCAGAATATCTTAACCTGTAAAGAAATATTAGAAATATGGTTCGTGTTCCCCCAAAGAGAGCAGTCAACACAGAGCAAACCCAAATTGCACCAGATGATGTGTGGGAAGCCATACCTCTTCTTACTTCTCTGTATTGTGCTTTACAGACAATTTTTATAAATAGAAGATTTGTGGCCATCCTTATTGGACAAGTCTCTCTGGGTCTTTTTCTAATGACATGTGCTACTTTTGTAAGCACACGCTGTCACATTTTGGTAATTCTTACAACATTTTTTATTTTTATTTTATTATCTGCAAACAGCTGCCTTCAATGTTAGTGTTATAACTCTTTTAGGACACTATAAACCCCACCCATGTAAGAAGGTGTACTTAGCTTTAACAAATTCTCTGTTCAGACTGCTTCAAAACCAGCCATTCCCATGTCTCTCCACTTTCTTTTGGGCTTTCCTCTTTCCTGAAACAGAAATACCTGTTTGGTTGGAGCTTCCAGCTTGCCCCTGCACAAGCTGGAAAACCCCATTTGCCCACTTCTCCCAACCCCACCTTTGCTGAGAAAACCGAACAAAGAAATGGCACACAAGTGCCCACCCAGGGACCTAGCTTTTGACCATACTTGGGCACAGTTCCAGCTCCTGGCTGACATGTCATCACCCCTTGCTTAAGGTCTATAAAACCTCCCTGCTTTGGCTCAGGGACACCACTTCTCTGGCCTTGTTTTCTGAGGCCAGTGAACTGCCTGGGAGTGGCTTTGTTCTCACTAGGCCTATTGTTATACTTGTAATCTGGCTCATTCTGTCAGTGGGGAAACTTATTATCTGGGGAAAAAATATTAATACCAACATTAGGTCAATTAATAACCCCACAGTGGATGCTAAGTGTTGGAGAAAATGGAAGAGTTGTAAATCTCTTGCCTTTAAATCAAGAGCTACAATGATTAAGCTTAGGAAGTCAAAAGCCAAGATAGATCAAAAGGACTGAAACAAATTTTCAAGTTGTGAATGCAAAGAAAAAGTTCTTGAGGGAAACCAGGAGTGAACACAAAGAAGAAAAACAACTTTGTTACTAATTTATTACTGATAAAGCTTTCACCCACAACATTCTCTTAAGTTAAAGTTTAATTTAGAGCAAGTCCGGCCTTCAGTTCATGAAGGTTGAGAGAAGTTAGAAAAGTATAAGAAAAAAATTTGAAGCTAACAGAAGTTGGTTCAGGAGATTTGAGGGGAAAATGTCTTCATAAGATAAGTATGCAAGACAGGAGTAGGTGCTGACTTGGAAGCTGCATCAAATCATCTAGAACATCTGGTTAAGACACCTGATGAAGGTAGCCTCAATAAACAACAGATTTTCTTTGGGGGACAGAGTTTCTAGCTCATGTCAGCCTTGAACTCCCTGTGTGGCTAAGGATGACCATGAACTTCTGGTTTACTGGGTCCACCATCACACTTGGTCTTGTAAATACCAGGCTTTCAGTGAAACAGCTTTATGCTAGAAAAGGACACTAAAATTTAGGACTTTTCATAGCTAGAGAAGGCGTTGCCTGGCTCCAAAGGCTCAAAGGACAGGCTGACTGTCTTGTTAGGCGCCAATAAAAGCTGACTGGACATGGAAGCCCCCTTTTCATCTGCCATCCTCCAAATCCTGGGACTCTTTGAGAATCATGTGAAATCTACTCTGCTTATTCTCTATCAATGGAACAACAAAGCTCCTGGGATGACAGCACATCTGTTTACAAAATAGTTTCCTGACTCTTTAAAGCCTTCTGTTGATAACTGTCGCTTGGTAAAATGATCTCAGCCTGGTGGTACATGCCTCCTCCTCCAGCAGCATGAAAGCTTGGGGATAACTTATTCAAGGAATTCAAGGCTATCTTGGGTAGCATGCTGAGATATAGTCTCAAAGGAAAAACAAACAAATTCCTTTCAAAATATAACTTCACCCAAGAACTCTAATGGAATTTAATGAGATTAGTAATGTTTTCATGCCTGTTAAATTGGCACCAGCCATTTTACAGCCTAAGGATCAGGGAGTGATTTGACTTTAAGTCTCACTGTCTATAAATTTTATGTTTATCATTATCAAGGGAAGTGGCTTCCCTGATTTATCTGAACATAGTAAACTAAAAACCTCTGGAAATGATTCCCTACTATAGATGTCATTAAGAATAAATATTATCCTTAGGCTTCACTATATAGATGCATTAAGAGCATTCAGGATTCATGTCAAAATATCAATATTAACCAAAATTTAGAAGAAGTTAATTGTAACCAGCATGGCGTGGAGATCTCAATACATTAGTATTGAGAAGAAGTAGTTGTAGACAACATAGAAACAACAGTTGTCCTAGTTGGCTTTCTGGAACTGTGATAAACACTGAGACCAAAGCAACTTGGAGAGGAGAGGCCCTCTTTCATTTGATAGCTTACAACCCCTTATGAAGGGAAGGAACTCAAGGTGGGAACTCAGTGTTGGGAACTGAAGCAGAGGCCATGGAGCAGTGCTGTTTGCTGCTTTCCTCTCCATGACCAGCACAGTTTGCTTTGTATGCAACTCAGACCCACTGGCCTGGGGGTGGCATTTCCTACAATGGACGGGCCCTCCGACATTAATCATTAATCAAGAAAATGCCCCACAGATATGCCTACAGACATTTTCTCAGTTCATGTTCCCTTTTCTCAATGTCTAACTTGTGTTACATTGACAAAACAAAACAAAACAAAAATAACCAGCACAGCAGGACTAAGATGTGATCGCACTGCTGCTACATTTCTTGTGATAAAATTTTAACAGATGAGTTCATTCTGTGTGAGCAAAGAGTAGTTTCTTGAAGTAGACTACTGGGGAGATACTAATAAACATCATTGAAATGATAACAAAGGATTAAGAATGCTACATAACCTGGACTTCTGGGTAAAATGATGCATTAGAAGGCTCGCCATGTTGGAAGTGGAAGATGGCTCAGAGGTTAAGAGCCCTTGTTGTTCTTGCACAGAGGACCCAGGTTGGGTTTCCAGCACCCACATGGTACCAACAGTCAGCTGTAACTCCAATTCCAGCGAATCTGATGCCTCTTGTGGCCTCCATGGGCACTGTATACCTGTGGTGCACAGACATACGTGTAAGCAAAACACCAATATACACAAAATAAAAACCAATCTTTTTTAAAAAGATGCCAGTCACTTTTGTGTACCACTTTCCTCAGAGATTAAACCATTCCATCTTATAGAAAAGCTCCCTGAGCAGGCAGGCAAACAACTCAGAATAGCTTCAGGAAGTCCCTCACACTGACCAGATTCCCCAGTCTCCTCCTTGCCAAAGTACACAAGAAAAGCTACAGAAAAGACTTTCAGACAAGCCAAGATACAAAAAGACTCTGAGACCAGACCAGCTGCCTGGGAAAAGCAGATTTAGATCAGTCACTTGGAGAGAACTTTCTCCAACCTGTTGAGCTGCCTACAGGCTATGCAGTGTGCCTAGGTTTCCTGCTTTTGTGAGCTGTCACCCAGGCTGGGGTGGGCCTTGGTGACGCAGCTGTCTGAGTCATTTCTGTTCCTGTAATAAAACTTGTAGTTCATCAATTTGAACTTTGCTGGTATCCCTACTTTGGTCTGTCATAGACTCCCTATCTGGAGTGAGTAGATTTGTATGTAACATCTCCCCATAAGAAGTTTTGTCATGGTGGTGTATGCCTTTAAACCCAACACTCGTGAGGCAGACACAGGCAGATCACTGTGAGTTCGAGGCCAGCCTGGTCTACAGAGCAAGTGTTTAGACAGCCAAGACTACACAGAGAAACCCTATCTTGAAAAACAAAGCAAAACAACAACAAAAAGTTTTTATACACAACAACCACTGAAACTTGGTGAAAGAAAACAGTCAAGTTAATACACAATAAGCTGCTTCCTTGCAAAAGACAGGATCTGCAAATGAACTTATTAAGCCAGGGAGATCTCGACAGGGAAGCAGGCTGGGTGCCTGAGGATCAGCACCCAGCTACATACAGGTCCTCTGGCATCAGTGACCATCTGACTGAGTCAGCTACCTTGGAGGGAGGAGTCAAAACCTCAAGAGTGGCACTGTCCACATACAGCAGGCCCTCGGCCTCAGAAGTCAGGGTGGAGTGCAGGTGTCTGAGAGAGCCACCAGAAAAGGACTTACAACCTCTCCTTCACCACACACCAGAAGGACATGGAATACCACGGCTACAGAGGGAGTGGCTCCAGTGGATTCAGCTTGAGTGAAAGCAATGTAGGAAGATAACTTTTGACCTCGACACGACTGTGTCAGTGGGTAACACCATATATTTCTTTCTACTTCTTACTTTCTGTTTTCTTAATCTCCAGTCTCGAATATATGTCTCGCGGTAGTTTTGCTTTTGTAGGCGTATTGTTCAGTTAGGTTCTCAGATTACTCTGTGTGTTTGTCTACCAGTCTGCTATCAGGCACTCTCTACTGTACTTTTCACCCTCATTGCATTTACTTTCCCTTTTATTCCTTCATCTTTTCCTTTTCTCATTCTTTTCCTTTCCTTCCTTCCTTCTTCTTATAATCTAAATTATAATACCAAATAGACAGGACCAGAAAACACTTCTCTAGTCATGTAATAGTTAAAATACTAAATAAACATAATAAAGGAAGTGTATTGAAAGCTACAAGAGAAGACCAAGTCACCTACTGGAATTTTAAAAGCCATAAGGGCTTAGAGCAATGTATTTCAAGTTCTAAAACTACAGATGCCATCGCAGACTACTCTTATGCCAAAATATTATCTGTCATAGTTGAAAGAAAAGTTAAATGTATACTAAGAGGATTCTAGAACACCAAGCCAGTCCAAAGAAATACTTTGGATTCAGGAGAAGGAAAAGCATGTCTAAGAGACTACAGAGGCATTAATGATGCTAAGACTGTGGTAAAGCAGAGTAGGAATAAAACACTAAATACTACAAAATTAGCAAAATGGTATGCATTAATACATACCTTTCATAACTCTGAGTATAATGCTCTTACTTTCCTAATCAAAAGACACAGTCTAGCTGACTGGATTAGAACACAGAATTATCTTTTTGCTGTATACAGTAAACATAGCTCACTAACAAAGATAAACACTGTCTTGGGGTAAAAGAATGGAAAAGGGTATTCAAACAGAAACCAAGCAAGTATTGGTATTCTAATATCTGACGAAGTAGATTTCAAATCAAGACTAATCAGAAAGTCACTTCATGCTGATCAAGGTGGCAATGTATCAAGGGGACATTACAGTTCTAAACATACCTGCTTCAGACTTGAGTATATTGACTTTCATAGAACAAATACTACTAGATAGAAACACAGAGACTAGCACCAGCACAGTAGGTTATGTCAATACTCCACTCTCACCAGTAGACATATCATGTAGACAAAAAGCAGAGAAACATCGGAGTTAAATGGACTGAAACTTCTATAGAACATTTCACCCAAACACTACACAATAGCTCTTCTCTCAACAGTCAGTGGGGCTTTGTTTAAAATAGACCACATATGGGATACAAAACAGTTTTCAGCAAATCTAGGAAAACTGAAGTAACTTCTTGTTCTCTGTTTGACCGCACTGATAAAAGCTAGAAATCAATAGCAAAAGGAACTACATCATGAAAATTAAACAACACACTATTGAATGATGATGGTTACATCTTTGAGGAAATCAAGAAAATTTAAAAGTTCCTAGAATAAAAGAAAAACAGCATAGCAAAACCTATAGGATACAGTGAAAGCAGTTCTAAGAGGGAAGTTTGTATGTATAATATATAAACACATTTAAAAAATCAGAGAGAGCGCAGGTAAGTAATGATCCATCTTAAGGCGTTGGAAAAAGAACAAACTAAATCCAAAAGTACTAGGTGGGAAGAAATTAATGAAATTAATTAAGACCAGAGATGAAACTACTTAATTAATGAAATTAATGAATTAAGTGAAAAAATAGGAAATCAATTAAATAAGGAGTTGGGCTAGATGTGGTGGCACACAGGTATATCTCCGTGAGCTTGAGGCCAGCCTGGTCATGTAGTGAGTTTCAGGCCAGTCAAGACTACATAATGAGACTCCGTCTAATAAACAAAAACAAAAAAAGATAACTAAAATTGAAAGATCTTTAGCCTACTTAAGAGAAAGAAATAAAACACCCAAATTAATAAAATAATAAAATTAGTGATGAAAAATGAGACATTAGGGGGCTGGAGAGATGGCTCAGCAGTTAAGAGCACTGGCTGTTCTTCCAGAGGTCCTGAGTTCAATTTCCCAGCAACCACATGGTGGCTCACAATCATCTATAATGAGATCTGGTGCTCTCTTGTGTCTGCAAGCATACGTGTAGGCAGAACACTGTATACATAATAAATAAATCTTTTTAAAAAAAGAAAAAAATGAGACATTAGATCAAAAAGCAATGAAGTTCAGGATCAAAAGGACATACTTCAAAAAGGTACATTCTAAGTTGGAAAACCTGAAAAATTAATGAATTTATAGATTATCTGGCATATCAAGTTAAACCAAGAAGAGATCAGTTATTTAAGTAGAACTCTATAAAAAGCGGTGAGAGTAAAGCAATTTTGAAAACATATTTTAAAGGTCTCCCAATTAAAAAAAATGTTTAGATCCAGATGGAGTCACTACAGAATTCTACCAGACTTTTAAAGAAGGTAAAACCAATGCTTCTCAAATTCCTTAAAATCGAAGAAAAATTTGAGAATTGTTTTTACAAAGTCAGTATTACTTTAATACCCAAAGAGAAAAAGATACAGAACAAAGAAAACTATAAAACCACTCTCCCTGATGAACAAAGATACAAAAATCCTCAACAAAATCTAGCAAACTGAATACAGGAGCACTTGAAAAAGAGATCGAGTTGGCCTCGTTCCAGAAATGTAAAGATGGTTTAACAAACACAAATTAGTAAATGTAACCTACAGCATAAACTAACTCAAGGACAGAAACCACATGAGCATTTCATTAGATGCAGAAAAAGCCTTTGACAGAATTGTTTCATGACAAAAGTACCAGAGATAATAAGGGTGGGGGGACATAATAACATAATATGAAACGTAACAGGAATGTAGCTGAAAGGCTATAGGTGACAAAGCTGTAACCAACATCATGCTTTAAGGAGAAGAATTGAAACATTCTCATTAAAACCAGGAACAAGACATTGCTGCCACTTTCCCTACTCCTTCTCCAGTCTTAGAGCAATAAGACAAGCCAAGGAAACACAATAGATACAAACAGAGAAGCCACAGAACCCTTATTTTCAGATGATAGGACCCTAAAGACTTCCCCAGAAAACTCCAAAAATGATCAACACTTCCAGTAAAGAGCCGGGATACAAATTTACATACAAAATTTAGTAGCCTTCCTACAGACAAATTACAGACATGCTGAAAAAGAAATCGGGGTGATGGCCACATGCATGATAGATTAATAACACCTTGGAATAAATCTAAGCAAAAGTGAAAGACGTCTACAATGAAAACTTTAAAACTCTGAAGGAAGACATTAGATGGGAAGACATCAAGACCTACAAAAGAACAAAAATTGATAAACCCTAAGATTAAGAACACCCGCTCCTCAAAGGATGCCATTAAAAATGAGTATGATGGATAGCTGTCCTAGAGGGAGCACTTCCGGTTCACCAAGGGAAACTGAGGAAGACCCTGCTGATCCTTGAGATTTATGTTTTGGTTTACATGTCACCTCCTCCAGGAGCTTGTCGTGGAATGTTTTACAGCCTTCCTATCTAAATGTCTCTATCCTTTGTTTCATACTAAATAATGTGTGCCACTGTTGGGAGTCTGCTTGTCAACTTGTTGATTTGTGTTGTTGTTTACTGTCTATCCTCTGCTAGGCTGTAGTCTCTGAGAAAAAGAACAGGGCTGTCTTCCAAGACTGGAAGGTGGAAATGCACACACAAGGACAGCATACTCAGTTGCCAGACAAGAGGTGAGTGCACACAACCCATGGGTGTGTGCGGTTGAGATCTTGCTATGGTGAGAGGTTTTTTTCCTCCTTGCTCACTACTATCTACATGATCTCAGCCCCAGGGCACTGTGTACCAATTGGGACAAGTAGGTGCAAAACCTGAAAGGTGCTGATCCTGCTCTTCTTACAGCTAGCTGCTCTGAATGCACTTCAAATCTAGCAGATGTTCTAGTGGATACAGGAACAAACAACTTTCACACCTTCAAGCTTTGAGAAAATAAATTGAACATAAGATCCTCAAAAGCCAAGACCAGTAAAGCCTGAAGAAGTGTCACATCTACTGTACCGTCCAGTATGGTAGCCACCAGTCACTTGTGGCTATAGAGCATTTGAAATGGGGTTTTAGCCCCTTGGCAAAATGTGACACTTTAGATAACTAGAGTTAAATACACCATTAAAATTAATTTCATGTCTTCAGTAGAAGATTTAATTTACACATATGGCTTTGTAGTGGATATTGTTAGTCTAAATTAGTGAGATGAACTTTTCCACACTTCAGAAACTGAAAATATAATTCTAGTTTGATACTTACAAAATGATAAAGGTAATGTGAATTATAGCAGGGATGCTTTCATCTGTCTTTTCCATCTTTTTTTGTAGCTCTTTTATTTAAATTTTTTTTCATTTTACATATCAACCCCTGTCTCTTTCATGTCAGTCCCTCCGTCCCTCCCTCCGTCCCTCCCTCCGTCCCTCCCTCCGTCCCTCCCTCCGTCCCTCCCTCCCTCCCTCCGCCCCGCCCTCCCACCTTCCCTCTCCTTTTCCTTCTCCCTTCGTCTCCTCCAGCCCATAGTCCAGGCTGGATTGAAACATGTGACCTATATTTAAATGTCCATAACTGTTTTACTCATAATAGCTCACAACTGGAACTAGTCCAGATGCTTTGCCATGGGTGAAGTACAAACAGTGCTGAATCAGCACAAAAAGGAAGGACTTACTGATACATGCAATAACTTGAATGAACATCAAAGAAAATTTCCCAGTTTAAAAAAAAGTCAATTTCAGAATCTTTTCACAGGCTTTTCCTCTTTTTAATCCTTTGAGGATTTCACAACTCATGTAGTGTCTTCTGATCAGATATACTCTCTCCTCCAATCCTACCCCATCCTCCTCACCACTTTCCTTTCCCAACTTCAGGTGCTCTTTTTAAAAAGCCACTGAGTCGACTTGGTGCGGCCTGTGGATGCATGGGTATAGGACCATCTACTGGGTCATGGGCAGCCTCTCAGGGACCAAATCCCTAAATAAAACTGACTTTCCCACAACAACAGACAGCTGCCAGTAGCTCTCCAGCTAGGATGGGACTTCATGAGCCCCTCTCCATTCATGCTGGGATTTTGTCTGACTTGATCTTGTGTTTGTAGTCATAGGCACTGTGAGTTCATGTGTAAAAATGCCTTGTTGTGTCTGGAAAATACCTCTAGCTCATAATTTTTCAACCTCCCCTTCTGTTATGATTCCTGGGCCTTTGGAAGAGGGACTGCCATATAGATGTCCCATTTAGAGCTGAGCTCCCCATGTCTCTTATTCTCTGCACATTGACCAGTTGGTGTCTCTGTATAAATCACCATCTACTGAAAAAAGGAGTTTCTCTGATACGGGCTAAGAGATGCACATACAACTTAGGAAGCAGCTTATTACTACATCAGTTTAGCAGAATAGTGGTTGTAGGTCCTCCCTAGGGTCTGTAACCTGACCAGCTGTGGGTTTTTGGTTCTATTAATGGTACCAGGCATGAATTCTATCTTGTGGATTGGACTTCAAATCCAATCAGAAAATGGTTCCATTTTAAAATCATTTATTGTTCCATTTATGTAGCATAAGCAAAGATGAGCAGTTGCTGAGGACTAGCACTGGTGGGTTAGAGAATGGGCTGGCTGCAAACAGCAGGTTTGAGCTTGTGGTATAAATCACGTGTTTTGACTATGGGAGTAACTATATAAAGCTGCAAGTCCTGGTTAGTTTTTTGTCATCTTCACACAACTAGAGAGTCACCCGGGAAGAGGAACCTCAGGGGAAGAATTGCTCCCATCAGGTTGGCCTGAAGCCAACTCTGTGGAGGCATTTCCTTGATGGTTGGTTGATGTGGGAGGACCCAGCCTCCTGTGGGCACTACCACTCCTAGGCCAGTCCCTGGGTCGCATAAGAAAGCAGGGTAAGCAAATCATGAGGAGCAAACCAGGAAAGAGCATTCCTCCATGGCCTCTGCTTCAGTTACTGTCTCCAGATCTGTGTCTGAGTTCCTGCCCTGATTTACCCTTATGATGGACTGTAATTGTAATCTGAAATAAACCTTTTCCTCTCCAAGTTGCTTTTTGTTAGGGTGTTGTCACAGGCATACAAAGCAAACTAGAATGTTCTACTTGTGTTAAAGTTGCGCAGAACAAGCATGTATACACAAATGAGTTTGTGCACAGCTGGTTAAGTCTAACATGCTTCTCTGGGGAGCAGAGAAGGGGGGATGGAACACTCTATACACCTATTTGTAACTTCCTGTAAACTATTTCAAAATAAGAGAGTTTTTAAAATCAAGGTCATGTTTTTGATTCCTTCATTTAATAACTATAATTTTAAAGGCCTTTCTTATATTGTAATAAAATTAAAGTTATGTGAATTAATGGTCACACAGTGAATGTAACATTGGAATTCCCTGATAATAAGGTTATAGAGTTCTTGTAATAGCATAATGACACAATATAATTGTACATTCACTTGACTAAGCTTGAGGCTACAAAGACAGAAATAAACCTTCATAAGGTAAAGAACTTAGTTTGTATTCTCATACTTGCTTTAGCTAATGGATTTAGTTGGTATTTAGTGCTAAGAATCAGACCCAGGGCCTCACACAGGCATCCCACCACCAGGCTGCAACTTCCCTCTGAGTTTCTCTCTGTCTCTCTTCTCTCTTCTCTCTCTTCTCTCTCCTCTCTCCTCCCTCTTCTCTTCTCTCTCTCTCTCTCTCTCTCTCTCTCTCTCTCTCTCTCTCTCTCTCTCTTTCTCTCTCTCTCTCTCTCTCAGTTTTTCAAGACAGGGTTTCTCTTTGTAGCCCTGGCTGTCCTGGATCTCACTCTGTAGACCACGCTGGCCTCGAACTCAGAGATCCATCTACCTCTGCCTCCTGAGTGCCGAGATTAAAGGCATACACAACCACCACCCAGGATATCTCTTGACCTTTTAGAAATCAAGTACAAAGTTATGTTAGAATTGACTGTTTTAATAAAACTGATAGAATTAAGAATGAAATAGGCATATCTGGTTAGATTGCTAACATTTTGGGGGGTGTATGTTTTAGTTGTTTAACCTAGTTTGGCATCAAACTATCCAGCTCGAAATGCATACCTCTGAAATGAAACTGAAACACTTATTCAAGATGTTCAAATACTGGCACATTAGGAACCATCTAGAAGCTCTACTCAGAAGCCTTTATGTCTGTAACAGCTCCTGTTATTTCTAAAGCATGATAGTGGAAACTACAGGGCAATAAAATAGATTGTTATCTCTGGCCTAAATTAACCTATACCTTAATACGAGTTTGTATGCTTACATGTGATCAATGCAAAATAAATGTGCAAATTGGTATGCCACATCTAGGTTAGCTCAGGAAAGGCTTCCATGATGGTAGCATGTGAGCTATGGCAGGCCAAATGTGTGAGGATGGGATTATTTCTCTGGGTTGCACTGAAACAGTCTCAAGTTGGGTACAATAACCAGTATAGGTTGACCTTCTAGGGATCATAATTCTGAACCCCAAATTGGGACAGATAACCAACAAGTGTGCAATTATATAATGGAAACAAAACAGAATTGTATGCTAATGCCATGGGCAGTTGATAGAGGAGCATTTAGCTCATCATGCTTGAGTTCATTTACCTTCACTGGGTTTGATTTCCTGATGCCATGTTGGGAATGTTCTAGTCCCTATGAGTTTGGAAATCTTGCTGTACTTTTCCATGAATACATGGAAATAGACTGTATTTCACAAATCAGCTTGTGTTGCAGATTCTGCCTCTTAATGTCAGATAGAAAGTCACATTGACATGAGTTATTTTAGAGACGATACTGCTCACTAACAGAATCAGCCAGCTAAGCCACAGCAGAGTCACTTTGGCAAATGAGAAATAGGTGGCAGCACGTGTGTCCTGCTCTGCAGTGTCACTCTGACTCACACATGGGCAGATGTTACAGTATGGGACAGTTTATTCAGCCACAAGAAGCTGCCTTCACGGGTGTAAAAATACCTTTGTCTCACTCTGTTAAGTTGCCTTGTTTCTTATAGCGTTCTATATTAGTGTGCTGGTCATCACTCTCACAGAAACAGGCTCATAGCCACCGTTTTAGAAGCATATTAGCTGTTCTCAGTGGGTGAAATGGACCACAGTAGAAACATGCATTTATTTCCTTAGGTTTCCATTTGCAAGTTGAAAAGGAACTAAAAGAGAAAAGTTACCTGGGCCTCTTCTCAAGGCCACTTTTTTCTCCCACACATGACTTTTACCCATGTAAAGAGACGTTGCTTTGTTTTCTTTGAACCAGATTCTCTTCTTTCTCACTCAGACTCTTGAGCTCCCTCCACCTCTCTCTCTCTCTCTCTCTCTCTCTCTCTCTCTCTCTCTCTCTCTCTCTCACACACACACACACACTTTTGTTCTTTCTGTTTTCCCCTCTCACTATCTTGCTCTCTAATCTCTCCATGTCCCTCTCATTGGCTTGGAACTTGCTATGCAGAGCAGGCTGGTCTTGAATGCAGAAGTACGTGCCGCCTCTGCCCTCTCAAGTGCTGGTATTAAAGGTGTGCACCATCAGCCTGGCTGGACCACATTCTTGGTTGTGCTGTGCACCATCCTTTAGGAAATTCCTCCTTTCCTGTACCCTACTGTCATCAGCTGATGTATTGCCTGCTCCTAGATCTGTCCCGTGGATCTCTTCTTTGATCTTTCTTGCATGTATAGACATGGTAGAGCAATAAACCAAGCCAACATGTTGAGATACCCACTCACACCTGAACCTACCGCACAACATAGGAGGGACTAGCCAAAGAAGGCAGCGCCAGGTAATCTTCCTAGAAAACTGTCCAGAGCTTCATAGTCCGCACCGTCATTAATGTGATTAGCTGGTCCGTACAAATGACATAGTATTTTGAGTGTGTGTTTTGCTACCTTAGTGGTGGCTTATGTTGGCAGTGCTGAAAACATTGGTCAAGGGAAAACTTGTTAATTTTTCTGATGGATGATGTGCTCTGACATTTTTCAAGAAGGTATATGAAATGTAAGTAGAACTGTGAAGCCATTTAAAAATTAAATGGAAGGAGAGTAATGGCATTGAATTACTACAATAAATTCTGGTTTCACTCTAGGGGACAGAGTACCATTAGAATCATTAAAATGTATTCGTTAACTGTTAAATACTTTCCACCCACAAGCTTGCTAGTTTTAGCTGCTCTGTCCTCCAGGTCTTTTGCATGCTTACCACTTAGAAGGCAGGCCAGTAACCATCTTAGAAATGCTACCAACCAGTTCATACTGCACGTTTACATTCACCTTTCTCTGTCATACAATTTCAACAAAACCCAGAGGTCTCCACAGGTATTATACTTTTCATATTTATATGAGAATGTAAAAGTATAATTTAAGGCTAAAAACAAAAAAGTGCATTATTTAGCAACCCAGCCCATTTTCCTTGTTTCTTTTCAGAATTGCTAGTGCATTTACATCTAACTTTTGGCTAGGGGTCATACTCTCAGAAAAGTTGTTTTCTTTTCACACTAATTTTCTAAAAAAAAAAAAACAAAACAGTTTTTAGAGGATTGCGATGTAATGTCTTCTGTTTACAAACTTTGAATTTTCTTTACAGAAATAGATATGTTAAATAAAAGTCTGACAATTTCCCAGAGAAATAAAGTATGCCTGGAAGAGGAAATGAAAAATCTCAAATTATTGTCAGATGCCGCCATATTGAGGTCTCAGCAGATGCAGGTGTCCAAACAACATGAAGTAAACTTGCAAACCAGATGCTATGATCTGCAGAAGGAAGCGCTAGGTAAAGAGAATTCCTTCTTGATGTTAGCAGCTAGCTGTAATGGAAATGTCTGCCTTCTTCTTATTGCCATGACAGTCTGTGTTAATTCATTTGTCTTGCAAATATGCCTAATAACAACAGTGGTAACTGTCTGTGCTCCGTGTTTGCGGTTGTCCCTGGCTGTCTTACCATTGAAAGCAGCAGGATTAAGTGGGTATGTGAGAGACCTTTCAAGTACAAAGTAAGATTTCAGCAGGACAAAATGGAATTTACTTTGCTGTCACATTATCCCTAGGGGATTGTTGGTCTAGGATGCAAAAGGAAAATGGAGCATATGCTGTGTGTAAGAGGAATCCAGATTTTATTTTCATTTTTAATGTTTTATTTCTAAAACTTTAACAGTTTGTGGAGAAAAGTCATAAGGTTTTCAAAACTTCATGTTGAATATATAACCCTGAATTGTAATATTCTTTGTAATTTTTGTTGTCATAAAATGCATGACCTTAAATGTACCATTTCAAACATTTTTAACTATTCAGTTCGGGAGTTTTGAAGTATATTTATTTACATTTTCTGCAGTACATGTGTGGAACTTTTTCACACTGCAAAACTGAAATTTTTTAGCTACTGGATGTTCATTTCCTCTCCTCCTAAGCCCTCCGCAGCCACCGTCTACTTTGTTTCTGTGAGTTTGAGTCTCCTAACATGGTACAAATAAGTGAGATGATGTGGTTTTGGGGTTTTTGTGTCTGGGATTTTTACTTATCACAGTGTCATCTGTGTTGTCACACGCGTCAGAATTCCTTTCAGTCCTGACTGGATACAGTCATCCGTTGTGTGTGTGGGCACTCCTGGTTCTTTCTCACTCATCTTCCTGTGGACAGCTGGGCGGTTTACATCTGTTACCATTGCATCTGAGGCTGTGGAGAAGGTGGGTCTACAGATAGCCCTTGGAGGCCTTGCTCTGGGATCTCTGATGAACACCCAGAGGCAGGATGGCTACGTCATTTGAGCAATGCCCATACTGTTTCTCTAGTGACCATATCACTTGACATTCCTACCATAATGGCACCAGGATTTTGTCTCTGCACCTTTAACAACATTCAATGTTTTGGGGGTCATTTGCATCTTGTGTGGGGAGTTGTTGTCTGTGTCCTTTGCCCATTTTAAGATGTAGCTCTTTTTGTTTTGTTGTTGTTGAGTTGTACAAGTGTCTCCTAAGTGGTACATATAAATTGCTTATCACGTATGTGACTTTCCCATGACATAGGTTGTCATCTCAAAGCCATTTATTGTTTCCTTTGATACAAAACTCTTCCCAGCTGAACAGGCCCCTTTCGGTGTTTTACTTTTGTTGCCCATGAGTTTGATGTCATAGCCAAGAAATCATTGAAAAATGCAATATTCTAAAGCTTTTTTCTTCACTTTTCTTTTCAAACATGAATCCAGAATTTTAGACAGTTTGGGGAATAAGTCTAAGGAATACATATTTCTACCTGAAAGTATTGAAAATTGTTCATCAAGATAATGATAAAAGCAGTATTTTAATCGGAGTGCATGATGTGAAATCCACAAAGAATCAATAAAAGAAAGAAAAAAGGTAATGTTTTAGAAAGATTGACCTTGAGGCAGTGCGTTAGGAAGGAATGAACACACACTATTGGTAATCCAAAGAGGGATGAGTGTTGGAAGAGAAAAGAAGGAGTCATGCATTCAGTAGCACCATGAAATCAGAAAAAAAAAGTGAAATTTAATTTAAAAATTGTAATTTTATATGTGCGTATGGGGGGGGGTCACTTGTGTTCCACGGTACACATGTGGAGGTCAGAGGTCAGCTCACTGGAGTTGGTTCTGTCCTTCTACCATGGGGCTTGATAGCAGGGGTAGATACCCTTTGAGCCAGCTTGCCAGCCCAATAAACTGTAATATACAACAGTGATCAGTTATTTTTCCTTTGTCTTTTGGTTGCCTATTTAAAGTGGATTTATTGAAGGTTCTCTTGGTAGCAGTTTGTTTTGTTGGAGTTTGGCTGACCTGGACCTCCTGCTCCTCTTGCTTTAGCCCCCAAGTGCCTAGATTTCAGATGTGTGTGGACTTCCCAGCTCTTCTTAAGCATTTTGTTTGTTTTTAAGGCAAGGTTTCACTCTGTGACCCTGACCGACCTGAAACTCACAGCGATCCACCTGCCTCTGCTTCCTGAGTGCTGGGATTCAAGTGAGTGCTACTGCTCCCAGCCTCCCCTTGATCATTTTAAAGACCATTTTGAATAGTATGGATATTAAGTGTTTTATATATTCAGTTTTTCTAAAGTGCATTTTTATTGAATTTGTATGGTATCACCATATCAGAGGTTTGTATTTTGGTGATCTTTTTTTATTGTTTCTGATTTGTTTTGGTTAAAACATTACATTATATACATAGTTTTAGGATCCTTTCATTTAACATATTTTTGTGTGATATGATATTCAATGATTCAGTTTCATTCTTTTCCCACTGTACTAGTTTATGTGTAATTAAATCATCATTTTTACCATGTAACAGAATTTCCTGTGTGTTAGTGTCTATTATTACATTTTCTCTTCTTTTGTACTAATTCATTTCATATGCTATTAATATTAATTTTAGTAAAATGCCTTATTAACCCATTCTTGCAAGTAGTATTTTTTTCTGCTGTTCTTACTTTAAATATATTTGGTATGTAATTATTTTCCACTTAAACCATTTATGTGTGTGTGGTAGGGGGGCGTGTACATATGTGGCAATCAGAGGTCAAAGTTAGGTGTTTTCCTCAATTGATTACCATCTTATTTTTTAAATTTTTTTATTTTATTTTATTTTTTGTGGTTTTTCGAGACAGGGTTTCTCTGTGTAGCTTTGCGCCTTTCCTGGAACTCGCTTTGGAGACCAGGCTGGCCTTGAACTCACAGAGATCCGCCTGGCTCTGCCTCCCGAGTGCTGGGATTAAAGGCGTGCGCCACCACCGCCCGGCTTATTTTTTAAATTTTTAATTCTTCTTACAATTACTTATTTTAATTTATGTGTATGAATGTTTTGCCTATATATATGCATGTGTACCAGTTGAATGCTTGGTGCCCTCCAAGGTCAGAAGAAGGCATCAGATCCTCTGCAAATCGAGTCACAGATAGTTGTAAACCACCGTGCCAGTGCTAAGAATCAAATTCCGGTCCTCTGGAAGAGCATCCGATGCTCTTAACCACTAAGCCATCTCTTCAGTCCTCTCTCTCTCTCTCTCTCTCTCTCTGTCTCTCTCTCTCTCTCTCTCTCTCTGTCTCTCTCTCTCTCTGTCTCTCTCTCTCTCTCTGTCTCTCTCTCTCTCTCTCTCTCTCTCTCTGTCTCTCTCTCTCTCTCTTTTCTAAGACTGGGTCTTTCACTAACCCTGGAGCTCACCACTTGTCTCTTCTGCCTGACTGTCAGCACCCAGAATCCTCTGTGTATGCTTCTCAGCACTGGGTCACAGTTGGACCACACTGCCATCTCAGCACTGGGTCACAGTTGGACCACACTGCCATCTCAGCACTGGGTCACAGTTAGACCACACTGCCTTCCCACCTTGGGTCACAGTGGGACCACACTGCTGTATCTGGCTTTTTAATGGCAGTTCTGGTCAGGCCTTCATGCTTTTGAGGCACATACTTTACTGACTCATACATCTTTTCAGTCCCTGTCTCTTTAAACTTTAAGATAATGTTATTGCCTATTGTCAGAAGGCTCTGACAAATCCCTAGTAAAGCTTTCTTCTCTAAATTTTATACCATCTTCTATATAGAAAGTTACTATTACACATAAACTTAAGACAATTTTTTTTTTAATTTTTTTGAGACAGGATTTCTCTGTGTAGCTTTGGTTCCTGTCCTGGAACTCACTCTGTAGACCAGGCTGGCCTTGAACTCACAGAGATCCACCTGGCTCTGCCTCCCAAGTGCTGAGATTAAAGACATACACCACCACCGCCCAGTTAGGATAATTCTTATTACATTATAATCCCAGGAGGGATTCTAGTTAGAATTGTATTATAAGTATAAAATTTTAGAGAATTGATTTTCTCATTCAAATTCTAGTCATTTTTATCTACAACTCAGGTTTTCTAGGTATGTGAATATACTACCAGGTGCATACTCTCATAGTCTTAGCAGTTCTAACAGTGGTTAGAAGTCAAAGTTCAAGAGTCTCTTGTAAGACCTAGATGGTCTCTTTACCTGTGATCCCTTGTGCAATTAAAAAAAGTTACATGCTTCCAACATACAGTGACATATAGTAGGCATTCTTGATATAAAGGAACACAACAAAGAATGATTGGCTCAGGGCACAACTTAGACCAAAGCCAATCCATCCATAGCCAGCATCTAGGGTACTTGGTAGCATTATCTGGACTCCAGTTGATTTGGTGACTTCCAGTTGTCTGCAACACACATAGCCTCTCTCTTTGGCCTGCTCTACTCTGTGCTCTAATTCCTTTTCTTTGGCAGACTCTTCATGTTCCTGGCATCTCCAGAATCCTGGAGTCTCCATCACACCTTAAATTTCACTTCAGGTCACATGATAGTCTCTTAAGGCTGCCTTGCAGGGATTCTGACCCTATCACAGATTGCCTGGCTTCAGTGGCTTTCTGAAATTTTGGGCAAACTCCATCATCCTGTGGCTTTTTCATTTTACACTCTTCCAAAAACATGTCCATGTGGATGACACTGCTAAGCTCTGCTGACCACTCAGGATGTAGTTTTGGCCCCTTCTGCACATCAGTAGTGGCCTCTGCATACCTCTGTGATGGTTCCTTTTAATTGTCACATTGACACAATCTAAAATCACCTGAGAAGAGTCTCAATGAGGGATTATCTAGATCAGGTTGGCCTGTGGACATGTCCTTGAGAGATTCTCTTGATTACATTACCTGAAATGGGAAGACCTGCTCACTGTGGGTAGCACCATTCACTTGTCAGTGGTCCTGGATTGTGTAAGAGTGGGGAAATAAGTTGACCACTAGTGTGAAAGCAATGGTTCATTGCTCTCTGCTCTTGACTGTTGATGTGGTTTGACTAACTGTTTCAAGTTCCTGTTGAGTTCCTCACGATGATGGACCATAATCTGGAGTTGTGAAACAAATAGACCCTTTCTCCTTTAAGTTGCTTTTATTGTGGAATTTTGTCAAAGCAACAGGAAACAACTAAAACAGCCTTAGTGGCTGACCTTGGAAAAACACTATCAGTTTTAAACAGGTGTCTCAGTTCAATCCCTTTCCTTTCTAATGAATTTCCCTGTCATATGTTGACACCCCTGGTGGGTAGGGTCTTTCACTTGAAGTATTGCCCTACTGTTCTAGTGCAGAGTTTCTCATAAACAATTACATCTGCCTTGTCTGCAAATTTTTTTTCATATATTTCTTCTCTACCTTACTGTAGATCTAAGAGCAGTGAACAATTAGCATGGTACAGCCTGGGTATGTTGTGTGACACTATCCCTTGGGAGTAGTGAATAAACAGTACTCACCCTGAATAGGGACTATTCTGATGGCGGATATAAGTAAGAATCCAACATGGTGATCCAGTTACTTTATTGGACTTACGTACAGGAGCGTGGGCAAGAGGTTAGAGTATGGACAACTCAAAAAAGCAGCCGGATCAACAACAGTCCCTCCTGTGAGGTTGTGACTCACACAAGCTGGAACTCTGCAGCTCGCTCCATGACTTGCAGGTAGTGCAACAGGCCAAAGACTCTCTTCTCCCCAGCTTCCCAGCATCATCCTAGGGCATCCACATGCACACACACGTGCATACATACCTACACATGAGCAGCCACACACATGCAACATGTTTCTACATGATCCGCACATTTAAAAGGAAAAATAAGAAAAATATATCTTAATATGACTTATTCCAAAAAGCCCAAAGTCTCATAACTTAAAAAGAGAAGCACTATCTTTTCACAGGGGACAGGCCAAAGATTTTATAAGCAAATTCCACCAAACTTTCAAAGAACAGAAGATCCTAACTTTACAGAACCTTTTTTTCCATGCTAGGGACCGAGTCTAGGGCCTTGTGCTTAGTGAGCAAGTGCTCAGCTACTGAGCTAAGTCTCCAGCCCCTACATAAGATTTTTCAAAACAAACAAAAATTGAATGCATTTCTCAGTTTATTCTTCAAGGCTAAAATAACTCTGTTCTCAAAACCAGATGAAGGGATTAGAAGAAAGGAATGCAATAAGCTTCTTTAGATTATGAATATTGATGTAACAATTTTCATAAAATGTGAGTAAATCAAAGCAACATTCTTTTTTTGCTGAGCACCCAATCAATTCTTATAAGTTCCTTTGAAATATAAAATACAGTCTTTCCAGATTTCTCCAAGCTAATGATATTGAAACCATCATCCTTTTTTTGTCCCTACGGCCCCTTTCAGCTGCTGGCACTTACCAGGCCACACATGCTGATAGTTTCTGACATCTACTGAGCACTAGCTATTTGCCCATCATGCGCTAAGCATTATCTGTTCCTTCATTTCATTCACAAATAGCTCCAGGGGTTAATTATGATTATTATGCTCTTGTTACTAGTGGAGAAATTCAACATTAGTCAAGTTCAATAATTTGTATTAAGTTACAAAGCTAGTTAGTAACAAAGATAGGGCATGTCTTAGCTGAGACAGAGGCCGGATTCAAGGAATTAAATATAGCATTTCATTTGATAGTTGGTTCATAACTGAAGCCATATGTACAGAGGTGAATACTCTTCCCAATGAAAATTGCCATTTTAGAATCCGGACATCATTTTTTGAGGACTTTGGAGGAACTAGAAGTATATATCATTTATAAAAATAAGGGGGGGGGTGCCACCATTTCTCAATGGGTTTCCATACAGAAAAGGGAATAAATCTTGTTTCTTTCCAACTACCTCAACTATGACCAGACATTTAAAGTTTGGGCAAACAGACTTCGGAATACTGTTTTCACAACTTTCTAACAATGCACAGCTGTCTTAAAGGAGCTGAGTCTGGATATGAAACTTTCAGGTATGTGATGAAAGGTTCGGAAGGAAGTTAGGAAACATCTTCAGCTACTTTTTTTGTTAGTGATTTATTATGATAGTGAACATATCATTTCTGAACTGAGTGTATGAAGTTGTATTTAATTAATTTCTTATACTAGGGGCCTGAGACGTTTTGCTCCAGTGTAGAGTTTTGATTTTATGAACTAGAAAAGCAGGCCTGTGGTAGCAAGTTTTACCTAAGAGCTGCTCCGTTGTTCCTTCCAACAACAAAATTCCTCTCTCCCTGACCTTGACTCCTGAAGTGGATGGTGGCCAGGCTGTAGCCTCCTGGACGCTGGTGGAACCAGGTACTGATTCTTGCTGAGGGAAGCATATTGAAAACATTTAAGTAGAAGTTGCATAAAATAATTTTATGGAGCTAGTGATGCTGAAAATATAAATGATTGTGAGATTCTTTAATGTGTGAATAATAGATCCTTTTAGAAGCTGTGATGTTTTGGAGTTCAGTTGCAACATTTCTTCTCTCAAAATAAGGCACTCTCAAAGTTAAATATTGTAAATAAGATCAAAGAAAAGCAAAGCAGTTAGTGGACCAGGTTTCCATGTACTAACACAACTCCAAAGTGCAATAGGCAGTTGGCATGGGGAAGCATGTTCATCCGTTGCTAAGGGCACTGTAAATTGATACAGCTCCCAAGAGTAGTTTGTATCTGTCTGAACTACAAATGCACCCCGACTTGATGTTGTAGTTCTATTCCGGGATTACCATTAGCAAAGGAAATAGTAGATGGAGGTGTGCAGAGTTACTCCTGGAAGCAGTAACGGCAAGAGAGCGAGCCACCTCACTGTTACACTAGGTTACTGGGTAGAGAGCTTGTGCGACCGTCAGACACTAGTTTCCATGCAGCTGGAAGAGAGGAGCCAGCTGTCTTGTCAGCCAAGGAAAGCAAGAGGCAGAGCCTGCATTTGTGCCTTAAAAGCCTTTGCACACATGCATACAGACATCTGTACATGTAAGTGTGTACAGGAAACTAAGAACAGTGTTTACCTGCTTGAGAGTGATAGGATTAGGTGAGAGGTAACTGGGGAAGCCTTTGGAAACTAGATTTTTCTCTACAGCAGCTTGAGATTCTTATTACCGTCTCCCTATTTTAACTTCTGCCATTGTTACAGTACCTTTGCTATAACTGAGAACTAATCTCAAGTTCACATCTCCTTGACTGTACCTACATGCTTTCTCTGTTCCAGGGTCCTTTCCAGGGTAAACACTACATTTAGTGTCATGGCTTCTTAGGCTCCTCTTGATTCTAAAGTTTCTCAAACTTTTTTGTTGTTGTTTCTGACTTCCTTGGACATTGAAGGATTCTAGTCAGGTATGTGTAGGATGCCCCTCTATTAGATTATCTGATGTTTTTCTTACAGTTACACTGGAGTTATGTGGCCTGGGAGAAGGAAAAGCCCAGAGGTAGAGTACTGTTTTCATTATGTCTTGTCAAGAATAAACACTACCAGCACAGTATGATTTACGACTATTGATGTGGGTTGACCTTGGTCACCTGGCTTCCCCATGGGAAAGTGACTTCTTTCCCCTTCCCATACTGTCCTCTTGGAAAGGAGCTTTCAGGGGACTTCAGCTGCCCCTCCTTTAGGGAAGAGATCTGTAGGACTTATTTGGAATTTTCCTGCATGGGAGAGTAACCTCTTCTTGAATATTGACTCATCTGTGTTTATATTTAGGTTATAATCCAATAGTTTTTTTCTCAAGCTGTATAGCTTTGTCTTATTGAAGCTCTTCGGGTTGACTCCTGTGTCTCTGACATGTTCCTATCAACACGGGGTTGTTCTTACTTTCTAAAACCACAAAGACTATTCTAACACCATCTTGTCCATTCCATGTCTCAGTACTAGAACCAGCTGCTTCTCCAAGGAGCTCCGATTCCTCCCATTACAAGATGCTATTCCAAACCAGGAAGTCAGTGCGTTTGTTAATATGGGGTATTATTTACTTTATGTGCTCTTAGGTGACAGAGCAAAGACTGTGCTAATGTGTATGCACACATTTCTATAAGTACTTCTGTATGTAACCATCTACAACTGTATTTAAGCCTAATGTGGGTTCTTATTAATGTTGCTCGTTAAGACTACATGAATCATCCTACCCTCTTCAATGGGAAAATTGTTCTATTTTTCATATTTTGAAAAACTATTTCAAATTACTAAAATATTTGTTTTTTATAAAATTAAATAAATTTAAAAATAAAATAATGGGCCATTTTTTTCCTTAGGCTTAGGACAATTAAGACAGATTTGCTGAAATACATTGTGTACTTAAAAACCTTTCTCAAAGTGAAATTGTTCCCCTAAATCAAAGCATATTTTCAAATTTAGTTCTTTGAATTTGGCTTATAAAATAGGCAATTTCTTTGAATATTTTAGTTTTCTAAGAGACTACTAAACCTGCTGAGAACATGGAATCTCATGTTCCCAGAGAGTAAAAAGTCAAGAAATAACCTTTTCTGAATGAAAGAAGTGCTGGTGAGCACGGGATTTTCAGGGATAATGACAGGAAGAAAAGGAAGACATTTCCCTCTGGGGACCCCCTGCCACTCATTCACCTGTCTCTAAGTAGACGTTCTCTCCTGTGGTTTTCACATACTCATTCTGGGGACTCATTTGGATGAGTTTATGATCTATTAGACATAGAGTGGTCCCTAGTCCTGCAGCTGAGATTCAAACCCAGGTCTTTGTTAAGCCAGAGCCTGTGCATCCCATTAATTATTGCACTTGGAAACTCCCACTCCTTTTCCTTAATTCAACACAAAAAGGAGTTTGGCATTAGCTTAAAAAATACTAATAAGGAAATTCAAGAAAAGGATGTCTACACTGTAGCATGGCGGACTTTGGTTTTCACTCAGAAATGCAGTTGTGAAGTTTCTTGGTTAACAGTTACCATGTGCAATTCAAGCAAAGTTATTGAAAGAATAATTTTAGGTGTTCAGAATATCTGAGAAGGTTGAAGAACTGGGCTTAGAATGTAGCCAGGAAGAGCCAGGCAGTGGTGGCGCACGCCTTTAATCCCAGCACTTGGGAAGCAGAGGTAGGTGGATCTCTAAGTTCCAGGACAGCTTGGTCTACAAAGTGAGTGCCAGGACAGCCAGAGCCACACAGAGAAACTCTGTACTGAAAAACCAAAAAAAAAAAAAAAAAAAAAAAAAAAAAGAAAGGAAGGCAGGCAGGCAGGCTGGTAGCTCCCAGTGAAAACACTGCTGCTATGTCTCAAAGCAGTGGAGCCTTCTGACCTGCCACCTCCTCTGGTCCCCAGGCCACTGGACTCTGGAAGGAATGCTCTACTGTTTCAGTGGTTGGTCCCAGTGTTAACATATCCGATCTTGGGAAAAAGTCAGTCTGGAAATGAGAAGCTGTGTCTGGCCGCCCACGCCTCCTGTATGTGGTTATCTTATACTGTGTTGCTGCTGTAAGTGCAGCAGGTTAGGCAAATCAGCAAATCCGGAAGTGGAGTTGGAGCGAAATTCTGTATCAATGGTTTAGGAGTAACAAAGGCAAGTAAGTGACATATGTGAAAACCAAGTTCAGAGAACACACAAACCAGGAAAGCTGCACATAGGAGAGCATGTTTGCTGGGGAGTCGGGGGAGAGTGCAGTAAAGCAATTCTTTAAAGACTGCAAAGGACCAGTCAGAGTTCAGTGATAAAAATAGAGCTGGGCAGTGGTGGCACATGCCTTTAATCCCAGCACTCGGGAGGCAGAGCCAGGTGGATCTCTGTGAGTTCAAGGCCAGCCTGGGCTACCAAGTGAGTTCCAGGAAAGGCGCAAAAATACACAGAGAAACCCTGTCTCGGAAAAAAAAAAAATAGAGTAATTATGAGTTCAAAAACTGCCCCAAACCTAAAAGCAGCAGGCTGAAAACAGCATTTATGTCATATAATATGCAAAGGATTGAAAATCACACATGAAGGTCTAATTGAATTCTGTAAGGAACACTAAGTATCCAGGCTACCAGATGGTTGAACACTGAAACAGATAAATAAACCCCAAGGGTCAACTGTTTGCAATTAAACATTTTAACTTAGTCCACAGATTTAGCAGTAAAAATGTATTTGTTCATTAAAATTGTTACTACATTTGTTTAACCTGTTTGTGATGAAGTAATCTTGAGAGTATGTGTTTGGGGATCAGTTCAGAATGAAAAGAAACCTATATCCATGCTGACCAGTCACAAAGAGCCAGATGTAGCAAATCTTTCTCTCTCCCTCCAGCTCCCAAATAATGACGTGGAGACTTCTTACTAATTATGAAAGCTTGGTCTATAGCTTGGGCTTCTTCCTCACTAGCTCTTATAACTTAAATTAACCCATTTATTGTAATCTAGGTTCCATCACATGGCATTACCTCTCTTCCATCTTGCACCTCCCACTTCCTCTCCGTGTCTCCTGGCATTTCCCATGCACCTAGATTCCTCCTCCTCCTTCCTTTTTCTCTCCAGAAGTCCTGCTTATAACTCCTGCCTAGCTATTGGCCATTCAGCTTTTTATTACACCAGTCACAGCAATACACCTTCACACAGTGCACAAATATCCCACAACAGTCAGGCATGGTAGTGCACACTTGTAAAGCCAGCACTTGGGGGGCAGAGGCAGGAAAATCTGGAGTCATCCCTTGTTACATAGCAAATATGAGGCTAACCTGACCTACATGAGACTCTTATACTAGTGAGTGACTGGGAATGTCCTGCACTTTTATAATGGGCTTTGTGTTATCTACCAACATTCGGAATATTATGCAGACTTTTAAAAAATGACTGTATAAGTGTTAGCCTAAATGTAGGCACATACTTGTGATTATGTTACATAGTTTTAAACAGTTCACAAAAGTATGCAGTGCAGTTGTGTTGAAACAGACATATTTGTAAACAGAATCCAGAAAGGAATTTAGATATGAAAGTAAATTTTAGAAGATGGAAATATGAGCGATTTAAATTTCCTTCTGATGTTTTAACACCAAATGAACTTCATTTTTAAAAAACCTACACATCTTTCATAATTAGCTAACATTCTCCCTCTTACCATAAAAATCATGCCCCAAACAACATAGCACTAATTGCAACTCTTCTGCCCTCATTAAGGTCTCACACTTGCTATGCATAGTCTGTATTTAAGTGGGAGTGCAGAGCTAGCTCTGGCCCTTCAGTCCTGGAGAGGCTGTGCGCTTAGAGACCCTGTGCACTTCGAAAGCCAGTGGAATTGCAGAGAGGAGAGCCACGGTGTCTTGGGGCTGAGTTACAGCATCAGCCTTGTTCCTGGTATTGAGTTGACTCCTTGGGTAGCACCCACACTACTGAGACTGGGGGCACATGGACATTCCTCTAGTGGAAACCATTTAAAGTAGGTAACAGGGTGGACAGATTTATTAGTGCTACTGTCAACTATAATATCAGTACGATTTCCTGTGTGTCTGTCTTAGAGATACTGCTTTATTTGTTTTTAGTGAACGACAACCATAGTCCTTAATGTTGGGATCTTAGGAGAGAAATTGTGAATATATTTAGAAAAATGTTCATAAATGTACCTCTTCCTTTATCCATGGAGACCCTTGTGATGAATCCATAGAGTTGCACTGACAATTTCTTTCCATTTGTTTTGCATCAGTGATAACAGTGGTTTGGGATTTTTTATTATTTTATTCTCTGTGTGTGGGTATGTTGCCTGCATGTATGTCTGTACACCATATTCCTGCCTCATGCCCTGAGAGGCCAGCAGAGGTTGTTGGTTCCCCTGGGTCTGAGAGTTGTTGAGTCACCTTGTGAGTGCTGGGAACTGAACCCAGGTCTTCTGGAAGAACGGCTAATGCTGTTAACAGATGAACCCAGATAAACCATTCCTATCAAGCCCCTGGTTCGAGCGTGTGTGTGTGTGTGCGCATATAATAGTGCACATGTGGAAGCCAGAGGACAGCTTTATGGAGTAGATTCTTTCCTTCTTCCTTTATGCAAGTTCTTCAGAGAGAACTTAGCCAAGCAAGAGCTTTTACCTACTGACCCATTGGCCAACACCAGTTTGCATTTTAAATGTCCCACACAGGCCCCAGTACTGGGTTTGGTCCCTAGATGACTGCATTATTGGGAGACGCTGGAATCTTTAAATGGTGGGCCTGTCTGGAGGAAATGAGGTCATTACTGTCTTTTGCTTTGTTTCCTGACTACCATAAACCAAAAAGGCCCTTGGCATGTGCTCTTCATTCTGTGCTATACTGCTTCAGACAAAAACAAAGGGCCAAGTGGCCATGGACTTGAACCAGTATGAATAATTCCCACTTTGTTGTTGTTACCTTTTTTTCACCAAAGGAAGGCTAACACAAAACAAAATAGAATTACCAGTTTTGGGAAGTGTCTTAGAATTTCTATTGCTGTGAAGAGACACCATGATCACGGCAACTCGTATAAAGGAAGACATTTCACTGAGGCTGGCTTACAGTTTCAGAGGTTTAATCCATTATTGTCATGGCAAGAAACATGATGGCATCAGGCAGACGTGGTGCTGGGGGAGTGCTAAGAGTTCTGATCCTCAGGCAGCAGAAGGAGACTGTGTGCCACACTGGGCATAGCTTAAGCATATGAGACCTCAAAGCCTGCCCCCACTGTGGCACACTTCCTCCAACAAGGCCACACCTCTAGTAGTGCCACTCCCTGTGGGCCAAGCACTCAAACACTTGAGTTATGCGGACCATACCCGTTCAAACACCACAAAAAGATATCACAACCTCCATCCCAGCTCTTTGAGTGTTGGACATCAAGCTTGGTGCATTTTCTTCCTTCTCTTCCTCCCCTCGGGATCACAGGGACCCTTCCCAGTCGTGCCCACTTCTAATGTTCCCTGCCTGCCTCGGCCTCCCTCCTCACCACTGCCCATTTTCCACGTGATAGAATGTGCTTGGATCTCTGCCTACTAGCCGCGAAGCTGTGCCCTTCCTCTTCTCACTCATCTGTTCCCATCTCCTGGCCCCGGTTTTGGCAAATATTTATTGGGCACCAGCGGGCCAGCCAGTGAGCATTGTCTTCCCTTTGACTTCTGGTGTGCACGTGTTTCTCTTGCTCTTCATGGGTGTGGATGAATGTCTTACACCTAGCCTCACCCTGGGTGTATGTGGAGATGCTTTTCACCTCACCCAGCACCTCATATTCCCTTCTGGTGGTCTCCTATCTGCTTTTACAGCCTACCCCAGGTCTCTTACCCCTTTATTTGCATACATACAAACTTTAAGTTAGTATCTTCGTTTGAGAGAAAATGTGATTTCTGTCTTTCTGAGTCTGGGTCATTTTACTTAACGTACATTCCAGATTCATACATTCCCTGGCAAATATCATAATTAACCTTTTCTTTACCGATGCCTCAAATTCCCTGTGTACACACACCACAAATGGTTCTTTGTCCATTCTTGTGTGTATGGACATCCAGGTTTGTACTGTTCCCTTGCAATAGCACTTATCATGATAGTTCTATGATGGGCAAAGCAGTTGAGATTTTCTTCAGAAAAATCAAAATAAAGGCAGGCGGGACCGTCAGCTCTGTCTTGTTTATAAGAATCACTCTGTTTAAAGGACACAATGGAAAGATACTTAAATTCATTTTTTTCTGTGAACTTTATGAATATTTCATTATAATTAAGAAGCTTAAATCCAATTCTATACATTTGCATGTTTATACTTCTTCCAGCAAGTGTCTTTACAGCATCACGGTTGTAGGCCATCTCTGAGTGCTCAGTATCACAGCAGGCATCCTTCTGAGACAAGTTCACTTTCATCTCTGTTCTGCACTTGTTATTCATATTCTCAGAGATCCTGTATTGTCAAGTTTCCTCTCAGTAAGTAAGTTTACATGTTACTCTCTTACGACTAACAAACCCTGAGTTTTTAGGCATGTGCAGAATATTTCACTACATTTTCCTTATAAATATAGTTTGAAAATTCTTGTGGTAACTTATATTCCCATATCTCTTCTTTATTTGTTTTAAATGTTTTTACTTTTGGTGGGAATTTTATACATGAATACTGTATTTACATCATTTCCACCTTTCTCTCTCTCCTCTTTCAACTTTTCCAATATCACCTTTACTCTGTCTCAAATTATTGACCTCTTCCTTAATTTTATATATACATAGATACACACAAATATGCATACATGTATATATGCATGTACTTGCATGTGTGTATACACAGAAAACCTACTGAGTCCATTTGCTGTTGCTCATATGTATATGTGTTTAGGGCTGACCATAAGCATTAAATAAGCATTGTGGAGCTAATACCTTGAGAAAGCTGATTCTTCCTCTCTCAACAATCAGCCATTGATAACCTGTAGGTCTTTGTTTAGGTCTGGGGCCTTGTGAAATTTTCCCTATCCACAGTAGCATGCCAACTGGTTTTGTCATTATGCAGATCTTGTTTAGTCAACTGTATTGTTGAGATTTCATGGGTGTAGCTCCCTTTCATGTCTAGAAGACCCTATCTAGCAGCAGGTATCCTAGTCTTCTGGCTCTTACAGTCTTTCTGCCCCGTCTTCCATGATGTTTCCTGAGCCTTAAGTATAGGGTTTATATTGTAGATGTGTCAGTTAGGGCTGGACAACCTATGGTCACTTCTTCTCTTCGTTTTGACCAGATATGAATCTCTGTAATAGTCTCCATCTGTTTCATACTTTTTGATGAAGGGTGTAAGGATAAGTAAGTACTGTAGGTATAAGGATAAGTAAGTGTGGGAGCCCGTTCTCGGGTTCCTCGTGGCTTTACTCCGCAGGTCCGAATAGAGGATGATTAGACCACGGGCCTAAGTGCAGGTGTCTGGGATGGTCTGCACTTGGCTGTGCTGGGGGAGGAGGTCTTTTGCTCCACCCCTTGGCGTCTCTATAAAAACCCTGGGGCAGAGACAGTCGGGGCCCGTTGGAATAGGTTCCAGGCCCTCTCGAGGCTATCCTTTATTTTCTATCTGTTTATCTCCGCGATATTCTCCGCAATAAATCCTTCTATCTAATATTTCCTGCTGCTCGCACTCAAGAAAACTCTGGGGAACTGTGGGGGTGGTTGGGTAAACGCCCCACAGAATGGCGCCATGAACAGGGACTAAAGAAAAAAGAAAAGAGGAACTAAAGAAAAAAGAAAAAAGGGACTAAAGAAAAAAAGGGGGGACTAAAAAAAGGGGAGACTAAAGACAAATGAACAGGGACTAAAGACAAAGTAATAGGGACTAAAGATAAAGGAAAATAGTTTTATTACAGAGTTTTTGGCGAAAGTGCTGAGTTCAGCCCTGCCAGTGGATGAGGCATGCCGGTGTTATGGAAAATATATATTTTTTATATATATTTTTGAGAGGCAGGGGTTTTATCCTCGAGAGAAAAGGAAAGCGGACTGGAAGGATGTCCGATGCTGCAGTGAAATTCTCTTCTGTCAAAATTTTCTATCTTCTATCCCTTTCTCAATTTCTATCTGTGAAAAATAAGTATAAGGTATAGGGTAGTAAAATAGTGTAGGAAAAACTTAGAAGTGTAAGATTGTGTAGGAAAAAATAAGTAAGGCAACTAGACAGAAAAACTCTTCAATTTTCTAACTTGGGGGCTCTGAATGCAAACTGGGGGAAAAAATCTTTCTTTGGGCTATTTGGGTAGTAAAAAAGCTCTTCTTCGAGCTTATGGGGAAGAATAGGTTTCCTATGGAAGCTTTTAACCTGGGGCAGCTGAAATGCTAAGTCCAAGCGGCAGGAGAAAGTGATTTCTCCCTGAGGCAAAAATGGGGATGTAAAAAGCCAAAAAGTTTAAAGTTGGGAAGTTTTGGGAAAAGTTGCTCTTTCTCTTGGGGGGAAAAAAACCTTTCTCTTAAAGCTTTTCTTGGAAAATTTGGGGGAAAAAAACTCTAAAAAGCCTTCATCTTTCTCAAAAGCTCTCAAACTTAAAAACTAAAGCCTTTAACTTTCTCTCAGAAGGACAAAAATTAGAATCACCTGAAGATATTAGTATGGGGACCACCTGTGATTAGCTCTAAGGGAAAAACAACAAACCTCTTAAGACAGCAAAACCTCTAAGTTCTGTTTTTCAAGCCTTAAAAATTGTCCCTGCAATGCAGGAGGCAGGGACAAGTTCCTAAAAACCTCTTCTAAGCTCTGTCTCTTCAAGCAAGTAAAAGACAGTGGGTCAGAGTACCCTGAGGGAAACGCTTGGGAGAGTGTGGGTAAAGAGCTACAGAGAGCCCAAAAGGGCCAGAAACTTTACCTGAGAAAAGCAAAAAAGCCAAGCTTTTCAGTTACAACCTAGCTGAGGCATCAAGGGTTTTGTTTGAGTTGAGCATTTCAGAATGAAAAGGTGCTCCTAATGGTCCTAATGCAAAGATCCCCTGAAGCATGCAAACTGTTAGCATTGTATCCTCGATTCTGACCAAAAACCCAGAGGTGACTGGCCAGCGTCTCTGAGCTGGGGTGCATTTCAGGGATACTAGGGTTCCTGCAGTTGCAAACTTCCTGGAGCACAGAGCTGAGGCAGGAAGGTGCAGGACCCAGGGGAAGGTTGCTAATGAACAACCAAAGCTAAAGCCAGTGGGAACAGCACAGTTGTCTGCTTTCCTACAAGTCCCGGGTTGGTAGGTCCACTGCTGCAAAAAGACATCTGAAAAAAGCTTTCCTATCAGTAAGGACCTTTCTGGGAAAACAGTAAAGCTGAACTGTGTCTGAAGCAGTTGTGCTGCTGAGTCAGAACGCTGTCTGGGGAAAGAGCCCAGCCAGGGCAGAACAGAACTAGTAAAGCTTTCTTTTCTGTCAGAGAAAGCACCTCTTTGAGAAAAGCTTTGTTTCAACTGACTCCCTGAGATGAGGGAGTGTAGCCCTGAGGGGTGATTGCCTCTGGCATAAGCTCTGTCCTTGAGCACCCAGACAAGCAAATGCAACCCACTGGGGGACTGGGCCAGGTGAAGGTCTGATAAGGCAAAACACCTGTCCTAATGGGAGTTTAGAAATGGCAAAAACCTCCCTTGTTAGATTTTCAGTCTGTACGCAAACCACACAGACCCAGAAAACAAACGGACAAAAAGCCCCTACCTTCAGTAGCAGGGAAAGCCGCCACTGTAGTGTCGGAAACTGTTTCTGGGGTAGAGGGGATAAACTGAGACCAAACTGGGAACTGTCTGGGAGAAAGACTCTGAAGAAACAGAGAAGGGACATAATCCTCCCCAGAAAACTATATGACCTGAAAAAGCTGCTAGAATTTGAGGCAGATTGGGGGGGAGAAAAAAAAAAGCCCCTATTTCCAAGGGCAGCTAGCAGAGGTACAGAGCCGCAGACAGATACCTGAAGCTCTGCATCTGGGGGGGGGAAGGAACAAGCAAAATGAGATAAATCAGTGGGAGAAAATCTCTCCGAAAGAGCTATGGAAAAGCTGTAGTGCATGATCTTGTTTTTCACTGACTGGCTAAGACAAACACAAGCCCCGAGGAAAGTTGCTATCAGAAATTGCCCACCTCAATGCGCGCTAACGAGGCAGGTGCAGTTCTGATTTGGGGGCCAGTGTCAATTAAAGGAGACACCTGTTAAAGCCAGCTGAGGAGAGACCAGAAACCTCCCAATGTCCCATAATTGAAAATGTAAAATGCCTGTTCAAATCTCCCGTTGCAAAAGCAAAAAACTTTGTTCAAACCTCCCGGGCAAGAATTTGTAAGCAAGTCTGGTAAAAAAGAACTTAAAAGTTGACTCTCAGACCCAAAAAGAACTATGGGAAATGACTGATATAAGGGAAATGATATAAAGGACTGATTTAAGGGACTGATACTATTATGGACTGATATAAGGGAAATGCATTCTGGGAAAGGTAGTTTTTCACTAAAGATGGCGACACTGCCCTGAAACACTTTTGTCAGCTCGAAAATACGTTCATGGTAAACTTAAAATACAGCTTTTAAAAGAATAAGGAGGAAAATCGTCTAAGAGTTTTAAGTGTCAGTTCCAATGAAAAATTGAAAGGATACAGAACTAGGTGCTTCGCGGTTTGGGGCTCCTTGGTAAAATGCCTTATTTACCCTAATAGCTGTGCAAAGTTTTTACGGTAGCTGGATGACAGAAAGCTACCTTTAAGAGCAAACAAGCCACTTTAAAATCCTTAAAACAAGGGAAAACAGTTTATACACTGAACGTTGTCTTAGAATTGAAGCACTTAGGGGAACTATTATGAATTTGGGTGAAGGGACAGCCTCTAGTTAAAAACTGTTTACCGCTAACAGTGCATCTCTGCCGGTCTGGAACGGCTGAGAGAACTGGCAACTTTGGAGTGTGGCATCATCCTGGGAAGGTTACAGTCCCCTAGCAACAACTATCACAATTCTATAACAACACCACTCACTAAATCCCAGTATTTTATAACAAAGCTGACTATAAACTCTAAACGTTAGCAATGATGTATGTACTTCCTGTCTAGTTAAGAATCTTTCTAATAGAGATAGTGATAATAATTAAGAGTAAGAAATAGAAAAAGATGAAAATAAGATATATAAGTTTATAAAAATTCTCTTGTTAGATCTGTGTTAAAAAATCTTTAGGTGTTTGCTAAGTTAAATATATGCTAATGGTAGCCCTATATAAGTTTGTAAAATAGATCTATAGATCCTTTAAAAATATAAGCTTGCAAGAAGTATCTAAGGTAGTCTTAAGACATGTAGTGATAAGCTTGTAAGAAGTAAAGATGTTAGCAGTAAATGTAAGTTTAAATAAGAATAAGATGGAATGAATATAAGAAATATATAAGTAATAAGAAATATATTTGCTAAAGTAGTTCTATAGTTTCCTTAAGGAGTATAAATAAGTAGATGTTAATACGTTATATGTGAGTTTGTAAAATGTAGATGTCGAATGTGAGTCTAAATGCTTTGCAAGGCAAAAGGTTATATGTGAGTTTGTAAAGTGTAAATGTTAAGTGTGAGTCTATTAATGTATATGCTGAAAAAACCTGAGATACAGAACTTAGTGTCCTAGCAGACTGCAAAGCAGGCAGTCTGAGCGGTTTTTCAAAAGCTCCAGAAGCCGCTAAGAAGCTAAGAATGGCGGACGCCAGAACTAGCACAAGGCATCCGCAGCTGAGATTCATGGAAAATCAACGCAACACAGAAAAACCTGAGCTAACATCAAAAACGGTGCGGTTTAGAATACTACTGTACCTAAAAAGGTCTCTGTCTGTGAGAACAAAAGTTGCAGAGATGCTTGTTTGAAGTAAAATTGTTAACGGCAAAAAGTTTTGGTTGAAAACCATCTCTTCATATTTGGAAGTGAAAGCCTGATACTAGAATTTATTTCTTGTTTGAACTTTTTGAACTTAAAATGAGATAAAACTACAAAGATTTTGGTTATGGATTTCTTCATATTTGGAAGGCTCGTACCAGAATTTATCATGTGAATTTTGGGACTTAAGAAATGAAATGAATAGAGATTTCATTGCAATGGGACAATTGAGTTTACTTATAGTAATGACCTAGGAACTGTTTTCTGGAATTGGGTTAAAAATGAAACTGTTTAAATGAAGAAATTGATTTCTACCTAGAATCAAGATGCAGTTTTGTGTATGCATATATGCTTTATTAACTGGTGATTCATGAATTGTTTTGTGGAACTGTTTATGTAAAATGGAATTACTTATGCAACTGGTTTGTGTTACAAACGGAACTGTTTAAACAGAAGTTTGGGTTTTCTAACTAGGCTTGAGATTTTGCTTAAATCATAAAGAAAACGGGGAGAGTTAATAATCCTTAGTCTAATTTCAAAAGTTGTTTGAGTGAATTAATGTCATGTTTTTGTTAGTAAGAAATGCAAATGGGGTATATTAAGAGACTACTTCTAAAGTGTAAAGAGTTTTATTAAGAAACTGCTTTTGGATGTTTTGCTAAGTTTTCAAAGTGTTCATGGTTAGACTGAGAAGATTGCTTTTCAATATGGGTTTATAGGAATTGTATAAGTTTGGGTTCCTCTAACTAGGTTTGAGATTTTGTTTAAAAAATTATAAAGAGAAGGAGGAGTTATGAGATTGAATTATGTTTGCAGAAACCTATTGATATTAATGCACCTGGTTTTGTGGAGTTAAGGAAATATTTAAGTTTGTGAATTCATCGAAGTTTTTCCTATGTTCTGTTAACAAGAAAATTCAAATGATTGAGTTAAAGTTGTAAGACGGAGAAAATTGTTAACTATATATAGCACCATATATGCTAATTCAAATGGTTCTGTTAAGAGTTTGCTTTGAGTTGTAAGATTGAGAGAATTGTGACTATGTATAGCAATATTTATGTTAACCTGTTAATGGTAATGATGAAGCTAAGGGATTCTTTAAGTTTGTAGTCGCCTTAAGAGTTTTTTGCTTAGAAAGGGCTTGAGGCAGCTAAGACTGCTGTAGTCACCTTGGACCTAATTCAAAAGAGAAATGCCATCTATATCATCCTCTACTCCCATACTGGGAGGTGTAACATCTATGGAGATTGCTGTAAGCCATTATTAGTTTTTTTTTATATATTAAGAAAGGGGGACCTGTGGGAGCCCGTTCTCGGGTTCCTCGTGGCTTTACTCAGCAGGTCCGAATAGAGGATGATTAGACCACGGGCCTAAGTGCAGGTGTCTGGGATGGTCTGCACTTGGCTGTGCTGGGGGAGGAGGTCTTTTGCTCCACCCCTTGGCGTCTCTATAAAAACCCTGGGGCAGAGACAGTCGGGGCCCGTTGGAATAGGTTCCAGGCCCTCTCGAGGCTATCCTTTATTTTCTATCTGTTTATCTCCGCGATATTCTCCGCAATAAATCCTTCTATCTAATATTTCCTGCTGCTCGCACTCAAGAAAACTCTGGGGAACTGTGGGGGTGGTTGGGTAAACGCCCCACAAGTAAGTACTTAGAATACAATTAAAAGTTATATTGATTTAGGAAAATGACAGTAGTAAGTTCTCTTTGGGGGCCTATGGCCTTTCTAGCCACAGATAATTGACTAGGTTTGTAGTACCAAACACGAATACTATTGATCAGGCCTTAAATCCAATTAGAGAGTTGTTGGCCATTGTCAGGATAAAAATGTCATTATTGCACCATCCGGGATCATTGTTGTAGTTCCTGGTCTGTAGACTTTACAGTTGGGTAGGACCATCAATTGCTGTCCTTTCTTAGGAGTTTGCATAGTACCTTCTCAGGAAGGAGTTTTCTTAGTTAGGGTTTCTATTGCTGTGAAGAGACACCATGGCCATGCCAATTCTTATAAAGGAAAACATTAGGGTGACAGCTTACAGTTTCAGAGGTTCAGTCCATTATCATCATGGTGGGGCATGGCAGTATGCAGGCAGACATGATGCTGGAGAGGTAGCTGAGAGTTTTACGTCTTGCAGCCACACCACCTGATAATGCTACTCCCTTTGGGATCCATTTTCTTTCAAACCACCAACCACAGGAGTCTGCTGGGTCAGTTCCAGCTCAATTTCTCTAATTCCTGTGTCCAAAGTGTCTAGTGTCTTTAGCCATAGGGTTTTATCTTCAAGTTCTGGGAAGCAAACAAAGGCCATAGCAATAGCTTATATTTTCTGTGACAGTCTCTTGGACTCTCCTTTCCAATGACCCTTTAGGCAGTCTCCTATGTCTGCTACAAGGACATTTTTGTTCAGTAGTCTGTGGCTCTTGAGGAGAAATGTGGAGTAACTCTATATAAACTGTGTATATGTGTGTTGTGTGTGTTATATATGTATTAAAAATGTTTACCTATGGCTTTTTAAAACATCCTTAGTATTGTTTCTCTCTTCCCTGACTCTTCCCCCCTTATTACCCTCCCTTCCCACTCCCCAGTTAAAGCCCCCACTTTCCCCATATCTCTTACTTTCAGAATTCACTTTGACAATGGACTTTTCTCCATTTTGAAGTGTGTAACTATCACTGTGTTGTGTCTTCTGTCTGATCCTGCAGTCCCATGCTACCCACCAGTGTGGTTTAATTGCAAGCATCCTAGGCCAAGTGTCAGATGGTGACCCTGCCACCATACACCATGCAGGTGGCTCTCTGACACTATCTGTCGTTGGTGAGTGTGCTGGTTGGGCTGCAACCTGGCCAGCCCCTCAGGCCGTGATTTGCTTCTTTGTGTTCAAGGTTAAACAGTCATATTTGTGTTCACTTTTTTTTAAATACCATTGAACATTTTCAACTTTGGTTCAAGGATATAGTGTCTATGATAATTACTTTTCTACATGAAAAACCTTTAACTTTGTCTTCCCATCATTTTCTTTTGCTTATCTTTTGAAACATACATGCCCAATATTTAAATGCATATGTTAAATTCTTCTCTGTATAGTTGCAAGGCTGATAATGGACTGTCAATGGCAGCCTATCTCTATGCTGAAGTTTAGATTTTTTTCCAGAAAAAAAAAAAACATGTAAAATAAAAATTTGAAGACTAAATCCCTAGCTTCCTTTTAAAACAGATTTATTTACATGAGTTTTGTAATTTTATGTTTAGGGCACACTAATATTACTTCCAAAATGCACAATTTATCTCAATTGATTATAGTCCTCTTAGAGGTCATTATGACCTACCAATGAGTCCACTTAAATGATTTTCCTTCTACCAGGTAGAATGAAGTGTCCTTTGCTTTTGTCAGCAGTCATAAATACTGGAAGACACAGTTCAGATAAATCATCTCAGTATTGTTATTCCTCCCTAAATCTATTTAACCAACTTTCAAATGTATCCCAAATGAGAAACTTTGAAACTTTTTTCTTTTAGTAAGCTGTTTGGTATAATAAACAACACAGCCATTTTAATGATGTTGTTTTGCATAAAATATTTGAACATCCTAATTAAATGTTTTAAAAATAGCTTTACTGAGGTATAATTTACATATTTTCAGGTTTACCCATTTTAAGTGTGCAATGTATTGATTTTAGGCTATGCACAGAATTATGTGACCATTGCCATGATCTCATTTTAGAACAGTGTTCTCAACCTTCCTGATGTTGCAACCTTAAATACAGTTTCTCAGGTTGTGGTGACCCCCAACCATAAAATTACTTTCGTTGCTACTTCATAACTATAAATTTGGTACTGTTATGAATTGTAATGTAAATATTTGTGTTTTCTGATGGTCTTAAGTGACCCCTGTGAAAAGTCAGTAGACTCCAAAGGCCATGACCCATAGGTTGAGAACCATTGTTTTAGAGGATTTCCGTCATTTTACAAAAGAAGCTTTGAGGGTTTGGAGAGATGGCTCAATGGTTAAGAGCACTGAGTGCTCTTACAGAGTACCTGGGTTCGATTCTCAACACCTACATGGCAGCTCACAACCATCAGTAACTCCAGTTCCAGGGGATTTGATGCTTTCTTCTGACCTCTGTGGGCACCAGGCATGCATGATGTACATGCATTCAGGCAAAATACTCATACACATAAAATAATAAAGTAAATACATCTAAAATTTTTTTCAAAAGAAAGAAACTTTGGGGGGCCATCAAGATGTCTCAGAAGGTAAAAATACTTGCCATGAATCCTATGGAATAGAGTTTGATTGTTGCAGGTCTATAAGGTGGAATAAGAAAACCAAATCCACAAAATGTTCCCTTACCTCCACACATGTGCTATGGCATACACAGTACCTGCCCAGCATACACACACACACACACACACACACACACACACACACACACACCCTTACACACACACCCGTACACACACACCCTTACACACACACATACACACACCCTTGAGGCCATTGACAGCTGCCCCTTTTGTGTCCCTGCTCCCGCAATAAAGCTCTGATACTGGGTTTTGTCGTATCTCATGACCTTTTTGCCCAGTAACAGTGCCGCTTATATTTTTAAAACAACAGAGAAGGCTTTGAACAGAGCTGGACTGTCACCTTACCTGCAAAGTGTAACTTTTCAGAGCCAGTGTGTTGTGGTAACTTGGCCAGCCTTTATGATTCCTTTGAATATTTGGCTTCCAGTTACAGTAAGGTAAACTTTACTCATAATAAAAGAGGTAGTGATTTCCTCCACTCCTTCAGATAACTGGGTGGATAAGCACTTCCTTACTGAGCTACATCCCCAGACCTCTGAAAAGCGCTGGTTTTATACTAGAAAGCTAAGGAAACGTACAGGCACTCACTTATTTTAAATTAGCATTCCTTAAAAGAGCAGCTTCATACTGGAATACTATAGATTGCTTGCCTCCATGTCCCAAAGTAGCAGCTCACCTGCACACAAACACACACACGCACATGCACATGCATACGCACACACATGCACACAGTTTTCCCTGTTCTCTAGACAAGTTACAAGCCAGATGACTAGACTAAAACTCTTGAGAGTTCCTCTTTGAACAAGGCTGCCACTGAAGTGTGAAGTGTCTTGAGGGAGCGGTTTCTGGCACTGAAGTCTGAGCAGATTACGTTTGTCCCTTTGCTTCCGACACCGGGCTTTCATTTGAAGGTGATCTCTGTTCCGTATGTTTCTCCATTGTAGGAGTATCTGGATCGTGAGGAATTTTCTCCAAGGATCGTCAGTACTCCTCAGGATAGATGTGTCTCCTTCCTTCCTCATTTTTCTCCCTTGAAGTAGTTGTAATTCTGGTGTATTCCTAGGTTGTTCCACCTTTGCCATTTTATACCTCTCCCCATTCTTCACCTCCAGCATAGTTTCCCCTTTCTGGGCCCGATCCTTCCTGCTCTCCACCTTTTCTTTAGCTACATCATGTCCCTCATTTCTTTCCCACCAGCTTATTGCTAATACTGTTGTTTGGGTTTCCTGTTCTGTTGGTGTGATAAAATTCCCTGGCAAGAGCAGCTTAAGGAAGACAGGGTTTATTTTAATTCACAGGTCCAGGTTACAGCCCATTGTACCAGGGAGGGCTTGGGAGAACTGGTGAAATTATATCGCAGGGAAGAGGAGAAAGGAATGAATTAACACATGCATGCCATGCCAACTTCTTTCTCCACTCAAACACCTCAAGACACTCCCACCCCCACCTAGGGAATGGTGGAACTCACAGTGGGCAAGGCTTCCCGAAACACAGACAGGTTATGGGGTGAATTAGAAGGTAGCTTAGTGTTAAGGCACTTTAATATGATTGTTTTGTTCCCTATTACCAAAATAAGCCATGCTCACTGTTAATGAAATTAATCATTCAGATACAATTATGAGCATTTCATGTGTATCTTTCTTGACATACACATATATAAGTATAAATCATAGTTTTATAATATCCAGCATTTTCTCTGTTATGCAATCTTTCCATGTCAAAACTATTGATAAAAATTACTCTGTTCTTTCAAAATTTTTTTTTATATTTTTATAGATTCATTTATATGTGTATGAGTATTTTGCCTGCTTGTATGTCTGTACCATGTGTATGCCTGATGCCCTTGAAGGTCAGAAAAGGGCATTGAATTCCCCTGGAACTGGAGTTACAGGTGGTTGTGAGCTGCCATATGGATGCTGGGAACTGAACTTGAGTTTTCTGCAAGAACAGCAAGTGCTCATAACTGATAAACCACCTCTTCAGTACTCCTTGACCCTTTTAGAGACAGTCTTAATGTAGCCTTGGCTGCTCTGAAACTCCCTATGTAGACCAAGCTAGCCTCAGACTCAGAGATCTGCCTGCCTCTGCCTCCCAGGTACTATTCTGTTCTCTAGATAAATCATAATTTCCTTACTCTTATCCTGTTACTAGACAGTTATCTTCCCTTTTTTTCTATCAAAATCATGTCAAGTTTTATTATACCTAATTTTTACATATCTGAGTGTTGCCCAAGAATATCTTCAGTCTTAAAATGGTAGCAAAAGTAATTTTTGCTTTTTTATACTTTATATATTTATGCGACAGACTTCATTTTAGAATGCAACTAGCTCAGAGCAGTTCTGTGGCCTGAAAACCCTGTTTGGAAAAGTGCTTCTTGTCCTTTGCCTGTTTGGCTAATACCTGAGCACAAGGAGAAAGGAGCAAAGGAAGAACTGTGCCCTAGGCAGCTGAAGATGCATGGCGCCACCTTGCTCATGCTTTGCCATAAAGTTAGTCCTCCCAAAGGAATCCCTGTAAATACTTTGATCATGAAACATGGATTCATTCAAGTAATTGAATGACTGTTGGGACGTGTCTGCAGCTGTAGGACTAAGCTCTGTCTTACACTCATTATCAACCCCGTTTCTCTGGGGTTTTTTTTTGTTGTTGTTTTTGTTTTTATTCTGCGAGTGTCTTTGAGTAATATTCTGCTCACTTCTCCATAGTACATGGAATCTCAAAGTAGTTTTAATTTGCATTTCTCTGTTGGCAAAGGATATTGAACTTTTTTTTCATATTTCTTCTGAGAACTTTTTATTCAACTTATTAGGCCCATATTTTAGAATATTTGAATTTTGGTGTTTTCATTTTTGCAGTTTGTACATTTCAGATATTAATACCTATCTAATACTAAGTGGTGTATAGTCGACGACAAAAGTTTCATCTCATTCTTTGGGCATCTTGTCACTCTGCTGATTGTGTCCTTTGCTCTGAAAAGGCTTTTAAATTTCGTGCAATCCATTTGTCAACTGTTGGGGCTTATTTCCTGTGCTGTTGGAGTCATTTCTCAGAGCCCCTGCCCAGGTCCACATCTAATGGTACACTCTAGCAGGTCTTAAAGTCTTTGATTGGTTTCACATTGATTCTTTCATGCAGAGTGAAAGTTGGGGATCTAATTTCATTCTTCTGCATGTGAATATCCAGTTTCTTCAATGTTGTTTATTGAAGACTTTCCCCTGAGGTATGTTGTCAAAGATTAGATGGCTGTGTCTTTGAGGGTTTATTTCTGGGTCCTCTCTGTGTTCCACTGTCTGTTTTTGTGTGTTTCCTCCAGCATTGTTCCTCTGCTTAGAATTGCCTTGGGTCTTACCTCTTTCCCCACAAGTAACTTCTGTGGACTCTCTTGCAGTTGGTGTCTGGCTTTATTCTAGCATGACCTGATATGATACAAGGAATTATTTCACTTCATTTGTATTCGTACCTTATCTCTTCTGACTCATTGTGATTTGAAATGTACTTTTTCAGGTATCAAAACAGCTGTGTCAAGTTGGTTGAAGCTTCCATTTGGTGGTTTTATTTCTGTCCTTCAATTTTTTCCCATTTATTAAAAATAGATTGTTTTCTTACATAATATATTCTGATTATCATTTCTTCTCATCTGCTTCTTCAACCTCCTCCTCCCCTCCTCTTCTATTCAGATCCACCCCCTTTCTGTCTCTCATTAGAAAACAACAATACTAATAAAATAAAATAAGATAAAACAAAAACTAACACATCAGGATTAGACAAAACCAACAGAAGGAAAAGAGCCCAAGAGACGGCACAAGAAACAGAGGCCCACTCATTTGCAGGAATCCCATAAAAACACTAAACTGGAGACCATAATATGTATACAAAGGACCTGTAGGGTAAAAAAGAGAGAAGGAAAAATACATAAATAAAAATGAAAAATAATAAGATAAAATTAAAACAAACAAACCACACCGGAAGAGCCCTGACATGACAGGGAACCTCCAAAGATACCGCTGAGTTCATTTCCTGTTGGCTCTTTCATGTTGAGCATGCAGCCTATTCTTAAGAGTAGTTTGTTTCCCCAGTGACACTCCGTTGGAGAAAACTAAGTTTTCATTTGCAGGTGGTTATCAATTGGAGATTATTTCTGGGTTAGAGAATGCATGGGGGGCATGCATTCCCTTTTCCTTTCAGCTGTGGGACCCCAGAAGGTGCAGTCCTGTGTAGGCCTGATACATGCTGCCTCAGTCTCTGTGAGTTCATATGTGCATAGATCCTGGTGATTTAGAGGGCCTTGTTTCCTTGGTGTCCTCCATCCCCTCTGGCTGTTACACTCTCTCCATCTCATCTTCCTCGGGGTTCCCTGAGCCCTGAGGGGAGGGAGGTGATAGCAACATCTCATTTAGGGCTTAGAGTGTTCTAAGGTCCCTCACTCTCTGCATAATGAGTGTCTGGCTGTGGGTCTCCGTTTTTGTTCCCATCTGTTGTAGGATGAAGCTTCTCTGATGATGGCTGAGCAAGGAATTGATCTATGAGTACAGCAGAATGTCATCAGAAGTCACTTTATTGCTATGTATTTTTTAAGTTCTTAGAACAGTAGTATTTGGTTTTACCCTAGGTCTAGTGTCAGGTTCTTGGTTACCCAAGCAGAGTCAGGTACGGGTTCCATCTAATGGAATGAGCCTTAAGTCAAACCAGATATTAGTTGATTATTTCTACAAGTTTTGTGCCACCATAGCACTAGCATACCATGCAGGCAGGACATTATTGTCCATCTAATGGTTTGTGGCTGGCTTGGTTTTTACGTTTCTCTTTTGGTAGTGTGCAGAGTACCCTCCTGTACCAAAGATGCTAGAACGCAGGGGTGAAGGCTCTATGCAGGCACCAGCTTGACTTCTCCTTGTTCACTGAGTGGTGTAGGTGGTGTCTTCAGCAATGGGGCCTTGCCATCAGTTTGTGGAGAGCAACCTATAGTCTTGGCAACAGACTGAGTTTTGGGGGATTCCCATGGGATCCCTTTGCCTAACAACCCAATTATCTGTAACCCAGTCTGGGACCAGAAGCTTCATTTGGTGACAAGAGATGGTTAGCTGGGGCTCTGTCTCCCCCATTATTTAGTGATTTCATTTAGATCACCTTCATATATGTCTATATTTTAGAAAGCTTCTACTGTATTAAGTTTCTGAACCACCCCTTAAATGGTCCTTTAACTGTCTCTTGCTATATTCCCTTCCTCATCCTCTTCTTCACTCCTCATATCCAATTGATCCTCTTATCACAGTCCCCTCAACAACCCCCTATCCATCCATAACTATCTATTCTATTTCTCTTTCCTAGGGAGATCTATCTGTGCCCCCCCCCAAGCCCTTTATTCTATACCTACCTCTATGGTTCTACAGATTGCAGCTTTATTATCATGGACTTAATAGCTAATATCCACATATAAGTGAATACATAGCATATTTGTCTTTCTGGGTCTGGGATACCTCACTCAGGATGATTTTTTTCTAGTTCCATCCATGTTCCTGAGAATTTCACTTCCAGGCCCTCTGGCTTTTTGAGTCTCCATGGAGAAGTCAAGATTTGTTCTAATAGGTCTGGCATATGTTACTTGGATTTTCTCCCTTGTAACTTGTAACTGTTGTGGAATATTATTTTAAAGTGTATTGCATTTTTTTTCCTACTGCTTTTGTTAACAATGCAAAGATGTGTTAAATTTGTTTGATTAAATAAAATTAACATGTGAGCAGGAGACTGAGTCAGGAAGTAGCTGACAGGAAGTAGTAGGGAGGAACCACATGTAGCTAGAGTTCTTAAGTGGGTACTAAGCAGAAGGATGGTTGGGTATTTTGGAAGATGCCAGCAAAGGGAGAAGGTTAACTACTTGCCATTCAGCTTCTCTGAGCAAGCAGAATTCTACTTCAGTCTTTGAATTGTGAATTCTTTAGAGGGATAGAGATCTAGATAAAGTTTCCCTTAGTAGCTTTGGAAGACCGGTGCCTAAGGGAACAGAATTCCCTCAGGCTGCAGCCCTTTGGCCAAGCCGCTGCTGATAGGAGCGGAGTTACAATCTCCGATTAAGACAGCCTTTGCTTAAGGGGCAGCCACTGTAAATAATAATAATAATAATAATAATAATAATAATAATAATAATAACAGTTAACAACAATTTAGCATTCTTTCTTTGTTCTGTATGTTTAATGTTTTATTATGTGCTGAGTGGGGCTTTCTTTTCTGGTCTAGTCTGTTTGGTGTTCTCCATGATTCCTGAATTTTGATAGGCGTCTTATTCTTTAGGTTATGGAAATTTTCTTCTATGGTTTTGTTGAAAATATTTTATCTAGGGGCTGGAGAGATGGTTCAGATCTTAAGAGCACTGGCTACTCTTCTGAAGGTCCTGAGTTCAATTCTCAGCAACTACATGGTGGCTCACAACCATCTATAATGGGATCTGGTGCCCTCTTCTGGCCTGCAAGCAAACACTCTAGCAGGATACTATGTGCATAGTAAATAAATAAATAAATCTTAAAAAAAGACAAAAAAAAAAAAAAAAGGAAAAAAAATATTTTGTCTGTCTTTGACCCAGATTTCTTCTCCTTTTTCTGTTCCTATTCATAGATTTGGTCTTTTCATGTTGTCCCAGATTTCCTGGATGTTTTGTGCCAGAAGTTTTTAGATTTAACATTTTCTTTGATGGAGGTAGCCATCTTTTTATTCTATTGTGTTTTCAATGCCTGAAATTCTCTCTTCCCTCTCTTATATTTTGCTACTGAGACTTGCCTCTGAGGTTCCTGTTCAAGTTCCTAAATTCTTTATTTCTGGATTTCCCTCACTTTGGGTTTTCTCCATTGATTCTATTTCCCTTTTAGGGTCTTGAACTGTTTTATTCATTTCCTCTCTATTTTAAGTGCTTTTTATTGTGCTTCAGCTATGTGGCTATACTCAGGACCTATCATGGTAAAGCTGCTGGACTCTAGTAGAGACATACTGTCCTGGCTGTTTATTGATTGTGTTTTTATACTTTCCTGCAGACATCTGAGTTTGGGAAGTTTGTAATTCTAGTTGCTAATTACTGGTCTTGTCTTTGTTGGGTGAGTCCCTTGGTTTCTGTTGGCCTTCCTGGTTCTTAGGGGAGAGTGATGGCTGTGTGTTGCCTGGTAGGAAATTCTTCTGGGATCCTGATAGGGATGGCCACAGGGGATTCCAGGTCAAATTTGTTCCTAGGTATTGGGAGCTGACACTTGGGAATAGGGATGGGGTCGGAGGGGGGTTTAAGGGGTCCACGGGAGAAATAAAAGCTGGGTGTTCCACCAAGATGTACTTAGTCCCCTGGGAATGGGGGCAGAGAGTGAGGAAGAGACCTTAGCAAGTGATCTGCTCCAGAGCTGGGGATGAGACTGGGGGACTGGATATGGAGGAATAGAGGAAGAGGGAAGGCTTGGAGCCCTCCTACCTGATCCACTGCCTACTTGTGTCTCAGTCATGCTTGGTGGGTGGGCTTCCCAGCTAAAGCCTACTGGAGTTGGTGGCTTTGGTAACAGGAAGGCTGGAAGAGCCCTGTGCAGGGTGCCTGGAACCATAGGGCCTGGAAGAGGCAGGGTTTGAAGCCAGGTATGTGGCTTTAGAACTTGTGCCCAGCACCTCTGAACTGTTAAGTGTTAATTGTGTTAGAAGGTTCAAAGGTGGTTTGGGATTCCTTATCTCTAACATTAAAGAAAGGACAGCCATTGGGGTATTTTATGTTGAAATTTGTTTATTGTGTTGAGACAAGTAATTTCTGCTGCTCAGAATCACCAGTGAGGTCATCTTAACCCTTTGGCATTGCAACTGTCAAGTCAAACTAGAAATCTTAACTATTTTACCCTGTGTCTCTGCATGTCCTTATGCCTGCTGTTCTTCTGCCTTGCTACATGAACCTTGGGTTATAGATTTTCCTCCCAGTAGGACTTTGGATAAAAATTTAAGATTGTGTGTTTTCCTTATTAGGAGTTTTTTTAGTTGAAACTTCTTCTTTCTACCCTTTGAGGTATATTTATTGTTTTCTCTGATATTGTCTTATGCCTATTATTATGCCTTCCAAGTGACTATTAAAGCTTTCTATCTTCCTATAAAATAGTTAACCGTGAATACCTTTTGTGTGTGCAGTTTCTCAAAGCCTTTCAGAATCACAGGATTCTTTCAAATACTAATTACTGCAAATCTGCTGTCTGTGTAATGCTATCCGGCCAGCAGCTGCTTCGTATGAAGAGAGACTAAGAGCTCTTTTTGGTTTTGTTCATTTAAAATCATTTGCTTCGTATTTAATATCTGCAGAGAACGCAGTCACATCCCAGTAGAATGTGCTGTTGTGAATTTTGGATTGTTTCCATGGGTTCCGCCTTACATCTGCATGGTGTTTAAAGCCAATGCTTCCTTTCTCTTCACAGTCATTCAGGGCCTCTTGCCTCATAATCCAATGTCATGCTGAATGACAGAAAATTGAAGTTGAATTTATTTGACTATAGAGAAGGACTGCACAGAACAATACACTTATTTAAGAACTCCTTGCCTCAGAAACTGAAGGAGCTGTTTTGCGCAGGTGGCTTAGACTCTCTGCTGCTTATCCTGACTATGTTCCTTTATTTATTAAAGACAGGAACTGGGCATTCTGCTTCTGAAAACAAAGGGCCCTGCTATCTACCAGAACCTTTAATAAGCCTGTGTGATGCTTACACATCATTCAGAACCAAAGAGACACATCCTATGTTTTTGTTTTTTAAAATATTCCTTAGGACTTCCTGATTACAAAAAAATACTACCAAAAAATGAAAAGCAGCCATGAAAATATATAAATCGACTCCCAATAACACACCAGGGGGCTTTTTACATTGTGAGTTATTTGTAATGAATTGAGTTTCCTCCGCTCTAGGTGATATCTTTTCTCCTTAAATAAAATACTTTCGTGGTTGGCACTGCTTATGGTTTTGTTTCTGTTTACTTGGTGCGACAACCTTCATGGTTCTTGTTTTACAAGGTGAAACATTTATTTACTTTACCAATATTCAGAGCTGTTTTAAGACATGTGGCAAACAGTCATGGGGACAGTGTTTCCTCTGCTGGTTCTGCACTGTGACCCAAAGGCTCACTCACCTATGTTTGTCCTGAAAGTGAGAAGAGAAGAGAAAAGCATGGTAAAGAGCCACAGAAGTTCACAGTTCTGTCATTACCCATGCATAGGGTCCTTGGCATGCTTTGTCTCAGTGGAAACCTGGTCAGTTCTGGAACTCTGGCACATCTGTATATTCAAGTGTGAGCCTTAGAATACTTTTTAATGTTACCAGAGTGAGCTTGAATTAGTGGCTCTTTTCAGCATCTACTATTCTACTAACTCTCAGGTAATTGAGAATTAATTACATAAAATTTACATACAAAGTTACAGTTCTTTGGGGATTTATTTTAAAGCTAATCAGTTTTAACTATAGCCACACTTAGAAATAATACAAAATTTATCCCATGGGCTCAGATCCATGCTTAATCTAGTTTATGATTCTATCCTGACAGAAGTACAAGGAGCATTCAACAAGAAAACAAACTTGTCCTCAATGTTGTCAGCTCCATAAAATTAGTCACAAGGACACCATGTCTTTCTAGCTTTCATTAGTAAAACAATATTACTCATTTTGTAAAGTGTATCTCCTTAGAAGTCCAGAGACTACAGCTGGTCTAGACAACACTCACCACACTTCTTTGACAAATATACTGTTCACTTGTGGCTTTTATGTTTCGAGAGTCATTGTGAGCAAGAAAGACTTTAGGCTCAGACAGGACTCAGTGAATCACGTGACAGCTTGTTGAGTCAACTTTAGGAAGCCAATCACTTTCCTCTTTCCACTTGGAAAAACCAAAATACCTGCTTCCTCCTCTGGTAACTGTGCCACAAATGAAATAATGCAGAGAAAGGCTCCATGCTCGGCACTTGGACATAGGATGCCCTCAGTGAACACCAGCTCCTGCCTCTTTATTCTCCAGAGACTGCGTCAAAACCTGCCGGCAGAGTGTCTGACCCACAGGAGCTTAATAACAATGACATGGTACAGACCATTCAAAATAAGGCTTCTGGGCTTTGAAAGATTTTTACCAAAAAGTATATTTCCTATTATTTTCTCTTCCATTAATGGGAAAAAGTGTACCCTGAAAATATCATTAGTAAGTCGGGAATTGAATCTTGTTTTGAGGAGTCTTCCCCTCAGCAGACTTAAACATCTTCAGAAAGTTTAGCAGCTGGCTGATTGATTTCTGATTTCAAGAATAGGACAATGGACCCAGAGGATCTCTCTCTCTCTCTCTCTCTCTCTCTCATTCTTCATTTGGAAAATAAGACAGTTCGAACTTGTCTAGCATTTTGAAGGGATAAAGTTAATGCATGTGAGGAGACGTTGGTCAAAGCAAACAGACATTTCATTTAAATAGGTGGTGAACTTAAAGGACTGTTGTGCAGCATGGTCATTATTAGTTAATAACATCATCAAATAATTTTAAGAGTAAATTTGAAGTGTTCACACCTCAAAAAAATAAGAATTGGTGTAGTACATGGGTTAATAATAAGCTTGACTTATTCATTCCATACTGTATCCATGTTTCAAAATATGATGTACATGATAGACACAAAATTTTATATGTTCATTAAAATAATTAAAAATAATGTATTTGAAAACACTGAGATAAACAAAGGTTTTAATATAAATGCCTGGTAAATCTTTATGAGAACATTTGTTTAGAATGAATTTGCTTCTGATTTGAGAAACTAGCCCATTGTTTAAAAAAAAGAGAGATAAAAAAGCATGTTGAAGATTTAACAGAAGTTTGGTGATGTGCTTTTTATGGTGCTGCATAAAAAATTTCAAGTTTACTATTAAAAATAGGTTAAAAGTAGGATATTAAAACACTTGAGGTGGCTAGAACATTAAAAACTTTACAATTCCCTTGTTTTGAATGTCTCTTTTCTGTATAAACTATTAAGTCTATTTTGTGTAGTCTCCTTTCATACCTTAAATTATTTCCAGAGTGTTAAATACCCACAGGCTGTCAGTGGAGTGGGGTTCAGACCACACTTTCATAGTCGCCTAGTGCCAGGACTCTGGTAAGACAAAACTCTATACACATTACACATGGCTTCTTGAGTAACTCTTTTCAAATACTTCCTTAATTTCCTAGATGAAGACTGCGTGGAAGTCAATTTCCCAAAGTATTCTCTTGTCTTTTAAAGTTATTAAAATGCCTTTTAGATACTACTCAAGAGTTAACAAACTCACAAACATGCGCCTGGCATATGATTTGTCTATTTCATTTCTACCCAGAAGACTCAGTTGGTTTGGGAACAGAAAAGGGAGCTCAGACAGCCAAACATTTTAAGAAGTAAGCCAAATGATCAGAAATGTCTGGAGTATGCCAGCCACACGAATTTCCTTTGAAAACACTAGAAAGGTTAGCTTGTTAGGTGTCTATAAATTAGCATGATGGTAAGGAGAGAAAGGGCCAAGACATATGAGGTATGTGGAGTGTTGTGTGGACCACGAGCATGTTGCTTAGAACCATACAGGCAATGTTCTTTGTGTTGTTCTTTGGAAACTAAAGGGAAACTTCAGAAGAGCTTGATTTAGTTTGTGAAAACACCTCGACCCTGGTATACTAATGAGCATGCTGTGTCGTTTCAGACCTACAGTGTCAAGTAGATGCCCTTGGGTTGAGACTTCAGAAGACAGTGATGGAGCTGGACAGCTGTAAAGAGACGCTCATGTAAGGTGCAATATTAAACAGCTCTAAGAGGGACTTGCCCATTGATGTGTCCCAAAACAAAGACTTTGGAAAGACCCAGTGTGTCGTCTTTGGGCAATGGTTGTGTAGGTGATGGTCTGCTGTGGCTTCTCTTGGCTCTCTTGTGGCCTACATTAAATATTGAAGGACCTGTCACCATTTTATGTCAGTAAAGTATTTTTGTCTCCCCGTATAGAACTTATGAGTTGTTTCTCAGCCTCTTGGCTATAGTCAAGTATAGAAGTTACCTAGCATATCAGTGATTTCTCTAGATGTTCAGATGAAGTAATTATCTCATTTTTCCCTTGTATTCATTTCTTTACTGTCTACAATATTTAAATTTTCTGAATTGTTATTTCTTAAAATATCTAATTTTAAATTCAAAACAGAGTGCTTTTGAAATGTTGACTATGTTTTATGAAAATGAGGAAGAATCATTGGAAAGCAAATGATAAGAAAATGACCTTATAACATGTTCAGAGGTGGGAAAATGCTCAGTGGATCAGGCACTTACTGTGTGAAATCCTGTGTTTTGGATACCCAGAGCCCACTTAAAGCGAGGCATGTAGCACCTGTCTATGACCTCAGTGTTTCTGTGATAAGATGGGAGCCAGAGGCAGGAGAACCTCTGGAAGCAACGCCAGCCTGGTGTTAGCAAAGGCCAGAACAGAGACCCTATCTCAAACATGTGCCCCATGACACATACATGACACACATATGCCTCTACACACACAGAGACCCTATCTCAAACATGACGGAAGATAAGGACCTGTACATGAGCCCCACGACACATACATGACACACACATGCCTCTACACATACAGAGGTTTGCATCATACACAGAGAGGGGGAAGAGGAAGAAAGAGGGGTAGAGAGAGGAAGAGAGAGAGGGGAAGAGAGAGGAGGAGAGAGAGAGGAAGAAAGAGAGATGCGTCATACACATATAAAAAGTACCCAGAACAGTATTTGTTTTAAAAATTAATTTATTACAGGAATTTCAAAGACCACTTTATACATAAACATGTTATATCTATAATTATAATGCTAAAATAAAATGCATATGATCTTTGAAAATAAAGTACACCATTCTATTTCTTGATGTATAATCTGGGAGCTCTGGTTTCAGTTCCTGTTCAGTTCACAAGGCTCAGCCTCATAAATATAAATATTTAGGATGCTTAGCGACCAAATGTTTGTGTTGACCATGGCTGTTCCTAAGAACAATGTGTTTAATCAAATACTGAACGACATAAAAAAGAACAAAGTCCAGAAATGTCCAATCAAATTAGTGGCTAGTTAGATTATTTGTAGCAAGGGTTTTGTTTTAGAAAAACAAGAAGTTAATAGAACAGTAAGCCCAGAGGTGTGGCTGCCTGTGTAGGATGCTGGGGTGAAGGGATGAGAAGACAGAGTTCTTGATGCTCTTCTTCCCCAGGCATGAAAGTAAGTTCTGGGAGATAAGAAACATGAAAAAGAGACAAGATGGCAATTGCAAAACTAAAAAAAAAAATTCTTGTTCACTCTGTCTGTATCAGAAGAGCTGTGTCCTTATGGAAGTCTTGTGGAGAAAGCAACCTCATCAGACCACAGCTATTGTGTGACATATGCTCCTTTTGTTATTATCATTATTATTGTTGTTGTTACTATGTGTCGTGTGTGTGTGTGTGTGTCTGTGTGTGTCTGTGCGCGCGTGCGTGCGCATGCCATGGCACATGCATAGAAAGAAGTCAGAGAACAGCTTATGCGAGTCGGTCACTTCCCTCCTTTCGTCATGTATGTGCCAGGGATTGAACTCAGGTCCTCAGGCTTAGAGACCTGTGCCTTTACCTCGGAGCCATCTCATTGGCCTGGCATTCATTTCTTGGAGCTCAAGAAGTGGTGGGGGAGGGGGACTAGAGAGATACTGCACTTTCAAGAGAACCACAGTTTGGCTCCTAGTATTCCTATCAGGCAGATCAGAACATCCTGTAACTCTAGATCCAGGGGATCCAACTCCTCTGGACTCTATGGGTACCTGTACTCATCTGCACAGACACACACACACACACACACACACACACACACACACACACACACACACTTTAAAATAGAATCTTAAAAAATTAAGTTTAGAAGTGAAGAGGTCACAGGCCAGGAATAGCACCTGGCCAAGCTGAGAATTTGTGATCATGCCAGAATTTAGCTTATAGGTAGATTCTTGGAAAAGTAAGAGAGATGCCAAATGGAAGAAAAATAATAAAGCTTATTGGTTGCTACACAAACTGAGATTTTTTTCCAGAGTAATTTTGCACAGAATCCTTTGCCTATACCAGGAGCCATTCCATTTAACATTAACACAAGCCCTCTGCTATTTTGTTAATTGTATTTTTATCATCTCTGTAACCTGATACTGAGAAATGACAGGAGTCATGGCAGAGCAGAGCTGAGGAGGAAACATGCTACCTCATGACCATCCGTCACACTGATTGATGGCTTAGAAGTGCCGTATGATTGCAGAAATGCTGTGCTTCTCGACCAGCTTACACAAGTGCTGCTTCCCACCACAGGAGACCGGCTTCGGGGAAGATCGGAGCAAGTACCCACGTTTAGAAAATGTGGGTTATAAACGAGCCACTTAAAACGGTCCCTAGTGTTAGAGGCCTTGCTCTGCGCATGTCTGAACCTCTTCTGTCTGTGCCCCACCTGCTTTCTGTTTCCTCCCTGCAGTAAATGGGGTGGGGGTGGGGAGCACTGGGATCAAAGCCCAGCAGGCCTCGCTGTGCTCAGAGGTCAGAAGGTCCCTACAGACATTATTTTTTAAAAGGTTAGAACTGAATTTGTGTTTTGACCAATGAAAAATTTGAAGTCGAAATAATTTACTCAAAAATCTGATGTGCAGGGGGCAGGAGAATTGGCTCAGCAGTTAAGAGCAGTTATTGCTCTTGCAAAAGACCAGGGTTCAGGTCTCATGCCCTACATGGTGCCTCACAGCCATCTCTAATTTCAGTTCCAGGGGATCTAGTGCCCTCTCCTGACCTCTGAAGGACACTAGACACAAGTCACATACATACGCACACACATACATACATACATACATACATACATAATACTCCTACACATAAAATAAAATAAATGAGTCTAATTTTTTACAAAATCTGATTAATAAATTAGAGATTTTCTATACATACTCAAACCTCTTTGGGCTTTTTGAAATTAGAAAATGGTATAGGAGCTTTGTTTAAAATTTTAATCCTGACTTGTTGGTGCTAGGAATAGGAGTAACCTTTATTTATTCAATTTAATGTAATTCTTTTGTTGTTTAAGTTGTTTTAGGGCTGAGGGTATAGTTAAATAGTAGAGAACCTGCCTTACATGTAGGAGGCCTTGAGCTTGATTCCTAGCACTATAAATTAAGTAAAACAAAAATAAAGAATAAACATATGCTTTTAAAAGTAGTTGGATGTAGTTTTTGTTGTTGTTGTTTTATCATGGAAGGAAGGAGCAGTCCATAAATGGATGGAATTGGCTAGCTTTTCGGCTGTTTTGTGTGTTTTTGAGATAGGGTCCCTTGTAGCCCAGGCTAGCCTGGGACATGCCAGGTGGCAAAGAATGACCTTGACCTTCTGATCATGCAGCTTCCATCTCCTAAGTGCCAAGTACTGGGATTACAGGCATGCTCAGTTTTATGCGGTGGTGGGGATAGAACCAGAGCTTCATGCATGTTAGGCCAGTGCTCTACCAGCTGAGCCATATCCCCAGCATTGTCATGGGTTATAATTAACAATTGATTTTTATTTTTATCAGTTAGGAGGCTTTGGCTACTGTCACTGAAGTGAATTAATGACTGATTTGGTTGATCCAGAGGCTCAGCAATATTATCAAGGATTTTGATACTCCCGTGTGTTAGTTAGGGTTTTATTGCTGTGAAGAGATACCATGACCACGGCAACTCTTATAAAGGAAAACATCTAATTGGGGCTGACTTACAGTTCAGAGGTTTAGTCCATTATTGTCATAGTAGGAAGCATGACAGAATGCAGGCAAACATGGTGCTGGAGAAGGAGCTGAGAGTTCTACATCTGGATCCACAGGCAGCAGGAAGAAAGAGAGAGACATTGGGCCTAGCTTGGGCTTCTGAAACCCCAAAACTCACCCCCCAGTGACACACTTCCTCCAACCAGGCTACACCTCCCAATATTTCCATTCCTGTGAGCCCATGGGGGTCATTTTTATTCAGACCACTACTCCTGTCTCCTTCCTGTTGCCTTCAGCATTGGCTTCAACTAGATTATGGCCCCTTGTGCCTAGAATGTGGCTGCAGCCAATTCTGTGGTAAATAAAAATATCTAGTGGTAAAAGAACCTGTAGGAAATCCCCCAAACAGCCCTCTCCCCTTTTCTGTTTGTCTGGAGCCCATTCCATCCTCCCTGTTAAATGAATTACTGGCAAGAGGAACTGGACTGCCAAAATGAGCCTTGACCTAGCAGTGTCTGTCTTGATGGGTGAGATTCTGAGACAAGGAAGAAAGCTGCAATGGATGTCACAAGGAAAGCAGCAGCGTGTGCTCTGAAAGTCGGTTATAAAACTTTCTAGAAATTCTGTCTTTGTCATACTATCTACATAATTAAGGAAGGACCATACCAAAATAATAAAAGCTAAGAAGGCTGTGAAGTGCAGTTTTATAGCTAGCCCTGGTGGTGCAGGCCTATAATTCTAGCTGCTCAAGAGACGAAGGCAGGATGATCACAAGTTAGAGAGCCAGGAACAAACATCTTTTCACTGCAGGTGAGGAACGTACTATCAATCAAAGAAAGGATACCATCAATCTCAAATTGGTGAAATGAACTTCTTGGGGTTACTTTTAGGAGCAGAAAGGACTCAAAGACAGCTGCATCACCAAAAATCTACCTCAGCACGGGTGACAGCTCACAGAAACTGGAAACCTAGAGTACAGTGCACAGCTTGCAGGCAGCTCAGTAGGTTGGAGAGTGTCTTTTCCAGATGCTTAGTTATCTGAGCTTCTTTTAGGTAGCTTAGTTGGTCTCTGCCTCTTCCAAGAGCTTAGCTGATGTACTAGTCAGGGTTCTCTAGAGTAACAGAACTTACAGAATTAATCTCTTTCTCTTTCTCTCTCATATATATATATATATATATATATATATATATATATATATAGAGAGAGAGAGAGAGAGAGAGAGAGAGAGAGAGAGAGAGGGGGGGGGGATTTATTAGAATGACTTACAGGCTGTGGTCCAGCTAATCCAGCATTGGCTGGCAGTGAACAAAATGTTCAAGAACCCAGTAGCTGCTCAATACAATGAGGTTGGATGTCTCAGCTAGTCTCCAGTATATGCTGGCATCCAGAAGAAGTAGGCTCTCATGCCAAGGAAGGGATAGAATTGCTCACAAAGAAAAAAGGCTTCCTTCTTCCATGTTTTATATAGCTTCCAGCAGAAGATGTAACCCAGATTAAAGGTATGTCTTCCCACCTCAAGATCTGGATTAAAGGCTTGTGTCTTCCTACCTAAAAAAAGATCTCGATTAGAAGCAAATCTCCTTACTTCAGATTAAGCAAAATTCCCTCACAGGTGTGCCCTCTGTTTTTGGATTTTAGTTAATTCCAGATGTAGTCCAGTTAACAACCAAGAATAACCATCATAGCTGTTTTGCCTCTTTCAGGTAGCTCAGCATGTCTGAGAATTTCTTTCTATCATTATGGTTTATATACACTTGGGCAGGGAAGGTGCTGGTGAATCTGGTCAGTTTTAGGGACTTCCTGAATCTTTTAAGTTGTTTACTTCCAAAGCTTAACTAGTTTTCCTGCATGGTGGAATGTTTCACTTCCCTTTAGAACATCCTGTATCTTAAGGAACTTCTCTTCAAGATCGAATGTTTTATCTGGAAGGAAATTGCTATACAACAGTGGGCTACAGAGTGAGTTTAAGACTAGCCTGAACAACTTAACAACACTGTGTATCAAAATGAAAAATACAAAAAGGGCTGAGGATAATGCACAGTGGTAAAAAAAACTTGCCTGTCATGCATAAGATCCTAGGTATCATTTTTAAAATATGCATATGAGGATATGAAATATATTTGTATTATCTTCAAATAAATATCAACTGTATGCACATATATCAGGATACATATGTACATATATATGTATATATGATATATACAGTATGTATATATTTATCAACATAAAGACAAGTAAATAAGACTACAAGAATGACTGCCATGAATGAGAATTATTCAGGAACTTCTGAAAGCTGACACATAGGACAACAAAAGAACTGACTCTATGAAGGCATGAACAAGAGGAAAGCCAGTTGTATATACTGGCAATGGTAGACATGCAATAGGCAGGATCTTTCTTAGCACCCATTAGGAAGTCAAGGCCATGAGACCTAGTGAATCCTGAGGAGTTTGTGAAAACTCCCCTAGACACCCCCATTTGACGGGATTCATCTTGGCATATAATTTGGGGTAATCACATACCCTGCATTTTCTGATGTAGGTTATATGAGGAGGAACAATTAAGCCAGATAACCCATCATCAAAAGCCTCCAGTCAGCCAAGATAGCGTTGCATGTAGAGACCAGAATCTGAGAGCCACAGCCAAGACAAAACTCACACCCGCAGCAGATAGCAAACTGCCCCTTCACCTCACCCCCAAAAGTAAACAGAGAATTGTAAGGCTAAGTATGAACACAACAGAAACTAAGTGTATGGCAAAAACTCTTCTAAGCCCCGTCCCGCCCCTCAAAGTGACTAAGAGTTCAGGAAGTAAACCTTTAACACCTTAAGAAACTCAAATTAGCAGACAGAAGACATCAAAGTTATAATTGATATCCACTAAGTATATTCAGAATTATATCTATCAAAGAAAAAAAATAATTATTATGAAAAACAAACTATTAGGAATTGAGAAATTAAACATGAGACCATAAAAATTATCCTTTTCATGTTAAATATGAATGCACACACTTGACATTGGTTTAAATGAACTGAATAAATAATTAGAATTATTTACAGTTCTCTGCCAAGAATCCATAGGAGTAAGAATGAGGTTTGTGCAGAATCTTACTTCACTCAGTATGCTTATATATTTCCTGAAGATTGTGTTATTTTCATGAATTTAGCAACAGGAACAAATTCATTTAAAATATCTTGGAATTTGTCAATTAGTAACTAATACAGTAGTTGCCCAACACTTATCCACAAGGGCGCTGTGCTTCAAGACTCAGTGCCTAGTGAGGTGTAGTGACAATATTCCTTTAATCACAACACTTGGGAGGTAGAGGTGTGTGGATCCCTGTGAGCTCCAAGCCAATCTGGTCAACATAGTGAGCTCCAGGACAGCCAGAGATTGCAAGACCCTGTCCCAAAAAACAAAACAAAAAGGCTCAGTCCTAAGCCACCATAGTTAGTATTAAGCCCTACACACATGGACATGTGCACATACCACACACACAGTTTTCCCTGTACCTTCTTCCTTCCTTTTATATTGCAGTTATAAAACACCACAACCAAGGCAACGTATGAAAGATGGCATTTAATTGAGCTTACATTTTCATGGTGGTAGAACAAAGGCATGGCAGCAGGGACAGCTGAGAGCTCACAGCTTGATCCAGAAACAAGAAGCAGAGGAAGGGCACACTGGCAAGGCACTGGACTTTTGAAACCTCCAAGTCCACCCCCCAGTGACACACCTCCTCTACCGAGACTATACCTCCTAATTCCTCCTAAACAATTCCACCAACTAGGGACCAAGTATTCAGACATCTAAGCCTATGGGTGCCATTTTCATTCAAACCACCACACCTGTGTACCACTGAAAAGTTTAATTTATGTATTAGACACAAGATAAGATAAATAACTAAAAACAGAGTTATAGTGTAATGAAAGTTATAGGAATGAGCTTTCTCATGTCCTGTTGTACTGTGTTCACTATCTTATGAGATACAAGGCCTACTTGATGAAGTGTGGTGACACTGTGATTTGGTCCTAGGCTGCCATGTAAAGATTACTTACAAGCAGACACTGGGATAAACACAGTAGTGGATCTGACACCTGAGCAGGACTAAGAGAGCTGAAGATGGGTAGAATCAATAATGTGAGCACACAGGAGAAAGAGATGATTGCCCTTGGTGGGATGGGGTAGGACAATAGATTTCATAACAGTAGTAAGGATTCTGTACAACTTAAAACTTACTAATTATCTCTGGAACATTCAGTTTATTATTTTTTTACTGTAGTAGGGCAACAGAAACTTCAGAAAGCAAAGCCACAGACATGGAGAGGGGACCACTGTATGTCTAAAATGGTTACACGTAATACATTTTCTAATTTATGGACCCTTGTAACATGATTATACTTTATTAGCAGCTTTCACTCCTCATTTAACAGTCTGTGCCACAGTAAACTTCTGACCATCTCCATTACTAATTTGTGAATCTCTAGCTTGCCCTCCTAACATAGCTGGACACTCTGTTGTTGGAATGTCTGCTCTTATTAACATATAACTGTTTGTGCTCTGATTTTCCCAGTACCGTTGTGATGACTTGTGTTCATTTTTTAATCTGGCATGCAGGATGTGACCTGGTAGCATCATGCTGTCACTATGTACATCTGCTTGTTACATAATCTGATCTCAAATAGTGTCCTAATTTGCTTTCTATTGCCATGATAAACACTATGACCAAAATTGACTTGTAAAGGAAAGGGTTTGTTTGAGTTTATTGTTTACAGTCCATTATAAAGAGAAGTCAGGGCAAGAACTCATGACAGGAACCTAGAGGTAGGAACTGACACAGAGTCCATGGGGGAATGCTGCTAATTGGCCTGCTCCCCTGACTTGCTCAGCCTGCTTTTTTATAGAGCTCAGGACTACCTGCTACGGGGTGGCACCACCCAGAGTGGGTAGGGCCTTCTCACATTAACCATTCATCAAGAAATGCCACAGATCAGTCTGATGGAAGCATTTTCTCAGCTGAAGTTGCCTCTTCCCAGATGACCCTACTTGTGTCAAGTCAATAAAAAACTAGGTGGTGTCACTGCACAGACAAGTCACTTGGTTGGTCTTACACCACAGGTTGTCTCTAGGGCAGCAGTTCCATCTCATTTCAGTTATTTTATCTTCACCTGGCCTGTGTGGAATCTGCCCTGTGCACTTGAAGATTGGAGACCAGTGGAGTTTATTTGGAGACTCCCTCTCCTAAGCTATCCCCAGGTTTAACCCCTCACTTCCCTGTAGCTGGAAGTTTTCCTGTGTCCTGCCGGTCCTGCAGCCACTCAGACCCAAGTAAACCTACAGAGGCTTATATCAATTATGAATTGCATGGCCATGGCCTATGGCTCAATTTTCTTGCAGCTAGCTCTTATAACTAAACTCAGACCATTTCTATTAATCTATATGCCACCACGTGTTCTGTGGCTTTACCTGTGTGTCATTACATGCTGCTCCCTGGACGGCGGGATGACTTCAATCATATAAGTGTCACTCCATCCCGAGTCATTTTTTTTTCTCTAGATTCCCCTCACTTTTGATCAATTTGTAATATTGATAAGATCTGGTTTGTTCTGTTGTGGGGCTTGTTTGATAATGTTCAAAGTGTTTTCTTCTTGGTTAAATACAGTCTATCTGATAGGTGGTAATTTGGGTATTTAAGTGTATTTTTAAGTAATAATAATATGAAGACTTTAAAACATAGAAAAACATGTTATTTTGAAATAATGCATTTTAACTATTTCAAAATACTTTTGTCTTAGGAAAAAATCTAATGATGCTGATAACTGTCAAAGAGAACTTAGGAAACTGAAGTTTGAGTCTGTTATTTCTGAGTCAAGGTATATACTGCAAATTTTTCATAAGCATTTTAATAACTGAATTTAAACCATATTTCTAAAATCATGTTATTGAGACTGTACATGCCTGTTGTTTTCTTGCTTATATATGTAATACCTAATTTGGACCTCCTGATAGCTCTGTATCTCTGTGTTGTCCATGGTTCCTGTGTCTGCCGACATTGATGTCACTACTTTTTTCTTTGCTGTGACAAAAACAACTTAAGGGACAAGGAATCCGTTTTGGTTCACGGTTTAGGAAGGAACAGTATCAGTCCACATGGCAGTGGGAACATGAGGTGGACGTCATCAGGAAACAGAGATAAATGCAGCCTTTAGCTTACTTTTTCGTCTTCTTTCAGTTCAAACCCCAGCCTATGAGATAGTGTCGCCCACATTCAGGGTAGTTCTTCTTCCTCTGTTAAACCTTTCTCAGAACAGCCTTATAGACACCACCAAAAAAGGATTTCTGTGATGATTCTAAGTCCTGCCAAGTTGACAGGGAGACTAACAGTCACAGCCCCACTCCTTGTCAACTTGACTTCCAAACATTACATCATAACATTCCACGTGGCCCCTGAAGTCTCATTTTCATCTCAGGGTGCAGACCTGCCTTTAAAAAATCCCAACATGGCTCCAAAGTCCAATGTCTATTTGAGACCTAAGGCAGTCTCTTTAAGTGAGCTACTATAAAATAAGAAACCACCAAGTTAAAAACTTCTAATATATAACACCCAGAGTAAGCATTCCCATCCCAAGGGGAGGAATGGTATTGTAGCAAGGTAAGATCTGCCCAAAGCAAGTCAAACCCATCAACACAGACAGCAAATTGTGACAGAATTATCTGGGCTCCGATGGCCTTCCACATCACTGTCCCCCCAAGCATGCCTCCTGCAGTGCATGTAGCCTTTCTCTTGGGCTTTCTGGCCACACCTGTAGCTTTCCTCATCAGACACCCCATGATCCTGGCCTCTACGATACCCTGTGCTCTCCACTGCAGTTTCGGATTTATCTTCACAGCTCTACCCGTAGCCTCTCAGGGTTCCTTGTGGGGAACCAAACCTTCCCACAATTACCTAGCCTCAGCAGCTCTCTGGATTATTTGGGGAAAGCCTCCATGACTCCCTGGGAACCCTGTGTTTTACATGCCTAGAAAACCAGCACCAGGTAGATGGCACTGCCTAGTTCTGCTACCAACCTCTTCCTATCATAACACTCCTGAATCTGAGAAAGTGCTTTCCAAAGCTGTTGTTTTCAAACAGGGAATCCCCTCAGGAGCCTTCTCAGCTCCGCTTCTCTTTTAAGTAAATATGCATTTTCACAAGTCAAAGCTTTTGATGGGGGGGGGGGAGGTGCGCCTTTCCCATTTTCCCACTGGTACAGTTTGCGGCTCCTTTGAGTTGTCTGAATCTCTGGTTACAGATGGTTACAACTGTTTTGTCTGCACTTGCCTGTCAGCAATTTTCAACTGACAGTTTCTTCCCCAAACTGCGTGTTTTTCATGTCATTCTGCCCATGTGTCACTGCTGTCATTGTTGACCTGACCTGAATGAGAACAGTGAGCAGTGATCATGACACAGCCTGAGTGTTATCCCAGCCTCATGTTTTCTCCACCAAACAAATTAGTCTTTTGGTTTTGAATTCAGTCTCACTCAAGTTCCCAGGACATGGGGGTGGGGAAGCCGTGTTCTCTTCCAGAAAATGACATGAATGGCCTCTAGCTCTAAGCTCCTAAGAGATTCCTTTGTGATGCATGTGGGATCTCTCGATGCAGGGTTCCACTCCCTGAATTTCTTGCTCTGTCATTCTGATCTTCCAGTTTTCTACTTGAATGTCCCTTACACTCTGCTTACAGCATTCACAGGCTTTTCTTGCTCTAACTTCCAAACTCTTCCACATTCTTCCCACAAACCAGTTCCCAAGGCCTAAGAACCACATGGTCTATTTATTTCCCTCCTTGGCACCAATTTTCTGTTACTTTTCTTATCGTTGTGAACACAGTACCTTAAAAAAGGCAACTTAAGGATGCAGCGGTTTGCGTTGGCTCACTTTTGAGATGAATACAGCCCAAGGTACAGAATCACGAGGCAACTAGTTACATCATCCAGTCAGGAAGTAAAGAGCGGTGAAATACCAGAATCCTGATTCCTCTTTCTTTTGTCTGGACCTCAGGCCATGGAAAGGTTTTGCCTGCATTCAAAGAGTCTTCCCTCCTTGATAAACCTTTCCAGAAATGCCTTTGTAGACAGACTCAGAATCTGTGGTGGTTCTCAATCCAGCCAGGTTGACAATGAAATTAGTTACCATGTTCTTAACATCTTCGTTTTTAAGTTGTAATTATGTAATTATGATGAAAGTTCTCCAATATATGAAATCATAGCCTAACTGTAAAATCCTTGTATCTAATGTATGCTTGTGATACTTTGTTTCCTGTTCCTTTTAGGCACAATAGGCTACTTAAAGAAAAAGATGACTCTTTAATGACATGTCAACAACTATATAAAACTTTACAGGAAGAGCTGACCACAAAAGAAAGGCAAGAAGAAGACATAAAAAGAAGAATCAACCTTGCAGAAAATGAACGAGAGATGACCAAAGCTCTCCTGCATCAGACACAGGAAGAAATTTTAACACTGAAAAATGAAAGGTACAGTCAAGAATAATTCCTTAAAACTATTTTATCCTTAAATAAGTATCCAATATATATTTGAAACATCAGTGTGGATATTATCATAACATTAAAGTCAGGACTAAAGACACATTTCACATGTAAGTTCATCGGAACTTAAGTCCATTCCCTCACTATGAAGTGATTAAGCTGGATCTCAGCTTGCCCACATTGCTGTGCAAAGGCTCCCGGTTCGTCGAAGCAGAGATGGCGTCTAGGTTGCTTTGCTGTTGGAATTTTACTTGATGTTTGAGCATTTGTAAATATTTGTAACCTCACTCAAAAACTGGTGAATCCTATTTTTAACATAAAAACGTTGGTGTCCTTTTTACCACTTTCCCTTTCATTGGCTCCTCTTCCGTCTGGTCCTTAACTGTCTGAGGCTCTTCTCAAGGTGGCATCAACGGAACTGAAAGCGTTCTGGCCCAGGCTCCCAAGGTACTGTCGTTCTGATCAGTTATCTTTACATGAGCCTTTTCTAGAATTACATCTCAACTCTGCTTTCTTTCATGTTTTAATTTCCTAGAATGACTTTGCTCATTCTTTCTGAACCCTTTTGTTTTAATTGTATATCTAACAGATAGCATAAAACTTGATTTTTTTCCTTGTTGTTGACTTTTAAATTGGGGCATAGAGATTATTCCTTTTACATGTATTGATCTAATGATTACATCCTAGAATAATACAAGCCTTATAAAAACAGAAATTTTTACTTTTTATTATCGTCTGTGCAAAGGAAGCTGATGATTGACTGGCTACTGATTATTACATAATTTAAAAGAAATTTTATTTATTGCTTTTGGTATGAGTGCACATGCATGTGTGTGTGTGCGTGCATGTGTGTGTGTTTGTTGGCACGCATGTCACAGAATACATTTGGAGGTCAGAGGACACCTCTGTGGACTTGGTTCTCTCCTTCCACCTTTATGCAGGTGCCATGGTTGAATTCAGATTGCCAGGCCTTTAGCAATCATTGTGCTGGCCCTCTCCTTTCATTTTAATCTCATTAAAAGATTTTGTTCATGTTGAGTGTTATTTATACATTTTATGAGTTTTTTAGTTCTCCATAATTATAGTTGTTTTCTGAGAATAAATCTGGGGTAGGGCTGCAGCAGTAGATAGCAGGCATATTTAATTACATAACTGGGTTTGTTGCACAGAACTCTCTCCAGCACAGTGGCGGTGGACTATGGGACAGATCTTCACAGTTCTCTAAGAAACAAAGCTCATCTCTGATGCTGCATGGGTTGATTTTATTTCTTCTTCTCTTTGACTAAATACCAACTGCAGAGCTAATGTCACTCACATTCCTTCTTCACCTTGAGATACCAGTAACCTGATTCTTGCAACAATGTTGTCTTTGTACCTACCTGACTCTTCATCAACCCCTTTTCTTCTTCATTTCATGATTATATATATTCAATATTATATATATTTTCTCCTTCATTTCATGATTGGATAGCATATTAGAAGCTGCAACCTTATAAGCAAGAAATGTAAACAAACCAAACTTGTTGGAGGAGTAACTACTGGGAAACTGAGCATGTGTAAGCGTAAAGGAAACTTCTGTATGGACACAGAAACTTCAAAATCACTATAATTTAGACAAACATAGTAGTGTATATTAGAAATATATTACAAATATATACTGATGGCCCTGGGTATGTCAATAACTTCAGAAATGTCCTCCCTGTCTTTATAGTAAGAGTTAATAACCAATGGCCATAGTGATTGCCTATCATCTGAAAGCAGTCATGTATTCTATAGAGAGTGCACAGAATTACAATCCTCAAAAATATACAATGAAATAAATAAAACCTTCGGAAGTCTTTGATTTTAAACCGTGGTCACCTGAGGAATTCTTACATTATATAGGATTCTTTGCTGGGTTAATGAGGCTTATCTAGATGGTTGAGCTCCTTCTACCTTTTAAATCAGTGGTTCTCAACCTCCCTAATGCTGCAAACTTTCAATACAGTTCCTCATGTTGTGGTGATCCCCAACCATAAAATGATTTTGTTCCTACTTCATAACTGTAATTTTACTACTTTTATGAATCCTAATGTAAATATCTGATATGCAGGATATCTGATATGTGGCCCCCAGCGGGGTCATGACCCACAGGTTGAGAACTGCTGTTTTAAATGTTTCTGGAATTCTTCTCTGAGGATTGGTCTAAGTATACATGATTTACATTATCACCAGTGTGATGAACATTCACCCTTTAGGAACAAATCCAAAAAAAACTTAGAAGCAACAGGAAGTAAATAGACATATTTAATGTAGGTGCACTGAAAAGACTCACAGCTGGCCATGGTACACACCTGTAATCCCAGCATGGAAGATGCTGAGGCAGGAGGATCACTGCAAGTTTGAGGCCAGTCCAGGCCAGTCAGGGACACATAGTTTGACCCTGCCTTAAACAACAGCAAGGAATCCCAGTGGTGAAGCAAGGGCTTTGTATTTTGTGGGCTTTTGAGTTGGGCAAACAGATTTACATCCCAGCTTGGCCATTGTTAAGCTTGGGCAACCCAATCATGTTAACCCTTTTCCTTATGTGCAAACTGGGCATACTAATACCAGCTATCCTTTTGTGGATTCTAAAGCATCTAGCACTTTCCTTGTACATTACAGACACTCTGAAGTGTTATTTCTTCTGTTTCATCTTTTTTTAAGACCACTGCATGCTGTGGGATGTCATTCTGTATGCTGTGAATGTGTTGCTCTGATTGGTTGATAAATGAAATGCTGATTGGCCAGTAGCCAAGTAGGAAGTATAGGTGGGATAAGCAGACAAGGAGAATTCTGGGAAGAGGAAGGCTGAGTCAAGAGTCACCAGCCAGACACAGAGGAAGCAAGATGACAAGGCAGAACTGAGGAAAGGTACCAAACCATGTGGATAAACATAGATAAGAATTATGAGTTAATTTAAGTATAAAACCTAGTTAGTAATAAGCCTGAGCTAATGGCCAAGGGGTTATAATTAATATAAGCCTCTGTGTGTTTACTTGGAGAACGCGAGTGGGAGAGATTTGTCCCGACCACCAGCATGCCGGGACACAGGAAAACTTCTACTACAACTGCCTCCTAAAGCATCATTTTATACCCTACTGTTACCATGTAACAAACATTTAGATTCAGTATTACCTGCTTTATTCATAAGATGTAATAATTAATCCTTGGGATGATTCCACTTTGATGTCATTATTAGAGCAGAGCATTACCAAAAGAAGTGCTCAATACTATCTTCAAAAATATAGCAAAATTTTCTCCCTAGACTCACCATTTTCTCTGGTTTTCTATCCATCAACAGCTTTGAGAACAACTCCCTTGCCCAACTTCTTATGCTATCACACACTTGCTGTTTTTAATGGAGGCAGAAGCAGTGGCAAAATCAAAATTATCTCTTTGATTGACAATGTGAAGACATCTCTAAAAGAACAACTTGTGAAATAGGGCTTAAAGCTGTTGTTTTGGCATTCTGGTTTGACGTTTGTTTGCAGTTACATTTTTAACTATAATTAAGGGAATCTAAAATTTTGCATTTATATAAAAATTAGAGTCTCATTTTCTTTGGGGGTCTAAGAATTTAAAAGTTAGCCTTTAAAATAAATACCCTTAATTGCAAGTACATCCTAATTTGCTTATTGTGTCAACACTGAAAATGTTAATTGAAAAGAATCTGGTGAGATTGCAGGGTAGAGGGTTAGAGCTAGCTAGCCACAGCTCCCCTTGAGAAGCCTGCAGAAGGAAGGCAGCATGACACAGCATAGAGAGCCCTGCATTGGCACAAGCTTGTGCTAGCGTGGCCCTTGTGAATCATATCACCTCAGTCGTTAACTCTCTGGTCTTCATTTCTTCTAACAATGAGACTGTTGTATGGGCATATTTCTAAGATAAATTATAAGAACTTGCATCCCCAGCGACAAGAGCAGGCACTTGGTATGTATCTGCTAGCTGGATGAGGTTGTGTTCCATCCTCCTCAAACCAATGATTACAGGATTGAAACTAGGAAGTTCCTCCCAAATTTTCTAGGGCTTCTGGCTTGCTGAAAATAAGAGCTTGGAGTAAAATGGCTGTGCAAGATCCTGATGGAAATCTCCTTTATTTGATTTTTCATAAAACTCAAATTTAGGGCTTAAGTCTATGGCATTTCCTATACTCCTAAAACATCAATATCTCTCAAACCTTCTGAAGAAGTCCAGTATCTACGTGGATGTAGCTTTAGCTTTTTGAGACATGGCTAAAGCATTATAATTAATATTTTTATATTTCCTAATTCCTCTAGGTTTCTAACAAATTGTAGTCAAGGTTGGTCCATTTAGCGTATTTCTATACAAGATTGCTTTCTCTTATCATGGTTATAATCTCAGTGTGAAAGCCCTTCCACGGGCATACTACCTAAGTGTGATTTTTCATTTAGGGAATCAGGATTAATCATCACTACATACATTATTCATTGCAAATTCTGTTCTAATCAAGGATAGTGAGTGCTTAGAACATGGTGCAGAAGCGTTCTCTCTGCTTTGCCCCATTAAAGACTTCTTAGAGCCAGGAACAGGGGCTCAGCAAGAAGTCAGAGAGGTAGAAAGGTCCTTATTCTGGCAACTACAGGTTCAAACAAAATTTCCCTCACAGTTGTAAAGTCATAGGATAACAGTTTACTTAAAGCTCCATGTACTTTGTGGGAGTGTCCTAACAGATTTCACAATTCTTTGTAGTTAGTGAATAATGATCACTTTCTTCACCTCTTTGAACCTGGTCCTGCTCTATTTCAGCTGCTGTAGTCTCCTAGACCTGAAGGTTTTGTTCTGAAGACTGGTGCTTTGTGCATAAGGAGACTTAATAGGGAATGTATTCTATATTTCATGCTATCAAAATTGTGACTGTCCTGAGGGAGACTGGAATTCAAACATCTGAGCTGTTTAGCACTGTATAAACTCACAGCATGACTGCTCCATGATGTGGGTAAAGATTTTATTGTAGATTGAGAGAGAGAGAGAGAGAGAGAGAGAGAGAGAGAGAGAGAGAGAGAGAGAGAGAGAACAGTCATCTGGTAAAGTCCAGAACAGAGAGAGAATGAAGTAGACTGAACATGGCCAGAAGACTGGACCTGGCCAGGAGAGAAGCAGGAGGAGAGAGAGAGAGAGAGAGAGGAGAGAGAGAGAGAGAGAGAGAGAGAGAGAGAGAGAGAGAGAGTATAGAGAAAGGGAGGATAAGGACCAGACAAAGAGAGAGAGTGAGAGGAAGTCAGAGTGCATGGCCCAAATAGTTGGGTTATAAGGAAGTGATAGCTGCTGGGAGGGAAACCTAAGAGCGGGGGACTGTGGGGGGATGGATGAGAAGAAGCATGGACTTTGAAATATATAATGAGTACTTGTGATACTGAGGGAGCCTGGAGACCAGCAAGTGGTTTGGTATGCTGATAAGCACTGCATATAGCCATTTGTTCTATCTGCCCTTTGGAATTTGGAAGAATGGTGTTTCCTTTGGACTTGACAAGTACCAGCTGCTTTACAGCAGAGGTATATATCTAGTGTTACTCATGGACACCATCTAGAAATGCTCATTGGAGATTCTTCACTAACCAGACCTGTTCAAAGAAAAAACTTGGTTTAAGAAATAAAATGAGGGGGTTAGAGAGGTGTCTCAGCAGTTAAGAGCACTTCTGCCCTTTCAGAAGACCAGAATTCAGTTTCCAGTACTCATGTTGGGCAGCTCATAATCACCTGTAACTCCAGTTCTAGGGCATCCTGAGCCTTTTTTTTTTTTTTTTTTTTTTGTGCCTCTGCAGGCACTTACACTCAAGTATATAAACCCACACACAGAGACACACGCACGCATAAATAAAAGTAAAATGAATATTTTGCACCAGAACTCTGCTGTCTGGCCACTTCTAATGAACACATGGACAACCTTGTCTATTCTGTGATCCTGACCTTTTTGATAATCAGTGACATTTTAATTGAAGTGCTCCTTTATTTCTGTTGATAGCTGCTCATTTCTTGATCAAGTTTACTATGATATGATTCTAGGGTTGTACCTAGTTGAATAATATTACTTAAAATTAGACTAGTATATTTGTGTACTCTTGAGTTGATAACAAATAACCATATATTTAGTGTTGAAGGAAACATGTTATCTTATAGTCCTATCTTATCAGAAATGCAAATGATGTTACCACAATGAAAAACACGTTCATCAGAGGGCTAGGAAGAGACTAACAAGACATAGCCTGGGGCAATACATTTATGAAAGAGTTATCTAATATAAAATTTGCTTCCAGAATACAAAAATAACATTAGAAACTCAGTTATGAACATAAACAATCTACTAAAAAGTGAGCAAAAGATTTGTGCAGACATTTTACTAAACAAGGCTAGTCAGCATACAAAGAACTGTGACATTCCATGTCTATATATTTACCCAAGAGAAAGGAAAGTAAATGCCCATACAAACATACAAAGGTACAGTGGCCTCATTTGTAATAGTCAAAGCCTGCAGAGCAATCTAAATATCCATCAGCAGATGCAATGGGATACTTCTCAGCATAAAAGCAGGTGGACCAATGGCGCACAGTACAGCATAGATGAATTTAGAAAGACTTACGCTGAATAAAAGGTGCTAGGACAAAAAAGAACCCAGTCTGTGGTTCCATGCATACAGAAAGCATAGAAAGATTCTGAAAATGCAAAATAACCAGCAAGCAAACTGTAGATTCATTGGAGAGAATACAAGAAGGAGTGGAGGATTACAAGGGAGTAGGGATGGGGAGATGGTTCAGCAATTAAGAGTGCTCACTGCTCTTGAGGAGCACCCAGATTCCGTTCCCAGAATCCACATGGTAATTCACAACCATCTAAAACTCCATTCCCAGGGGATCTGATATCATCTCCTGGCCTCCATAGACACCAGGCATGCACACGGTGCATGGACATGCATGTAGACAAACATTCATACTCATGGAAATAAAATAAATCAAAGAAAAAAGAGAAAGAAATTACAAAGGTATACAACCTTCCTCAACATCTTGGATTCAAATAACATATTTTCAATCAGTCCAGGCAAGAGCAGTTTCTTGCCCAAATGGCTAGCCTTTGCTATATTGAAAGCAAACTCCATAAGGAGTTTCTTTGATGCACATCATCCTCTTTGAAGTAATTGATGCAGCCAGGAGCAGATGTGTCTCATTGTCCAGAAAAGTCTTAAGTTCTTAAAATATTTTAAATGCCATATTCTGTAGGTCTTTGAAGTGTTTGAAGGTTACTTATCTATCTGAAATATCATTCTGTATACCTAGAAAACCTAACTAATATGACTGTAAGTTTGACTATCATAGATGACTAATTATTAACCTATATTTCTTAATTACACATTAAAATTTTAAATGACTTGCATAAACATAATACCTTAAACAAGAGTAGAAATATACATACAGTATAACAAAATTGACCTTAAATTTGTATCAATAACCAAATCCATATCAATGTAAAGTATTTTGAGATTAACAGATTTTTTTGGATCAGAGTAGATTCAATAATTTTTTTAAATCATTTCTATATTATATCCCCCTTTTTTCTTTAGAAAGAGATTTCATTTATAATCAACCCCTTAAAACAAAACAAATATTCATAAACAATATTTTGGGAATTGGGGCATGGCTTTATATTCACCTGCTGATTGGGGGTGCTGGCAATCAAATCTTATCAGGATCCTGAGAAAATTTAGGATTATGGTCAAGTCCTGACTGGAGTAATCAATGAGGCTGCATCATCTCAGCCAGTTGCCTTGAAGCTTTTCTGGATGTTGGATCATCTGGAGACCTCCCAGGGGGTCTTCCTTGATGGAACCATATTGACCTGGAAGGAATCCAGTTTCTCATCTTCCCTGGAAACAAAAGCAGAACCTCTTTTCCAAAACAACATATCCTTAGACCCAAATTTTGAAATCAAGATACCTTTAAGATATATATGTTGATTTAGCTTAGCAGTCCCTAAAATCAAATGTCTCTCTGCAGTTAAAAAAAAAAAACAAAAAAAACCCCAAATACAACACAATAATATATAGTATCGAGACTCACTGTGTATTTTCCATCTTTACGTGGCTTTTTTTTATTATTCTATTTCTTTTTTAAGGACTTTCTCTGTCCTTTTCCTTTTTTCTCCCAAACCTACACATATTTTTAAATACATTATAACCCATTCAGAGGGTTTTTTTTTCTGTCTGTTATCTGTTTTGTTGTATATCTTTAATCCTTTTCTGACCAGGAGAGTTTTTAAACTGCTAAACTGCATGGCTAGGACTGAAGTGGCTTTGGCTGCTGGCTCCACTCTGCTCAGCTTTTCAGCATAGCACAGGTACCAATGAGTCACACTTACCTCCCCAATTCTGGGAAGCAGTATTAAGTAGCACATTGCTGCATTTTTAAGCCCACAGCTGTGCTCCCAAGCCCACAGGCAGTGGCTGGGAGAAGCCTCTCTGTAGCATAGCTCGTGGGAGAGATTGTGGAAATCTGCCATGCTGCTTAGCTCCTGGTGGCTGGTGGCCAGCTCCATTTCATAGGTAGCTGGCAAGAGACATGTCTCTGTGCTGCTGCTGGCATGAGACTCTGAGACTAGGAAGCCCAATGTAGCTCCATTTCTGTGCATTCAGAATCTTTTAAGCTTTCTCAGGTCTATGTGGATCAATGCCCCACTTTGGGCGCCAATTGTAGCCTGAAGTTTCTCTGTCCCACTTGGTCCCACCTGGACAGCAGCAATTTTTATAAAATAATCACTCAGAGGCTTAATATTAATTATAAACTGTTTGGTCTATGGCTTAGGCTTATTGCTAGCTAGCTATTACATCAGAAATTAACCCATTTCTTTTCATCTATATATCACCACATGGCCGTGGCATTACCAATCTACTGGCATCTTGCTCCTTGAGTGGCTGGATGATGTCTGCCCTGACTCCACCCTTCTTATCCCTGTCTTTCTCTTGGATTTCCCACCTGGCTCTTATCCTGCCTTACAATAGGCCAAAACAGCTTCTTCATTAGCCAATAGTAGCAACACAAATTCACAGCGTACAGAAAGACCATCCCACATCAGAGGGGAAAAGAGAAGTTATGAACAAAAGTAGAACCAGAAAACTCTAGTGGGAGAAACCATCACAGCTGAACCAAGAAATGTTCCCCAGTTCAGAGATTTCAGAGTTTGGAAGTGCTTTGCTGGGCCAGGTGACTTACAGTGTGCCTCCCACTGTAGTAGAGGGCTATGCTAGTCACACCTAGTTCTTATTAGAATTGGTCACTTGACATTGAAATCTAAAGTTTTCAAATATCTGTTTTGATCATTTTTCTTTTCGTCCGCTGCAAAAGTACCTCCTAAGGCAGGATCCTGAAACAATGCCTGTGGAGGTGAACAGCAGATGGTACATGCTGTGAGCAAAAAATAAACATTTGTATTTTATGGCACTGAAGTTTCAGGTGTAAAGCTTGAGCTATTATTACAATAAAACAGGGCATCCAGGTGGAAAGTTGGGTACATGAGTCATGTTCAAATTTATCTTAGCTGCAGATAAAATTTAGGAGTTGTCAGCATCTAAATCAAATTAGAAGATGAGTCTGCAGCAATGTCCAGGAGGAACACCACAACCCATGTGGTTACTGTCATCCCACCTTGCCACCCTAAACCTGCTCAGTTTGCTTTCCTTCCTCTGCTCCAGCCTAAAGGCAACTATGCAAGCAATCAGAGCCAGCTGTGTCTGCCTCACACCCAATGACTGTGGACTTTAAACAGCACTGCTGCAGTGACTAATTTGCCTGTCTCTGGGAACAGATGGCGCTGCTGTGACAGACAGAACAGTGATGGCCTCTACTCAGGAGACCTACTATGCACATGCCCATTTGAACACCTTGGTCTTACCCTGGAAGACTCTTTATCCCACCAAAGCATTCTCCTTTGTGCTCTGGATTTATCAATGATTATTTTTATAAGTATTTAATAGATCTGTAGAAGGCTTATGTAAGTTCTAAGAAGTCCAACCCAATGGACATCATTTCCAGCCACTCAGTTCAGGACAAAGAACCTTCTGGTCAGTTTTGAAGTCGCTTTGTGCTTCTCTCTGTCCCAGCCAGTCTTTTCTTCTGTGGTGGTAATCTTCAACCTGAGATTTTGCTTCTCAGCAAACCAGGATAAAAGGAACTCCCTCAAACTGATAAAGAACATCTTCAAACCTAGAAACATCTGTTGTGCCCCTGCTTCTCTGTAATTTGTACCTATTATGTTTCTAGTGCTTAAAATGTTAGACTTTATACATGATTTATCTTCATAGAACTAGATTCATAGGGCTGGGGATACAGCTCAGGGGACAGCACTTGCTTGTTATATGTGGAATCCTGAGTTTGATGCCCAGCACACGTCCCAACCTCATGCTGTATGATTGTTCTAGGATTTGTTCTTTGTGCTCATTGTTGAGTTCTAGTTTATGCACAGTAGGTAAAGAACCACCCATTTTCCCATCTGTATTGTAACCTGAGGTGCACCCTAATTTATCTAGTCTGCTTCGGCTTTCTCTCATGAGTTTTGATAAGAAAAAAAATCTAATTGTTTAATTCTAAGTGTGTTATAGAATATTATTTTAAGGTGTGTTACTTTTCTTTATTTTGCATTTGTTTAACTCTGTGAAGCTGTGTTACTATGCTTGTCTAAAACACCTGATGGTCTAATAAAGAACTGAACAGCCAATAGCAAGGCAGGAGAAAGGATAGGAGGGGCTGGCAGGCAGACAGAATAAAATAGAAGGAGAAATCTGAGAGAAGGAGAAAGGAGATTTAGGAGCCAGAGAAGGAGGAGGATGCAAGGGGCCAACCACCCAGCTACACAGCCAGATACCGAGTAAGAAGAGAAAAAGTATCAGGAATAGAGAAAGATACAAGCCCCAAGGCCAAAGATAGACAGGATAATTTTAGAAAAGCTGACTAGCAACAAGCCAAGCTAAGGCCAGGCATTTATAAGTAATAAAAAGCCTCTGTGTGTGTGATTTATTTGGGAGCTGGGTGGCTTCCAAAAGAGCAAAAACAAACAACAACGTAAGTGTATTTAAGTAGTAATTATGATTTTTAGTTTGACCTATGGGTTATTCAGAAATATTTAAAATTTCAAGTACATGTAGGTATTTTATTTATACTTTGTAACTGATACTTGCTTTGATAGAATATAAACTATATCTTATAAGGAATATAATTCAAGGTATATACTTTTTAAAATTAGTTGCCACATTAATAACATAAGATAGATGAAATCAAATTTAATAATATATTTTACATAACCCAATATATCTATAACACATCATTTAAATGTGTAATCTTTTGCAGACAATGAACACAAGTTATGAAAGAGGACATAAAACTAATTTTTTTCCAGTTATTACTATGTCACAGATTCTTAATTTTTGGTGGTAGATAAGTACATGAAAATACCATAAATAGTGAAAGTATAAAAACCATTGTGATGCTCCACAGCTTCTTTTCTCAGTAGCAGCTCCAACAGTTGAGATGTTCATTGAGTTCTTTGGCTGGGTCTGGTTAATTTTAGTATGTGATTTTTTTTATTTGCTATATTTTTATAATGCTTAAAATAAAAATAAATGTCTAGACTTTGAAAGTTGTTGTAGGTAATTTAGATTATTGTTCTAAATGTTCAAATCTGACATGTCTATCACACAGCACATCTAAGTTTGGACCAGCCACATCTTAGTGTCTAATAGCCTATGATATTAGACGGTGCAGGTTATAGTAAAACAGTTGCTTAAAATTTTTAAATTTGATGAAGTTTACTTTCTGGCCTAGTATGTGGTCAGTTTCATATGAACTAGAAAATAATGATGTGTTTTTCCACAACTTGCATACCAGGCCCTACATACTAGCCTCAAGTCAGCCTTATTATCTGCAGTCAGTCTTCTCTTCACCATGTTATCTTTCTATGTGATCCTCCCATGCTACATTACAGCTCCTGGACGGTCATGCATGTAGTCTGCAATTGCACAGTGTGTATTCCCATGGCCATCTGTAGGGGTCCTGGGATGAATTACAGATAACTGAGTTGATACATCTTAAGGTTTTAGATACTCATAGTAAAATTAGCCCATTATCTTTTCAGCCCCCAAATAATAGCTTTAGTTCCAAAAGTCTATTTGCTAGTAATACTGTGTTCACATTCTTCCCTTTAATGTGTAGCTGTTAAGTGTTTTCCACACATTTCATCTCCATCTTTATCTGCCCTTGTTTTAGGGCATTTTGTATGAAGAATGCAGAACTACCGTTGCTTGTTTAGTTTACTTTGTTTTTATCGATTTCTCTCTCCATTTACCATTATCGTTATTGTTATTTTAACCATTGTATTCGCCCTCTTTTTTTTCCCTCATTATAGGCCTTTGGAGGAGAGGATTGTTGTTTTGTGTATTTTCTTGGTATACTTTTTTTTCACTAGCAGTATATTTCTTTTTTATCATTTTAGTTGTTACTATTGAAGTTCTATCATGCATATTTAATGAGGTCTAAAGTTAATATCCTGAATTCATTTCAAACAATGCAAAGAGCAAAGCACATTTGAGCTCTGATATCCTCTTGACACAGCCTACATTTTCCCAGTTTGATGGAGTTTTTTGTTAGTCCCTTAATTGCACATAATCAATGATACTTTATACAGACAGTATTAACTTATGCATACCACATGCCGACCTACTACTTAACTTTCAGGGCACAGTACAAAATAAAAATGTAGGACCTTTTATTCATAAACTGGAAGGTTTGTCCTGTGACAACCTGCCCCTCAACCTGTTACAGAGGGTTGTTTTATTTGCTATCACACTCCCTCAGACATGCACTGTCACAGAATGGTCTCTGACCCCCATGGTATTCAAGTCCAGGCCCTGCTCCCACCTGAAGCAGAGGGCCGCAGCAGTGGGGGGAGCCGAGACAGCAGAGAGCTGGCAAGGCTGTGAAGGGCTGGAGTTGCAGTAACCCTAGTGCATGCTTAGCTGGTCTCAGTTCTCTTTAAAAACACGAATTAAAGATTTAAGTTCTTACAAATTTCCGAATAGTGACTTAAGGGCATAAAACAATGAGGCTTTGGGCATGAGAACGAACAGGAGGAAATACCACCGTGTGGTACTGAGGAAATGGTCTATGGAGAACTTGCTGCTGAAGGCTGTACCTTTGAAATTTTAATGAAAGTATAATTACATCATCCCCCTCTCCTCCTTCCTACCCACCATCTATGCCCTCTCCCTCCCAAATTCCTGACTCTTCCTCTTCAACCATACTTATTACATATACATATGAACCAATAAATATATAAATACATCTTGCTGAAAGTCTGTCCAGAATTGCCTATATGCATGTTTCTAGAGCTGACCACTTGGTATTAGATAACAATTTAGGGGACTTATCCCTAGGGAAATCTAATTCTCCCTCTCTCAGCAGTTGTTAATTGTCTATAGCTCTTCATCTAGGGGTGGGGGCCTTATGAGACACCCCCCAACACATCTATATTGGGATGTCAACTAATGTTGTTCAGTTCCATTTAGACAGCCATGTTGTTGAGATTTATGGGTGTAGCTTCCCTATGATCTCTAGAAGGCACAGTCTCACAGCAGACTTCATGGTCTCTGGCTCCTACAGTCTTTCTGTTTTCTGAGGTGGGTGCAGGAGTTGTGCTGTAGATGTATCTGTTGTGGCTGGGTACTCCACAGTCAGTTGTCTGCATTTTGACTAGTTGTGTTTTCTGTCATGGTCTCTTTCTGCTTCATAAAGATCCTTTGATGAGGGGTGAGAGCTACAATTATCTGGGCATAAGGATAAATGTTTGAGTGAAGATAGGAATTATTCTGGTTTAGGAGAGTAGAGGTAGGGAGGAAAGAGGGATAAATAACAATTAGGATGTTTTCAAAAGATGTAGAGAATCATTATTTTATATTTACCTAAAGTCACATACAATACAGATATGCAAATAATTATATATGTAGTTTAAGTGACGTTATACTACTCAGGGTGATAATACTCCTCCCAAGAGCCATAGATTGTCTAACCTAACACACCCACCCCCCAGTACCAGGCATGAGAAACCTCCTTTCAAGATGTTGTTAGCCAGAGGAGTCCAAGAGAGCCCCCCAAACAATATAGGCTGTTGCTATTGTTCTTGGGTGCTCCCCAGAAATTTGCTGAAGACACGGTGCACGTTGGACATAGGCCCAGGAGGGATTGAGCTGGAACTGACCTGAAAGCGTCCTCCCTGAGGATGAGCTTTCACAACACTGGAGGGTGAAGAGCAAGCTGCTGAGGGAGGAAGACAGTCATAATCCCACCCAGCTGCAGCCCTCGCGAACCACAACGAACACCAGCCTGATAGCTATCCCCAAAGGTGCGGTAGTGATGCTTGTGTGTTGGCAGTAACTAACCACGTTCTAATTGAACTGAAGGCTGGCTTAACAGGAGGGAAATGATGCCTGGTACCGTTCCATGGCTAGTGAGACCATGATCTTAGAGGAGAACCAACCATACCTTTTTTAACTGATTTTAGATGTGTGGCTAGGTTAAACATACCAGTTTCCTCAAATATTGATCACATCCTTAGGAAAATATTCAGAATCCTTTCTTTCAGCTCTTTGAATGTGGTACATAATTAACATTAGAACCCCAGACCCTCTTTCTCCTAACTGTAATCAGTCATCACCACTGACCCAGAGTTGCACCTCCCTTTCAACTCCCAGCCTCTCCACCTTGGTAACCACTACTCTGTCCTCAAACTCTGTGAGATGAACATTTTGTAGTCCACCTTTGAGTGAGATCATGTAGCTCTTGTCTTTCTGTGCCTGCCTTATTTCACTTAACACAGTGCTCTTCAGTTCTAACCACATTGTCACGAGTGGCTGGGGTCACTCTTTGTCATTTCCACATAGTATTCCATTGTGTTTTGTTACCAAGCTTTCTGTCTTCACGGGATGGGTACTAGCTTCCTTCCATTTGGTGGCTCTTGCTGCAATGCACATGGGAATGCAGATGTCTCTTTGACATACTGATCTCTCCTCCCTTGGAGATATATATATATCCAGCAGTGAGATTGCAGAACCATATGGTGGTTCTATTTTTAGATTTTTTAAGGACCTTCCATCTTGTTCTCTAAAATGGCTACACTAATTTCCATTCCCAACAACAGTGAGAAGGGGCTCCCTTCTCTCCTAACACCAGCATTTCTCATGTGTAATAGCCATTCTTACTGGGATACAGTGAGAGCTCACATACGCTCTGATTTGCATTTCCTGGTGACTAGTGGGACTGAGCATCTTGCACACACCTGCTGAGGCACTTGCCTGTCTTCTTCTCAGACGCGTTTATGTTTTGCATCAGGTTGGTTTTGCTGTTATTTGAATTACTTATATCTAAGTCACTTCTTATCAGATGTGTGGTTTACCAGTATGGCTCCCATGATGCATGTCGCTTCTTCACCCTGATGGCTGTTTCCTTTGCTCTGCAGAAGTTTTGTGCTCTGTCATAACCCCATTTGTCAATTTTTACTTTTTTTTTTTTTTTTTTTTTTTTTTTTGCTGTGATTTTCAGGTCTTGTCCAAAAAAGACCTTGCCTGTTCATGTCCTAAAATGTTTCCTCTACATTTTCTTCTAGTAGTTTTATTTTTCCAGGTCTTAATATTGAGCCTTTAACTCATATTTAGACTTTTGCAACTGTTCAGTTAAGGGATCTAATTTCATCTTCTGTCTACTCAGTTTCCCAACCATTATTTTAAGTGATCCCCTGTGTGTTACCAGTGTTTGTTAGAAGTCAGTCATTTGGTTGTGGTGTGGATCCACGGGCATGTTCCTTGTTCTGTTCCAATGGTTCTTGTGTGTGTCTCTGTCAGCTTCATGCTGCTGGTTATTACAACTTTGCAGTTTATTTTGAAATTATTTAGCATAATTCCTTCTGCTTTTTTGTTGCTAAACATTTTTTTATTAAAGCTTTTGTATGTACATGCATATGTGCGTGCATGTGTGTATATACGCATGTGGGTGTCTGTGCGTTTGCATATGTGTATGTACATACACACATGCATGAGTTTCCTAGAGAACTCTTGGGGTTGTTTTCCCTGGTTCTATGGAGAATGGCTTTGATAGGGATTATAATGAATCTATGGACAACTTTTATCTATATGTACATTTTAATAGTATTGATTCATCCAATCTATAAACACAGAATGTATTTCAATTTATTGTGTTTTTCTTCAGTTTTTAAGTTCTATTGTATATAGTTTTCATTGTAGAGATTTTTCACCCTTTTGGTTAGATGTACTCATATGCATTTTATTTTTTATAGTTACTGAGAAATGGGATAACTTTCTTGATTTCTATTTTAGATAATTTGCTATTGGTATTTAACAACACTAATTTTTACATCCTGCAACTTTGCTAAATTTGTGTATTAATTCCCATAGGTGTTTCGTGGAGTCGGTTTTTCTCTATGTAAGACCATGTCATCTGCAAATAGCAACAATTTGACATCCTCTTTTCGATATAGATGCTCTCATTTCTCTCCCCTGCTTGACTGTTCTGCCTAGGGCTTTTGGTGCTGGGCTGAGTACAAGTGATGGTCTTGTTCTGGATATTGTGAGAGAATGCTTTCTGCTTTTTCTTGTGCAGTATGAGATTATATGTTAGCTTATTATATTTGCCATTATTATGTTGAGATATATATATATATATATATATATATATATATATATATATATATATATATTCTTTCTATACCTAACTTGTTTAGTGTTGAATGTTTAATTTTATCAAAGGCATTTTTAATGGACTAAGGTGATCAAATAGTTTTTTTCCTTCATTTTGGTGGTTTATTTTGCTTATTGATTTACATATGTTTAACTATTATGAATAATGATAATAATCATTTTAATGTTTGCTAATATTTTGTTGAGAATTTTTATGTCTGTGTTCATCAGGGTTATTAACCGGTTAGAACTGAGATGTTCTGGTGTGGCTGGAGTAACAGCAGGATAAGGCTGGCATCATTGACTGTGTTTGGAGAGACTGCCTCATACTCGATTCAGTTTTGTGGAATAGTTTAAGAAGAATGTGACATGAGTTCTTCTTCAAATTTTTGATAGAACTCAGCAGTGCAGTTGTCTTGTCCTGGGCATTTCTTTGATGGGAGACTATTTTTTAAATCACTGATGTAGTTTCATTATTTGTTATTGATTTCTTCAGTTTTCCTCTACTTGACGATTCAGCCTCGGTGACGTGTGTGGGTTCAGGAAATTATCCATTTCTGTGGTATCCATTGTAATGTCTCTTTTCATCTCTGACTTTTTTTAAATTAGAGACTCACTTTGTAACCCTGCCTGTCCTGAAACTTGCTATGAAAACAAAGCCAGCCTCAACGTCACAGAAATCTATCTGCTTCTGCTGGAATTAAAAGAGACGAAGCCATAGGTTGCACATTTAAGGTTTTCTGCTTCTTTCACACAGTCACTGATTATTGTCAACTTGCCTCTTGACACAGTTTTTGCCCCATCAGTTTCTGTGTGTGTGTCTCCACTGTCATTTGTCTCATGAAAAATTTACATTTATTCCTTGATCATTGGTTGTTCAAGAATAAGTTATTTCACATCCATTTCATTGTATCATATTAAACTTTTCCTTACTGATTTCTAGTTTTATTGCAATATGATTGAAAATGATACTTGATATGACTTCAGGGCTTTTTAAAATCTTGTGTACATGATGGGAGGTATATGTGTGTGCGCGTGCGCGTGCGTGCGTGCGTGTGTGCATGCGTGCATGTGTGTGTGTGTGTGTGTGTGTGTGTGTGCATACCTTTGCACACATGTAGAGGACAGCCTCAGGCATTGAACCTCACCTTCCACCGTGTTGAGACAGCATCTTCTGTCACCCTGCATACACCAGGTCAGTAGGCTCGATGGCTTCCGGGAGTCCTGTGTCTGCTTCCCATCTTGCTGTAGGAGCTCTGATATTGTAGAAGCATGCCTCCATGTCTGGCTTCCTGTGGGCTCTGAGCCTCTGAACTCAGGTCTTCGCACTTGTAATGGCAAGCACCCTACCCACTGAGCACCTCCTCGGCCCTGGACTTCAGTCTTTAAAAGAAGTTGTTGAGGCTTGCCTTCTGGCCAGCCGCTCTTGAGTGGGTGTGCTGAAGCAGGAGAAATGACAGTCAGAGGCGACTCCGGGGTTCAATCCACAGCAGTGTCATGTTGACAAAGGGAGTGAGCACATTATGTTGGGAAAGAATAGCCTGTGAGACAGGGATTGCGACTCGGGAGGATCACGAGGGCTGAGTCCCGACTCATCTGTTGGGTTTGTGGTTTTCAGGGAATTGATGCTGGTTGCCCATAAGAAAAGCATCGAGCAGATGCAGGAGACCCTGAGACAGAAGCTGCTGAGTGATGATAGCTGGAGGGAGAAGGTAACACTGGCTCTTGTCAGCATGTGTCTCGTTTGCCTTGGAAACATCCTGTCCTTCTGCCAGAAGACTACTCCACATAGATGTCTCCGCTTCTCTGAATACTTCTCATTCCATCTGCAATTTCCCACTCCAAATATACTTAAGATATATGCATTTTCCAAAATATTAGACAATGTGATAGGAAGTAAAAAGAGAAAATAAAAAATAGATTTTGAAATCTTGTAATGCTAGGAGTTTTCTCAGTTCTTATACAGAAAACCATAATTTTAAACTTTAAACATTTACCTTTTTCCAGCAAGTGTCAGAATCTGCATTTGATCATATTTGTTAAAGCATAGAAATACTAATAATTCTCACTTCTTTGCTTCTAAGATAAGAAAATAGAAATGATTTTAAATTATTAGTTATGAAAACTTGACCAGTTTACTCTGGCAGGGTTAAATAAATAAAAATGTCTCTTTCTATTACTAAGAACAATTTGTTCTCAGAGCATGAAAAATATCCACTGTGGTCTTTGGACTTCGCTATATTGTTCAAGGTTTCAACAATGAACAACTTAAATACAACTAAGTAAAGCAAGTCACGCTTTCCTGGATCTCGCGCTGTAGCCCAGGCTGGCCTCGAACTCACAAAGATCCACCTGCCTCTGCCTCCCAAGTGCTGGGATTAAAGGCGTGCACCACCACCGCCCGGCGCAAGTCACGCTTTTGAAGCTGTAGTCTCCACTTTCTCGGCAGGCGCAGCCCCCCATCACCAAGGACTGGTGATGAGCCCCTCCCTGCCACAAATTCCCGTACTCCTTGCTGAGCCCTGGAACCCCGCTGGACTCTGGGCCTAAGCCTCTCCACCGAGCTCTCCTCCTGCTGTGTCTTGTATCCAGTCCAGGCCTTCTCCCTCAGTGTCATCACTGTTACGGCAAAGGAGCTGGCGCTCCGTTTGGAATCCAGGGCCGTGCACATGCTAGGCAGAGCACTACCCATGAACTGCACCCGGCCCCCAGCTCACTCTTCTGCAGTTTAAAGTTTCTCCAGAACTGGAGCTTTCTTCTGAAATTCGCGTGGGTGTGGCTATGCCCCTTGTCATTTGTTCAGCCACTGTATCGGGTTCTTGTTGGGGATCAGATCCTGTTGTAACCTCAGCCACCTTCAAGCTGCAGCCTCCACCTGTAGCCCCTCGCTGTGGCAGCCAGCATAGGGAAACCGTTTGTGCGCTGTTAATGCTCTGCTGGATTCTAAATCTGTCGCTTCCATTTCCAGACATCCTCAACCAGCACTAGCCTGCTGTGAACCAATGCCTTCTCCCTTGTCCTTAGATAGTCAGATTATGACTATAAAATGACCATCTGGGTATGGTTACCCACCTGTTACCCCAGTGCTGAGGCTGGGGCAGGAAGAAGGACTTTGAGGCCAGCCTGGGCTGAAGGGATGTTGGGTCAAGAAGAAAATCACTGTTGAGTGAGTTGTACATAGGTGGGAATAAAATCTGAGACTGTGGGCTGAAGTTGCTATAAGTGCTCCAGTCTAACCTCATCTAGCTGACCTTTTCTTTCTTGGGTAAGGCTCCCTCTTCTAATCTTTGATGATATTTGATGGGCTTATTTAGACGGCCTGCTCTTCTTCATCTCCCCGACCCTTGTCATTTGAATGTTTAAACACTCAAAAAGATGATCTTCCTAACATGTTCAAGGTCCTGGGTTCCATTCTAAGACCACCAAAACTATCAACCAAACATTCCAAATAGGAGGCTTCTCCTTTAATGGCAGATGTTAGAATAGTTTTGGCCCTGTAATGAAGGCCTAGAAAAGTAGCCTGCCGTGGCCACAGAGCTTGAGATGAAAACAGCTATTTGGAGAGCAGTGTGTGGATATTTATTATGAGATTCTCTAAGTGTCCTGTGTTTTTGAGATTGTTGTGGTAGAGTTAATCCAGATAGAGGTATGGCAATCTTTTCCTCCAACCCCTGAGGTCTTCCTCTTAGGCTGATGGTGTGAATGTTCCTGCCTTTGCCCACCCTGCTCTCCACACCCCCACCCCACTGGGGTTTTAGTACCCCCCATTGGAGAAGGGTCTTTATGGCTCATCCCAGTTCTTCTACTCAGAGGTCAAGCTTGTGCTAGCATCTGGCATTTAAAAAAAATCAGTGTTCTTGCTTTATCCAGAGTCAATCCATGGTGGAAAGAATCCTGTGTAATGTTGTAAAAGATCCTAAGTGTTTGCTGTGTCCAATGCATTATGCTTATCTCACAGGTGTCCCTTGGCATGTATAATTTCCTGTAGTGTAAATGGGTGCCTCATTTTGTTGAGAGGACATCATTTCTTAATAAACATTACTGTTTAACCAGCAGTAAATCATGCTCAGGCCAGTAAAGCCAGAGAATAATAAGAATGTCTTGACTGTGTTAGCTATTAAGACTATGAATAAAAAGTTCCCTAAAAGTCCTCTTATGAGAAAGGAGAATCACTAATATGACATTGTCATCTCTTTCTTGGGTCACTGTGCCTTTGCGTAGGAATGAAATGTTCTCTTTACAAATATATAATGCACAAATTAGAATATACTTAATAACTTAAATGCTTTTAACATTTTTAAAAAGTAGATAACAATTTGTGCCTGTGCTTAATTATTTTAGAGTATGTAAAAAAAAACACATAATAGGATCAATAGTTGCTATGCAACAAAGAGGGCACATTTTCAAATAACTGTTTACTGATTGTCAGGAATTTTTGTTTATTTTTAAGTATTGCTTGGATACAAAGAAAGCAAATTAATGGGCATGATGAACCTTTAAAATTGGTTCCAAGTGCACAATATATTGTTACTAATCATTTAAAATTTTGTGATGGAAAAACCCTCTTGCAGCCTGAATAATTATATAACCAATTCGTATCACTTGTTGACACTCACTTTTTAGTATAGCAGACAAATTCCAACCAAATATTTTCTTAGATCATCATTAACATATTACAGTCTAGAAACATTTTGGAAGTGTACTAATGACCTCATTTTTAGTACATAGACCCTTTGAAAACAAACAAAACCTTATTTCATGGCTAGAGTAACCACATTGACAGTGAAAGGCAGAGAAGTAAACTTCACTTCAAGAAATAGTGAACTCCAAATTTGCCAGGTTGGTGGCTCATATCTTTAATCCCAATACTGGGGAAGCAGAAACAGGAGAATCTCTGTGAATTTGAGGCCAGCATGGTCTTCACAGAAGAGTTCCCGGCCACCCAGGACTACATAGTGAGACCCTGCCTCAACAAACAAACAAAAGAGAAATAATAAATTCAAATTAGAAGAAACAAACAAACCTCATTGTTTTTCCTGTGGAATGTTCAAATGGCCTAATGCTTCCTAATGTGTTGTAATATGCAATCAATGAAGTAAAAAGAACAGCATGCAAAATACAAAGTTTGACAGTGATGAAGTTATTTATCTAATGTCATTTGTAATTATACATAATAAACATATGGCTAAAATATTGAGGGCATAGCTTAATTTTAAATTAATAAAATCTAAACATTTTAGCTCTAGAATCATCTGCAAGGAATGTCTGTTACAAACCAACAATCCAGATACTGAAATGGCCCCATTATTAGAGGGCTTGCTGTACAGCAGGCTTTGTGTTGAATACTTTTGATAAGTGTAGTTTCACTGGTATGACATTATCGTTCCAGTTTTACAGATGAAAAATGAACAAGACTGGGAGAGGTTAGGTAGTGTATCAAGGCTAGAGAGCAAGGAAGTGAGCTGACACTAACTTCATCCTCTAGGATCTACATGCAAAGTCCAAGACTTCTGCATTTCACAGGGCACAGTCACAATGACCAGATTTACTCTTTCATCTGAACAAATAAAACAGTGGTTTCAAGACATCTGACAGTGACAGGACCTGTGAGTGGGTAGCGTGGTCCCTTGATCGTCTTCAGGCTGTGACACGGGGAGTGCGAAACAGGCCGAGCTTGGCAGGTTCTGTGAACCGAGGAGGCCGTGGAGGTGAAAGAAAGAGCCCACAGCTCTCCAACTAGTGTTTGCAGAAGAGCGTTCCAAAGAGGAAGGCTGCAGGGGATCTAGAACGTCCGCTTAGTGTGTGCATGATCAACGTGTGCGTGTTGAGACTTCAGCCAGGGAAGGCCCTTCTGAGAGAAGTAAAGAACCAAACACTCACAAGCCAGACTTCTTTTTACCAGACAGACTCGAGAACCTGTAGTACACGGGACACTCAGAAGGCTCCTCCATAATTGGCATTCCATTATTGGGCATTGTTAGCCCTAAATTAGATGAGCTGACCCTGACAGATGTCAAAAGGAAGACCTAATGTAAGATGATTCTTTTTTTGTTTGTTTGTTTTGTTTTTCAAGACAGGGTTTATTTGTGTAGCTCTGGCTCTCCTGGAACTAGCTCCATAGACCCAGTTGTCCTCGAACTCACAGAGATCCACCTGCTTCTGCCTCCCAAGTGCTGGGATTAAAGGCATGAACCATTACTGCCTGGCTAAGAATCTCAGAATAGATACCACACATATCCATAGAAATACAAACATATCCAGATTCTGGAAGACAAACAGATCCCAAGCACAAGCTCCTACCAAGGTAACATTCACAGTGTCTGTGTCTGATCCATAATTTCCACACACAGAAAGAACCAGAAGAATAGAATTCATAATTAAAAGAAAAATCAATGAATAAACACTGACTCAGAGGTGCCGTGAGTTGGCCCAGTCTCCCAGAGGACCCAGGTTCAGTTCCTAGCACCCACATGGTAGCTCACAAGTGTCTGTAACTCCTGTATCAAGGGATCTGATGCCCTCTCCTGGAATCTATGGGCATTGCACATACAGACATTTGTGCAGGCACAACACTCATGCCCATAAAATAAAAATAAATATTTTAAATGACTCGGAAAGATACCGGTGTTAAGATCAGATGATAAGAACATAAAAACCATTGACCTGAGCACTTGCCATATGTCCAAGAGGTAAAGGAAACTTCCATCATGCTAAGTTTAGTTATGTAAGCTAAAACAAAATGGACATGGAAAAAGTGATTCAGACAAGAGTACTAATAGAAATTTAGACACTCCAAAGTCCAGTGCACCTCAAAACACAGCGAGTAGAAAAGCCTTTTTGATTAAAAGAAGATTTTCTTTTAAAGTCTCAAGAAGTGAAAAGCAGATCATCAGCGAGCTCTGAGCTGAACTCATATGGCCTGATGTCTGCAATTAGGATTCCTGAAGATCAGAGAAGGGAAGACAGAGGCCTCTGAATAAATGATGGGCTTCCAGTTATTAATTGTTGATCTGAGTGCCTATTTGTTGATGCTCTGTTCTGAAAGTCTTTTCCTATACCAGTGAGTTCAAGGCTACTGTCCACTTCCATTTTTTTTTTTTTTTTAAATCAGGATCATCAGTGTAACTGGTTTTATGTTGAAGTCTTTGATTAATTTGGAGTTGAGTTTTGTGCAGGGTGATAAGTGTGGATCTATTTGGATTCTTCTACATGCAGCCGACCAGTTAGACCAGCATCATTTTTTGAAGTGTATGTGTGTCTAGCTTTATAGTGCTTTGAAAGAAAATGGCCCCCAAAGGGAGTGGCACTATTAGGAGGTGTGGCCTTGTTGGAGGAAGTGTGTCACTGTGGGGGTGAGCTTTGAGGTCTCTTTTTCTCAAGCTTCCCTCAATGTTACAGTCACTAAACTTCCTGTTGCCTACAAGATGTCGCACTCTCAGCTCCAGCATGTCTGGTACACGCTGCCATGTTCCCCTTCATGATCATAATGGACTGAACCTCTGAAACTGTAAGTGAGCCACCCCAGTTAAATGTTTTCTTTATAAGAGTTGCTGTGGTCATGGTATCTCTTCAGAGCAATAAAAACTAACTAAGACAAGCTTCTTTTTCAAAACTCATGTGTCTGTAGATGTATGGATTTATGTCTGAGTCTTCAGTTCTATTTCGTTGATCGACATGTATGTTTTAGTGCCAATACCATGCTGTTTTTTATTACTATAGCTATGTAGTGCAACTTAAAATTGGAGATGGTGCTACATACTGCAGTTCTTTCATTATTCAGGATTGTTTTAGCTATCTTGGGTTTTTTGTGTTTAAATTCTAAAAATTAGTTATTTTTAAAATACAAAATCAGAAGCCTAGGGATATAGCTCAATAGTAGATCACTTACCTAGAAAGAGCCAGACACTGGATTCCATCCACAGCACCACAAATGCTATTACTAGGGATAAAAGTCATTTCATAATGACAAAAGGGTCATTTCAGTAAGAGGACGTGATAATCCTAAATGTTCAAATGAGTTTAAGTCTCCAGCACCTGTGTTAAAAGCTAGGCATGGCTTCTCACTGGTGCTGTAGGGTGTAGAGACAGGCATTTGCTGCACCTTGCTGGCTGCCAGCCTAGTTCCAAGTTGTGTAGGAGACCCTGCATCCAGGGAATAAGGTGGAGAGTGACAGAGCAGGGCATGACACACAGTGTCTTTGTCTGGCTTCTGCATGTGTTCTCATGGTGCACAGATACACTATACACAGTCACACACACACATACACAAATGATATATGCATAGAAAATTATATTTACAATATATTAATATGAAGCAAAAAGTGATGGAACTACAACAGGAAAAGAAATGCATAATTAGAAATTAATATCTTTCTCTTAATAACAGATAGAAAAATAGCCCAAAACCCAGAAAGAATAAGTAGTATGGAAAGTGGCATGCTGATTTATCTTTAAAAGCTACACTGAAGAATACTATTAACAAACTTGACATGGTGTTGTTTGTAGAGCTCTCCACTGCCCAGTACTGTATGCATTCTTCTCATGTGCACATGAAGCATTTACCAAAATGGACCATAGCTCGTGTTACAAATTTGAAAGGATTTGAGACATACGAAGTATTTTCTCTGACCACAGTAGAATTAAATTCAGTCATTAACAGAAATATCACAGTATTTTGAAACCAAACAAACATTGAATCTGTGTCCTGAGCCACAATGCTCTGTAGGCATGTGGGGAGACAGTTTTGTTTTGTTTTGTTTTTTTTTTCGAGACAGGGTTTCTCTGTGTAGCTTTGCACCTCTCCTGGAACTCACTTGCTAGCCCAGGCTGGCCTCGAACTCACAGAGATCCACCTGGCTCTGCCTCCCGAGTGCTGGGATTAAAGGCATGCGCCACCACCACCCGGCGGGAGACAGTTTTGATGGAAGAGCCAAGCTCATAGAACCACAGAGTCCAGGAGCAGTGGCATGCCTATCTGCCCTCTGTGCCAGTGCTGATTTGGTGTATTGCTTTGGAAGCTGTTTTGTTTGCTTGTCTCTCTTTATCATTTTTTATTAGCGTGCAAAATAATGGGTTCCATTATGGCAGTTCATACCCCTAGTGTCACTGTGCTTCTCTCTCAGCCTGCTTCTCAATCTAAACGTTGGGGAATAATGGTTTCCAACAGTATTTGATCTTTCCATTTGGAAAACAGTACGCTTTCTTTTTAGGAGATATATTTTCACAAATGGTCTGTGCACTGTCAAATAGAAATGACTGGTCTGGCTCCTGGTTTGGTGTCTAAAGCTGATTTGAAAGATGTTGGATGTTGTTGAATAACAGGCAGTTATGTGATCACATGGGAACTGTCTCCATGGACAACAAAGAATAACAAAGTCAGCCACAAAAATTCCACTTTGAAAGTAGTGAAAAGACAGTACATTGTTCATCAATATTAGATACAGACTGTATGAAATACCAGTAATGTGTTTCAGTAACAAACTCAACAGGTATTCCAGAAGCAATTTCTAGAGTGCTCTGGAGTCACCAGGGAGCCTTTAGCAAGGATGTGGGTTGAACCAGGAGAGGATACAGATGAATGGGAAAAAAAAAATGAAACCCTAGGCTTTGTACACAGGTTTTACTTTGTGTCCTTGTGTAATACTTATACTTATTTTTTTAGAAATCTTTTCCCCTACAATTGTTAGAAATAACTGAGTTATTACATATAAAATAATTTGTGCTTTATTTGAACCCCATCAGAAGAAGAATTTGTTTTGTACAAAACTTGTCCTGCCATCTAAGCTACTTAACAGTTTATATAAAAACAACCATACACTTGGCCTGAATTCATCTTGTCAATGTTAAGTACTATAGTTAAATAAATCACTGTGACCATAGGCTTATCATTTCATCCAGACTAAGTCAGATCATGCAGGAATTGGCAGCTTTGTGCCATGGTGACACCTTGTCACAGCATCCCTGAAGTGAATCATTTTACTTGTCTTTCTCAGCTTGTGCAAATTGAAAAGTAAACTGGTAATGGTCAGTCTCTCTTCTCCCGTCTGCCTGTAGTGCTTCTCTTCCTGTTTCCCCTCAGCCCTTCGATTTTCTCCCTCCTTTTCCTGTAATGGTCCAAGGGTGAGAGGATCTCAACTTCTGCTCAGGCAAGGTGTCACCTTTCTTCTGAAAGATGCTCTTTGTTTCACCTACATCAAGGGACCCAACCGATCTCCTATGTGACCTCCTCTCTATAGACAAAACTAAGGAGATTCCTTCTACAAAAGCTTCTTCCAAAGTCCTTCTGCCATCTAATTTATAGTCTAGCCTGTCCCACCGACTTTATGTACCTAATTACTCTCCAATTTTGAGTAATCAGTCCCCATTTGAAAAGATAGAGTTTTCCTAAAATATTTACTGGATCTACCAATTAACCACACAGGTTGGTTTCTTTTCAATTTTGCTGCTTGATACTTTAGCGCCCTGGTAGGCATTTTGTCCCAGGGTGCTCTAAAAATGTTTAAGGCTCTGAAGATATAGTTTAGTGGCAGAGCTCTTTCTAGCTCACATGAAGTCCTAGCTTCAACCCCTAGCCCCAGTGCAGAGAGAAGAGTGGGAAGGGAAGGGAAGTGGGGGAGACAGGGAAAGAAAAGAAAAACCTAGGGGAAAATAGTGTCTGGGCAACTTATAAAATTATTAACCCTTAAAGTTCTGCCTTTAACTTTCCAAACATTTTGGACAGAGTTTCTTCCTTCCAGGTGTTCTTGGCTTACCCACCCCAGGTTTTCTGGAGCACAGTAGTCAAACGGGGAAAGAGTGGAAGTCAGGCTGGAAAAAGCCAAGAGGTGCCATAGACAGAGTTCAGACTGCTTCTGGCCAGAGTTCTGGCCAGGGAAAGCAGGCTGGAGGCCAGCCTGTGCAGTGCTTACCAAGCACACACCCGGTGTGAGACGTTTTCGTCTAAGGAAAGGGGCACCGTGATAGTCCACACGAAGGTGTCCTGTAGGCTGGTCGTGTCCTAGCAAAAAGTACATGTGAGGAGTTTTGGATTTTTTTTTAATTGATGCATTGAGAAACCACTAAGAGAATAAAATAATCTACATTTTGTGAAGAATACTGTGTCATATGCAGCATGGACTGGGGAAAGGCTGGAGTGGCCTTTGTCACAATTAGAGTAGTGGGAAGGCAGGTGCAGTAAAATGGGGTAAAGACATCTTTTGTTTGGTGGAGAGGAGGGAGTAGCTGAGAAGATGTTAGTGCTGGATCCAGACAGAGGGAAAGCTGAAGAGAAATAGGCTTTGGGGCAATGTCAAGACTTGTACACCATGTAACTCACTGTGAGTTGTCTACCTAGAGGCAGGTGGTCAGGAGCATCTGGTCTTCAGAAAAGTGTTCTTTCCCCTCTGAACAGTTCTGTAGTGTCCCTTCAAGGTCACCAGTAACCCTTCCCCAAACAATGTAGAAGTGTATTTTGAGAGAGCCGGAATATCTCCTTTTATTTTGTCTACACTTTACCATTGAGCAGCCCTGTCCTCCGGGCAGTAAATCCTACTGACCCTGGGGCTAGTCTCCTAGCTCACTTTATTTAATCTAAAGAGTTTCCGGAAAACTTTGTCAACAAACTTTCTGTGTCCTGGTATCTCAGTTTCTGGAATCCCTTGAGAAATTCAGGAAGACCTCTTTCCTTCTCTAAATGACCAGAATCACACAGTCAGAAGCAGTCAGGCTTGGCAGTCTCTTCCCAGGTAACCTGGCCTTCACCACATCCTATAGACTTTATCATCCTGGCATGGCGCAGTGTAGACCTGGAGCTGATCTGTCGCTAGGATCTCATCTCTGATCTCAGAAGCTGAAGTCCGCATGAGTGACTCTGCTACCCCTGGGTGTCTTGTCTCTTGCTCAGAGCTAAAGCCAATAGTTACAAGCCACATTGATGAAGATGTTGGCCCCACTACAGGAAAAAGTGCTTAATGCTTGGTGCTGTCTGAAATGGAAACTCCTGCTGGGGAAGGAGTGAGTTATGGTTTCGTGAGGTGTGAGGTACCGCAGAACATCCCTCTGTGTCCGTTCTGTGGTAGAGACGGCAGGGCTGGCACGTGGAGGTAATCTGCACCGACTGGAGTTCTTGCCCGTGCTACAGCCGTCCACAGATGCTCTGCCTCACTTAATCCTCATAAAGGCCCCCAAAGGAGCCAGTTATAACTCCACCAGGAGAGGTTGTGATCACACAGCCAGCAAGTGTCGGAGCCAGGACCGGGACTCAGTTCCACCTCCAGCTAAAGCCCTTGTTTGTTTTTTCCACAGTTCACAGAAGCATGAGAGACTGGAGCAGGGATTTCTAGAGTCCCTTCCAGCATTGTGATTGTCTGAGTCTCCATGTGGCTGTGGCCATCCTTGTCTGTCTTCCCTCTGTTCTTCTAGCCTCACTGGCACTCAGATGACACTCCGTGACTCCATACCCCACGGTGACCCTCCATCGAGGCAGAGGCACCTGAACCTCCAGTTTTTGTTCCTTTTTCAGCTGAACACAGTCTAACCTCAGCACTGGGGCAGAGGGCATTTGTTTTGTTTTGTTTTGTTTTGCCGATACCCCCGACCACCACCACCACCACCACCTCCCCTTCTGATGAGGACTGAGTTAGCAGTGTAAATGATTAAGCTTTTAGTCATTTTCAGTAATGTGACTCAGCTCTTCTCTTGGTAGTTCTTAAAACGGCTGTCTCTACTAAATTTCCAGGTTTTAGTTACTAGAATATTTGGCCCAAGGTCAACTTTGAGGGGCTAACTTCTAAGTGAACATTTTTAGTACTAGAAATTTTAGAATACTTTAATTAAAAACTTGATGTTTTGCTAGTTTAGAAACTACAGTCTGAAAATGCATTGACTCTGCTTATTTCGAGGTAAAGTGGCTTTAGTGTATTTTCACATGCTGTTTTCCAGGCTGAAGCTGAGCTCACCAAGGAAAGAGCCCGGCATCTCATTGAGCTCCAAGAGCAAGCTCTTCTCTTTAAGGAAGAAGCTAAACTGGAACTTGACATTGAAAAAGAAAAACACCAGGAAGTAATCCGGAAGTACCAGCAAGAACAGGAGGGCCTGCAGATGAAGGTCTGTCGCCACTGACCACAAACCTCACGCTCCACTCAGGCTCCCTTTCCACAACTTGACAGTCTGCTCACGGGTACCACACCTCTGCCCACACAGACCAATGGTTTGGTTTACCTGCTTTCCAGAAAGGATGCTGGAGATAAATTACAAAAGCACACAGCCAAGCCCTGTATGCATTTTGTTTTCTGCTGATGTCAACTTGCCTTTAAAACTGACCACACTGCATAGCCGATAACTAGTGTGGCTACAGAGTCTAATACCAAAAGATAATGAAGTATTTTACAGAATTAAAAATGTCCTTCCTGGGGTTTAAACTTCTTACCTAAAGATATGTTTAATTTTATTTAATTCTAACCATTTTTGGATGAGGAAAAATACAATAAAAAGTAGTGAGTCTGTTGAAGTGCCCTACTTTGTTAGTTAGTTGTTGATTTTACTTAATTCAGAGACATCCTCCTGCCTCAGCCTTACAAGTGTTGGGATTACAGATGTATACCACCAAGTCAGGCAAATTATCCCTGCATTTGTAGGACTGAACTGTAGAGAGAGGCAGAGGGCTAGAGAATGAATCAAAATTCAGTGTGAAACTGAAAAAACCTCATTAAGAGTCCATGCTAGAGCTACTAGATGGCTCAGAAGGGAAAGGCGCTGGCCACTGTGCCTTAAAAAATGAATTCAATCCCTGGGACCCACATGGTGGAATTGGGGAACCAACTCCTACATGATATCCTCTTACCTCCACATACACGCAGTGGAGCACATGCACCTGTACACACACATGCACACGTACACATGCACACACAAATAGATAAATGTCACTAATGCATAATTTTGAATTTTTTTAAAATCCAAATTAGGGATTAGAGAGAGAGCTCTGCATTAAGAACACTTTTGACTCTGATTCAGATCCCAGCACTTACATGATGACTCACAACCCCCTATAACTCCAGTTCCATAGGCTCTAACCCACTCTTCTGCCTTAGGCATGCATGGTGCACGGACAGACAGATGTGCAAACAAAACACTCAGACACATAAAATAAATAAATCTGGAAGACCAGCCACCAGAGCACATGACACAGTAGTGCCTGGCCCCACCCAGAATGCTCTTCAGATGTTCCTGTCTTGAAATTCTTGATGATTTCATCTTTGACTCTGTGGTGGTGTTTTTGTTGTTGTTTTTTTGTTTTCTCGTGAATTCCTATTAACACAATGAAGCATGTGCTGGAGCTGGAGCTTTGCTCCCCTGATGGGCTAGCCTGTCCTAGCCAGGTCCTCACGTCTTGCTGCACAGCTCCTGGTATCAAAGGCTCCACTGAGTGGCCATTTCCCTCTGCCCTTCACCTCATGACTGCAGTTGCCCTGAGTAGCTTAGGATTCCATGGGCAGAGGAATGTAAACAAAATGATACCATTACTTAAGACAAGTCTAAATTCAAATTTCCTAGGAGAAATCTGATTTTTAAATGCTGACTCCCTTTTTAAAAATCCAAACGTATTTGTGGCTCGGTGAAGCCCCTGTCACAGGGCAGCTTGCTCTGGTTCATTGTCAGCTGTGCTCTGAGGGAGGGAAACCACTGTTCAGACCTAACGGTGACCCTCTTGGGTTAGTTGAAATAGTAGAATATTAATTTCTGCAATGACTCATGGTGGTGAACAGATTTCTTCCAGCAGTTTTTCCTTACGTAAATTTAACATTTGAAACAAATTTTCATACATACTGTTTTTAAGCAGTGGTCCCCAGAGCTCTGGGAACTGGCGTCTGTGGCGTTTCCAGAGTCTCCGTGGCTGGTTTCCTGCTGGACCATAAATAGAGGACTTTAGAGGCGCTCTGCATGCCTGCTCTTCTGTTGTTTGGTTGCTGTTGTATTGGTTTGCTGTTTGTTTGTTTGTGTTTTTTAAGACAGTAGCTCACACTGGTCTGCCACTCACCATGAAGCCCTGGCTGGCCACAAAGCCATAGTAATTCTCTTGCTTTGGCTGGAATCTCAAGAGTAAGCCACCAAGCTCAACTTTCTGTTTTTTAAGAGAAAGAAAAGTCTTTTCCCTTGTAAAGACTGCATTCTTTGAGCAGAAGGTCCCCCAAGTTGTTGGTCTCGTGTTCTTCTGTGAGGAGGAACAGCACATGTGGGCCCTGTCCTGGTATTCTCCAGAGCGGTCCTAACGACAGGCTCAGTGGCTACTCGTCCTTCAGTCCGAGTCATTCAAACTTAGTACTTACTTCTTCAGTTGTATTGGTCGGTTGGCAGTGCTCTGCAGCCAGGCCTGGCTTTCCGGAGCCCACTAAGCATGTCTCTTCCCTGCTCAGTCATCAGTGGTGGCAGATTAGCACTAGTGGAAAAGGGTTTCCAGCATTGAAATTAGATACAAGTCTAACCCAGGGGAATTTTTTTAAATGTTTACTGGCACCTCACTATAGAACAATCCAGAATATCCGTGATCACAAGAAGTGGGGGAGTGCTGCTGTAGAAGACAGAGCTAGTGTCTGGGCTACATCTATCCAGTATATGAGAAAGAAAAAACGACGTCGAAGGCAGACTTGCTGTTCGGATATGAGTGATGGACAACCATGGCACTCTCACTGTCTCCAAACATCAGGCAGGCACTTGGAGGTCCCCGAGTCCAGCCAAGCCCTCTCCCATCTGTTTGTGGGAAACTGAGTTACCTTTGGCAGTTCAATACAGTCACAGAGATTCATGTATTTCCAAGGGTGCCCACGTAGTTAATGGGATACCATTTTAGGAGAAAATAAATAAGACTGTGTTGACTTAAAAAAATATCTGAAGGCCTACATATGTCATAGAATTTGCTTTTCATCAGTTAGAAAAGCACACTGGTTTATTAGAAGAAACTTTTTTGTTTTATTTTGGTTTTTTTTGTTTTTGTTTTGTGAGACCGGGTTTCTCTGTGTAGCTTTGCGCCTTTCCTGGAACTCAGTCTGTAGCCCAGGCAGACCTCAGGTTCGAACTCACTGAGATTCACCTGCCTCTGCCTCCTGAGTGCTAGGATTAAAGGCGTGTGCCACCACCACCCGGCTAGAAGAAACTTCTTTTTTTTTTTTTCCCCCCCTCCCCCAGAAGAAACTTCTTAACAACAGGAAGATCTCTGCAGTTCCCTGGAAACAGTTGTCTGTTAACTAACATGTGATTTATCTTACAGATTGCTGACTTAATCGCAGGCGCTACAAAAGACCTGAGGCTGGAAGTGGCCTCTCTCCAAGAAAAGCTCAACCAATCCCATGAGCAATACACTAAAGAGTCTGAGTCAAAGGAAAAGGAGATTGAAGACATGAAAAGTTTGGTTGCAGAACTGGAGTGTCGCTTGAAGCAGGAAAGCGGCCACGAAGATTCCGTTTCAGAGGACTTGAAGAAAGAAGTGAAACAGAAGGCAGACGAACTGGAAAGAGTAATGCTGGCCCAAACACAGCTGCTGCAACAGTTCAGCCAGTCACAGGAAGAGGTAGGAAGCAGATGACCCCAGTGAAGAGCACGCCATTCAAAAAGCAGACAGACACATAGACACAAATGAGACAGGCAGTTTGAGGTCAGGGAGAGAGTCCCCCTGGCTCCATGGTATCCCGTAGTGTGCAGCTATCCACTGGAACACAGCCCATCTACCAGGGGCCACACCCCTAAGGAAAACTGACTCTTTCCCCTAGCAGCCATCAGCTGTCAACATGGCTTCCCAGGTAGGGGCAGGAGGCTCAGGAGCCCATCCCTGCTCCGTGATGGAGTGCGGACTGGCTTGACCCTTCAGCCTCCAAGTCCGTAAGAACAAGGGTCTGGTCATGTCAGTGGGAACCCCTAGTCCTGCATCGTAGACTCTTTCTGCTCCTCCTTCCACCAAGTTCTGTGAGCCATGGGGCAGTGGTGTAACACAGATGTCCCATCATGGCTGAGCCTTTTCTGTGAATCAGTTCTGTGTTGCAAAGGATCACTTAAAAGCTCCAAGACTAGGGGGTCTTTACAGATGACATCTTATTTGCTTTAACATTAAGTCTTTGTCAAAGAAATTTTCAGAGCGTATGCTGCTTATGTTAAAAAAATATGGACAATATAAAGATAACTGGGCTTTCATGTTTTACAACTGTCAGTCTGGACTTCTGGGGCAGCTTTCATGCTTGGGTCTTTGGTCGTATGTGTGCAGAGTTATTTTAGCAGTGTTTTAAAAATTGAAGTAGACTCATTTTTATTGAGAAATTTTTATCTCTTCATTATTTATGAACCGCTAAACAGTTTAGAAATAGTGTAACAATTGTAATATTTGATCCAATTTATGACAATATAGCATATAAAGACAAATAGTTTTGAATGCTAGTTGAGAAGTAAGGTTTTTGTTGGCCTTACTGGCATCTTAATAAAGAAGTAAATGGAAAGTGCTAGCAATAATATCAGATATCAACAATAAACATGTTTATTTTGCTGTATTTAAATTGCCAACCAAAATTGAAAGCTTATGTCAGCATTATAAAATGAGACTATTACATAGAATCATAAAGATGAAGTATGGAATGGAGAAACTGTTAAATAAGAACAATGTCCAACCTTATAAAGCAGCCATTATTTACATGTCACAAATGAGGAACTAACTAACAAACTTGATAGTTTTACAGGCTCACACAATGAGGGAGCCAAGATTCAAATTTGAATCTCTGTGGGACAAAAGTTCCTTTTCCAGAAAGAACCACTCTTCTGGAAGTGATTCTGATTCTGAAGTTCATGATAACCTCAGGCTCAGCCCACAATGCGCTGTGGTCTCCTTTACTTGCTTTTACTCTAAAAATGAACAAAAACAAAGCAAATAAACACAAAACACCAAAATAATAAATACGGTCTGGCTTGGGCTGGGGGAGGGAGGGGACACCATAGGGTTGGGTGGTGGTCTCATGTAGGGGGACAGCAGCTCATGCCAGTCAGGAAAGGAACAGGAACACGCTGGAGAAGCTGAGGAAGGAACACACGGCGGATGCGCGTCTCGTGGGTCCATGTTAACATCCCTGTGGGGAGAAGGGCGCTAAAGGAGAGGGAGGCCATGCCACTGGACTAGCAAGTCTCGATCCCGAATAAGAAGTCACTCGCCAGGGGACAAATAGAAAAGGGAAAGGTCAAATTTTTAAAAAATGTAAATTATCGTCTATGTAGACACTAGGGACGATGCTAGGTAAGATTCAGTGTAATTATAACAAAATGGTACCTGCCACATCCTACCTTCTGGGAAATGTTAAAGAAAGCCTTGAGTGAATAATTGAATTAACCCCCAGAATAAAGAAAGACCTATACAGAAATTTATTAGATGAAAAAAACCAAAAGGTAGAGGCACCCTCCCTTAGGAGCCTGTAATTAGCACTACTTGACAAATTACCCCCAAAGCCAGTGACTTCAGACTCTAAGAATTCATTGTCTCATTTCTCTTTGAAAGACATACTTGTTTACATTATGTGTTTATATGTGTCTATGTGAGTAGATGCACATAAGTGCTGGTGTGTACAACCGTGTTCTCCAGTGGAAGTCAGAAGAGGGTGTCAGGTGTCCTCTGTCATTCATAGCTTTATCTGAGACAGAATCTCTTCCCGACTCTGGGGTTCTCAGTTTCCTAGCTAGGCCAACAAGCCCCCGCCACCCTCCTGTCTCTGCCACCCACAGAGCTGGAGTTACAGGTGTGTGCAAGACACCCAGCTTATTACACGGGTGCTGGGTACAAACTCCAGTCCTCAGGGCTGGACAGAAAGCAACCCTAACCATTGAGCTATCTCTCTAGCCCCTTAGTCTCTTATTTCTGTGGATGAGAAAACTGTTGTAGTTTAGCTGGGTGTCTGTGGTTCAGGGTCACCTATGAGCTTGGTGTGAGGATGTCCATGAGGCAACAGTCTCAGCTAGAGGCTCAGCTGAGAGAGACTGGGCTGCTGGCTTGCTCGAATGAGCAGTTATATTAACAGGTTAGTAGTGTCAGGAGCTGGTGATGGAGAACCTGTGGCTGTTGGCCAGAGGCATCCATCCCTCAATTTCATGCTGCATGGGCCTCTTCAGAAAAGAGCTCACACTGTCTGCCGGCTTCCCTCAGGACAAGTAGAGAAAGGATGCCAAGATATAATCTAAAACAGAAGCCACAGTCCTTAGGTAACCTAGAAGTGACGTCTCACAGCTTTCTTTATGTTCTCTTCATTCCAAATGAGCCAGTAAGTCCAACCTACATGCAAGGTAAGCGAGACATCAAGATGTGATTATTAGGAGAGAGGGGTCCTGAGGCTGTCAAAAGCTTCTGTATTTGTTACTTTTCTATTGCTGTGATAAAATACCAGGACCAAAGCAGTTTATAAAGGAAGAAGTTTAGTCATGCTTATCTTCCAGAGGGTTAGAGTTTATGATGGTGGAGCAAGGGCAGGGAGCTGAATGGCTGGAGCAGCAGCTGTAGGCTCAGATCTTGATTCATAAGCAAGAGGCAAAAAGAGACACTTGGGAATGGGGCAGTCTTTTGAAACCTCAAAGCCCACCCCAGTGACATATCTTCTTCAACTAGGCCACACCTCCTAATCCTTCTCAAACAATTCCACCAACTAGAAACCAGATATTCAAATATGTGAGTCTACACTTATATCTTCTAACCACACCCTCTAGAGGTGATGTTAGCAAAACTAAAAGTGAAGAGTGGATTTATTTATAGATAAGAGAGCTAAGGAGAGCTCATCTCATCTTCCTCCTAGTTATGAAAGGAAGTCACTTTTAAGACTGGTTTCATTTTTTAAAATGTGGACTTCTGTTACTGGAGAGATCACTCAGCAGTGAAGAGCAATTGTTGTTCTTCCAGATGACCTGGGTCAATTCCCAGAACCCAAATGCCAGCTCACAACTGTCTATAACTCCAGTTCCAGGGGATCTGATGCCTCTTTTGACCCCTCCAAGGACTCTTACTCACACACAGGGCACAAACATACATTCAGTCACACACACACACACACACACACACACACACACACGTAAATAAAATATTTAAAAACAAAACAAAATATGAAATTCTGAAAGATAGGAAGATATTAGGTTAGTGTGTACATAGCAATGAATCATTACTAGAGGGGAGAAAGTAGTGTTCATAAAATAAAGCTAATGAAAAATATGGGGGGGCATTTTCCTTTTGTGGGGGGGACAAGTAGACTGAGTTTTTTTCCATCAAAAGTTACCAAAATATCACCTCAAGTTAAATAATGAGAACTGAAGTATAAGTAAATAACTGAGGTTGTTTCTCTGGTTAAACAAGCCAATGTCCAAAATATGCTTATAAAATAGGAAATGAGCCAATGAAAGTGATAGGATTTATGAGCAAAAAGAATGTGAGCTGTAAATAAAGTCATATAAAATGAAAAGTTCCGTGTGTTTTTAACCATGTTCTGTAAATACTTTAAGTTCCTCAGATTCTGGAGAATTTAAAGCTGTAATTACTTGGAGAAAAAAACTCCCATTAGAATGAAGATAAATTAGTGTTCTCCCAAGGAAGCTAATTAAGGGAAGAAAAGTCCTATTCTCTTTCAAGAGGCCGAAGAGCGAGTGGAATTTGTTTTTAACTGTAGAAAGGGTAAGAAGGAGGCTGAAGCCTCTGAAAGGCAGACTGGGCCTTCCTCAGTGTAGTGCCTGAGGAAGTGATAACAATAACATAAGGCAGAACAGTGAGAAGGTGCAGTAACTCAGAAGACAGAGAATGGAAAACAGAACTACTGGAAATGTAAATATGAACATGACTCCAAAAAGTTCTTATTGGGGAAAAGACACACACATTAAAAAACTGGAACACTGAAAACAGAAAAGAGAGCAGGAAGTTAATGTTAGCAAGTAGCACATTGTTATTAAAGCCAAAGTAAAACAGGTCATGTATTTTTAGTACCAGTGGTCCGCTCATGTGAGTTCTACATGAGGTCTATCAAGACAGCATGGCCCAGTGTAAGAGCCTCATTATGATCTTGTGATCTAGAGGAAGACTATCATTTTTAAAAAGTACATCCAAAGGAAATAGAGAGTTCAACCTTTTTATTGTTTTAAGACCATAGACAATCGAGGAAGAGGAGCAGAAGTTTCAGATTCTGCAGTTTTGTAGTCCATCTAACGGTAGTTAAAAATGCTCAAAACTAGGAGGCAGTGCTCTTAGTTAAACATGGAATGGAGTGAGTGAGTTTTTCTTTACTCCACTGCACTGCCATGAAATTGTAGGAAGTAAAAGTGAATAAATCCATGAGGGCAAGGAAACAAGGGAAGAGTTGACACCTGATGAAAAAGACAAAATTTTGGAAAATGAAAAGCAAATGCCTGAGAGATAATGAATTTGGCAAATTATGGAATATTGAAACCCAGTACCTATTGTGGGTGACGGGATCCCAAAGGAAAAACCTAATTACATGGTACAGTATGGGAGGCTGGGGGACTGGGGAGATGGCTCAGTGGTGAAGAGTACTGCTCTTCCAGAGGACCCGGGTTCAATTCCCAGCATCCACATGGCAGTTCACAATTGTCTGTAACTCCAGTTCCAGAGGATCTAACATCCTCATACAGACATATATGCAGGCAAAACCCCAATGTACATTAAATGCACAATATGGGAGGCTGAGGAAAGGTAGACACAAATCACTCCCCAAGAAGGGATCCAAGACTGGAGCTGATCAAAACCGGGATAGATTCTCAGGGACCCACTGTTCCCCAGGATCACTACACACCTGCCTAGAAAGAAAACCTCATTCTAAATTGAATGAGAAAGACACCATATGAGAAATCAGAGTGTGGGATAGAAGAGCAGGAGTGAAGGTCTATATAGCAAATGGGAAACATCTCAGTCCTCATCACAAACTCCTTTCCCAGAGAGCAGACAACAGGTTTGTATGTAAGTAACCAAGAAGTTAGAAGAACCCTCTCTTATGAAATGATCTACTTCAAAAGAAAAGACCCATGTATACTGGCCATCGGAGTATCCAAGACAGTGAGTGACTGTATCCATGTCCAGTCTATATGGTGGTATTGTGTTCCCCAAAATATTGTGCATCCTAATAAACTTACCTGGGGTCAGAGAACAGAAAAGCCACAAGATACTTAGGCTAGAAAATGTTAGCACACGCCTTTAATCCTAGCATTCCAGAGACAGAAATCCCTCTGGATCTCTGAGAGTTCAAGGCTGCATTTGAAACAGCCAGGCATGGTGACTCACGCCTTTAATCCCAGAAAGCAGCCTTTAATCCCAGGGAGTAGTGGTAGAAAGCAGAAAGGTTTATAAGGCATGAGGACCAGAAACTAGAAGCATTTGGCCTGGTTAAGCATTTGGCTGGTTAAGCGTTCAGGATTTCGAGCAGCAGTTCAGCTGAGAGCCATTGGGATGAGGACACAGAAGCTTCCAGTCTGAGGAAACAAGACCAGCTGAGAAGTTGGCCAGGTGAGGTTAGCTGTGGCTTGTTCTGTCTCTCTGACCATCCAGCATTTCACCCCAATAACTTGCCTCAGGTTTGATTTCATTAATAAGACTCTCTAAGATTCATGCTACAAGTCTACTTACCCAGAAGTATGCTAGCCAATACCCCTATCCAGACAGACGTGTATCATTTGGGGAACTCAATTTTACACATAAACAGCCAAAGACCACATAATATTTTAGGACTGTATTTAATATAAAGGACAGCAACCAGAAACAAGTGAATTCATAATTAGCCCAACCAGATTCACTCACCAAATGTGTTGACTTGCAGTGTTTTCCTTTTGAGAGCATTCAAATGTCAAAATTGCTGCTGAAGGATTGTTGATCTGTATTTGCATCCACACACCTGTTTTTATTGTTAGGCACTTTGCCTTTTCATCCTGTGTTTGCTTTTGCTTAAAAAATGAGAAATGCTGTGTGCTGTGCCTCAGGGCACAGCAGGGAAGAGGCAAAGAGAATTTGTCTCCAAGCTATCAGCAGAGTGGTGACCTTTGAGCAGGAGGAACTGAGGAGGGATCTTATGGAACTTCCTAAAATATTGGGATCATGGATGACTTTAAACCTTTTGATATCTGAAATTATTTCCAAGTATCAAATCGGCTTCAAAAAAATTATGTAGGAATGTTTGATAAAACTTTTTGGTGATGATGGATCTATATAAACTATAAGATGGAATTTTATGCACACATAGCATTTGCAAGCACAAATAGCTTATTTTCCAAGGGGATTTCCTTACTTTGGAAGTATGTGTTTACTTCAAATGCATATGTAATTGATATAGAGAAAATGGCATGTTCCTCTCTGGTAATTCTGTGTAGGAGAATGAGAAACTCAAGGCCACTTAGTAAAATTATCAAAAAGTGATCCTCAACCTTGACACATATTACAAATATATTTTTAATTTATTTATTTTACATCCCTGTCACAGTTTCCTCCCCTCCTCTCCTTCTAGTCCCTCCCCACACACACACACACATACACACTCCAATCCATTCCTCCTTTGTTTCTGTTTAGGAAAGAGCAGGTCTCCCATGAGAGCCACAAAACATGGCATATCAAATTATAGGTAAAACTAACCACTTCCCCTTGTATTAAAGCTGGGTGTGGCAACCCAGTATGAGGAGTAGGGTCTCAAAAGCCAGTAAAAGAGTTGGAAACAGCCCCTACTCCCGATATTAGGAGTCCCAAAGAGGATCAAGCTACACAACTGTAACGTACAGACAGAGTGCCTAGGTCAGTCACCAGTAGCGCAGACACTAAGATCAACACTTAATAAATGGGACCTCATGAAACTGAAAGTTTCTGGAAGGCAAAGGACACCATCAACAGGCCAAAGCAGCAGCCTGCAGAATGGGAAAAGATCTTTACCAACCCCACATCCAACAGAGGGCTGGTTCCCAAATATATGTAAAGAACTCAAGAAACTAGACATCAACAAACCAAATAATGCAATTTTAAAGATGGGGTACAGATCTAAATAGAGAATTCTCAACAGAAGACTCTCAAATGGCCGAAAACCATTGAAAGGGATGATCAATATCTTTAGCCACCAGGGAAATGTGAATCAAAAGGACACATCGTAAAATTACAGCAGCAGTTTCTCTTTCAAAGAGTAGAGCTTTCAAGGGTCATGCTTAGGCTTGGCTTCCTGAAAGCAGGACAGAGAACTGAGAGCCCAAGAATTTGGCCGAGGAACGTGGGTAGACATGGCCTCTGCCAGGGCGTTTCTACTCATGAAGAGGGAGGGAAGTGTTAGTGACAGTGACAAATTGGGAAGAAATATGGAGGCGTGGCTTTGTTGTACGTCACTAATAGTGACACGATATTAAAGTTTGATTGTTGACTTAGAAGAGGAAATCCTAAATAACGTGTGTCTTTCGACTCTCCTCCCTCATCTTGAAAACTTGGTTCGGAAGGCCATTATTCTAAGGGATTTTGCCATTTCTATGGCTTTTATTCTGATAAGCCTACCACAGTTAGCTTTATTATGCTTGGAAGCATTAGTAAATAATTTTAATGCAATCTGCCTGAAAATCTATCTTCTTTCCTAAAATTTTATTTAGTTTCTCATTCCTATTTTATCAAAAAGCCATTTTCTCTGTTTTTCTGCAGTGTTTTCAGCTGAACAGACTAGCTGCGTGGGAGCTGGGCACATCTTTTACTAACCCGTTCGCATCTTCTTAGTTTCCACAGAACTTCATTTCACCTCAGTTGCGTCCCTCCCCGCCTTCAGCTGCCTGGCCACCTACTTTCCTGGGTTATAACTGGTTAGAGGCAGTGGAAATGGTGTCATCTATCATTTCGTGACTGGTCAGGGCCTCATTAGTGTAAAACATGAACCACGCCATCTGTGTTTACTCTTCGGTGAAGACTTCTTTCCCGGCATACCTCCTCCCCCCACCCAATTATGCCAAATACAGCTGATTCTGAACCACCACAAACGGGGTTCTCACCTTCAGAATGATCAGGTCACTCAGCAAACCTTCTCTTGCTTCTTCTCTGTGTTTGGAACGGAAAACACTCATATCTCAAAAAGTGGGGAATTGGCCACCTCTAATACTAGAAAGTTAAAGTAGATAGTGAGATCATCTACACTTTCAATTTTGTACTTACCTGCTCTGTGGGAGTACAGTTAAGCACTGCTTTAAGTCCAGTTGAAGCAGCCTTTACCTGAGAGTTTTGAGGCCGCTGTAGACAGTGCTCAACACCAGTGGGTGGGCTTTGGGCCCAGGAGCAGTAACTCTTCCTTCCCTGGGCCACACCAACCCTCCATGAGAACGCTGAGGCCCTCTTACCCTCCGTCCCCATCCTTGTTCCCTGCTCACACTGTACAATGTCTTTCACAAAGCTGGCAGAGAGAGCTTCTTTTCATGCCAGTGAGATTGTGCCAGTGCCCTGCTTGAAATATCTTCCCATGATCCAGCTGGCCCTCTGAGAGCCAAGTAAGAACTCCAATGATAACAGGTTGCCAAAGTTCTCCTCATCTAACTTGTTCACTTCTCCCTACCTCAGTGCGAGTCTCTTCTTGGTTTACAAGCTGAGTCTTCCAGCAGCCATGTTCTGTGCCCGGATGTGTCTCTCCTGCTGCTGCCTCTGCTTGGAAGCCCCGGCTTTCTCTTCTTTACTTGGTGCACGCCCACCATTTCATTTTGACTTCCAGTTCCATTGCGGTCCAGTGATAGTCCTTTATCATGTTATGGTGAAAGGTGGCCTAAGAGAATTTTACCTTGCAGAGGACAGCGGCTTCATTGATCATTGTCATGTTTACTGTTAATTTTCAGCCCCAGCAAGCATATTCTATCTTATATATTTTTTCGTGTCATTCAGTAAAAATACACATTAAAAGTCTGCCACAGCCAGGCATAGTAGAGCACGCCTTTAATCCCAGAGCTCGGGAGGCAGAGGCAGGAGGATCTCTGTGAGATGGAGGCCAGCCTGGGCTACAGAGTGAGTTCCAGGTCAGCCAGAGCTGCATAGTGAGACCCTGTCCCAAAAACAAAACAAACAAAAAGAATGTGCACAGCCCACACTTCTTGCCTAATTGCTGAAAACAGAATAACCGTGGGCCATGACTCTTTTCACATATGATGGAATTTTCCACTAGTGTGTCTACTGACTCTAGTCATATCCACATGGTCCTTCATTGTGCTGGCACACTCCACTCCTGAAATAGCAGCGTCCTAAACTTTCAAATGTTCTGTTTCCATATTTTATACTATGACTGAATAAATTATAACACCTAAACTACTTGTGAACAAAATTGTGTTGTAGTGTCAGTTTAAGGGAAATAGTTGTGATATCAGCAGAGAAAATGAAAGTATTAGGATATCCACCTAAGAAATCATAGTGGTTTGGGCCCAGACAAAAGTCCCAACTGTAGATCCTGTTTTCAGTTCAGAGGTCCTCCTGCTCTGGGAAATAATAAAAAGAGAATTAATCCTTTGTTCTGAAAGCCAGCAGCCTTGAAGGATGAGTTGCAGGGTGGTTGGCCTCACACTGAGACAGTCAGCAGCCCTCTCCCTGCCCCCACTCACTGAGCTCCTCCGGCTGGACTGTATCCAGGAGGAGTTGGAGTGTGCAATCCGAGAACTCCATGGCTGCTTCAGCCCTCGCTGGCCAGCACGCACAGCCCGGAGTCTGCTGGCACCCTGCTCCAGCTGCACCTGCTCTTGGGGATGGCTTTCCCTTCACTCTACCTTTCCATCCTCCTCGTCACCTGCCTGAAACCAGTTTTTAAGGGACTTGCCTTGGGTGTGTTTTCTGTAGAGTATTACTTTCTTGGGAGCTCAACTTCAAGTTTAGTGGGTTGACTGGTTTATTTTCTTCAATGAGAGCTCCTGTCACCACCTCATCACTTTCTCTTTTCATACTAGTGCACCTGCCCTTTGGACCCCTGATTTGTTTGCCTCGTTGTTCATTGCTATCCATAGTTTCTTTTTTCTTTTTTTTTTTTTTTTGGTTCTTTTTCTTTAATAGTATTTTTATTTTATAATTAACTTAATTTCACATATCAGCCAAGGATTCCCCCATCCTCCCTCCTCCCACCCCCTAGCCCTCCTCCCCAATCCACCCCCCACTCCCACCTCCTCCAAGGCAAGGTCTCCCCTGGGGAGTCAGCCCAGCCTGGTAGACTGAGCCGAGGCAGGTCCAGTCCCCTCCTCCCTATACCAAGGCTGAGCAAAGTGTCTCAGTATAGGCCCTAGGTTCCAGAAAGCCAGCTCATGCACCAAGAACAGGTCCTGGCTCCACTGCCTGGGGGCCTCCCAAACAGTTCAAGCTAATCAACTGTCTCACTTATCCAGAGGGCCTGGTCCAGTTCCATGGGGGCTCCTCAGCTATTGATTCACAATTCATACGCTTCCACTAGTTTGGCTATTTGTCCCTGTGCTTCCTCCAACCATGGTCTCAACATCTCTCGCTAATACAATCCTTCCTCTCTCTCGCCAATTGGACTCCCAGAGCTCCACCTGGGGCTCGGCCGTGGATCTCTGCATCCGCTTCTGTCGGTCACTGGATGAGAGTTCTATCATGACAGCCAGGGTGTTTGGGCATCTAATCACCAGAGCAGGTCGGCTCAGGTACTCTCTTGACCATTGCCAGTAGTCTGCAGTGGAGGTATCTTTGTGGATTTCTGGGGACCCCTCTAGCACTCTGCTTCTTCCTGTTCCCCAGGGGTCTTCATTCATCATGGTATCTCCCTCTCCATTCTCCCACACTGCTCCTGATCTAGCTGGGAACTCCCTCTCCCCTAAGCTCTCTTTCCCCCCCCCACCCTTGCCCTCCATTACCCCACCCCCACCCCCAGTTTGCTCATGTAGGTCTCATCATCTATTTCTCTGTCGCTGGGTGATCCCTGTGTCTTTCTTAGGTTCCTCTTTACTAGGTAGCCTCCCTGGAGTTGTGAGTTGCAATCTGGTTATTTTTTGCTTTACATCTAGTATCCACTTATGAGTGAGTACATACCATGTTTGTCTTTCTGAGTCTGAGTTACCTCACTCAGGATGATTTTTTTTTCTAGTTCCATCCATTTGCCTGCAAACCTCATGATGTCATTGTTTTTCTCTGCTGAGTAGTACTCCATTGTGTTTATATACCACATTTTGTTTATCCATTCTTCAGTTGAAGGGCATCTAGGTTGTTTCCGGGTTCTGGCTATTACAAATAATGCTGCTATGAACATAGTTGAGCATGTGCCCTTGTGGTATGATTGAGCATTCCTTGGGTATATGCCCAAGAGTGAAATAGCTGGGTCTTGAGGGAGGTTGATTCCCAATTTTCTAAGAAAGCACCATATTGATTTCCAAAGTGACTGTACAAGCTTGCATTCCCACCAGCAGTGGAGGAGAGTTCCTCTAGCTCCACATCCTCTCCAGCATAAGCTGTCTTCAGTGTTTTTTATCTTAGCCATTCTGACAGGCGTAAGGTGGTATCTCAGAGTTGTTTTGATTTACATTTCCCTGATGATTAGGGATGTTGAGCTATTCCTTAAATGTCTTTCAGCCATTTGAGCTGCTTCTGTTGAGAATTCTCTGTTTAGCTCTACAGTCCATTTTTTAATTGGACTGTTAGGTATTTTGATGTCTAATTTCTTGAGTTCTTTATATATTCTGGATATCAGCCCTCTGTCAGATGTGGGGTTGGAGAAGATCTTTTCCCATTCTGTAGGCTGTCATTTTGTCTTATTGACCATGTCCTTTGCCCTACAAAAGCTTCTCAGTTTCAAGAGGTCTCATTTATTAATTGTTTCTCTCAGCGTCTGTGCTACTGGTATATATTTAGGAAGTGATCTCTGGTGCCAGTGTGTTCAAGACTGCTTCCTATTTTCTCTTCTGTCAGGTTAAGAGTAACTGGATCTATGTTGAGGTCTTTGATCCAGTGGGACTTAAGTTTTGTGCACGGTGACAGATATGGATCTATTTGCAGTCTTCTACATGTTGACATCCAGTTATGCCAGCACCATTTCTTGAAGATGCTTTCTTTTTTCCACTGTACAGTTTTGGCTTCTTTGTCAAAAATCATATGTTCATAGGTGTGCGGATTAATGTCAGGGTCTTCAGTTCGGGTTCCATTGGTCCACATGTCGGTTTTTATGCCAGTACCAAGCTGGTTTTATTACTGTAGCTCTATAGTAGAGTTTGAAGTCAGGGATCGTGGCTATCCATAGTTTCTTATGTTTCAAGAAAACTGACTCCTTCTCAAAGTTTTCTGAAGCAGGGGTATTTCATACTAATTAATTGAAAACCATTTAAATTTGATTATTTCTACACATTTTGCTAGCTTACTGTATATATAGATAAGTAATGTGTATAGATAGATATTACTGTATATATAGATAAATATTATAAATAGATAATGTAGTGAGCTCTTTCTTTTTAAAAGAAAGGTTAGATTAATAGAGTTTAGAATTCTTGTGAAAATGTCTTACCAAGTTTTCAGCACCTTGATGTCCTAGACATGAAACGGCACGTATATGCTTGCCATGAGGAAGGAGACTCCTCACACAGGCACAGGGCTAGGAGGTGGCAGAGCTCTACCACTCCCAGGCTGCATGGCTCTCAGCAAGTTATGTAGCCAACCCTCACTACTGTGTCTTCTTTTGGTAAATATATCAAGAGCAGTAAATGTGATGGCCCCCACACAGCACCTTATTAATCTTCCTTGTAAGCAGCTTGATACTTTCCCAACCCCGACTTCCAACCAGTACACAGGTAGAGTTGATGAGAGCCAGATGACAAAGCCACACATGTCAGTAGTTTCCAATTCCTCTAAAAACGAAAAACAAGCAGAAGCAAATAGTTGACCAATGGCTTTAAAAAAAATACATGTGAATGGGGATCGTGTGTGTATGTCCTATAAATATAAATGAAGACCTTTGACCCAGATATTCTAATGGCTTTAATAAAAATTACTATGTTAATCTGGAATTGTTCCATAGTCTTTTTGTTGGTGGTGGTTTTGGTTTTTTGAAACAGGGTCTCTTTGTAGTCCTGGCTGTCCTCTGCCTCCCTAGTGCTGAGATTAAAGGAGTGTGTCACTATACTCAGCCCATATTGTATTTTAATTACCAGATTTGTAAATTAGTTAAATTCTGCCCATAAATCACGAGAAACTCAAATAGGAAGATGCAACCTAGCCTGATGATTTCTTACTTAATTCCACTAATGGCAAGTTAGTCAGTAAACCCTTAGGGAGGATGTTTTCCACTAAGAGTCAGACTTGGAAATGCCTTGGCTATTTTTACAAGCTAACTTGACTGGTAATTCCTAGAGCACAATAACTTCAAGTCTGTTTGTTTTTAAGGCACCACTTTGAATGACTGACTTTTCATCGTGTGTGTGTGTGTGTGTGTGTGTGTGTGTGTGTGCGCGCGCGCATGCGCGCGCGCGCGCATGCATGGAGCCATCTGGTTCAGAAGTTGATGTTGGATGTCTTCCTTCATCACTCTATACCCTATTTTTTGAGACAGGGTCTCATTGAACCTGGATGTCACCAGTTCAGGGAGACCAGCTGGCCCTAAAGCCCCTAGCAATCCTCCTGTCTTCATTTCCTCAGCACTAGAATTCAAGAAATGCTTTGCCACCCCTGACTTTTTCCATGGGTGCTAGGGAGTTCAAGTCCTTATGATTGCATGGCAACCACATAGTGACAGAACCATCTCCCTAGTAACCCCCTTCCCCCCACCCCCGTTTGCAGACCTGTTGGTCTGCAATGTCAGGAGTTGCAACCGTTTTCTTGAAGAGACCTGAACAAACACCTCTTCACCTTAGATAGGCCACCAGTGACAGATCAAATGAACAGTTCCATTCAAACCCAGCTTGCTGGGTTCTGTTGGGCTTACTTACAAGAACATGGGTGTGGTGCTGTTAGCAGGAGCATAGGTAACCCCGAAACAGCTGCATCTTCAAAAAGTTCTACTCCAGTGTGGGTGACAACTTCCCAAAAGCTTCATACATGGAGTGAATACATACATACACACACACACACACACACACACACACACACGATGAAAAGTCAGTCATTCAAAGTTAATCTTCTACCTACTGTATGCTCCAGCACCTCCTGAGCCCATGGGCATCTGGAGCAGAATTATGTACAGCTGATGGGGTGAGAGGGAGACAAGAGGGAGTGGATGGAATCTCAGGTGACCATCTTAATGACCCTCCCTTACTCCCTCCTCCCATGAGAAAATGTTGATAGGCTGTCCTTTGTTAGGGTCTGGTGTGGGTCATCCCAGTTGCTCTGATTAAGATGCCGTATTGTGCCTGAGGATGGTATTTTGCAATAGCTGGACACTGGGAAGATCCAAAACCTAACGTTGACTATGGCTTTTGAGGGAATTGTCATGAACTCCATATGTGAAAATGGAGAATTCCTCAGCTAAAGAAAAAACGCAGACTCTCAGACTTTGACAGAGCCTTAATGATATCTAATCCAATCGCATTTAAAGATTACATCTGTTTCAATATATCCCTACTGTGTGAGATTCCAGATTGTTCTATCAAAAAAGTCTATCCTTATTAAAATCCATAGCATCCACTCTTGGGTTCAGATTCCATGAGATACATAGAAGTCAGTTCTGTTCAACCTAATGAGGCTGCAAACTTCTTCAGTAAGAGGCTCTACTACATTGTTTGGACATTGAGGATCCCACCAGCCCGTGTGTTGAATGGTTGCCCCAGGTGGTGCTGTGGGAAGTGTTGGGGCCTTTGAGATGTTGGCCTTGTGGGAAGACCTTGCACCACTGGAGGGTGTGATGGAAGCAGGTGGGGGGATCCTTCAGGCCTTCCCGCTCTGCCTATTGACTGGCTACACCATGCACTACGGCTGTGGGGTGCCACCCTCTCCAGGACTCACCCCAAAGGGACTGTCTGACCTTGTTACTTCCAGAACCAATGAGCCAAAAGAAAGGCATTCTCCTTAAAGTTAATGCCTCAGACCATCTTCACAGTAAGGTGATGCTGACTAATACAGGCTGTCCGTCACAGCTTACAGTACCTTGATGAGAGGTTTCTGCTGGAATTAAAAGAAGAACACGTTCTTTATTGGGGGAGATTATCCTGTAGAGTGACACATGATCTGTATATTTAAGTTCTATTTAAAGCATCTGATAAATAACTAATATTACTGTTTAAATGCTGTGGCTGCTGTATTATATTCTTTTTAATCTTATAATTATACCGGTTTGCTTCATGCACTGGCCTATACCTTCATTATAAAATAACATGTGATGACTTTACAGATATTTTTTAGTGGGTATCAGAACACACTGTCTGAGACATGAGGCAAGAAAGTTGGAATCCCGCTGATGTAAGCATTAGCAGGCCCTGATTTTTGCCCCAATCTGACCACATCATCTACGGAACCCTGAGCAGGTCATTCCACTTCACTTACAAAGGGCAAGGGTTGAACCAAACGTTCTGTTAGCATTCTGTCCACCCTCACACACCATTTTTCACTTCTCTGTCTCGTGTGGCGGAGTATTAAAGAGACAGAGAATGCAGCCTCCGACCTTCAGCCCAGTTCTGATTTAAATTGTCAGTCTCCACTTACATAAACTGTTTAAAGCCAGGGGCGCTTTTTCCTCGTCTCTTTTCAGAACACTTTTCTCCAGGAAACAGTGCGCAGAGAGTGTGAAGAACGCTTTGAACTGACGGAGGCTTTGAGTCAAGCCAGAGAACAGCTCCTGGAGCTCAGGAGGAGTGAAGGAAGCTTACCGTGTTCCCTCAACAAGGGCACCCTAACCTACCCTGCCACCGCAGTCAGTAATCACCGTGAGCGAAGCAGCATGAGACAGAACTGTAGACGAGCCACCAACACGACCAGCCTGCATGGACTGCCAAAGCCCACTGCTTCCCTAACCCCGGATAAGCTCAAGAAGGTCATCAGCTCCGGACTGCCCACCCTTCCCCAGACATATCCTCCCAAGGGCCGAGCGTCTTCGGTAAATGAGACCAGGCAGAGGTTGACTGCCATCCTGAGCCGGAGGCTGAGTCAGCAATGATGACCTGAGTCAGGAGTCGGTTCAGCCCACCGTGTACACACCCTTCACAGCTTGCCGGAGACTCACTGTAGCCGGGTGCCCAGAAACGAATGTGTCTGCAGATATATTTAACGAGGAATGTAAAAAGCTAGGAACTGTGGAGCAATATTTTTTAAAGGGCCTTGGAAATTGCAACAGATAATGAAGTTGGTATTCCAGAGGGCTGATTTCTATTTTCATGTCTATCTTGTATGCCCTGCGAGCCTGGCCTTTGAGGCTTCACACCCCAGCAGATTTTTCTTTCTCCCTCCCTCACTTCCTGCCTTTCATCCTCCCCCTCCCTTCCTGCTTTCTTTCCGTAGCAAGCAGATCATCTCCACAAAAAGTAGATTATATTGGTTTTATTGGCAATTGTTCATTTGTTTATTGAACTAAATGGGATGTGGTAAGTATTCCAAATGGAAAAAGAAAGTCCTTAGTTAATTTCCAAAGTACATACTTCAGATACTCGCAGAGCTAATTAATAATCACCATCAGATGCTCCTTTCCCTCAGCCTACCTGGTTACCTGAGTGCTTTGTAGGCTGGGTCAGAAGTAATGATAGGCAGCCTTGTAGAAGACCTTCTACCGAGACCCTGGAGGCCTGCTACAAAATTACGGTGGCTCCCATTCAGGGAAAAGTGGTTTGATTCTCAGATTATGAATATCGTTTCAGAAAACAGAAGACATGACCGTGAGAATATTTCTTGGTGGATATTTTCTGCGTTGAATGATTTCTGGCACACAGCTGAGTTCTGTTGGACTTAAATTCTCCAGCCGTTGGGAAGAGAACTAATACAAGATTGCTTAGTAAAAAGAACGTAAGGCTAATTTGGATTCCAAATTGATTACCCTTGGAAATGGGTAACTGATTACAGTTTCTATTCTCGGGGTGAGAATGTAAAACAAGATCCGCTATTTAAAGCTATCTTAAAGGCACCAACTCGTGTAGCTGTTCCTACCGCAGGCTAGTGCTCATCTGTCTTTTCTCCATCTGATGCTTGTCTTTATGTTCCTGGGGGGTGAAAAACCAGCTCCAATCCTCCACCTGCTGTCTTGTGGACATTCAGCCTTCCCCTTCTCATATAGGGAACACGTGTGACTGTAGCACACTAAATTATCCGTTTTGCTGCAGTATTGATGAGGGAAACCATAGGTACCTGGCATCCTTACCACTGCATAAAAGAGTAACGTGACCAAACAAAATCAGAGTTATCTCTCATCTTCCTAAGGCTTACTAGAGTGTGTTAACTTTAAGATAATTCCACATTAGGTCCCCTGATTTCCTGACTACTTGAGGTAGGAGTCTTTGTGTTAAGGATTAGGATACTTCCTATTGTTTTACAGAGGTTGCCATTGTGCATAATGACATTTGGCAAGTGAGCACAGCACCACGTAAGAGTGGCTGGAGGGTGGACTGTAAAGGCCATCCTCACATCTCTATAGAAGTAGACCAAGAGCATGTGGCCCGACTCAAGGAGTATACTTAGAGACAGAAGTTGAACCAGAACCCTGTCACTTAATCCCCGTCTTTCCAGCCCTAAGGGCTTCCCAAGCCTCCATCATGAATGTTGTTAGCCGCACCCACACTACAGTTAATTAATATTTGTCCTTTTTAAAGCGCATTCACTTTTCAAACTTGAGTTTGTATAAGGAAAGCTGACTCAGAGAAGAAGAACTATAAAGTGACAAATGTCCTTTGCTAATTATGTTGTTTCTAGTAAATGGTAATACAAATGTGTATCTGTTAAAATAAGAAACGTTAATTGGTGTTCCCCTTCCTTGATATCATCCTGTATAATGCAGCAGGGACCCGTGCACTAGATCTCCTGGTTCTGGACTTTGTTTGCATGTTGAATTATAAATACCTGTGACATAAGGTAGACGGTAAAGCGAGCAAAGGCCCAGAACATCTTGGGCAGCAATCTCTACCATCAGGTGAGACATGCTTTTTCACTGTTTTGCAATTTCAGCTCCCCTTGTGGGAGCCATAGACATACAATGAGTTTCTTTATTTTTACTATGAATGTAGGTCAATAAGGAAAGTCACATGTAAGCCTCTCTAAACGGATATAAAGACTGCCATTGCAAAACCTGGTTTCTTAGTTTGTTGATACACTCTTGTTTAACAATGAATGTCTGTAAGTCAGAATGGAACCATTGTCTGTCATAAGGTTGTGTTGTATGCTACAGAGGTATCAGAGAAGTATATGGATAAACAGAAAATGATAATTACTTTAGTTTAACCTATACCATCTGAATATTGCAGATTGAGCTGTGGGCATATGTATTTAAAGAAAGAAGTCTTAAAAGTGGCACAAGAACATGTAACCTAGAGGTTAAAAACACGTCTCCTTGATTTTCCCAGTGATGAACCCTTGGCATGAAAGAGTATCATGAATATTAGGGAAGTAGTGAGGCCTGGAGACATGGGTCAGTGATCAAGAACTCTTGCTGCTCTTGCAGAAAGAACCCTGGTTTGGTTCCTGTCGTCCACGTGGCAGCTCACAACCATCTGTAGTTCCGTCCAGGCTTGATGCCCTCTTCTCACTTCCGTGGACACTGCATACAGGTGGTACACATACATACGCCCTGGCAAAGCACCCATACACACAAAGTAATAAGATAATTTTAAAATAGTAAATAATTTTAGATTTCTGAAGTTTCTAGGCATCCTGAGTTACAGGTTAATCCTAAAGCTTACTTATTTTTTCAACAGATTTGGAGACTTCCATGAAAAAGCATGGTGAGAGCTAAAAAAAAAAAGACATAATAAATATCTTCAAGACTCATATAGTAGGAGCCAAGAATAAAGCATATGTGGAAATAATATAGATGGGAGGTGTTGAGTAAAGAGTTGAGAGCAAGGTAGTAGACAAATCTTAGTAGAGGGATCAGGTATGCTTCAAAAAAGAATTGGTACATACAATGAGTCTTTAAAAAGAGGAGTGGAATTGTACAGAAAGGTATACCAGGTAGAAGAAATGTATAAACAGAGTCACAGACACGGGAATCACAGGAAGCATTTGGTGAGGGGGCAGGAGTAACAGCCTGAGTACCTGACAGGCTGATCTCGTAGCGTGAAGGTGTTGAATAAGGGCCAGTGCACGCTTTTAGCTGGAAGTGGCGTGTGCTTGGCTGAAAATTAGGAGCTTTGCCCTGGCGAGGCTGTGCTGGGGTGCTGTGGAATGGGAAGGCTGGAGGCTGGCTGCAACAGTGGCTGGCAGCCGAGTAGTCCAGGCGACTTAATGAAGTTCTAATGAAGATGTTTGTGTTGGGAATAAGGACTAGCTAGGCATTAGATCAAAATTCTCTTCAGGGTAGAGAAGGGGGATTTTTTTTCTCCTGCTAACTGCAATTTGAAAGTATTGCCAGTCCTTGACCCATCAGCAGGAGTGCATTTGATGAGCATGGTTCTAATCAGAGGACCCTCTCTATTTAAGATATTAGAGCCCCTCTGAATGATGGGAACTAGTGGGAGCTGCATTTCATTTGGGAAACACATGATCCCACAGACTACTACACATGAAAACGTTCCTTACAGGAGCATACAGATCTGAAAAGTGTTGTAAGAATTATGGAGGAAGAGTGAGAAGTGGACATTAAACAGAAATAATTGTGTCTTGACTCAAAGAATGCAGCTAAACAGGGAGATTCTGGAGTGACAGTGTGCAATAAAACCTTCTGATGTTCACTGTTTATGAAGGGAAATCTAAAAGAAAATGCTCAATTAAAGTGAAGGTTATCTGAAAATCTTCACATTTTATGGTACTGAAAAGACCCAATACATCACCTGGTCCAGATGTGTATCTTATGCAAGTAGATAATAGTTCACTTAGTTAGTTTCTATTTGCATAACTATGTAACATCAGACTGAATGAAAGAACCTGGGCTTCAACTTCTGGCTTACACATCTCATTTCCAGACAAAGAATTCGATCAGTGTGCCAGCTTTTTCCTACTTGAGTAGGAAAAGTCAGCCCTTCCAAAAGATCAGCATTCACTAGCAGATTGTTAGAAATGCAGAATTTCTCACCTCACACCCAAACCTACTGACTGAACTATCCTCCTCTCCTCTCCCCTCTCCTCCCTTTCCCTGTCTTCCTCTAGCTTTCCTTCCCTCCCTTCCCCTCCATTCCTCCTTCCCCTCCTCTCCTCCTTTCCCTCCCCTCCTCTGCTTCTCTCCCCTCCCCCACCCTTGCCCATGCTAAGCAGTCACTCTATCACTGAGCTCTAACTCCAGCCTGAAGTCTTAGAGATTCTCAGGTGATTTGTATTTGCATCTGTTTACCACAAGATAGACAAAACAGCCTTGCTGTAGTTAGTCTCTCCTGCCTAAGTGAAGACTGGTGTGATGAGGACACCCCACCCCCACCCCTGCCATGCACCACATTGACCCATTTAACACCCATTTCCAGTGCATTAAGATTCTTCTATGTGGCCATTGATTGTGAATCCATAACTCTCCAGGAAAACTAGTGGTTAAGGAAAATCAATATTCATTCCTAAAACTCTAAAATACATCAGCACCCACAGCTCTGAGTTTGAGAACAACTGGAGATTTTATTGTTTTAACCAATAGAGGCATTTTGGTTTTAATCATTGGCAACTCACTGAATTATCATAAACTTTAATCTCATAAGAGCACATATTTGAACTTCCGTTTATTTTTGTAACGGTGATGCTCATTCTCTTCTGAGACTTGTGAAATGCAGAATACTTGGGAAACTTTCTCAGGTGATGAAGTAAACACAGTAAAATTATTCCTCCAGGAAGTAGTTCTGAATCATTTAAATATAAAACTAACTTGTGGTGTTTCACCTGGATTAATATGTTTTAAAGACAGAATTAATACTGGCTAATTAGAATTCAGTTCAGATGCACAGTGTCACAAATCTGGATAACACAGCGAGGTGTTAGGTGCACTTGCCCACAAGCGTCCTGAGCTCATTCCGTGATACCCCAGGACAGCCAACTTCTTTAGATGTGTTGTCCTTTCTTTCCTCCTCCTTTTTTTTGTTTTTTTATTTTATGTGTAGATTTTTTTTTAATTTTTATTTTACAATACAATTCAGTTCTACATATCAGCCACAGATTCCCTTGTTCTCCCCCCTCCCGCCCCCTCACCTTCCCCCCAACCCGCCCCCCCCATTCCAATCTCCTCCAGGGCAAAGCCTTCCCCACAGACTGAGATCAACCTGGTGGACTCAGTCCAGGTAGGTCCAGTCCCCTCCTCCCAGGCCGAGCCAAGCGACCCTGCATAGGCCCCAGGTTTCAAACAGCCGACTCATGCAATGAGCACAGGACCCGGTGCCACTGCCTGGATGCCTCCCAAACAGATCAGGCCAATCAACTGTCTCACCCACTCAGAGGGCCTGATCCAGTTGGTGACCCCTCAGCCATTGGTTCATATTTCATGTGTTTCCGTTCGTTTGGCTATTTGTCTCTGTGCTTTATCCAACCTTGGTCTCAACAATTCTCGCTCATATAAACCCTCCTTATTCTCGCTAACTGGACTCCCAGAGATCCACCCAGGGCCTAGTCATGGATCTCTGCATCCAGATCCCTCAGTAGTTGGATGAGGTTTCTAGCACGACAATTAGGGTGTTTGGCCATCCCATCACCAGAGTAGGTCAGTTCGGACTGTCTCTCGACCATTGCCAGCAGTCTGTTGTGGAGGTATCTTTGTGGATTTCTGTGGGCCTCTCTAGCACTTTGCTTCTTCCTATTCTCATGTGGTCTTCATTTACCATGGTCTCCTATTCCTTGTTCTCCCTCTCTGTTGTTGATCCAGCTGGGATTTCCCGCTCCCCCAAGCTCTCTTTCCCTCGACCCTCGCCCTTCACTACCCCCACTTATGTCCAGGCTGTTCATGTAGATCTCATTCCATTTCTCTGTCATTGGGCGATCCCTGTGTCTTTCTTGGGGTCCTGTTTTCCAGGTAGCCTCCCTGGTGATGTGAGTAGCAGTCCAGTCATCCTTGTTCCACATCTAGTATCCTGTTATGAGTGAGTACATACCATGTTTGTCTTTCTGAGTCTGGGATACCTCACTCAGGATGATTTTTTCTAGATCCATTCATTTGTCTGCAAACCTCATGATCTTTCCTCCTTCTTTCCGGCATCACACACGTTGTACAAGTGAGCCTGCGAACAACGGGAGACACGTTGTTCCTGTCTTATGCTCTTCCTCACAGCTCTTCTGCTGAGCCATATCTCCAGTCGAGAAAAGAATGAAGGAAGCCAGTATCATAGATCACAGCACACACATACACACCTATGATTACAGCACCAGGGAGGTAGAGGCAAGGGGATCACTACAAGTTCAAAGCTAGCCAAGGCTGCATATAGAGACCCTCTCAGTCAGTCAATCAATCACCGTCAAAATAATGAGACAGATTGGTTTCATTTGCCACTTAGAAGTTTAAAACCTATTAACATGTTTAGTGCCAATACTTATATAAGTAAAATTAAAAATACTTCTCACGTTAAGTAACTCAAACCCAACAATTAAACATGTATAATTTAGGATATTGAAGCATTTTAGACGCTTTTATAAGGTATCCGTGTGAGGAGGATTAATGCTGGCAGTAGATTTATTTGCCGAAGATGTGAGCATCTGGCCCTGCCTTGCTGCCAGCCCGGTCTCCATCTCCCAAGCGAGCTCGATGTGGCTGAGCACATTAATCTGGAGAGATCTCTTGGTCTTCTGTCTTCTTGAAGCAAATGAGTTCTCCAGTGGTAATTTTCTACCCAAAGCCTTAAATTTCTAAGGAATTAAGGTCACTGCCAAGATTCAAGTGACTTCTTTTCACTGATTGAAAGCAGAGTTTCTGAAAACCCGAAGTAGCCAACTTTCCACTCACTATTACCAGACTTTAAAATAATGTATTTGAGTTTTAAGCCTGGGTTGCAAGGATCGAGACTGGAATCATTTTCTTTTTCCATGCAGTATACAATACTTAATACAGAAGCTGGGATATGTGCTTTTGGTGAGTTAGAGAAAAAAATTCACCACTTTAACAGCCCTGGGCAGAGGCCTAATGTACATGTTCCCTCCAGACTCAGTTATAACATTTGCTAATGTTCCCTAAATTAAAAAGGGAAAAAACTATGTCTCTCTTGCACATTTTTAGGTTGGAATCATAAATAATTAGAAGTGTAAGTAGATGTTTTGTTTTAGGTGTTTTAAAGATGGCCAGAATGTTATAAATTTTGGCACTTGCAAAATTTTTAACTTTAAGATTATTTTTTATCACTGCAAAACCTTTCTTGAACTACCATACTAAGTTACTGTACATGCATGCATACCTTTCTGTAGTTTTTCTGGTTCAAGCTGCTAGATAGTTATTATTGCTCTATCACCTTAATATGACATATATATTTTAATGAATAATTATGAATCACAAAAGTGAAATGTTATTAGCAGTGCATTTCTGTTTTTATTTAGTGTGTGCAGCTGTTTGATGAGCGTATGTGAGTTTGCAAGTGCCGTGGTGTGGGAGTAGAGGTCAGAGGGCAACTTTGGAGATTCGGTTGTCTTTTTCTGCTGTGGAATCTGGTCCTCAGGCTTGCAAGACACTTGCTCTCCTCCCTGAACCATCTCCTTGGCCCTGATAGTGCTTTCCTGATACGTTGGATCATACCCTTTTCTTTATATCTAATGGAAAATTAAAATACATCTAGGGATAGTAACCTATGCCTATAATCCTAGCAGTCCAGAAGCTGAAGCAGGAGGATGATAAGTTCAAGGCCAGCCTGGACAACATAATGAGTTATTGGCCGGTCTGAACTATGAGACTCTGTCTTACACAGACTGTTCAGAGGAAGAACAGGAAGGGAACGGAAGGAAGATATTTACCGAAAAAAAATAATGATTGACTGGTCTGTATGTGGGATATTAATTATTTTGAGACAAGTTCTGCTGTGTAGCCCAGGCTGGCCTTGAACTCATGATCTTCCTGCCTCAGCCTTCCAGCTGCTGAGATTACATCTATGTACCATCATGTGAGAATTATTTGTGTCTTATTAACTAGTGAAAAAATTCAACATTTTAAAAACTATTCTCTGGTATATCTGTAAACATACTAAATGAAAGCATATCAATAAATGTTGATAATTTATAAATTGGAATTATACTTAAAAGAACTGGTGATACTAATGTCTACTACATGTGTTATTTAAAGAGTCTTTATAGCTAACTTGCATCCTAGGCACAAATTCCAAGTAGAAGAGTCCTTATAAAAGTGTATTGTGGGAGGAGACAGTTTCAACTTTTCTTACTAACATCACTCTTGCCTTGCTTTAGAAAGACTCCCTCAAACATATGCTTTGGCACAGGATATAAGGGAAGATAATCATTAGTGTCCAGAATTGGTTTGTTCCCATCACTGTACTTTACCTTGAATCTGAACTCAGAAAATTCCAACATAGACCAAAATGTCAAATGTCTACACTGTACATCAACAGGAATGTCTGTACAGGGAAATCCCAAAAGCCCTGTATGTGTAGATACTGCAAGCTAAAGACTGCTAACAAAGTCAGGATCCTATTTGTACCCAACGTTAGACCTAATTAGGGCCCCAAGACCCACAATCCAGTATGGAGGCTGTTCTGCCTTCCCTCAAGGTGCTACCACTCAGGGGTGTCAGAGGCCGTTGAAGTTTTCCCTGTCTCATCGGACCTTGGTTCCTAGATAACCAAAGAAGCAATGTAAGGAAGCACTGATACTGTCCTTGTCTTTTTCTGTAACATGTCTCCATGGAGCCCCTGGTAATACTTTAAGCCAGAGACCCCACAGCCAACAAAGCCCATCAACTCACAGAGTCTTAAGACACACCTCCCAGTGAAGTTGGAAATACAGCCACTTGTAGTAAGGAGAGAAGTATAGCTATGACAATTGGATGTGAGGTCAGAGAGTCTGAAATTCTTTGTGGCCTACATAGTATGAGTTCTAAGCCAACAATAGTTATTGTCATTAAATTCTTATTTTTACAAATAAATCACCTTGGGGCAAAAGAGATTATTTATTCCAGCCATGCCCTAACTGTAGTACACAGAGAAGAAATGTTACAGGTTTGGGTGTTTTACTTAAGGATTTAGGTATAATTTGAAGGCCTTTAGAAGTGGTTTCTAACCATAATTTTTTTCTGCTTTCAGGAAAGGGACCTAGGACCTGCTGGTGAAGTGCTTTGCCACTGAGCTAATCCCATAGCAATTAACCTTCTAATTTCATGTTTTAAGTTGCCCGACGCATTTCAGCACACTTGTGTACACTCTAGGTTTCTCAGCTCTGATATTCTAAATATCCTGACTTTAACTTGACAGACACAGTCTTAATTGCCCATGGTCCTTAGATATCTAGGGCTCCTGCAACCATCCCTACCCACCTGGGAACTAAGACTAGGGCCCAGGACACAGCATCTCACTGGGTCTGAGGACATGTGCCCAACTGAGCGTTCCAAACTGACTGCACTTCAGCCCCAAATCTTTATGAACTAGTGTTAATTTTTATTAAGATGTATGTCTCTTCTGGCCTTAGTGGTGTGAAAGCAGCGAAACCTTTAATGAAGACAACAGTGTGTTCATGTACTATTGAAGTCCGGCCATTAAAGGTGAACTGGAAACTCATCTTCTAAGTTTGATGCCATAGTTTCAACAAAGAGCTTTCATTAGAGTTCTGAATTTCCTGGAAATGTGGCAAGGGGTTTGTCTCAGCCACTCTCCTTTGTCTTTGGGTTTAGTCCTGGCTCTCTCCAGGGGATGATTTCGCCTCTAGTCTCCCAGCTTACCAAAATGTACCTAGAAGTGGGCCTATTGCACTCCCCTAGCTGAGTCAGGCTAGGATCAGAGTGTCCCTACAGGTCACCGAGGGATTCTCCTTGATTATCAAGAAGTCATGAATGAAAAGGCCTGGGGCCCTCGCTGCCTGGTAGAAGGGCTGTCTCCACAGGCTTCAGGTTGTGTCCCTGCTTTGTTCTTGAGCTTTAAGGGCAGAATTGGATTTCTAGTGTAGATGGCATGACATCTGGCTAACAGGTCCAGGGGCAGCAGCTGCCTTCCACTGGCCATTTAAAACCTGGTAATGAAAAAGGGTCAGACACAACGGGCAAGCAACCAGACAGCAGCAAGAATCTCGGCCCCTGTGGTGTGCCCCATGGTTCTGCCCCATGGCTCTGCCCCCTTAGATGCCAAGGCTACCTTGCTCAGAATATGTGGAGATGGCAATTCCTCAAAATGGCTGGAGGGGAGTCTTATGTGAGTAGCAGTGGACAGAGAAAGGGGGCCGAAGGTGTCACAACCCTGACAGAGGTACTTTCCAGGGCCATGAGTATAGATAGCCCCAGAAGAATGACTAGCAGGAACAAAGAACCCCCAAGAGTGTAGTCCTTGGTGGTGGGGTGGTGCCAACCACTATGGGGTTAACCAGAACAGTAACAGCTATTGTAGTTACAAAGGGCAGAGCACCTTGCCGGAGGTTTGACATGCATGCCACTTACTCGTCACCAGAGCCCTAGGAACTCGCTGCACTAGCTGCCTTCTACAGGTGAGCAGGCACAGAGAAGCTAATCAACCCTCAAGACCTAGCACAGCTAATAGGTGGCAACCCTTGGCCTAGGAGACTAGGCCATACAGATAGAAAAAGGCAGTATGGTCTCTGCGTACCACGTGATCCTCCAAGTGTGGCTCTGAAAATAGGCTGTGATCTTCATCCCAGAATAATCTGGACACCATCTCAGAACTCTAGTCTGCTGACAAAAAAGTTCAGCCTCATCTGAGGGCAAACATTCAACATAAAGCCGGCTTCAAATGTGTGGAGAAAGCATTATGGAGCACAGGAGAGTATGTAGACAGACCTGGAAAGGATCTTCAAATCCTTTAGGGGCTCCTATAGAAAGTTATTTATGTCCTATAAAAAATGAAATATTGTAGTCTTTATATTCCTTTCTAAAAAATAATTTTCTATATTAAATCTTTACGTCCTGTACTTTTATACTTTTTCTAAACAATGCTCCCACATAGGGAGATAATGCTTCTCCCAGAAGCCGTAAGTTTTTAGGCAAAAATCTCAGTGCCGGGTGTGCAATACCTCCCTCTGAGTTTTCTGTCTAAGAGCTTCCAGAGTATTTCCCCAAAGTAATACTAAGAATTACCATTGTTTTTGGTTGCCTATCAAAAAATTGATGGTAAGACTTGGTTGCTGAAGACACCACACACAGTCAGTCACAGGCTACGGAGAAAACAAACTGGAACTGAGTTGGAATCTATCTCCTTTCTAGATAGCTATCATATTTATGGTAAGTGCTATGGAGGCTACTACAGAAGTCAACAGGCTTGCCTAGGCATACTCATTGCTGCAATAGTGGCATGATATGGTAGTAACCAATCACTCTATACTTAGATCTAAACCCCCTCCACAAAAGGGAACTCATTTGGAACTGGACTATAACCAGTTTGGAACTATAACCTGTGGTTGGGTGGTCAGAGGCCCCAGAGAGGAACCTACTAGTAGTGCTTTGCTAACTGTAAATACCTTCTAAATATTCACCTTTACACTCATTCATATATATATATATATATATATATATATATATATATATATATATATATATATTAGTGCAACTCTCAGCTTTCATCAAAGAAGCTTTTGCAATGCACTGTCTGTAAAAACAATTGAAGTGCTTGGCCCTAAATGGGACATCTATGTTGCTACTACTACCTTCCTCTAAGGCTCAGGGAATATTGTGGAAGAGAAGGATAGAAAGCTTGTAAGAGTCAGAGGTTGAGAAGGACTATTGCAAGACTGCCTTCTGGACATACCATGGCTGATGTGCTCACAAACTCAGCAGGCCTACTCAAGATTAGATCCATCATTTCATCAAGGAAGGGGAAAGGGCTCATATTGTGGAGTATTAGTTGAAGATGTGTTACATTTGTTTATGCTGTGAAACATTTGTTTAATGACGCAAAGATGTATTGCATTTTTTTTTAATGCTGCACTTGTTTAACTCTGTGAAGCTGTGTTACTTTGCCTGCTTAAAACACCTGATTGGTCTAATAAAGAGCTGAACAGCCAATAGTGAGGCAGGAGAGAGAAATAGGTGGGGCTGCCAGGCAGAGAGAATAAATAGGAGGAGAAATCTAGGCTTGAGAGAAGAGAGAGGAGCAAGAAAAGAAGGAGAGGAGGACACCAGGGGCCAGCCACCCAGCCACACAGCCAGCCACAGAGTAAGAAGGAAAGAAAGATATATAGAATAAAGAAAGGTAAAAAATAAAAAGCCCAGAGGAAAAATGTAGTTAAAGAGAAACTAGATAATTTAAGTTAGGAAAGCTGGATAGAAACAGGCCTAACTACGGCTGGGCATTCAGAAGTATGAATAAGTTTCTGTGTATTTACTTGGTATTTTGGAAGACCTTGTTTACTTTGGGGGGTGGCGGTGGTGATGGTTATATCCCTTATCATTTTTTCATTACTCATTTTTTCTTTTTTTCTAGACAAGGTGTCTCTGTGTAACAGCCCTGACTGTCCTGGAACTCACTTTGTAGACCAGGCTGGCCTCGAACTCACAGAGATCTACCTGCCTCTGCCTCCTGAGTGCTGGGATTAAAGGTGAGTACCATCACTGCCCAGCTACTCATTTTTTCTTTATCCTTTCCAATCTCCACTGTATGCTGGGGTTGATAGAGCATATACTCTCTCATCAAGCATACCCGTAGCCTTATACCTGCTTTATTTGCTTTTATTTTTAAAGATTTTTTTTTAAAGTGGCTGTGTGTGTGCAGGTACCCACAGAGGCCAGAGAAGGATGTCAGATCCCCTGAAGCTGACACTAAGGTGGTTGTAAACTACCTGATGTGGGTGCTGGAATTTGAATTCAGGTCTCCTGGAAGAGCGGGAAGCTCTCAACCATTGAGCCCTCTCTCTAGCCTTAAAAAAAAAAATCATTCACTGGAGGTGGTGGTGCACACCTTTAATCCCAGCACTCGGGAGGCAGAGCCAGGCGGATCTCTGTGAGTTCAAGGCCAGCGATAGGCACCAAAACTACACAGAGACACCCTGTCTCGAAAAAAAAAAAAAAAAAAAAAAACAAAACCTCTTTGACAGTTTCACACATGTAGTAATGAATCTTGTTCCTTTCACCCTTTAATCTGTCTTATCTTTCTTCTTTCTCTTTCTCATCTACTCAGAAGGGGCGAAACAACAACAAAAAGTCTTTAGATGAAATGAAAGCCAAGATTTACAGAAATAAAGACACTCTAAATGTAGTGACCATAAGTGCTCTCAAAAATTGTCTACAAACGTACAATTTTTATAAAATGTCTATAAAGCATCCACACAGAATAGAGACTTTTCAAAGGGCATTCACACTAATTGTTCGTGTTTCATACTATGAGGTGTGAAATCTGCACCCATGAATTTAGTGCGCATAAATCCCACTGTTTTGTTACAGTATCAAATCTCTTTGTTGTTCCTTCAACTTACCATGCACTTCCTGTTTCTATAGATTATTCTCTCACCATCTTCTGAATACTCTCTTCTCCCTCATCTCCCAGCAGACCTTACTCATTTGAAAGTAATTCTTTTTTCTTAATTTAGTGTGTGTGTGTGTGTGTGTGTGTGTGTGTGTGTGTGTGTGTGTGTACACATGTGGGTGCTGGTGCCCACAGAGGCCAGAAGAGGGCATCAGATCCCTTGGAACTAGAACTATAAATAGTTGATCCGCTCCGCATAAGTCCTGAGGCTGAGCTCCAATCCTCTCCAAGAGCACTGAGCCATCTCTCTAGCACCTAAACACAATTCTTCTATGCATGTTTTTTAGGAGCTACCCTCAACATTCTAATGTGCTCGCTTCTCTGTCTCACTGCATGGCAACCAGAGCCTTAGACCAGCTTTCCTGTTATTTTCATCTCCTTACACTTCATATCATACTTGACAAATATTGGAATTCTATATTGATTTTAATCCCATAAATTAGTAGAAAATACTGTTAGTGCTATATGTCATCAATATTTATTTGGATTTACCCAATACCCATTCATTCCTTCAACTCATTTAAATTTTCTGCTCACTATTTCTTGTCTCTGGACCTTCCTGCATCTGGCTTCATAATTTTTCTGCTTAAACCAGCAACTTTCATGCTCCCTAAATGTGTCTTTCAATTAGTCTGCTTTTGGTTTTAGCTTCCATTTGGCTTTTGGAAATGAAGTCTTATCGTACTATCCAGGCTGGCCATCAAAATCTGGGTTCAAACAATCCTCCTGTCTCAGCCTTGGAGTAGCTGGAACTACAGGCAGGCACCACCGTGCTGGGCCTTTGTCCAGTTTTTATTCAATAGTTTTGACAACAGGCAAAAGTTCTCCTTTTTTCTTTGCTCACAAACTTTTCTTTAGAACACAGCAAACTTTGGCTGGAGCTGGAGTGCAGTTGGTACAGTGCTGGCCTCCTATGCACAACGCCCTGGCTTGAATACATAGGTGTAAACTGGTGTGGTATCACACACCTGTAATCTTAGGACTCAGGATGTAGAGGCAGGAGGATCAGAAGTTCAGGGTCATCGTTGGCTACATAGTGAGTCCAAGGCCAGGCCCACCACAGACCCACTAGCCCCAGTCTCAAAATGTAAAAAACCCCAAACAAGCCTGTATTTGATGTCTCTCTAGTGTAGTTTTGCAACCTGTTTGTATGGAGTCTTACTCCTGATGCTTTGCTTGCTGGAGAGAAGGAGAGGGTGTGCTTTTGTGGTTTGGTTTTGTTTTTCTAGACAGGGTTTCCCTGTGTAGCCTTAGCTGTTCTGAAACTCACACTGTAGACCAGGCTGGCCTCGAACTCGGAGATCTGCCTGCCTCTGCCTCCTGAGTGCTAGGATTAAAGGCATGCACCACCATGGCCAGCTTTGGAATATTTAAATGTGAGCTTGTGTTCTTGGACTTTTATGGATAGGAGAACCCAGCTGAGATTGTATTTTTCCAGAAAAGATTTACATTCACCCAGTTGATTATACAAACATTTGTGGAAGATTTTAATTAAAATTCTCTTTTGATTTTTTAAATAAAGGCTATATGAATCATACAAAAAGCCAATGCAGGCTGGGCTATGATTACCAATTCTCAAATGGGGTTGAACTACAGGCTTCAAGGGCGGTGTCGTCTCCTAGCACCATAACCAAGGGCATGAACTGCCCCTTTTCCTTTTCCTTCAATGACCACACCAAGGCCTGGGAATGGAACCAGGAAACTGGGCTGAGTATATCAGTGCAGCTGTCCATGAAATACTGTGGCACTTGTATTTCCCATTTTAGGGAAGTTGGACATTGGTCCTGTATAGAAACACACTTTGAAGTTACATTGTAGATGCAGCTGAGTTCGTTGAGAAGATTTACCTATCTTTTGTTTGGCTTGAAGATCAAGCATTCATTTGTCAACTGTAGATCAACAATATTTTGATCTTTATCACTTTTTATGGCAATTAGGCAAGAAGCTTTATCATCACACCCTGCTTTTTTGTGTGCTGAAGATTATTCGTATCATGACGAGTTTTGCTTTTAAGCTTAAGCCAGTGATATTGAGTATGTTAACATTCCTTGATTAGCACAGGCCAGACTGAACTTCATGCCCAACACTGAAGGGACTACATTTTAAGGAAACAATTCAGAACTTTGCAAATCTATTGTTTTGATGGGCTGGAGAGAAACAGAATTGCCTTTTATTCACCTCTGAACAATTTAAAAGGAATGAAAGCCCAGGTTTATCAAGTTCATGTTACTATCTTTATGTGCTGGCATTTGGAAAGATCTTCAGTCATTGTCTTTCATTATCACTGTGGCTTTTAGAGCCAGCCTCCGCTGCATTCGTTCTGGCAAATGAGTGAACACCAGCAACTTCGTGAAGACAATGAGCGTCACCCTGTAATGTGACATGGGGAAAATATTTTTTAATTTTCTTGCAGGTGCTGGGCTATGATTATAACTCATAAAGATAGTAATTATCTATCTTTTCTGAAGTGAAGCATCAGAGGGGAAAAAACATACTAAAACTAATGAAGAAAGTAAAACTTGGGTTCAATCTTTCTACCTGGAGATTTTCTGGCCCTGGGAGTTGTTTTCTCTTCTTTAAACAGATCACTGCTTTGTGACGGATACCGTCAAAGAGGATGTTTGTCTTCATATCAAAAACAAGGACTATTGGTGAACTGAATCTCTCTCATCTTTGGACAATTCAAGAAAGATAAAAAGGCTTAAGAGCTTTGTAGGGCTGAGTGTGGATGAAGCCTCTCAGACTAGAAAGAAATTCTTCCCAGTTGCAATTGGGAGCAAAAAATATCTTCCAGAAATGCTTTCACTTAAAGAATCTTTTAACATTGATCCAGTTCATACAGGGAGAGTGGTAATTGTGTAAATGTGCAATGTTAAGCAGAAATAGGGGCTGATTGATTTCTGTACAACATGCATTGGTGATACAATGAACTAGACCCAAAAATGCTTCTCATTCCCTAAATGGGGGAAAGTGAAGGATGGGGAGGTGGGGGCAGGGAAGAGGCTTGTTTGATCGTGAGATGATGTGAAAAGACCAGATGACAACAAGGAGAGAGAATTGCAAGACAGTTGTGCTTTAAGTAGCCAAGGGCAGATATAGGACCAGAATATTTACATTATACCGTCCTTCCTCCCTTCGGCAACTGCAGGTCATAGGTAATGGCACAAAATCATCCCAAATCAGTTCATCTCTCCCGACTGCTCACTCTGCTCTTCATTCCCCCTTCCCCTTCACACCCTCTGGGGAGTGTCATATAAAGCAATAAAAGCAAAGTGACCAAAAGGACATTTCTATAATTAGAACAGGGGAATTTTGAAGAGTGCTCTCTATCACCATAGCTCCATCATTTCCTTCAACCACCCTTTGATTGCTTATAATAACTTCCTCCCCAATCTGTTTCTACATCCTCCATCAGCCTCCATAATGACGGTGTGTGACCGAAGAACACCTCTGGACATAAGTGATACGTGTACATCACAGTGCGATCAGCACTGTTTTATGAGCTGACAATGATACCAATGAAGATTTGCTTGAGGTTTCCTCGGGCACTGGAAATCAAATAAAGGCCATGCATGTAGAAATTTTGTCATTGGCTCTGCGGAGGGACAAGTTGTCACCATCTGCTGTCACCTAAGCAGGTCACTGTTTCAAGGGATGAGGCTAAGGGGAGCATGAGCTTGGGGCTGGCAGCAGGGCAGTGTTTATGAATGGGATTAGGATTGCTGTTTGTCTCTGGCAAGTTTTACTTTTAAAATTCTGGATGGTTTGCTTTTCTCCAGACTGTGCTGGCATGCTTGTGATAATCCCAAAGTCACCCAGGTCGATGACAACCAGTGACCATCTTTCTTTGCAGTGTTTTCCACACTCTGCCCATTCATTATTGTTACCTCCGTAGTGATGGACACCAACTTTATCCGACATTGCACAGCATTCTCTTTCAGGTTTCCTCAAAGCTGGGCCGTTGCTGGTGAGGATGTCCAATTTTGCTTGCCCTGTGTGATCCTCAGCGTCTGCTTGTGTCTCAGCACGTGCTTTTGTTGGTTGACTCCAGAGACATCTTATCTTTTTTTATGGCCACCATCTTCTTCCCACCTTAGGTGTGAGATGGTCCCCAACCATGAGTGGCCAAGATGGGTGGGGAGCAGGAAAATGAGTCCCTCAAATGTCCTGTGTTAAAGACAGGACTCAACACCATTACGGTTCTTTCCATTTTATGTGTGAGCACAGAGGATGAACAATAAGAATCCACAGTGTCCCTTGATGCTATGGTCTGCATTAGGTGCCTACCTCGCTCCAAACCCCTATGTTAGAACATTAATTCCCAATGTGACTATGTTTAAAAATAAATCCTTTGAGGAGATAAAGTTAAGTGAGATCTAAGAGCAGAACCCTAATCCAATGGATTGATGTCCTTATACAGCGAGGCAACACCAGACATGTGCACAGGCAGAGGAAAGGCCGTGTGAAGATGGAAAAAAGGGTCTACAGGCCAGGTAAAGAGGGCTCAGGAAATGCCATACCAGCTGACCTCTCCATCTTGGACTTCAAACTTTCAGAACTATGAGAAAATCAATTCTGTTTTTATGCCTCCCAGTCTGTGGTATTTTGTTCTGGCATCTTTAGCAAACTAAGACCTTTGTGGCACTTGACAGGTGTGACCCACTGTCTGAGAGTTTCTATTGCTGTGACAAAACAGTGTGACCAAAAGCTCTTTGGGGACGAAAGGTTTTCTGCCACCCCCCCACTATCAGGTGACAGTTCATTGTAGAGGAGGTCTAGATTTGGGGTGAGGTCCCATGAGGTCAACCTGAAGGACTTTAGTGATGGACATGGGACAGGCTACCTGTGAGTCTCACAGCAAGAATGAAGAGCCTCCTGCTTAAACACGTGAGTCACAGGAAGTCATCCCTTCTACCCACAGTGCTTCACTAGCTACGTCCCTAACCCCCACCTGCGGAGCGAAGGCTGAAGGACCAAGGCCAGCTCGTGTACATGTGAAGGTCATTCGGGATGCACAACGGCTGAAGAGCTGCTTCTGAGCTCAACTTCGTCCCTGGTGGGAGGGCCTCACAGACCAAGCAGGAAAGTTCTCCATCCCTGGCCTTCCCTTTTCCATGAATGTCCCTCCCTGCTCTCCCGTACCAGGTCATCCACACTCTACACCCACTTCCAACCTCACTGCAGCCAGCGGTCCATTTCCAGTGTCTGCCTTTACAAGCTGTCAGATGTGCTGTCCTTTCATTTTCAACTACTGATCTCATTTAACGTCATGTCCAAAAGCCTACGTTATGCTACAGAAAGCCAAGAGTCACATTTTCTATTTTTTCCTGTGTGTCCCACACAGCAAGTGCTCCTCTGCATCCCTTTTGCTTCCAAAGCGCTTGGTGGCCGTAGTTCAACAGGATGCTTACAGTTACACATCATAGGGTCCCAAGCAGCGATTCTTAACCTGTAAAAGCTGCCAACAGTCTTTGGAATTACAGTAGCCGGAAGGGCCTAGCCTCTCCTCAGGAGGACACACACAGACACATATAAGTGCTTGATGGAAATGTCAGGCTTCCCAGACCCTCTCAGAGCCTGTTCAAACAGTAGCTCCCACCTAAGGACCCCTCTTCAAACCCATTCTTCCAACTATTCTCTGAGGTCATTGCATTGTGACCCATGGGGAAAACAAAGGCTGGAGAGAGGGACTCAGGTGGCTGTCAACGACTGTCTGAAGTGGCTCCTGGCCCAGTTCCAAGTCTCCTTTGACGCCTGTTTTGTGGACTTGTATTTAGGAGAACAAAGCCAACATGGGAAGTACTTCTCCCAACAGAGCCTGTGCGTCAGAGCAGAGAGAGACATTCTTGGCATTCTTGCCCATGTGGCGAAACCAACTCACAAAGTCCCACTTCACCTCCTGCTAGGTCTGAAGCAAGTCACCTTTTCTGGTGCTGGAGAGACACATGTAGAAACAACAACCTGCTTGTTGCAGCAGATCTTTGATCTTCTTACCAAGAGTCCCCAGCTGTCTCCCCAGATCTGAATGTCTGTGAGAGTGCAGCCACGTCCAGTTGCTGCTTTGTAGGCAAGCTTTCTGTCTCAGCAGCCACGACAATCATTCTCGTGTCTTGGCCTAAAGTGTCCTACACACATCCCGAGCCCGTTACTCAACTTTCCCAGTGGGTCTGAAGGCCTCTGTGTGCTAGCATGTGAATGATGGGGTGAGAAAGTCTCAGAAAGACATCAAGCCAATACTCTACATAGCAGCTCCAGTTTCAACTGTCAGTACATGACACGTGAAATGAAAATCCCTATGTAGTCATTAATACATAATGCTTCAGTCACTGTCTCAAAAATCAATTTTTTATTGCCTCACCAAGGGGAAAAAAAAAAACAACAACCAATCCCATGGCTCCCCCAGGCTCTGTGCTGTGAATCTATCATCGCCTCTTGGCCATCACTTGGGCTCAGCTCCCTGACATGACAGAGTGTAATAGCTTCAAAAGAAAAACACGGGGGTTGGTTTTTCAAACACCATTTCCTGTGTTTGAACAAATATGCTTCATCACAGCTCTGTCTGCCAGTGGGATGCTCGGCGGCTGACGGATGGCCCCAGCCAAGGAGACCTGGGTAAGGATTCTGGGAACTACCTCCCTGCCTACCAGAGACATCTGTGTCAGGGATGCCACAGCACTGGGGCTCACAGCATCGGAGGACTGTACCCTCCGCACGCCTTCATGAGTGAGGGGTTCGGGTACCAGCCTCCTCCCTGGCTCCATTAAGCCCCAAACTGCTGCCTTTGTGTGACTTTCCCGGTGTCTCGAATGTGTTATCACACTATTTAAGTGACTTTTTCCATCATAAAAGTTCATAAAGGCCCTGTGGTTTGGAGGTAAAAGCAACGTTTCTAGTCCCACATCTACGGCTCCCCAGCAGTGAGGCCCTGAGGAAGAACTGTGTGGGCCAAAGTTTTTGGTGTGAAGGGTGTGGCAAAGTTTCTCAAGTGAACCACACAGTGCAGGAAAGGTTTTTCTGAGATTATAAATATGACTCAAATGAACACAACACCGTGGTTTATTTAAAATATGTGTCTTTCATGTCTGCTTCTTCATTTTCATTTTTTTTTTCCTGGTATGCCCCCAGACACTTATTAGTGTTGTCCTCAAGATTACACCCTCGCAAACAAGGTATTCTTATTTCAAATTGAGTGAGGCCTTACCCTGTTCCCTTTCCCCCGACTCCCTTCCAAACACAGCATTTGACAAAAGACATTATGGTAGCCCGTTGGGTAAAATATTTTCCCAGAAGATATAAGTTGCTACTTTACATTATGTTAAAAATGTGATGATATTAGAGGCAAGGGGAACTTTTATGGAACCTTTACTGGGCAAAGTCTCAATTACTACCTCTTAAGCTCCGTCAAGAGTTACTTATGTCAGTGTTTCTCCACCAGGGGCAGGTCTGCCCCTTGGGGATGTTAGCAAGGTCTGCAGATACTGCTAGAGTCTTGGAAGGGAAAGGGGCAACTGGCACATATTGGGGAGAGGCCAGGGGTGCTGTTAAACATCTTACAAGGCACAGAGCAGCCAGGAATATTTAGACCAGAAGTCAGGGTGCCAAGGCTGAGAAACGCTAACTGCACAACTTCCACAGAGCATCCAAGAAACCCATGGCACTGCTGTAAACACATATCTGCACCGGGGTGGGGGTGGGGTGGCCACATTTTTCCAATTCGCTTAAACTTGATACAACTGTATTGAATACCCAACTGTAGGGGCTTATGGGGGATTGATGGCCTTTACTAATGGCTCCGTATCCAGAAGTTCAGGTCCAGCAGGTGAGAGACACAGTGTGGACCAACCTCACGTTGTAGTCTAAGCAATGGGGGCAGGAGGAAGAGTGCTCTCAGGACAAGAGGGCTGGGAGAAATGAGCTCCAGTGGTCAGGAGGACAGGCAGGCACTCAGTCTGAAGAAGGAAATAGTATTGTGACACGTGAAACTTCAGACAATGTGCCAAGGATGTGCAGAAGATTGGGGAAAGACAGGAGTGTCCAGTAGATGCTGTCCAGTAGAGATGCTGTCCAGTAGGGGAGAGCCTTGGGCTCTCCTGGGTGCTCAGCCACAACTGGGTGATGCATTCTGATGGAGGCTGAGACCAGCCTTCTTCTTTTACTGCACTGGCTTTTTAGGAACGATGGGCCATACATTTCTGTTTCAATTTATTTGCTCTGTGTGAAAACATTAACACTCAGCGGCAAATCTTACCAATTTTACTCAATACTTAATGGAAAAGAGAGTCTTCACCTAAAATTATAAAAGTCTTCCCAGTACCAGAACTATGATCCTGTATCTGGTTCAGTCGTTAGTAATTTTGTTGTTTCACTTTGTAAGTTTTTCTTTATTCTAGCCGGGCGGTGGTGGCGCATGCCTTTAACCCCAGCACTCGGGAGGCAGAGACAGGTGGATCTCTGTGAGTTCAAGGCCAGCCTGGTCTACAGAGAGAGTTCCAGGACAGCCAGGGCAACACAGAAAATCCTGTCTCAGAAAAAAACAAAAACAAAACAAACAAACAAAAAAACTCTTTATTCTTATTAATAGGAGGGGGAGGAGAGAGAGAGAATGTGTGTGTGCCCATACATGCCTGCATGGGTCCTCACATGTGCATATACATGTGTTTGTGCATGTGCCGTGTGTATGTAGAGGTCAGAGGACAACTTTCTGGGTCACTTCTCTCCTTCTACTGTGGGTTGGGATTTTGAATTCAGGTTGTCAGGCTTGGTGGCAAACACCTTTATCCACTAGCCATCTCGCTGACTCCCATTCATAATTTTGCAAGTGAAATTTATTTTTATAAAAACTAATTTTTCGTGCATATATTTAGAAGTACCCTCAAATTCATAGAGTCTAGAGGTGGAAGAGGCCTCAAGAAACCTCCAGTTCAGCTTCTCCAATCTTCTCAGATAGTCTTTGGCATCACCGTGCCCATGAGAGACATCTGTGTTCCTGCACACTGGAGACGGAGCATAAACTACCTTAAATGGCAGGATTTGTTTTTAATCTCATGCATTTGCTGAGGGGCAGAGGTTTCCATATTTGGGAGTGGCAGAAAAACTATTGTCTGAGAGGTTCTGCTAGATTTGATTGCTCGGATATTTAGGGAATGGACAGTCTTGGGGCAGGTACATGATTTGAGACTAAAAACAATAGGTACAGTTGAGGGATCCAAGCTGGCAAGATGGAGAAGCCGATGTGCAGAGTTGACCTGAGTCAGAAGCTCATGTTCACTGAGAGGAAGCACTGTCTGGGGACTCCATGACAACTCAAGCTTTACACAGAGCAGACCCTTCCCTTGGGTTGGAGCAGCCAGTGAATGTCCTCAAGGATCCTGGCTGACATTGACCTCTGAAAAGACCCCCTCCCAGATTGGCCTAAACCTGGGCTCCCTGGTGACGTCCTCCTTCTCCCCCAGTTCAGAATCTCTGCCTTGGTTATAGCTGGAATCTTCTTGTCCAAAATGCACTCTTTCATGCCCACACCCTTGTGTGTATTCCATTTGAATACCCACTCTACCACCAAGAACACTCAAGACACAGCCTGGTTTCCTTCCTTGGGACCACCCTGATTTATAATAGCAGTTGAGCATGGGCCTGCTTCCTTACACAGCCACCTGGTGTGTGGCTCGGGTTTCCTTGCATGGGCTTGTGAGATGCAGGAAGCAGAATCTGGAGATGCCAAGGCCTTGACTGCTCCATTTCCTAAAGCAAGCCTGAGCCGTGGCATCACAAAGTGACTCTGGCAGCCCTTTACCTGCAACAAATGAGCAGAAAAGGCAGCTGGGCAAAGCCAGCTCCTTTTCGTGGGTTAACATAAATGCTTTACGAGATCCTTTTACAGCTGCCAGCAATCATTTGCTCATATTGTGCGCAGGCTAGGGACGGCCCCTTTCTGCTCAGAAGAAAGGCAACGTCCTATAAAACAAACTTCAGTAGAATTGTTGGCAAGAAGAAACAAGCTGTAAGATCATGCCTGAGCATGGCTTCTGGGGATTGGTCATGGCATTCTTGGAGATGGCACTGTGGAGGGACAGCAGTGGCTGGCAGATTCCTCCTTCCACTCCAAAGCCCGGACCTCCCTGAAGATGGATCTCCAGGCCCCTGGCCCTGGGCTTCAGGAAGGAAGTGTGCTGAGTGCTTACACTTGAGTCAAATGTACAACTATCAGTGTGTGGCTTTGTTAAAACAAAGAGACATTGTGTCTTCTTGTAAATTAGCTGCCAGTACATCCCCAAACTTCCTAGCCCATTGTATACCCCAAACTTCCTAGCCCATTATATACCCCCAAACTTCCTAGCTCATTATCATTATATACCCCCAAACTTCCTAGCTCATTATCATTATATACCCCCAAACTTCCTAGCTCATTATCATTATATACCCCCAAACTTCCTAGCTCATTATCATTATATACCCCCAAACTTCCTAGCTCATTATCATTATATACCCCCAAACTTCCTAGCTCATTATCATTATATACCCCCAAACTTCCTAGCTCATTATCATTATATACCCCCAAACTTCCTAGCTCATTATCATTATATACCCCCAAACTTCCTAGCTCATTATCATTATATACCCCCAAACTTCCTAGCTCATTGTTATTATATACCCCAAACTTCCTAGCCAACGGATATCACATTTGACTGTCCATCGCTGTCCACTGTAGGGCATGAGTTTTTCCACTGTGGGGATTCCATGGCTGACTGGGAACTGGGATTCTCAGTGTCTGGGAAAAGAGCAAAAATCTTACTGGGTCTGGGAAAAGTTCAGAATTTTAAATTCCTTATCATTTTGACACACTGTAAAGTCAGTCATCAAAGGAAGTTCAAACTGTCATAAGACAGGGACCATTTGTCGAGATAACTGTTGGCAGCTGATTTAAAGAAAAACGGACCTTGTTCAGTCCTCGAAACTGAGCCTCTCTGAGCTTATTTAAAACTCTGGATGTGCTTTCCCTCTCGATAGAAAGACTAATACAGGACCAAGGCTTTTGTTGTTTATTTTCCCTAAAAGACACTGTTTTATTAGAACACAGTAAAATTCCCTCGAGTTAAAAACAACTCTAAAAATTACAGACGCTCAGGTAGTTTTGTCACTCTGCTCAGTGTTCACATGAGTGCCACCTTCTATTCCTACAGCAATCTGATGGAGCTTTGAGCCCCTGAATATGAAACCATCCACAGCTCCCCAGGCAGCTGTGGGCAGGAACTGTGACTCCCACTCGTGTTCGTAAGGAGACAGAAGCTGAGAGATCAGAAACTACTTAGGACCCATGGCTGCCAAGACAGACCCTTACAGCCAGCCGGCACCTCTGGAGTCTGGCTGCTCTTGGCATTGGATAAACCTGTTTGTAGTTTCTCCCACTGGTACCACTGTGTCAATGGTTATGCTCTCTAGCCCACATACTATTTCCTGTGTCAGCTCATGTCATTAAATAGAAGAATTCATAAATGACATAAGTGACCTTTAGGTAAGAACTTAGCATTTCCTTTGCAGGGGCTCAGGGGCTTTCGAGCAGTTTGAAGTAGGGGGATCACAAATAAATTGCTTGCAGTATTTTGTTGAGAGGTGGATTTGGGCATGTGGCATGTGTTAAAGGGGGGACCTACAGCTTTCTCCACAGAGTTTCTGACCTTGCCAGGATGGGAAGGTCTGTGTAAACTGGGCTATAGTCCTTGGCCTTTATCGATCCTGAGGCGTGACTGAAGCAACATTCCTACATCTGCAAACTTGTACTAAAAGCTGCTCTCTCTCTCTCCAGGCCATTTTGGCTATAGTCATCACCAGCTAATGTTCAAATCCTTTTCCACCGATGCCATGTTACCATGAACACAGCTCGGCTTCCTCCAGGACAGGTCTCTGCGGCCTTTCCAGTCGCCACTCTACTTTACAGTCCTCCGGTTCTGCTTGGGTCTTTCTCAGAGGGCCCTGTTTTTCCGTAAGGAGCATTGCAAAACCATTCTGAATGAGATAGAAATCTGTGAGGCGATAATTGTCTCAGTGAACCATTGCATATCAAGAACGGGTAAAGTCAGTTGTTTCTCAGTAAGTAAGGTAGAATAAAGAAAAGGTGTTTCCTTTTTTCTTTTTTTTTTTTTTAATGTAAAAACATTTTATGTACAACCGCAGAAGAAATAATGCACAGATAGCTTGAACATTAAAAACAGGTTATAATTCAAAAGTCCAGGGTTATTTGAAACAGGAAAATATTTTCTCTGTAGAAAGTAGTAAAAATGATAACATTTCCCAATAAGCCTTTTTAAGCCAAATAATAGCTGAATTATACATATAAATATTGATTAGATTCTGGGATACAGAAGAAACTTGTCTTCATCTGTTCAGAGAGCTATGTTTTACTTAAGTTGCGTAAGTGAGATTCCTATTCATCTTCCCCTTCAGTGTTTGATTTACGGCAGACATTTTTCTATAGGCTAATCCATAATCTAAAAAGATTTTAGCCTCCCCTCCTGAAAGTACGGTCAGCATTTCCTTTCATCAGCTTGATATGGTACAAACTCTTATCCTAATAGTGAAATGTTTCACTAAAGCTTGCCCATTGATTGGGCAAAACCAAAACTTATCATAAGCCGCAGTCATCCTAGGGTCCCCCCTGCTAGGTAGCCTCCCTGGATCTGTGGGTTGCAGTCTGATTGTCCTTTGCTTTACATCTAGTATCCACTTATGAGTGAGTACATACCATGTTTGTCCTTCTGAGTCTGGGTTACCTCACTCAGGATGATATTTTCTAGTTCCATCCATTTGCCTGCAAACCTCATGATGTCACTATTTTTCTCTGTTGAGTAATACTCCATTGTGTATTTGTACCGCATTTTCTTTATCCATTCTTCAGTTGAGGGGCATCTAGGTTGTTTCCAGGTTCTGGCTATTATGAATAATACTGCTATGAACATAAGAAAAGGTGTTTCTTTTTTTAAGAAATGCTTCTGGGTTGTGCAAGAGGTCCTTGAACAGCAAGGACCTCCTAGCAGATGTTACAAAGAGCATGCGGCCTTCAGGCTCACCTGCTGCATTTCCTTCTTACTCATTCATGGGAAACAGCAGAGACTTGTTATAATAGAGATGCAAAGGGACCACACTGGAGGTGTAGAGTCATCTGGCCTGGATTGATACCCAGCTTTATACTAGCCCATGTTGTGACTGAAGACAAGTCTTATTACCTCTCTCTCACCTAGGCAGCTTATCTCTCAGAGAAAAATCCTCCAGAATGGTAGATGAGTAATATCCTTTGAGAACCTACCAAGTTGTCAGGTCTCATTCCTGGTGTTACTTACTGCATGGAGCCTCTCATTCATCCTCACATTGGCACATCTGTATCCATGTCCAAGGACACCTGACTTTGGAGGGATTTAGCTTGACCAGAACCAAACCTGGGCCAATCAGATGTTGTGGAATAATCTTTTTGTACACTGTGAAAATTTGTCACTCAGATTGGTTTAATAAAAAGCTAAACTGCCAATAGCTAGACAGGATTTTCAGGGCAGAGAGGATGCTGAGAAGAAGAAGGGCAGAGACATTAAGAGTTCTCAGCCAGACTCAAAACAAGTCAGACACACAAAATGCAATAGAGGTAAAAGCCACATGGTAGATCATAGATTAATAATAAAAAAAAATATGGGTTAATTTAAGTTATAAGAGCTAGTTAGAAACAAGCCTAAGCTATTGGCCGAACTTTCTTAATAAGAAGTCTCTGTGCAAGCCGGGCGGTGGTGGCACACGCCTTTAATCCCAGCACTCAGGAGGCAGAGCCAGGCGGATCTCTGTGAGTTCGAGGCCAGCCTGGGCTACCAAGTGAGTCCCAGGAAAGGCACAAAGCTACACAGAGAAACCCTGTCATGGAAAAAAAAAAAAAAGTCTCTGTGTGGTTGTTTGAGAGCTGGCTGGTAGAACAGAAAAAATATGCCTACAATCAGACTCTAAAATAATCAAGCATTTTAAAAATTCAGTGTTTCTCAAAATACCAACAGAGCAGGCCCAGCAGAAGAGAGGCACGGGGAGTCACAATGGAGTGGCATGAAGCAAGGGCAATTTCCTGTGTCGGAGTCCTGGAGACCAGAAATCCAGTTTCTGAGTATCAGTGAGGTGGGTTCCTTTGGAGGGCCTTGAGAGGAGGATCTGCTCCAGGCTTTTGAACTGAATTCTGATGGTTTGTCTAGAACCTTAGTACCCTTTGGCTTACAGAACTATTGGGCTAGCCTTTGCCTCTGGCTTCCCCATATGTTCTCCCTGTGTCCATGTCTGCTCCTGATTTCCATTTGTGTAAAGACACCAGTCATATCAGGTCAGCCCCCCCCATCCTACAAATAAGTTATCTAAGCTTAACTTATTTATTGGCAAGGACCCTGTCTCCAAATAAGCTCATGTTCTGAAGAGTAGGGATGGGGTAGCACCTCAGATATTTTAGGAGGACATGATTCAGTCCAGAACACTACCCATCTAAGGGTCCAAGGGAATTACTTATAGCGTTTGGTGCAAGTGTGACAATTTTAGCACTGTTTTTAAGATTCATGCAAACCCAGCACTCAAGTTCATTACTGCAACACTCTAACATCAAAACGTTTCTCCAAAGTCTGTGAGTTAAGAACCCAGAAAGCTATTCCACACCGATTCTCAAGGTTTCAAACAAACACAGATGCCAAGTCCCTGGCTCCATCTTTTCATGCCTTCGAGAACGTTTCCTCCCTAGTGTAGAGCAGTGAGACTAGAAGGCTCTGGTAGCAGCAAACGGAGAGCCATGTGAATTAAATTCAGAGAGAAAGTCTGGATGTCTCTGGCCGAAGAAGCAGACCAGGGACCCTCTCCCTTCCCTTCTTCTCCCCTTTGTCTCTTTCTCCCCCACCTACCCCCCTCTGCCTCTCTATCTCTTCTCCTTCTCTTTTAAAAGAACTCAACAGCACAGCAAACACAGTTCATCCTGTTTCCCCAACACAATGGCTTCTGAAGAACAAGTTTTTGAAGTGCAGGTGCCATGGTGTTTGGGGACAAAGAAGATGGCCCTGGTAGTAACAGGCTTCCTAACACACTGATCAGATTCATATTTTTCTATTACAGTAAATGCGCCTCAAGTAATAGAACTTACCAGCAGCACTAACTATGGTCGTAATGTTCTTTTATTCCTAAGAAATAACGCTTTCAAAAGTGACAAAGTCCTCCCTGACAAAGGCCCAGCACTGAGAAAGGGAATGACTCAAGTGGGAAAAAGGAACACTCAGCATGGTTAGCTTATTGCCCCACTTGATTTCTGACACAAAAGCCGGTCGAGCCAAGGCATTTCCTCATGCCGAATATCAGCTGCCGGCCCAGCAGAGAATCCCTCGGAGATGACCCAAAGGATGGGCAGGAGTCACAAACAACACCCGGTACCTTAGCCACACTGTGAAAAGATGATTCTCCCACTCATTAGCTGCCACCATGGGCTCATACTCCTTCTTTTCTTTTCTATTAGGAGAAGTCGGAACTTTCCAAAGGCAGTTGCTATCAAGGAAGTATCTGTCAGTTACAGCCACAATCACAGAAAAATATCTCTAAAGAAAGGGTGGCCCATGGAGGACTCCAGGTCCACGGTCACCGTTCAGGGGCAGCAAGGAGCTGTAGCTCTGAGGGAGAAACCTGTGCACCCGGCGCTAGAAGCTACGTGAAGTAAGCACTCAGCAGAAAGGGCATTCGTGTGAGCATTTAATGACACAGGAGGGGTGTCCACAGGGAGAGCAGCCCAGGGTCTGGCGAGTGAGACTCAGCTCTGTCAGCCAGGGAGACACTCCCACCTCTGAGGACACGTTATTTCGTCAGGGTTTTTCAAAGTCTGGAGCGACTATCTCCAGAGACTACACCACTCCCTCTGTCCTGATTCCACCTCTGCCTGGGCATGACAGTCCCTTGTCCTCCTGAGAATGGAAGGTGCCCACTGGGGAGGGACAAGGGCCCTCTGCCTCGAGACGCTGGCATTTTGTGGAAGCAGCAATATAAATAAACTTCCACCGTCTTTAGAAATCAGACTCTCTGTCTCCCTTTCCCCACCCCCAGCCAGATGCAGCCCAGGCCACAGGGTCATCCCTGTGGCAGCTGAGATAGGCAGAAAGGGCTAGACACTGGCCAGAACCTGAAGCCTGCTGGCCTGGGGACCCTGTGTGCACTCTGGACCACATTCCATGCTGCCTGCCTGCCTGGGCCCAGCGAGAGCTCTGGGGAGAATCAGTACTGTAACATCTGGTTTGGAGCCAGGTGTTGTGTGAGTTCAGTGTGTGTGATTATCGTTCCCAGATGTTTATGGATCCTCTGGGAGGAGAAGGGGGAATATCTAGTTCCTAGGTCAAGAGAGTGGAGGAATGGAACCCCAAACATTGTCCTCAACACACCGGAGTCACTCAGCTGGTGGTACTGTGGTTCATCCTGTTCACAGCAGAGTTTTCAGAAAACCACGGGGTTCCTGAAACAAGAGAGAAGGGTCCAGCCTAGGAGCAGCAGTTTAAAAAATGGCTCCTGAAGCAAACGTAAAGCAGAATGTTAAAATACTATATAATTTAAGTATGGTTAGAGAGGCTTTCTCCCCAGGCTGGCTAGAGCAGAGCACGATAGTGATTACATGAAAAACCAAAAATCCCTTTAATCCCAGCACTTGGAAGGCAGAGGCAGGCGGACCTCTGTAAGTTCGAGGTCAGCCTGGTCTACAGAATGAGGACAGCCAGAGCTACACAGAGAAACTCTGTCTCAGAAAACAAACAAACAAAACAAAACAAAAACAAAAACAAGAGCCGGCGAGAAGGCTCAGTGGGTAAGGGTGCTTGCTGCCAAGCCCAGGGACCTGAGTTCAATCCCTAGAGCCCAACGGTGGAAGGAAAACCTGACTCCCTCAAGTTGTCCTCTAACCTCCACACACTAATCAACAAATGTCTAAAAAGAAAATCTAGAGAAGCAAGTCCTCTGGTTCCAAGGGTCATCCTCTCCACTCCACGTCTGTGGCCTCCAACTGTATTCCTGGAGGCAGTCGCTCTGTCCCCACCTCGGCTCCCCGGACATTGGGCTAGAGTAGGTTTCAGCTGCCACCCATGGGGGCCGCTGCTGGTAGAGGTGAGGAACACTGTAAATCTCCGCCAGGCAAAGCAGACTCCGAATGTCAAGGTGCTGCCGGTAAGGAAGCCTTGCCTAGAGCATGACTTCTCCTCTCACCAACCCGGCGGGAGCTGAACTAAACAAAGGAACCAGAACGGAGCAAGAGTGCCTGGAAACTTGCACGAAGACCATCAAAACTTAATTATCAGCCAGGAATGGCAGGCAGTACCATGGGGGAGTACCATGTAATCCCAGCACAGGGCAGGCAGAAGCAGGAATGTCAGGGGTTCAAGACAATGCTGGACTTACGTAGTAAGTTTGAGACCAGCCTGAAGTTGTTGTTATTATTAAAATAATAATAATAATAATAATAATAATAATAAATCAACCCTAGTGATTCCTTTTGACTACTCTGAAGTCCACTGGGTATCTAGCCCCTCTGTGTCATTTCCAGTGACAAAGGTGTTCAGTGGAACTCCAGTCCCCTGAGTTGACCACCTGAGATGGAAAAGGTGATATAGACACATCACTAAAATAAAAAAGAAATAAAAACCAAGCCCTGTGCGTGCCAGGAGCTGAGCATTGTGGGGAAGAGTAAGGAGAGGATAAAGTTATCCCAGGGGACTAGGTGGCATTAAAGGAATGTCAGAGAAAGGCTGGGAGAGTGTCCATCTGCCCGTCCATTAGCCACTTACTCTCACTAAGATCCGCAGCAGCGCATGCTTGCGGGCCGAGGAGGATAAAGACAGTGCATTTCCCACTCTCTGAGCACTGGCAGCCAAGCCAGGGCGATGGAATTCATACACAAAGAAGTCGAATTCAAAATGCCTTTTGGAGAGGTACAGCAGGTGCGGGTCACGGTGTTTAGAAAAAGGAAGGATGTCTACATGCGGTGAAGCCACATGAAGACTGGGCTTTAGCCAGCCAGTGGCCCTGCTGGGGCCTGAGCTTGCCCAAGAGCCCAGGGCAGGGTGACAGTAGGGGTCAGCCATCCTGCTGACGAGACTCCGTGGGTGGGGAGGAGGGAGGAGACTGGGGCAGTCAGGGAGTCCCGGCTCAAAGTGTCCTTCCCGGTTTATCTCTGGCTGCTCAACAGAATCCTCTGTGCTTGGTTTTCTTTTTTTATCCCTATTTCCAAGCAGTGAAAGCCTCTCGACCCTTGTTCAGAACCTCACACTCCATGAAGCCACGAGGACGTTAGTGACAAGATGGCCGGCCTCAGTGCCATTCCAGAGGGACAGGGCAACCCTAACTCACAAGCCACCCAATGTTTTCTCCTGCCGCTGGCTTCACCCCGTAACCGCAGTTCTGAGAGCTGCCCAGGTGAAAAGCTCCCGGCTTTGAAGATGTGCTAATAACCCAGCGGCCTTGCTGTTTTCCAGGGCTGCTAACAAGCATTTGGGCTGAATGCCCCGTGAGCTTTCTCCTCTGACAATGAAGCAACACAAAGGTCAGCAGCCGGACACAGAAAGAGGAGAAGGGTCCTGAATAAACACAGACAGTTTAATCAACCATGAAGAAACCCAAGAGTTGACTGAAAGTGCTTTGTCAGGGCCAGAAGGGAGGCCTCTGCCCTCCGAGAAAGGCGAGGGAGGTTGGAGGTCACCTCACTGACCGCAGAGGCTGCCATGGTGCAAATGTCAGTGGGAAGACTAAAAAAAAAAAAAAACCAGAAGGCTTAGAGAGAGAAAGAGGGAGTGAGAGAGAGGGAGGGAAAGGGGAAGCCAGTATTTGGGTATTTTCCAGAGGACTAGGCAAACAAATGTTCCCTGGAAAGAAGACAAAAATATCTTAGCTCAATAAGAAGAGACGATGCATCCACTGTGAGGACTTGGAGAATTGGTTACCCCTCAGGCTTTCGTCCTTCAAGCCTGTCATCTCTGATTCCAGATTCCTTGGGGTATTTGAAAAATTGGTTTATTTGAATTACACCAGTGCCCTTTACTTACATCTAAAAAAATCAAGGTCAAACTATGTTGATATGTGGAAGGGAATTCAGATGAAGGAGGGTGAGTCCTCTCTCTGGCCTGTAATTAGTTTCTTTGTAAGCCTGAATACCCAATCAGATGAATGCCTTCTCCACATGTCTTGTCACGGTTAGAAAACACCTTTAAACAAAGGAATCTAGAAACCACAGCAACATCTGTGTCCAAATACATCCAAGCCTGTTTATTTTTTTAATTGAAAATCAAATGACTTTAGATGAACAAATCTAAAAATAATTTAAAAACTGCATATTTTTAGATAATTCTTAAGAGCATTTTGCAAGCCCTTAAAGCACCTTGATGTCAGGCTCTGTGTTTATAGACAATTTCTGAGCAGTGATACTGTCAGAATCGAATCAAGGATAGCACACACACAAAAAAAAAGTCCACAGCTTGAAAGAATTTACATAAGAATTTTGATTCTACCAGAAACCCTTGTTTTAAGGATAGCCCGATCCTTCTCCGTTGGCTCCTGTAATTTGCTTACTTTTTCTCAGCACCATTAAAGATGCAATTCATTAAAAGTCATAAAACTTACTGTTTTGACAGACATTTCTATGAATGTTAGCAAGCACGGAGCAAAGACTTCTGAGCCAACACCCTCCGCAAGCAGGAGAGCAACTTCCAACTCCTCAGATTTGGTAGGAATGACTCATTTCTATGGTGATCTCTGTTTCCATGATCTGGCCCGGCAAAATTTTTCTTCCTTTAGGCCCAGTGCAGTTTACTTTAGAGCTAAGTCTACGCGCAGCTAATAGGAACAGGAAGAATTGTGTTGTTTTTCCTCGACCCTTGAGGATTAAGAATAAAAATTAAGCCAATTAAGGGGCCCAATTGCCTAGGATGTCTGAGGAGGAAATGACTTTCTAAGGCGTGTGGGAATTATTAAAAAATAATTTTCCCTTGAAATGATGTGTTGTTACACAGAGGTCTGTAGAATGGGGGGTCTCAGAGGGAACACCAGTTTGTATGGAAAACGCATGGCTGAGTTCAAGAATAGATGGTCTCCGGTTGTCTTTTCGTTATGAGAAGTCACTAAATTCAGATACATCATGCCTGCTCAGGATAATGAAGGATACAGGAGGCATGGATTACCCCCAACCCCCAATCACATGTGGCAAGAAAAAAAGAAAAACAAAAACAAAAAACAAAACCAAAAAAACAACACACCGAGGATATTTCTTCTTTCTTTTTTTTTCTTCCTTTCTTTCTTCTGTTTATTAAAATTCACCCCAAACTGTACAGTTTGGTTATCATATTTGTGTAGTGTCCAATGTCACTGGCAAACCATGCAATGTCGCCAAGGCTGTGACAGGCCGGAAGAGAGGCCTAGCCTTGCCTTCTGCAGAGCACAAACAGCCTAGTGTGTTGATGTGAGGCTGGTTGTGCTGGTGAGGGACTGGCGCCCTGCCTGCAATGTTCTCTAGCCTCTGTCTGCCCCCTAGTGGAAAGGCTGGGGAATGGGTGGGAGTTCACGGAGGGTGTCTTAGTGAAACCTGAAATCAGTCTGTCTTCCTGATACCCCTCATCTGCAGCCCTGTTTCCCAGCACGGAAACTCTTCTTTTCTCGGAGAATTAGGACGCTCACCCTTTGAGCATTCTGCAGCCTCCCTTGGATGAATACCTCCGTTTTAGTGTGTTTTTCTGAGGCCTTCAGTCTGCCTCTGACAACCCTGATCTCTCACATCACAGCACTTTCTCGTGTACAATCAGCAACAGACACCTTTCCCAGGAAATGCAAATTATCCTTAGAGTCCCACGAACTAAAGAAGCAACAGAGTGCTGTGCTATTGAACATGCTGCCACCACAAAAGCCCCTGTGTTTCCCAGAATGTGTCTCCGTGCTTTGTCATTTATTCACGAGAACCTGCTAGTTGCCAGACGCTATCCTTGGCTCTGGAGACACAAAGACACTTGGCCAAGGCTCCTTCCTAGGGAAGCCTGTGGCCCAGAGAAGGAACAGGCTATCCTTGATTGCCATGAGACTCAGTCCGTGTCCCTACAAACCCACACTGTGCTTCAGAAGCAAAGACCGTGGGGACGGAGCCAGGGAATTGGTTCCAAATTCTAGTCACAACAAAGCTAAGCCAGCGAGTGCTTTGTTCAAATGACTCAGGTAGATAAATGAGGCCAGCACAGGCCGTCCTGACACCACACACCTCGAGAATGCCCTGGCTGTGCTAGGAACCGCTGATGTCACCGGGTATTTTCATCCCTTCCCAAGTGGCAGTGTTCTGTGTCAGCCTTGTGGATGTTGCGTGCGCAGGGGAGGCCAGTTTCGCTGCGAGCTAGCTCCCTTAGATGACAATCTGCATGCTCTTCCTGCTCGGGTGGCACTCGGGTCTCGCCAGCCCTCTGCGCCGCTTTGCTCGCTTCGTGCCTTGATTCATTTGTTCTGTTTTCTTCTTGCAGTCCCAGAGAAGGAATGATAAGGCCCTCCAACGACACCCCAAACTCTGTGTGTCCAGTAGAGACGCGCACTTTAGAAACTGAGGGTAACAGTATTGATTGTTATTGGTGTTGGAAGTGCTGGAAGAAAAACCAGATTCACGTTCTCCTAGATGCCTGGCTCTTGGCAAAAATTAGTGCAGAGAGGGTAGAGTTGGTGCTGGCTTGACAGCTAGATCTCTAGTGCAGAAGGGGGGATGCTGGCACAGAGCCCCACAAGACGGCCTGCTGCCTCGGCTGGCGTGTCTTGTTCATCTCTCAATGACAAGCATGTTGGGTGAAATGGTCATCATGCCTGGTCCCCACAGGCCCCCTGTGAGAAATAGGATTAGGCACTGAGACCAGTTAGCCAACCCTATACTTTTAGATGTAAGATATTTTAACAGATAAGAAAAAGTATATTTGCCTGATACAAAACTCTTGAGAGAGTCAGCAGTCAAGGAGAAGTGGGACTCAAAGGGAGCCCGGGTGGGGGAGGGGGTGGGGAGGTGGGAAGTGAGGGTGGGGGCGGGGAGCGGAGGTGGGGGCGGGGGCGGGGGTGAGGGCAGGGAGTGGGGGGGGGGGCGGTCAGTTGACGAATGTTCCATCAGAGGCCAACTGAAAAATCTTCCACACTTGGAGGAAGTTAAATCCCCCTAAACTGGGTGCCATACCACATCAGCTGGGGCAGTAGCAGCAATGGCAGCCACCATGTGCCTCTCTCTCCAGAGAAGGGTTGTGCTGCTGGCAGGAACAGGTGCTAGGTGGGATCAAGGCTCCCAGGGCCGTGCGGACGGCAGCAATGTGAAGGCATGGCCCACTGAGCAAGGGGGCCCGGAAGGTGTCGGGCCCCACGTAGCCCTTCCTCTCCTTCAGAGGAAAGCTGACGTAGTCTCCATGTGTGGAGGGCTGGCTGGTGTGGAGGTGGAGGTGGCAAGCAGAGATGAAGATGACTCCGGAGCTGGCTTTAAACCCTTGGTTTTCCCTGAGGCTGTTGTAGCCTTGGTCAATATGAGTTCCTTGTAACTGTAAATACGGTTGATTTATATATATATATATATATATATATATATATATATATATATATATATACAAATTGTTTTTCGAGACAGGGTTTCTCTGTGTAGTTTTGGTGCCTGTCCTGGATCTCACTCTGTAGACCAGGCTGGCCTCAAACTCACAGAGATCTGCCTGGCTCTGCCCCCTCAGGACTGGGATTGAAGGCGTGTGCCACCGCTGCCCGGCCATTCTTCACATTTAAAATTGACCTCTGCTTGAAGAAATCCCACTGCTCTTTTAGGATAGTGTTCTTCAAATTAGCTTGTGTCTTAGTTACTACCCAACTGCTGTGATAAAATACCATGACCAAGGCAACATATAAAAGGAAGTGTTTTTGTTTGGGGCTTACAGTTTCAGAGGGTTAGAGTGCATGAGTGTGAAGGTGGGGAGCTCAGAGGCAGGCAAGCAGGCATGGGGCTGGAGCAGGAGCGGTTCTGAGTAAGTAAGAGGCAGACTTAGAATGGCCCTGGTCACACACCTCCTCCATCAAGGCTGCACCTCCCAATCCTTCCCAAACAGTTCTACCAACTGGGGACTATATATTCAAATATATGACCCCATGGGGCTATTCTCATTCAAACCACCACAGCTGCCCATGTCCCACCTTTGGGTTCTGTCTTGGTTAGGTTTACTTTCTATTGCTGTGATTGAAAAATAATAATAAAATAAGCAACAACAGGAAGAAAGGATTGATTTGGCTTGCACTTCCATGTCACCATCCGTCACTGAGGGAAGTCAGGGCAGGAACTGAAGCAGAAGCCTTGGAGGGATGCTGCTTACTGGCTTGCTCCTCCTGGCTTGCTTAGTCTGCTTTCTTATAAACTCCAGGATCTCCTGCTTAGAGAACACACTGTCGCAGTGAGCTGGGCCCTTCCACATCAATCATCCATCAAGAAAACGCCCTCGAGACTTGCCTACATATTCTCAACTGATGTTCCTCTTCCCAAAAATCTAACCAGGACAGCTGTATTCAATTTTGACTGATTCTGCATTTCCATTTCTCCTTTATGTGTTCTCAATAGCACATGTGGTTCATTCATTTAACAACTATTGATGACATGTCTGTTCTTCATCAGGTGATGGAGGAATACAAAGTCATCAAAGACACTTGGGGCTCCTGCCTTCATGGGACTTACAAAAGGGAGAAGATGACCTTGGCCAAATACCCACACAAATTAACATAGCATTGCAGTGTGGGAGTGTGTATGTGCTGTGTATGTGGAGGAAGATGGATTGATTCCATAGGGAAAGCCAGGAAAATCTTTGAGGAATGAGTGATATGAAATCCAGAGGACCAATAGGATTAGCTAGGCCCCAAAGATCATGCTCATCCCCTGGAGTGAGACAACACCTCAAGGCCATGCGTCCTCAAGGCCATGAAAGACCGCAAGTGTCACCAGAGGCAGACAGCACCCTGGTAAGAGGATGCACCAGGTTGGACACAGTGAGTGTTAAACAAGACAAACAGTAAGACAATGTGTGTTTCGGAAAGACTGCTCTGTGGAAAGAGCCCGGAAAGGGTCCTCAGTAAGTGTAATTAAGCCCATTTGAAAGCTGTTTGTTACGGGCAGCGGGCACTAGGAAAAGAACCTTTGTTGGGTGGTAGAACAGACAGATGTGCAATGTAGTTCACACCTATGTGTTCTATCAATGGCCTTCTTTTTGTGTCCTGCATCACCACCTGAACGACGAACACAGCCTTCCTCACTGCTTCCAGTTTGTGCCTAAAGATGCCCATTGAGCTTGTTCCCATGGATGCCTTCAGATTTTCTTTCAAGCTTTCTCTAAAAATGAAGAGCAGGAGTGTTTGTGATGCCTGGGCTATTTCTACTCCAAGGTTATAGACTGCGATGATGTCAAGTCCGATTATAGGACTGCTAACATTCAAACATTCACTGATGGGCCAGCATCAGACTGAGGGAGCTTTACAGCCCTGAGGCTACCTCAACAGTTGAACGCTCAAAATGATGAATTACCCAGTAAACCAGAGGAGACTTCTACAAAATGCTTCAAGCACATTGCATGCATGGAGAATTAGTTACCAGATGCCCCCTTCTACCTAAGCATCCTTGTTTTGGAAAAATAATCATTGATCCGTTCCAGGGATGGTGTTCTGGCATGGCACTATTCTAGATACCAGGGCTTGGGAGCTGATGTAGTCTTCTGCCTTCTAGGAACTGCACGCTGTCAGAATCAATGCTGAAGATGTGGTTTGTCACGTGTCATGCCTCAAACTGTGAGAGAAATCACTGTGTTTTCTATATAAAGTGCCCAGACCCAGGCACTTTGTGACAGTAACGCAAAATGGATGGAGGCACCTAACAATGAAAACAGCCTAGTGTGACATGCTCAGTGTAGGCAGGGGCAAAGTAACACTAAGGCCCCAAATGGGGCAGAGATAGGGCCTGTTTCTGAGTGAGAGATTCGTTCTCCAGAGGCCACAGGGGTCAAGCCAGAATCTATTCCCCGGAGAAGAGAAAGCTGACAATATCAGGCAGAAGAAAAACTCCTACAAAGACGTCCAAGAAAAAGGCATGGCCGAGAAGAGTCATGGGAGACCAGTGGAGAGGCTGTAGCAGAATGTGAGATTAACATTCTGGTGGACTCAATAGAGGGCTATAATTACCTGCTTGGGGACTACACTGTATTAATTGTCTACTGCTACAAATCTCATGATTTCTGCCTATCTGGAATCCAGATGTTGATTAGTGATCATCTAGCTCAGGATGAGGTGCCAACCAGGGCCAAAGTCAACCTATGGTTCTACTGAGTGAGGATCACATTCCAGGCCAACCACAGGTTCTGGTTATAAACATCAGCTCCTTACCACATTAATCTATCCATGTGACAGCTCACATCATCCAATGGGGCCATCCCATTCACAAGGAAGTGGCCCAAGAGTGAATGTCAGCAAAGGATGGTCACTGGGCACTATTTTAGTTGTGTCGTACATATACCAAGATTCATTTGAAATCTCATCTCAGCATCACCCATTCTGTATAAATTATAGAGAGAAATGTATAAATTCGCTGTGTATTAGTTTTTGTCGATGCGTACGTTCTGGTCCCTGTGAGTTCTCAGGAGCAATGTGCATCATTTCATATCTCTTGCTAAGGGTTTTATACAGCCCACCTGGCACTCAACACTGCTATTATGAGATAGAATCAGCCGAAAGCCGCCACCTGTGGGGGTAGAGATAGGTGGGAAGGGGGGATGTCAGAGAAAGAGGTAAGCAGGATCCCAAACTTAACCAAGGGGGGAAGGTTATATGCCAACTGCAATAAGAAATGAATCTGAGCAGAATCTGGTTGACAGCTCACACATGATGCCAACTTGCCACAGCTTGGCAGCGCCCATGGCTTTCCCACATGCAACTGAAAATAGCTAGCATTCATCCTGAGGGAGTGCTACTAAAATAAGCAACTACTGGGAGCCTCACCTCACTGCTCATTCAAGCTGGAAGCAGTCTGCAATTATTTTGCTGAAATTAGATACAAATTAAGTTGCCACTTCCGGAACTTTCTCCTTTACTATAGCACTAAAAAGAAGAAGGGGTGGGGGGAACTAACCACATATAGTTTAGATCTTGCTTCTTAAAAATAAAAATGAATTCTAGTAGAAGACTCTGAATGACAGATTATTGAAATTCATCTTTGGTGAGACCTAATCCCCTCACAGGCCAGGTTCCCTGACTTCTAGACCTGGATGTAGTTGCTATGGAAGCAGGGTGGCAGGACAATGAGAAGATTGAGGATAGGGATCTCTAACACACATTTGAGATGTGCTATGTATCCCAGGCAGAAACGGGGCCATTTGTAGAATTGGCCCCTGGGTGTGTGTGGATAGCTCTGCTCCCACTTTTTTTTACAGTGGTCTGAAAGTGTTCTTGGGGCTTGCATCCATTTGAACAGGAAGTCCTACATTTGAAAAAAAAACTAAACAAACATAATAATAATGGTAATTTGGGGTCTTCTCTCACATGACTAGAAATAACTGACATGCAGATAATACAGAGACTGGGGTCTTTGCTGAGGAAGAGCCCCTGGATTAATCAAACAGCATCTTTTCACTTGCCTCTTGAAAAAGTGGGTAGACCTCTAAGAGCTGAGCTGTGCTGGACCCTATGAGGATGTGGTTCCTGGGGTAGGGATGCCTTGCTACAGCAGTCAGTTCCTGATACCTTGGCAGAAGGAGAAGATTACTCTCTTCTCATTGCTGGAGGATTAGTCATGGGTGAGGCGCACTGCAAGCTTCCAAAGCCTGCTTCTCATTCACCCTTCATATCCATCCCCAGCCCATCCTAATTCTGATCTAGTAAATCTTAGAAATGACATATTAAGTGAAGATTTTCCAGGGCGACCTTCCTTTCTGGTGAAGTTTTGGGGTTTGTGGCATTTGTATGTACACAACTCCATTATCCTTAAATTTAAAAAAAAAAAAAAAAAAGCTGTTAAATGCTCACCTTAGCAAGCCTTATGGATGATGAATCCCTTGAGCCTTGTTTAACTTTTAAAATTATTTTGTTTCTTTTTTTTCCAGATCTTTTTTAGGATTTGGAAAGAAAGCAAAATTAGTTAAACCAAATCAAAGTAAGCTGGGTGATGTGAAATGAATTGATGTCAGCAAAGCTCCCTCACTGCTCACAATCTTTCTAGAAGTGCTCCTTTCTCTCTCCAGGGTATAGTAAGGCCCCCTTCTCATCTGCTAACAGAAGAAACATAGGCTGGGGTCCATTCTGCCCAGCACAACAACCTTCCCTGGAACTTCTCCCTTTTCAGAACTTACTGTGAGCTGAAAAACTCTGTTTAAAAATGCAAGACTTGAAGTTGCAACAGGACACCCTTGGCAATAAAGGGTGTCTCCGAGAAAACACCAAGCACCGAGCTTCGGCCTGTGTCTCTTTGGAAGAACTTCTTTTGCTGTTTGCTCCAGCTCACTGCAGTTCCCGAATCTTGTTCCCAGAGCAGGGAAACTGAGCCGGCCCACAATTGGGACTCTATAACAGAAGGGGAAACCCAGGGTACCAAGATGCACAAATGCAGAATGCTGATACCACATTTATTTTCACCATTTAGGAAACTTTTCCATTAGCACTCTTTTCCTTGGTACCTCAGTGAACAAAAGGCTTCAGTTCTGCACAGGGACTTTGCAAATGGACGAGCAATAAGCTGACAGGATGTGTGAGGAAAAGGCTACTCTCCCTTTTCTTGTCTCCTGGCCTGTTTCAGACACTTCCAAAAAACAAACAAACAAAAATAGCTTCCCAGATTTTCATATTCACCCCCATGCAGTAATGAAAGGTCTGCCACTTTGCAGGCACATTTCAGAGGCTTAGCATCGGGTTATCAGGACTCCGCAGCTCCCTTAGCGGCCTCCAGCCTGGATAAAAGTCCTTGGTGACCTTCTAAGTATTCATTTTCATCAGCAGTATCATTTTTTTTGAGAGGAAACTCTTCCTAGCTTTCTGAAACAGCAGGGCTCTCTGGCTCTGGTTCCCTTCCCAGCCCAGGCCTTGAGGCCTGGAGAGCATTCCCCCCTCCTCCCGTGATGGGGAGACAAACGACGACGGGCCTCCCCGGTGCTGCCCTGCACGTCCAGTGGTCCAGCGCACAGCTGTGCGGAGGAGGGGACCATGCTCTGGAGCACGGGAGCAGCTTTCCCAGAGGCCAGACAGAGGTTCTGGCCCTGCTAACGAGGGCTGGGCGCCTCCCTCAAGAGCCTGAGGGTTCTTGGCAGGATGAACTTTATCCCTGGTGGGAGCGGTGACTTTCTCAGGCCACGCTGATGCCAGATGGCAGGCTACGGGTGACCTGCTAGAGCGTCCCTGCAGAGAGGGCTCCAGGGCCAGCTAGGCCGCTTGGGGCCCCACGGAGAACAGACCTTACTGGGTCCTCCTGTCCCTCAGGTTTCTTGACATTACGTCAGAGACACTGCACCACTGCACCACTGGAGGACAGCCAGTGTTAATGCAGAGGTAACAGCACCACTCCTGCCTCCCTTTCAACATCTTAAGAAGCTGAGATCCAAAGCTATGGTTTTGGATTCTGCAAGCTGGAACCAGATCCAGATCTTAATGGCACGTCTGCGGCAGTTTCCGGGTCACTTATCAGGCCTCTGGAGACCATGCGCTCAAAGCATTTGGGTCTTCAAAAGAGAACTATGGATACGTCAGTTTTCCTAACCACAGTGGCTCTGGACTTGGACACAGAGTAGAATGGTTTGACCTGATGATTTGCCAAACAATACCACTAGCTCAGTGTCCCCGGTGAAGTCTAGTTTCCTGAACTGTGAAAGGAAGATTAAAAGAGGAGTTAGCCCCTAGAGTCCTGGGATTCAAATGAGATGAGGTACCCAGTGCTTAGTACAGTGCCTGCTGCTGAAAGGCACTCAGATATCCATGGAATGTGGAAAGGGAGACAATCACAGCAAGCTGAACAAGAGGAAAGGCGCAGCCTTAAGGGATCTCCTAGGTGAAGGAGGAAACAACTTCTTTCCTTTACCAACCCCCACCCCTCACTCAGCCCCCCACTTTCACTGTTATACACACTGGGCCCCTCTCATCAGAGTGAAATGTGTTCAGCAAGGTGGTTCCGGCTACAAGTCCTGTTTTCTCTCCCTTGCTTCCCTGGGTGGGACAGGCTGGTGAAGGGGGAACAGCAGGAAGTGGGTAAGAGGGAATGATGGATGCTTATACAAAGTGTCAGAATGGAGCATGTGGAATCATAGACTGTTGAAGATGAAGATCATGCCTGTGGACTCCCTTGTGTAAATGAAAAAAAGCCTTGAAAGGTAAAATGACACTAAGTTTCAGACTGGAATTAAGAGTCCTAAAGTTTAGAATCCCAAAAGTTCATTCATCCACACTTCTTTGGACAGATACCTTGTATACTAGCCACCAGTACAAGGTCTTACTGCAGAGGGCAAAGAAAAAGGGGGAAAATGGGAATAAAAAAGGATTCCCTTATTTTACCTTTTTTATATTTATTTATTTATTTATTTTTGGAGCTGAGGACCCAAACCAGGGCCTTGTGCTTGCTAGGCAAGCGCTCTACCACTGAGCTAAATCCCCACCCCACCACCCCTTATTTTACCTTACGCAATTTCATATATAACAATACCATTTTCTTCTATCATTCATTAAAAACTTTTTTTAAGTGACCTGAGAAGACAGCATGCTTTGAACATGTTTTGGATGTGCCTACAGAATATCCAGATGAATATCTCCAGGAAGGGTTTGGGTCATAGATACCAAGTGGAAGAGACTTGGAGCTGTCCAATAGGGAATATTCAACAGAAGGTGGTCTCTGAAATGGGGGCAGAGTTCAGATGGCCACAGAGTACAGGAAAAAAAAAAAAAGAATATCAGATCTAGCTTCTAATAATCAAACAAGAGATTCTCTGGATTTGAAGCAGAATGAAAATTAAGGAGGAAAATAGCATCACACATTTTTCCAGGTTGAGGAAGTGGTCGTGAGTGAGAAATGCCAATAATGCCAAGCAAATGAGTACTGGAAAATGTCCATTCAGTTTACCAATGAGGAAGTCATGGGTAAGTTATGCAACACTGGTTTCATTCAGAGGGGCTGTGAGAGCAGAAACTAAGTCTGAGTTGTGTTAGAAGCAAGTAGAGTTGAAAGGGAAGAAATCCTGTTGGGTTTCAGGAGAGTTTGGACAAGGAAGGGGGAGGGACCACTGGAAAAATGGGGCTTTTGTTTTGTGTGTAGTTGTTTGGTTACTGTTTTCTTTACACTGGGAACTGACCAGGGCTTATAGAGAAGGGGAATAATCCTAACGGAAAGGTGATGACTAATCACAAACGCAGAGTAAGACTTTATCCCCTCCGTCACTCCAGACTATGAGAGACGAGCCCAGTGTTGGTCAGACAGAGAGAAACCCTACTACAGACATCACAAGCAATGCTGAGCCCCTGTGCAGCCTAGGTTCTGTCCAAATATAAACACCAAGTCTGTGCTGTGTGGCCAAAGGTGACCTTTGCAGTAAGGCGACCCTGTAATAAAGCCTTTCAGGCTAGACCTCTGAGACTAGAGCTGCTAGGAGGTCACAGCAAGCCATTAGGCAGTCTACTGCACTCAGAAGAACAGAGAAGGGGTCAGACCAATCAGGGAGCTCTACCTCAGGCTGGAGGTGGGACCACAAGTTTATGGCCTTCACACTACCACATCAGAGATGGAGCAGGCACCCAAGAGGAGCAAAAATACCAGATGTTGCCCTGGAATAAACACACACAGGGCAGCTACTGGGAGGACCATTGAAGACCATGTTCTATCCGTTCAACCCCTTGAAGACAAAGAGGCCATTGACTATCTTACTACAACCACCTATACACATTCAAGTGGTGTGATTAAAACACTGAACAGTTCTTCCAAGCTCAGACACTGTTGAATGGCAGTGCCCTGCTCTGTCTGGCAATAACTCATATTTGGTGGATTGTGGGAAGCATAAGGAGTGTGTCCCAAAGAAGAGATGAAAGGGGACACTTGGGGACTTAATGGAAGCACCTATTTACCAAGAAGTCTGGGATACATTCAAGAGGCCAGACCTCAGAATGCATTGTATAAAGGGAGGAGCAAAGGTAAAAATCAAATAAAATGATAGACTATTTAATGAAACTATAGCAGAAAATTCCCCAAATCTACAGAAAGAAGTAGGCATCCAAACACAAGAGGCCTGTAAAACTCCAAACAAACATGAGCAGAGAGGAAACTCTCCACAAAATATTATAGTCAGAATGTCAAAAATACAAAGTAAATAATCTCAAAAGCAGAGCAAAAAAACACTAACTCACATACAAAGGCAGAAATAATCACAATTACCCTAGACTTCTCATCAGCAGCCCCCAAAGTCAGGAAAGCATGGAATGACATATCTTAAGCTCTGAAAGTAAATAAATGTGAACCAAGAATGAAAAACTAACTTTCAAAACTTGATGGATGAATAAATGTATTTCAAAACAACACAAATTAAGATAATTCATGACAAACCAGTACCACAGAAAGATCTTAATGGAATACTTTATTTGGAGGAAGAAGAAAGAGAGCCTTTTCCATGTGAATACAGGAAAGTGTATACTCTGTGAAAAACAACATATAAACAAACTAGACTTGGGAAAGAAATATCATGTCCAACACAGGAACTCAGCAAACCATCAGAACTGATAAGAGAGAAGGAAAATAAATACCAACAGCCAAACAAAACAGAACGCCATCTAACAAATGCAGAGGAAAGAGCAAGCCCCTTTCCATAATAAGCTTAATGCAAATGACCTCAACTCACCACTAAATAAAATTCAGACTAATGGACTGGGTTTAAAAAAAACAAACTACAACACCAAAACAAGAATCAGGGCTGAAGAGATGTCTCAGAGGTTAAGAGCACTGGCTGCTCTTCCAGAGGGTCTGAGTTTGATTCCCAGCATCCACATGGAGGCTCACAACTGTCTGTAACTCCAATTGCAGGGGAGTTGTCTTCTGGCCTCTGAGGCTACCAGGCATGCACACCATGCACAGACATGCATGCAGGCAAAACATCCACACACAAAAAAATTTTAAATTAAAAAAAAAAGAGCCAACTACATATTGTCTCCGAAAACACCCTTATATACCAAAGATAGCCAAAAATTTGTATCAAAAGGTGGAAAACTACCAAGCAAATGGAAAAATATAAACAAGCAGCTATCTTTATAGTAGACAAAGCAAACTTCAAACAAAAATTAATTAAAATATATAAAAAGGGATACCACGTATTGATAAAAGGAACACTTCAACAAGAAAACATAATGGTTGTAAACATTTATGAACCAAATATCAGAGCCCCTAATTTTATAAAAATACAAGCATAAAAAGATATAAAAGACCACTTAGATTCTGACACAGTAATAGTGGGAGGCTTCAACACTCCACTCTCATATTTAAATAGGTAGGTCTTCCAAACTAAAAACAGATAAAGAAACTTCAGAGCTAAACTATATTAGGATCAAGTGGACTTGATAGATAGATGCATATGTAATATTCCATCCAAGCAGGTAGGGATTATGCATTTTTCTCAACAGCACACAGAACCTTCTCCAAAATCAATTATATCATAGGACACAAATCAGCCCTCAACAAATACAAAAACATAATGATAATTCCATGTGTCCTATCAGAACACAATGGAAGGAAACTGGAAATCAACAATAAGAGAAACCATAGAAAGTACAAAAATTACTGAAGAGTAAATAATATATATTTCAAAGAACAATGGGTCATCCAAGAAATCAGAGAGGAATTAAAAATTTCCTAGAGATAACTGATAATGAAAATACACCCTATCAGAACCTGTGGGATGTAGCCAAGGCAGTTCCAAGAGGAAAGTTTATAGCAATAAATGCTCTTGTTAAAAAATATGAGAGATCTCAAATAAACAACCTAATGATGCACCTCAAGACTCCCGGAAAAAAAGCAAGCAGTCAATCCTAAATACAGTACACAGCAAGAAATAATAAAGATAATGGAAAAAATTAATAAAATTGAGATTAAAAAAGTAATGCTCAAGATCAGCCAAACAAACAGTTGGTTCTTTAGAAAAGTTGATGAGATTGTCAAATCCTTTGCCAATCTGACAAAAAAAGAAAGAGGAAAAAGACATAAATGAATAAAATTAGAGCTCAAAAGAGTGTCATTACAACAGATTCCAGTGAAATACAGAACATTAATTAGAAATTACTATGAAGACTTATACTCCAAAAAGCTGGCTAACACAGGAGAAATAGAAGAGCTCCTAAATGCATACAAACTGTTAAAATTAAACCCTGAAGATAGAAACAATTTAAACAGACCCATAACAAGCAATGGGTTAGAAACCATAATCAAATGCTTTTCCTCAAAGAAAAGCTCAGAATCATTGACAAGTTCACTGCTAAATTCTATCAAACTTTCAAAGACCCCATGTCAATTCTTCTTACCTGTTCCATGAAGCAGAAAGCAAAATAACACTACCAAGTTCATTCCATGAAGCTAGTATTGCTCTGATACAAAAAGCAGATGAAGAGTCACACACACACAAAGAAAACAGCAGGCCAATTTCTTTGATGAACATAAATACGAAACTTCCCAACAAAATACTTGCAAACCAAATTGAAGAACACATTAAGAGGATTGCATATGCCTTCCACGTTGTTGGAACAAGGAACCCTTGCTGTTTGTGCCTTGTAGTATACTCCAGCCAGCTGGCCACTGAGCTTCTTGGGAATGCTCCAATCCATGCTTCCTATTAGAAGAGCTGGGATTACAGATGTGCACCCCTGCATCCAGTTTCTTCACATGGGTTCCAGGCAATGAACTCAAGTTGTCAGGCTTTTAAGGCAAGCCCTTCTACCCAGTGAACTGTCTGTATTGCTTTTATTTTCAACATGTGAAACACTCACAATCTTTTCTTTAATTAGTAAAGGGGAGGTAGCCAGGGGAAGAAACGCTCATCAGTTTTAGTCTAAAATGTATGCTGTGTCTTTTGGAAAGAGTCTTGTTCCATATGGAATATTTTGAAATTTACAATGTATGAAGTTTTCAATTTCAGAATTGAAAAAAAAATTGTAAAAAAAAAAAAAAATCACTACTCCCAAGAAAAGGAAATAAGCTCCTCATTCCCTGGAGTCAGTCCATGGATTCAGAAGGGCTGGTTTTGCGACATGTGGAATCCCAGGGTTTTATATATTTATTAGATGTTGATAAGATCCTTCACAGTTGCTCTGTATTGTGCTGGGCATTAGGGATGTGAGTAAGCAGGCTCATTTCTGAGAATGAGGGAGAGAAGCCCATACATACAGCTCCACTCTAAGGTGTGAAGGCTTACTTACATTCTGAGAGCTTGCTGGAGGAAGTCAAGTGTTCAGCAGGAGTAAGTCTAGGAGGCTAGCCTAGATAACAGACTGCCTGAGGCTAGCCCAGATAACAGACTGCCTGAGGCTAGCCCAGATAACAGACTGCCTGAGGCTAGCCCAGATAACAGATTGCCTGGGGCTAGCCCAGATAACAGACTGCCTGGGGCTAGCCCAGATAACAGACTGCCTGGGGCTAGCCCAGATAACAGACTGCCTGGGGCTTTCTAGTCTCTACAGAATCCAGTGTGGTGTTGAGTGAGTATTGGGAGGATGGAAGGAGTTTGGAAGTCCTCTTTGGCAGCCTTGAGCCAGCTGGGATCTGTGACACACGAGAAACAACTACTGGTCTTCTCATCACCTTCTTATGTGGGCTCTGGCACTGACTCCCAAGGCTAAGAGCATCCTGGCCATCCTTTCAAGAGGTACTTACTGAGCACCAACCATGGACCACACTTAGCTCAAGAAAAGCAGACTCCATTCTCAAAGCACCAGATTCTTGGTTCTACTGAGAGGAAGAGAACTCAAGTGTGGAGATGAGTGGTTCAGAGAAAAAGCAAGCAGAGAATAGGGGGACAGGCAGAGTGAGATGGGGTCCACTGAGACAAAAAAGGCCTTTATGAAGTCCAGCGTGGGGCCCAGAGAGATGGCTCTACAGTTAAGAGACTCGCTGCTCTTGCAGAGGACCAGAGTTTGGTTCCCAGTACCCACAGTGGGCAGCTCCAATATACCTCCAGCTCTTCTGGCCTTTGCAGGTACATACACACACACACACACATACACACATACACACACACACACACACACACACACACACACACACACACACACACTTTTTAGTCCTATAAAGATATCCACCCTGAAAGCTCAATTACCTGAGCACTTGAAAATCATGGTTAGTGTTGTATTAGAATACTGTCAAAGAAAGTGGCCAGCCATCTGACCCCAGAGTTCTGGGAAGTGGTCCCCTCGGGAAAGACAAGCTAGTATGCATTTTCCTCCAGCCCCAACAAGTTTTCTAATCTGATGTGTGGCACTAATTCAGTTAGAACTGGACCATTAAGAGTTCACATGTGGAAAAAATGAACAGATGTTGTGCCACTAGAATGGGATAAGAGGGGTAGACATCCCCTCAGTGAACAGCAGGCTACATGTGGGGATGACCAAGGAGAATCCAAGGTCACGTCTAGACCAGGGCTGAGGACTGGTACAGGTTACCAGGTTACTAGGGCTTTCAGGATCAAGTCAAGGAATCTGTGACTTTCCCAAATCCAGTAACACTGGCTAAGATTACTCTTTGCTGTAACCAGACATCCCTGTTCTGTCATCCAACATGGAAATAATAATAGGTGTGTGGGGAGAGCAGCAAGGGGTGGGAAGGAGGTGAAATAACTATCCCATGTTGGTGCCCAGTACATACTTCTCGGTGGAAACCAAGCAGAAAAAGACTTACTACAACCCAGAGGGGAAGAAAAGGATGTACAGTAAGCAGTGACTATCACTGTGAGCCCTTCTTTGTGATCGAAGGCAGAGCAACACAAACAGTATGCCAGAGAGAATCAAGAAGATTGTGAGGTGAGGACTTAGCTCTGGGTTTGACACTAGACTGTCATCTGTGGACTGTGAGATCTTAGGAAAGTTACTTGAATCTCTAGTCTTTACTTCTTCATCTGCTTTGATGATGCAATCCAGAGCTGGCACTGGGATTCAGTCATGTCTAGTGTCTTTCTTTGTCTAGTGACAAGGAAAGCCCATAGGGGTTTGGAGACTCTTCCTTCTGGAGGAGCTGCAGCAGACAGGGCCAGTGAGTTCATCGAGTGGCAAAGTATCCAGGATAGATGAAGGACAGTTTTGAGAACATTGGGAGCTGACCTTGGCCCTACTCCCAGTTACAGGGCCGTCACAGACAAGCAAGGCCAGAGAGGAAGAAGTCTTTGTCACCAGGCTTTGCATAGAGAGAGCAGTTTGCCAGAGCAAGATGGCCGATCAAGGAGAGCAATGGCGCCAGACACCTAGACATTTGTTTGTTGAAGGTTTTTTTTTTACACCAGAGTCTTCCTAAAAATTCAGGCTAGAAGGCATCTTACTATGAGATAAGTTCTATGTGATAAATGGGGAAACATGAGTTTGTTGTTGTTGTTGTTCCCTTTATTTTTTTTTATTTTTTATTTTTATTTTTTGGTTTTTCGAGACAGGGTTTCTCTGTGTAGCTTTGCGCCTGTCCTGGAACTCACTTGGTAGCCCAGGCTGGCCTCGAACTCACAGAGATCCGCCTGGCTCTGCCTCCCGAGTGTTGGGATTAAAGGCGTGCGCCACCACCGCCCAGCTTGTTGTTCCCTTTTATAATTGAAAACAAATTAAACAAAATATTCTGATCACAGTTTCCCCTTCCTCAACTCCTCCCAGATCCTCCCTACCTCCCCATCCTTCCAACTCCATGTCTTCTTTCTCTCTCTTTTAGTAAAATATGCAAATTAAAAAGAGAGAATAAAACAAAATGAACAAACAAAAAAGAACAAGAAGCAAAGAAAGAGCATGAGAAACATATACACACACGCCCGTGCATACACACATACACACACACACACACACACACACACACACACACACACACCATAAAAACACAAAATCAGAAACCATAATATGCAAGCAAACAACCAGTAAGGTAAAAAAAAAAAATACCCAAACAAAGCAATTTCACACACACACACACACACACACACACACACACACACACACGCCTCCAGAAATACCTCTGAGTTTGTTTTATGTTGACCACTTACTGCTGGGCACAGAGCTTGCCCTTAAGTGTGGTTTGGATGCCCACCTTGGAGAAACTAGTTTTCCTTTGTGAGCAGATGTCAATTGGAGATTAACTCTTGGTTAGGGATGGGATCTCATGTCTATTTTCCCATCTTAGTTCAGGGGCCTCATCTGGCTTGGACCTGTGTAGGCATAAGCATACTGCCATAGTCTCTATGAGTTCACATGTGTGTCAGACCTGTTGTATCTGGGAAAGAGTTTATTGGTATCATTCATCCCCTCTGGCTCTTAGAGTCTTTCTCTTTTTCTGCAGTTTCCTGAGCCCTAAGTGGAGGGATTTGATGGAGAGATCCCATTTAGGACTGAGTCTTCCAGTGTCTCTCACTCTCAGTGCATTGTCCAGTTGTGGGTCTCTGTGTTAGTTCCCGTCTTCTGCAGGAGGAAGTTTCTCTGACGATAGCTAAGTGAGACATTGACCTACGAGTACAGCAGAAGTCATCAGAAATCATTTTATTGCTAAGCTCCCTTACCAGAACACTTGGTTTTCCATTAGGCCCATGGCCTATCAAGGCTCAGGTTCTTGGGCACCCAAGCATTGTCAGGCAGGTTCCATCTCATGGAGGGGGCCTTAAGTCCAATCAGATAGTAGTTGGTGACTCTCACAACTTTTGAACCACTATTGCACCAGCATATTATGCAGGCAGATCGCCATTGCAGATTGAAGGATTTGTAGCTGGGTTGGTATTTACCTTTCTCCTATGGTGTCATGCACAGTACTTTCCAGTACCTTGAATATTAGTCAGTAGAGGTAAAGGCTCTAGTTAGGTACCAGCTTGACTTCAACATGTTCAGTGAGATATGTAGGTATTGTCTTCAGCAATAGGGCCTTACTGTCAGTTTGTGGAGAGCAACCAATATCCTTGGTAATAGCCTGGGTTATTTGGGGATTTCCATGGTGCCCCCTTGGCCAACAACTCAATTAGATGTAACCCATTCCTGACACTGGAGGTTTCACATGGTGACAAGAAATGTCTAGTTAGAGCTTTATCTCCCCTGTTATTTGGTGACTCCATTGATATATCTTTCATATATTGCTGTGGAATAATTCTTCTGTACACTGTGTGAATATATGTTGCTGTGATTGGTTTAATAAAGAAGCTGACTGGCCAATAGCTGAACAGGATAAAGTTAGGTGGGAAAGCCAAACTGAGAATGATGGGATGAAGATGGGCAGAGTCAGAGGAGTTGTCAGCCAGATGAGGAATGAGTTAGACACACAAAATGCGATAGAGATAAAAGCCTCAAGTCTCGGGGTAACACATAGATTAATAGAAATGGGTTGTTGTAAGAGCTAGTTAGTAACAAGCCTGAGCTATTGGCCGAGCATTTGTAATTAATAGAAGCCTCAGTGTGTTTATTTGAAAGCAGCTGCAGGACAGGAAAACTCCACCTACAATATATGTGTATATTTTAAGAAGCTCCTACTGTTGTAGGTTTCCACATAACACCTCAAATGGCTCTTGGTGTTAGCTGTCCCTTCCTGCATTCCCTCTGTTGATCCCCTTTTCCTCCTTCCTGATGTTTAGTCTTCCCCTGTAATCTCTATTCCTCATCTTTCTTGAACTATATATTTTAACTCCTCTTCCTTTGGAGATCCTATCCCACCCTAGTTTATTACTCTATAACTATAACATACTCTATAATCTCTGTGGTTGTACTGATAACAACATACCTATTGAAGGCTTAAATGCTAACATCTGTTTATAAGATATTCTCTTATACATACTCGATTTTTTTTTTACTTGCCTTTTTGGGTCTCAGTTACCTCACTCAGCATGAATTTTTTTTCTAGCTCTATCCATTTACCTGCAAATTTCATGATTTTGTATTTTTTTAGCAGCTGAATAATATTCTATTGTATAAATGTATCACATTTTCATTACCCATTCATCCACTGATAGACAGCTCAGTGGTTTCCAGTTTCTGGCTATTATGAATAGAGCAGCAATGAACATAAATGAACAAGTGTCTCTGTAGCAGAATGGAGGGTCCTTTGGGTATATGCCCAAGAGTGGTATAGTAGGATCTTGAGGTAGATCTATTCTCCACTTCCTGAAGAACTGCCACACTGCTTTCCATAGTGGCTGCACAAGTTTGCACTCCCATCAGCAATAGATGGGTGTTCTTAGCCCACATCCTCGCCAGCATGAGCTGTCATTTGTTTTATTGGTCTTGGCCAATATCGTATAAAATGGAATCTCAAAGTAGTTTTGATTTGCATTTCCCTGATGACTAAAGATGTTGGACATTTCTTTTTTTTATTTCGGCCATTTGTGTTTTATCTTTTAAGAAGTCTTTGTTCTGGGCTGACTCCCCAGGGGAGACCTTGCCCTGGAGGAGGAGGGAATGGGGGTGAAATGGGGGGGGAAGGCTGGGGGTTGGGAGGAGGGAGGACAGGGGAATCTGTGGCTGATATGTAAAATTAAATTAATTATAAAATAATTTTTTTTAAAAAAAAGAAGTCTTTGTTTAGTTGTGTACCTCATTTTTAAATTGGGTTTTTTGTCTTCTTGATGTTCGGGGGGGGGGGTTGTTCTTTGGTACAAGAATAGGGAATAAGCTGGGCGGTGGTGGCGCATGCCTTTAATCCCAGCACTCGGGAGGCAGAGGCAGGCGGATCTCTGTGAGTTCAAGGCCAGCCTGGGCTACCAAGTGAGTTCCAGGAAAGGCGCAAAGAAGCTACACAGAGAAACCCTGTCTTGAAAAACCAAAAAAAAAAAAAAAAAAAAAAGAATAGGGAATAGTTTAGTAATCTGGGATATTAACTTTCTATCAGATATGTAATTGGTAAATATCTATTCCCTTCCTGTAGCCTTCTGTTCTTTCTTAATGGCTGCTCCAGCACTGTGCCCACCTGCTGCCATGCTCCCCACCATAATGGGCATGGACTCACCCTCTGAAGCTGTAAGTCCCTATTAACGCTTTCTTCTGTAAGCCACCTTGGTCATGGTGTCCCTTCACAACAATGGGAAAGCAACTAAGATAGATCCATTTGAAAGATGTAAAGCCAGAGGTCATGGTTTACATCTTTGATCCCAGCACTTGGAAGGCAGAGCCAGGCAGATCTCTCTGAGTTTGAAGCCAGCCTGATCTACAGAGCAAGTTCTGGGACGTCCAGGGCTACCCAGAGAAACTCTATCTCAAAAACTCAAAATAATAACAATAATGATAATAAATAAAAATTAAAAAGGAAGAAGATATGAAGTATCTTTTCCATGATAACCCAGCTAATAAGGGATGTTACTGGACTCAAGTCCTGTTTTGTTCCAGCGTCATCTGGTGGACCACAAATACCTAAGCAGGTAGAAGAACAAGAAGAAGGAAACCAGCAAATACTGAAAGCTGAAGAGAAAGACAGATCTCCATGTCAAACTTCAGAAGTCAACGGATGCTTGAGCCAGGAAAGAGGGTGCTTTTGAGGGGAGGGCATTAGAAAACAGTCCCACAGCAAATGGGTTTACAGCTGCCAGTATGTCACCATCCGGTGCCCTGAAGTTAGAACCCAGCTGTTTATACCACAGAGAATTGTACTGGACCTTCCAGAAGGAAACTACCCACAGATCTCTGAAAGACAGTGGCGTTGATCCTATAATATTAGGAAATCCATCTGTGCCGGCTAGTTTATGTCAACTTAACACAAGCTAGAGTCATCAGAGAGGAGGGAGCCTCAATTGAGAAAATGCCTCCATAAGATCAGGCTGCTGGCAAGCCTGTAGGGCATTTTCTTAGTTAGTGATTGATGAAGGCATGTCTAGACCATTGTGGGTGGTGCCATCTCTGGGCAGGTGGTCCTGGGTTCTATGAGAAAGCAGGCTGAGCAAACCATAAGGAGCAAGCCAGTAAGCAGCACTCCGTGGCCTCTGCATCAGCTCCTGCCGCCAGATTCCTACCCTGCTTGAGTTCCTACCCTCACTGCTTTTGATGATGAATTGCTATATGGAACTGTGAAATAACCATTTCCTCCCCAAGTTGCTTTTGGTCATGGTGTTTCATCACAGCAATAGTAACCCTAAGACACTATCCAAATCACTCCTTGTGACTTTAGCCACTGCGGATCTCAGGGTGTATGTCCTGATCATCTATTTCTTGAATAATTATTCACTATACTCTAAAGGTATGCAAAGCCACATATAGAAATGTGTCAATGTTAGATAGCCAGAAATGGTGCTCATTCCAAACTATGAGCAAGATCCAAAGAGACAAGAAAAGGCAAGAGCATGTATTGGCCTCACTCTTTACTACAGCCTTTTTTTCCCTCCAGATTTATGTTTATATGGTGTTTGTGTGTGTGTGTGTGTGTGTGTGTGTGTGTGTGTGTGTCTATCTGTCTGTCTGTCTGTCTGTCTGTCTACAAAGGCCAGAAGAGGATGTCCAATATTCTGAAGCAGAAGTTGCAGGAGGTTGTAAGCCACTGGATGTGGGCACCGGAAGCCACGCTCAGGTCCTCTGGAAGAGCGGCAAGCACTGAACCGTTTCTCCTGCCCCACATGAGCACGGTCTCCTGTTTTATTTCTGTAATTGTGTATTATGTGATAACAGTGTCATTCCACTTTGAAAGTTAAGGTAATGAACACTCCAGGAGACAAAGTAACCTGACTAAAGCTGCACAACTAATAATCAATAATAATAATAACCAAGGATCTGAATGTGACTCCAGGGTATTTTCCAATAGGTCACAATATACAGCCTACAGAATTCAAGTAGATATAAAAAAAAAAGGACACAAATAAATATAGCTTAATTGACAATACAGTTCTTGGCACTACTTTTATTTCTTTTTCTTTTCTTTTCTTTTCTTTTCTAATCTAAGTTTATAAACTGTGTGAGTTTCAGTTTATCAAGTGCAGAACTTAAAATCATTTAAGCACGTCAGGATTCATAGGATTCCAGGAACAATACCGGCTCAGAGATGTCCCCACAGCCCCACAAGCAATGCTAACTCTGTGTGGCCTTTCATTTTTCAGTACGTGATCCAAGTACCTCACACAGGCCTGAAGATGAGGAGGAGATATGCGGGCCAATCTGCCTGATTTCCCCAACTCTGCATAGTCCCTACACCACGGTTTGCTACATCCATGCCCCTTTGCTTTCTTGGGCAATTGCAACTTGGACAAGTGAGCGAGAACACCCGCCCTTGACAGGAACAGTATGTGAAGGAAGGGCCTTAGGTGCTGTGCTGGCCTCCGACTCCTCTTCAGAAGGAAGTGCCTCCCACCTGCTCTGTGCCCTGATGCTGCAGGTGAGTCACCATGCTGCTGCCAGCCAGGCAAGTATTTTAAGAAACACGAAGTGTAAGTAGGAACCAGCAGAGAAAGATGAGGGCTGGAGGGTTGCCATTAGCTCTGAGGGTGTCTTGTTGTCATGGTGCTAGGCAAATCACTTCCATTTAGAGTCCCACTCACCAGCTGTTTTACTGGAACTTTTGCATGGGAAGCTGGTAGCCACCCCAGCACAAACGTGGGCCACGGCTGTGCACTCACGCACACCTGTAGCAGACACCCACTCCAGAGGCCTCACATTGATTGTCTGACGCATGACCCTGCTGCTTTCTTACCTCATGTGACATCACCGGAAGCTTTGGAATGGAGTCAGCCACAGCAAGAGCCCAACCCAATCTCTGCTCCCCACTCCGGCAGTGGGCTCTGGAATGCCACTGTTGCCTATTTCTGAAACACTGTTTCAAGGCTCAGGCCTTAGAGCAGTGGTTCTCAACCTTCTTAATACTATAACCCCTTCTTTAACAGACTTCCTCATGTCGTGGCGACCAACCCCCACTCCCCCCACCCTCCGCCGCCATAAAAGTATTTTCGTTGCTAGTTTATATTTTTGTTGCCGTTATGAATCGTAATGTAAATATCTGATATGCGGATGGTGTCCAGTGACCCCTGTGGAAGGGTTATTTGACCACAAAGGGGTTGCGATCCACAGGCTGAGAACCGCTGACTTAGGCCATTGTGCAGATAGGTTGCTTCCGGTTCTGCCAGAAGCACGGGTTGAGGGTGGAACGAGGGTGTCGCCCAAAGGTAACACTGGCACTCCTTGTGGGCCTGCGTTCCACAGCATGGCACGGGTAGGAAGCTAACCCCAGAGGCCGTTCTGGGCCTCCATACCGAAACTGCATTGAGGGGAAGGTGCGGGCACTGACCTGAGGCTGCACGTCTGTGGGAGTGTTGCTTCTACCTAGCCTTCATAGGTGAAAGGTACCTCAGGATAAACTGGGATCCCCACTCATTCTTCACACAGCCTGCTCCTGCTTGACCCTTAACCGACCTTTCCTGGGAGGCTCCACGGACTCTGGGATAAAGGAGAGTGGTCTGCTATCTGTCAGCCATTCCTTAACACTTAAGTAAACTAAGCCTCATCTTGATGGAAAAACAAGCAAGCACCGTAGCTGGGCCCCACAGTCCTCTCCCCCAGATTATGACTTACGTGTTTGGAGGAGGTGGGGTTCGTTAAGGGCTCAAATGATTCGGCTCCAAGAGGCCCTAGCACTCATTTTCAAAAGCACCGAGGCAGACACAAGCTGTCAAGCGTGTGGGATTCATCCAGTGAGAATGGCAATTCATTTCTAAAAGCAGTGGTAGGGGCTGAATGGTGCCTCACCTCCAATCCCACTTACACACTGAAGCCCAGCTTCTGGCACCTCAGAACGGGACTGTATCCGGAGACAGGGACTTTGAGGGGGCAATTAAGTTACAAATGAGAGACCATGAGAACAGGTCTGAAGCCAAACATGGCTGGCGTCTTTCCAAGAAGAGAGGTAACAGCAAAGGAAGACGATGCGAGCCAAGGAGAGAGAGTTGAAGAAAAACCAAACACTGACCCTGCCGACTGCTTGGTCTTGACCTCTGCTCCCAGAGCTGCAGGATGAAACGCTTCTGCTGTTTGGCCCCTCTGTTTGTGGTGATGTGGTTGCGGCAGCCACTGTAAACTAGCACACACTAGGAAGCGCACATCAGTCAACACCATCTCAGAAGGCACACACACACACACACACACACACACACACACACACACACACGCCCTGGCCATGGCTTCTAGGATTGGGCAGAACTCCGAGACCAGGACCTTCCCCACTGCCTTACAACTCTGGAGACTTTAGACTGGAGGGTTACTATTGTGATTTTAACAAACACACACCTTGTACTTGTCTGCCAGGAAGTATTCTGAAGTGACATGTGTCCTTCCCCATAGCGCTGTGATTTGGGGAGTGGAGGAAGCGCTGACAGCGTCGAGTTCAGAGCGGATGTGTGTTTTGACATGAGCATGGCCTGTTAAGGACGCCAAGACCAGTTGGTATGTGGTAAATTAACAAAGCCGTCCCCCACAAAGGTCAGGCTCAAGAGTGACAACAAAGCTTTCCTTAAGAGTCTGAATGAGGGCTTATGAATGACTGAGCAAAGACTAGCAACTGCGGCTTCCTCCTCCTGGATGTTTATAGCCTGAGACTGTCCACCCACAGAGACCTCCTACTGAAGCTAGCTAGCCAATCCCCTTTGCTGCACCTGACAATCACACTGAGGTGTCAGGTTGTAGCTGTTAGAGAACCCCACATGGTCCCAGCTCCACTGTATGTGTGTCTTTGTGTCTGTCCTTCCTTCATTTCCTTGTGACCCAGCCAGGGTTCCAGGACTCAAACCACACATGTATCATGGTGGTGATACATGTGCTGAAAAATCCACAGTCCCTAATTCAAACCCTGGGGGCCAGTCAGGATGCCAGAATTTGGGGGGTCTGAAAAAAGTCATAGAACGTGCATATCACAAGCTCCATGGCACCCTGTAGTATCTGCAGCCACGCCCTCTCTGTGTTCAAACAGATGACTAGTTCTCTAAATGTATGCATTGAGTAAATAGAATATAGGAAGCCCGTGTGGATTCAAGATTGGCTTTTGTGTCAGATATGCTTATTTCAGGCGAGATTTTGCTGCCAGATAAGTTATAAATACACTTTTCGGTACTCAGAGCTCTTGGGGTTTTGAAACTGTGAAGTTGCTTCATCATCTTGGAGACGAACAAGCTGAGAGGAAATGCTTGCCATATTTGTTGGCCTACAGGAGATGGGGCTAAGCTCCTGCTCCACAGTGGGGCTCTGGAGTCCATGCACACGTGCTGTGATGGCTATTCTTGGTTGTCAACTTGACTACAAATGGAATGAACTACAATCCAGAAATGGAGGGCACACCTGTGAGAGATTTTCTTCTTGGTTTGAAGTGGATGACTCCACTTCGAGTCTGGACCTTAGAGGTAGGAAGACACACACCTTTGATTTGGGTCTTGAGGCCTGAAGACACACACCTTTAATCCAAATCCTGAGGTAGAAAAACATACCTTTCATCTGGCCATCTCTTCTGCCTCTGTCTTTACGATTAGACCACACCAACTCAGAAGTCTATATAAGGACATAGAAGAAGGAAGCTTCTCTTCTTTACCTCCTTGCCCTCGCCTTACCAGAACATCCATTCCTTCACTGGCATTGGAGCCTCCTTCTTTGGGATTCCAGAACATACAAAAGACCAGCTGAGACATCCAGCCTTGTGGGACTGAGAAACCTCTAGATTCTTGGACTTTGCATTCACCGATAGCCATTGCTGGATTAGATGGACTGCAGCCTGTAAGCCATTCCAATAAATCCCCTTTACATATACATATAGAGAGATTCATTCCATAATTTCTGTGGCTCTAGAGAACTTTGACTAGTACGTATGCTTCTGTTGGGATGTGTCTGTGCTGCCCGCCTCCCTGGGCCTGGCCCATCAGTAGAATGCAGATCACAGCAAGCTTGCAGCCCTCCATGAGGATCCAACGCAGTATAGATGATTTCTGGTATAGACTGAATTGTGTCCTACCAAATTCATACATTGGAGCCCTAGTCTCAGTACCTCAAAATATAACCTTATATAGAAAGAGAGTCGTGGCAGGCATAATGAGTCAAGGTGAGGTCACTGGAGTAGGCTCTGATCCAGTATGATAACAAGAACTTTGGACGTAAGTTCAAAAGGAAGATACACACATGGGAAAAGAGAGATTAAATCAATGCTTCTACAAGGTAAGGAATGACAGCGATGGCTAGAAAACCATCCAAGAGGGGCACAGGACAAAGCCTTCCCTCCTACCTCGGAAGGAAATGACCCTGCCAGTGCCTGGATTTGGGACTCCAGAGCTGAGAGACAATAAACATCTGTTGTCTAAGACACGCACATTGTGGAACTTTGTAACAACAGTCTTAGCTGATCAGAGCACAGTCCTTACTCAGGATGAAATTCTCCAATCAGTGAGTGGTAGCCCACCATCTTTAGTGTCGGCAAGACCTTTGATTGTTTGTCTGTCTGCTGTGAGAGAGGTGGCACCCAGGGTTTAGTACATCCTAGGCAAATGCTTTACCACTGAGCTAACCTCTTGCTATTCAGTTATGTCACTAAAAAAATACTGAACTCGATGACTTTTAAGACCTCTCCCTAGTCTTATCTATGCTCATGGCAGCTCAACTCAGCTCCCCTGGGACTGATGGCCTGGCCCTTCCACCCCTTCTTTGCTGTCGTTTTAAAGATAAGCTAGTGTGAAGGTGATCTTAAAAAACAGCTTCTTTTTCTGTGCTGTGAGTTATGTTCCTAGACATTAAAACAAAATCGATTTAAAATGTGGCTCTCTTCACCTGCCCTTTGTTGAGGCAGCTCCTATTGTGAACTCTCTTGAGTTGTCTCTGTTTGCGCCCTCAGATCTACGGAGTTAAACCCACACCATGTGTTTGGGTTACAAGTTCTGCAGAAGGAAGCAGAAAGCTAAGCTGGAGGTCATTTTCTGTGACTTAAGATTATGTCACCAGGGCCCTATGTAGGCCTGGGAAGTTTGGGCTCTTGTGGAATATGATCCCTCAATACCATTTCACTGAGTAGATAAAAAAGCTGGTCTAAGAAGGCTTAAAAGTTTGGTTTTATTGTCCATAAGTCAAGGTGTGACTAGGTCCTGTCAAGAGAAAGAAGTCAAAATACTGAAAAGTTTGTCCCGGGCCTTAGTGGCAGGAAGGAGTCCCTGTCTCAGAGCTGGTTTGGGACTTTGAGCCTCACACTCTGACCACACCAGAAGTGAGTTGCTCTGTGGGTGGGCGTGTCCCGAAATCCCCATCTGTGGAACCTTAAAGGCTGGGTGTGTTCAAAGGACAGGCTCCACTTTTCTCCCAGCCCCCCACCCCCACCTGTGGCTGGCCATGTGGCGATGCTCTCAGGCCTCTCTGGCTCCCTGTCAGCCTGCCCCTTTGCTCTGGAATTTGCTCCCAGCTCCATTTCTGGAAGCATTTCTTCACTGAACCTAGGGCTGCCAACAGCACTGCAGCCCCAGCACCATCAGCGAACACTTGTTTAGGGTTTCACTCTTGCTCCTGTGCCATGCTACTCTCCCACAGTTTTAGAAGTGTGCTTCCAACGGAGGTCTGTTGAGTATAAAAGTCTGAAGGGCAGAGGGTGTCACTTAAGGAATCTCATTGTTGATGATTCTTTCCATTGACGACATGATATACACATAAACCAAGGGAAATGTCTAAATGGATTGAGCTGTTAGGGAGTAGAGGCCACATTTCGTTCCCTGTTGAATTCTCCGTGCTTAGCCCCACGCTTGGCACAGGGCAGTACTTAATAAAATTATTTGTTGATGAATGAGCACTAGTTTTCTTCTTTCTCCAGAGAGGTACTCTGTCAAATGTGAGGCCAAAGCATCATGGTCACACACAAGGCTAGAGGACACTTAAGTTTCCTAATGGCCCTCATAAGCTATCATGAGGAAAAGTCCCGGGGGTGCGGAGGACACAAAGTCTGGGTCCTCTTGAACCATTGCCTAAGAGCCCAGGGTCTTTACCCTCTCTGTGTTCTCCACAGCAACACGGAGGTGGTGGTGTCTGCTCTGCCTACCCCAGTGGATGGTTTCAAGATGGTGAGAAGTCAACAATAGAGGATGTAGCTTAGTGGTAGGGACCTTACCTAACACGCTTGAGGTCCTGAGTTCGCCTCTTGGCACTGCAAATAATTTCTAAAAGGAGAAAACACTACAAGCAAAGATTTCAGAGACCATGCTGAACCAATTACTTTTATTATTACTGCCATACCATGTAATTTTTGAGTTGAGATGTTCATAAGTCATATTGACTACCCCAATATCTCTTCTTCTTGATGAACTCAAAGACCAAAGCCAAGCTTGCTTCCTACTACAGCTGAAGAAATATCCACCCTGATAAAGTCCTGGCCTCTTTGGAACGTAACCATCTGCTTGTGTAGTAAACATATGCCATGCCGTGGGTAATGGGTGAAATGTTAAGTGACAGACGACTGGTTAAAGAACGATTGTTTCAAGACACGGTTCTTGTGCCTAAGTTGTGCTTAGAAATAAGAGATTTTTCTTATTCAGGGGACAGTGCTTCTTACCAGTATCCATAAACCAGTCAAAGAAAGCTCAGACCCCAGAACAGGCCTAGAGAGTAAGAGGATGTGCTGGGGGCAGCCTGCCAGTGACCAGCAGAGCTCAGACTTCCTCCATTCCCCTCAACTCCCAATTGAGACATCAGCAAGTGGTGCTTCGCTTTCCCGCATCCTGGTGCAGATGCTGTTGCTAAGGTAACTGGGTGAGCAGAAACAGAAGCAGCCCATGGGATCCTGCTCTCTCTACCTACATGTCCAGACAGTTTTCCATCGGAGCTAAAAAGCCGTATTCAGACTTATTGATCAGGACTAAGGAGTGTTCTGGGGCCTAAGGAGAAAAGTCTCGCCTGTGGGGCCGCCCATACTCCCTGGAGCACTCTTCCAGGGTAGGTTTCTAGACGAATTGATGAAGAAGAAGGAAGCAGAGAAGGAGCAACTGAAATTACACAAGGATGTCAGTTGTCAATGTGTGCTGTGCCTGAGATTGCCTAAGGCCCAGGTTCTAGCTACAAGTCCGTGGCACATCATAGAATGAGAGGGGGTAGCGTCTGCCTTTCTTGATGTCCCCAAGATGGGTCCCTCTAAGATTTCAGCAAAGCCTTTCTCTGGGAGCTATGTGACACTGTAATTCTGACTTCCTCTTGCTCCTGGGATACATTAGCTAGTGAGGGCATCACCAGCACCTTCTTTACCCCCTGTTCTTGGCCTTTCCTTAGAAGATCCAGAGCATTGGTCTCAAAGGAGAAGGAAAGGTTGTACTTAGTGATCCAATTTCTCTACATTGACAATCCAGAAGAGAGGGCAGGTCATGGAGAGGGGATGAAATTCAGTGGAGGCTACAGAAGGGGAAGAGAGGGGCCAGCAAGATTGCTCAGTGGGTGATGGCACTGGGGGCCAAACGTGACACAACTGGACTTCAGCCCTTGGGACCCATGTGGTTAGAAGAGAGACCCAACTACTGCAAAAGTTGTCCTCCGACTTCTAAGCATGCACCATGGCATGGCGTGTGCACACACACACACACACACACACACACACACACACACACAAATAACCATTTAAAGACAGGGAATGGACAATAGACAGATACAATGTCTGCATTCCTGACTCTCATTGTCCCCTAGAAGGAAAAGAGTCTCCCCAGCTAGATTTCCTGTGTGGACAACCCTGGCTCAGGATCTGGATTAGTTACTTTTCTAATTCTGCAACAAAATGCCTGAGAAAAATGGCTTAAGAGACAAGGGTTTCCTTTGACCTACAATGGTGTCCTGCCTGCAAGACATGCTAGGGCAATGGTGGCACAAAGCTTGTGGGAGTAACCAACCAAGATCTGATCTGACTTAAGGCCCACTCCACAGATGGAACCCATACCTGACGCTGCTTGGGTGACCAAGAACCTGATACTACATAGTCCAGGGACCTAAGGTAAAACCAAATACTACTGTACTGGCTGGTTTTGTGTGTCAACTTGACACAAGCTAGAGTCATCAGAGAAGAAGGAGCCTCAGTAGAAGAAATGTCTTCATGAGATCCAGCTGTAAGGCGTTTTCTCAATTAGTGATTGATGAGGAGGGCCCAGCCCAGGGTGAGTGTTTCCATCCCTGGGCTGGTGGTCCTGGGTTCTATAAGAAAGCAGGCTGAGCAAGCCATGGGGAGCAAGCCAGTAAGCAGCAACCTCCATGGCCTCTGTATCAGCTCCTGCCTTCAGGTTCCTGCCCTGTTTGAGTTCCTGTCCTGACTTCCTTTGATGATGAACAGCAATATGGAAGTGTAAGCCAAATAAACCCTTTGCTCCCTAACTTGCTTTTTGGTCATGGTGTTTTGTTGCAACAATAGAAACCCTGACTAAGACAACTACTGGTCTAAAATGAATTAATTAATTGAAAAGACTGATAACATGGCTCCTAATGACATCCTGCTGTACTCATGGAGCAGTGCTTTGCTCAGCCACCATCAGAGAAACTTCCTCCTGCAGCAGATGGAAACGAATACAGAGACCCACAGCCAGGTATTATGCAGAAAGTGAGAGACCTTGGAATGCCATGGTGGTTTGAATAAGAATGGTCCCCATAGGCTCATGAATTTGAATGCTTAGTCATCAGAGAGTGGCACTACTTGAGAAGGTCTACAAGATGTGACCTTGTTGGAGAAAGTGTGTCACTGAGAGTGGGCTTTGAGGATTCAAAAGCCCAAGCCAAGCCCAGTATCTCTCTCTTCCTGCTGCCTGCAGATCCAGATGTAGAACTCTCAGCTGCTTCTCCACTACCATATCTGCCTGCATAACACCATGCTCCTTGCCATGATGATAATGGGCTAAACATCTGAAACTGTAAACAAGCCACAATTAAATGCTTTATTTTATAAAACTTGCTGTAGTCATGGTGTCTCTTCACAGCAAATAGGGCATTTACTAAGACACTGATTAAACACTAATGGGATGTCTCCACAAAATCCCTCCCCTCAGAGCTCAGGGAACCCTGTAGAAGAAGTGGCAGAAAGACTATAAGAGCCAGAGGGCATGGAGGACACCAAGAAAACAAGACCCTCTAAATCAACATGAGCAAAGCTCACATGAACTCACTGAGACTGAAGCAGCATGCATAGGACCTGCACGGGTCTGCACCAGGCTGCACCAGGTCCTCAGTGTATGTATTACGGCTTCCAGTTTAGTGTTTTTATGAGATTCTTGAATGTGTGAATGAGTGGATCTCTAATTCTTGTGCCTTCTCTTGGGATCCTTTACTTCTCTTGGTTTGTCTGATCCAACTTCGATATGATGGTTTTTGGTTTTTTTATATATTATTTTGTTATATTTTATTATTATCCCATAGAAGGCTGTTTGTTTCTTAATGAAGGAAGGAAAGGGGGTGGATATGGATGGGAGGAGAGGTGGAGAGGGACTGGGAGGAACAGAGGGAGGGAAAACTGTAGTCAGGATATAGTCTGTAAGAAAAGAATATATTTTCAGTAAAAGGGCAAACAAAAGAAAAAGTAAGAAAGAGGCCTCGTTTGGCTTACAGTTTTGGGGTATAGTCCATCGTGATGAGGTTCCCTTGGCTGCAGCAACTGGTCACATTGCATCAGCAGCTAGGAAGCAGGGAGCAATGGATGCTGTTGTTCATCTTGCTTTCTTCTTCTAACTCCAGCCTACGGAATGGTGCCACTCACATCCAAGATATGTCTTCCCTCCTCCATTAACCTAAGCTAAAAACTCCCTTGCAGACATGCCCAGATTTGTCTCCTGGGCAATTCTAGATCCTGTAATGATGACAAGCAACATTAACCATCACAGGATCTTACTGTTACCATGTTCCTCATTTCTTAGGGATATAAGTTGGAGAAAGTAGGTAAGCTGTGGGTGCTCGTCAGACAGCTTCGGTATCTCAGGGTCCAGGAGAAGCATGAGCCCTTGTTTCAGGCTCGAGACTCAAATCTTGGAGCTTGAACTCTGCCATCCTTGCAGCTGAGCACAACCAACACATATATATCACTCAACCCTCCAACCAAATGCACATGTCATTTGCTCCTCCCCCTTTGTTGTCTCTTCGCCATTGCTCTTTGAGAGGGTACGGTGAAGTTCAGGACCCAGCTGAGCTATGGTGAAGGAGAGTGACATCAGATACCAGTCAGGCCTTGAACTCCGCCACAGTTCTCCAGCTCCCAACTTTCTCCGCTTCTCATCAGGTGGCCACCACATTCTCTCTCATGACATGTTGATCTCTTCCATGTTGCAGGAAACGTGCTCCCCAAACTCCTCCCTATCATCTGTAACAGCTCTTGCATTTTGAGCTCACATCAAATACACTTCTAACTTTAAATAAGAAAAATCCAGGAAGGCGGGGGGGGGGGGGGGTGGCTTTACAGGGTCGGGTAGAAGCCTGATGCAAGGGAAACTTCCACAAGTCTACAAGGATGGCCCCAGCTAAGACTCCTGGCAGCAGTGTATGCATAGCCTGAACTAGCAATTCCCTGTGATCTGTTGTGGAATATTATTTTAAGATGTGTTACATTTGTTTATGCAGTGGAACATCTGTTTAATGATGCAAAGATGTGTTGCATTCTTTTATGTTGCATTTGTTTAACTCTGGGAAACTGTGTTACTTTGCCTGTCTCAAACACCTGATGGTCTCATAAAGAGCTGAATGGACAATAGTGTGGCAGGAGAAAGGATAGGTGGGACTGACAGGCAAAGAGAATAAATAGAAGGAGCAATCTGGGAGGAAAAGAAGAAAAAGCAAGAGAACAAGGAGAGGAGGATGCTAGGAGCTAGCCACCCAGGTACACAGCCAGACATGGAGTAAAGAAAGAACAGGTATACAGGAAAAGAGAAACATAAAAGCCCTGAGGCCAAAGATAGATGGGATAATTTAAGTTAAGAAAAGCTGGCAAGAAACAAGCCAAGCTAAGGCTGGGCATTTACAATTAAGAATAAGCCTTCATGTAATGGCATTTGCTCCACCCATGACCTTGGGCTATAGGGCCCGAAGGAGCCAGTGCTTCCTGCCATTGTACATGACCTCTTAAAAGGAGAGGGAGAGCTGGGCGCACGCCTTTAATCCCAGCACCCGGGAGGCAGAGCCAGGCGGATCTCTGTGAGTTCGAGGCCAGCCTGGGCTACAGAGTGAGATCCAGGAAAGGCACAAAGCTACACAGAGAAACCCTGTCTCGAAAAACAAAAAAAAACAAAAAAAAAAAACACAAAAAAAAAAGGAGAGGGAGAAGGGTCACATGCCCCTTCTCCCTGCTCCTGCTTGTGAGGTAGATTTGCTCTAGGTCAGATCAGAGGACAACTTCAGTTCAGAGGACAACTTCAGTTGTCTACTCCATTCTGTATTTGTGAGTGTATTTTCTCAATTTACCTTAATAAGTTTCTCTAACACTTCTTAAACAGACTCCCCATGGATTTATCACTTTATCTGGTGCCCAATATAGGGCACAAACCCATAATCCTGAGATTAAGAGTCTCATGTTCTACCAACTGAGCTAGCTGGGCAATGACTGTCCAGGCAACTGATGTCTCTGTCATTTCTAGATTTTTGGAAGTTGCTTACAAAGCATTTACTGTTTACTTAGGTAATATTACATCCTTCTGGGGTCTTTGATGTAGTTGAAGACTAGATAGTTATAATTATAATTTTCCTTGGTTATGATAAAAGATAAATTAGAAATGAAACTAGACTCACAAATATCAGATAGATGATAGAATATTTTCTTTAATTTTGGCAAATACAAATAGACTAGATATTATAAACTGTAATTCTTGCCTGATAAATGTTCTATTATACGTAATTTTACTATGTTGAAGTTAAAACCTTCCTTTTTGATTAGACAGTAAAGGAAAAGTGCTGTGGGATATCTTTCTGTACACTGTGAGCATGTGTTTCTCTGATTGGTTTATAAATAAAGCTGCATTGACCTATGACAGGGCAGGATAAGTTTAGGCGGTACATTCGAACTAAAGACGAGACAAGGAAGGGTGGAGTTGGGAAGATGCCAGCCCATTGCCAGAGGAGCAACAAGATGCCAGAAGATCAGTAACCCCACAGCCACATGGCAACATATAGATTAATAGGAATGGGTTAATTTAAGATAAAAGAGCTAGCAAGCAAGAAGCTGAAGCCATAGGCCATACAGTTTGTAATTAATATAAGCCTCTGAGTAATTTTTTATAAGCAGCTGTGGGACCACGGTGGTGGTGGGGATTCATCCCGACTGCAAGGTCGCAGAGAAACTGCCCTCTACACCTCCATGTGTGATTTATTTGGGAGCTGGGTGGTGGGCCCCCCAAAAGAGCGAAAACAACCAGCAACAGTGATTGGATTGGTGACTACTCTGGTTGTCATTGAAGAGCCTTCCTCCGGTGAGTGATGGAGCCAGATTCAGAGACCCACAACCAAACACTGGGCTGAGCTCAGGGGAGTGCTGCTGAGGAGAGGGAGAAGGGACTGTAGGAGCCAGGGGGTCAGGAAAACCCACAGAAAACATTAGCCTGGCTCATGGGAACTCACAGAGTCTGAACCAACAACTAGGGAGCCTGCATGGGACCAATGTAGGCCCTCTGCGTATATGTGACAGCTGTGTAGCTTGGTCTATATGTGGGACTCCTAGCAATGGGAACAGGGACTGTCCCTGGTGCTCTGACTGGCTCTTTGGAACCTATTCCTCATGCTGGGTTGCCTTGCCCAGCCTGAATACAGGAGGAGGTCTTATGGCAGCTTGATATACCATGCTTTGCTGAAGCCCATGAGAGGTCTGTCCCTTTCTGAATGATTATGCAGGAGGGGTGGATTGAGGGGGATGGAAGGGAAGAGGGGGGAGAGAGTGAGAGGAGGGAAGGGAGGTTTTGGTTGGGATGTAAAATAAGTAAACACACACACATATGTGTATATATATATATATATATATATATATATATATATATATATATATATATATATATACTTTAAAATTAAAAGAAAAGAAAATTCCAGGGGCTGGAGAGATGGCTGAATGGTTAAAGCACTTATTGCTCTTGCAGAGGACTCAGGTTTGCTTCCCAGCACTCACGTGATAGCTCCTATCTACCTGTAACTCCACAGGCAGGCATGTGGTGCACGTACACTCATGCAGGCAAAATACCCACACACATAAACAAATCTAAAACAAGACAAGAAAAGAAAGCTCTAGGTAAGAGTCTGAGTGTCTAGGACTGGTCTAGCCTTGGACAATGAGATGAAGAGATCTGACAGTACAGCCACAGCAGACATCCCTTTTGTAGGCTGAAGAAGGATGTGATGGATGACTTAGTCTTTAGTTGTATGAACCTCAATGCATCCAGTCCGGTTGGACTCTGAAAACTGAGCAGGATCAGATCTCGCTGGTACTCGCATGCTGGAGAACAGGTTTTCAGAAGAGAAGAGATGGGTGCTGAGCAGTTGATTTCCTAGGTCACATCACAGGGTCACACTCCACCTTCCAGCCTGATTCAGCAATGGCCTCCAAAAGCCTTTGCGGCTCCACCTGGGGTAGAAAGAGTGCACTCCTCCCCGCCCTCCCAGAATGTGGCCTGTACATGGCTGCTCACTTAGCACATGTCCATCGTGTAGTCACCTTTTGAATGAGTGTCCTATACAAATATTAATATTTCTGACTGAAGGAAGATTAGAAGAAAAGCCACCCATAGATCTGGGACCGAAAGTATTAACTTAGCATCTGCAGGTGTTAGCAGAATTTCAACTCATGGTGAGCTCTCTTTTTTTTTTTTTTTTTTTTTCCCTACATCCAGCTCTTTAAAAACCAAGCCCAATAAATACAAAATGTGAAAGGAGAAGGGAAACTCTTTGGAGGGAAGAAAGGGGCCAGTGGAGGGAAGGAAGAAGGAAGGAGCGGTGAATGGCAGGGTGAATATGAGCAAAGTCCAACTATAGACAAGTATGGAGATATCATAATGGAACCCATTATTTTACATGCCAAGTTTAAACCACACAGCTCCTCCACATTTACCTCACAACAAAGGCTCCATTTGTGTGGCTTCCACGGGCAGATGAATAAAGAAAGGAGTAACCAACTGAATGAGTTAACGTAAGTTTGGAGAAAAAAAATGGTCAGGCCAGAAGTCGACACAGAGGAAGAAACGGGAAGGGGGTAAGGTTCAGGCTGCAGAAGACACGTACAGCCCACCCTCCCTGTCCCCTCCTCGGCTCTCTCTGCTCCCACCAAGGTAGAATTGGTGCCAGGAGAGAGCAGTTCACGGTGACAGGCCAGACCTGGCCAATAACCATTAATGGAAATGTAGAGACTGGAGCCCCTTCCCTCTGTGTGACTTGGAAATGTCAGTTGTGACTTAGGGAAAGAGGATTCATGGAAACAACCAAGCCAGGGTCACCACATGCATGCAGTATTTTAGGCCCAGCAAGCAGTCTGGCAGGTTCAAAGCCTCTGGTGAATGGGCTCCAGGAAATCTGATAATAGCATTGCCGTGGATGCAAGAATACATCCCCATGACTCGCCCCTAGCTGAGTTAAAGATTATCATTGATTTATCTGATGCAGAAACAGCAGGCTTCCACATCATGTCTTGGAAAACAGCCTGGGAAAAGACAGAGAATTAGACAATCTTTATTATTAATTCCAATACCGCACTTCCCCGTGGGTCTGTGCAGTAAATCACCGGCTCTCTTAATGGGAGTTTCTCCCTAGTTAAAGGGAGCTAATGATTTTTCATGGAGCCTGTCCACATTCTCAGTTATAAAGATACCTTGTAAAAAAAAAAACCCCAAATATTAATTAATTACACCCAACTCAAAAAAAAGCTAATAGACACAAGAGATGCAAAAGATCTAGAACAATCACTATATTTCCTGCTTTGAAGATCAGATATTTATTAAGACTCTTCTATGTGTTAAAATCAAGCAAGCTAGGTGCTGGACTTTGCTGTACATTACAGCTAGGATACTTTTTCAAAGTGAAAAAGATTAATCTGGGAAAGTTTATTTAAAACGTGTAGTGTGTGTGTGTGTGTGTGTGTGTGTGTGTGTGTGTGTGTGCGTGTGCTTGCAAAATGCCTGCTGGAAGAGTAGAAGGGAGTGGGAGGCCATTTGCTTTCCTAACAGAGAACTTCTTGAGAGAAGCTAGTGTATGGAACACCAACAATCCACCTGCCCTGGGCCTCCACTTATTTCCTGTGGTCTGGGGGTGCCTTCTCTCTCCACGGCCCCCAGAGAAGGCCTGGTACAGGAGCTGGTCACAAGCCAGCCCAGGAGGGCCAACAGAGATGAGCAGGAAAGCAAGTCCGGGTCCTTCAGTAGTGTTTGACTTCTGACCTTCTTAATCTGGTGGAGTCAGCGCCAGGATGCTGGCAGGAAGGATCTTGGATTCTGCAGTCTTATAGATGAAGATAGAAATTCAAGCTTGACCTCTATGTGAGCTTGAACACAATTCTCAGCCTCTCTGAGACTTCATTTTCTTCCCTCCCTTAATGAAGGCAAAGTCTGCCACGCAGAGAGGTTTAATGGAGGCGATGCCTACCCTGCGGAGAGGTTCAATTAGATACCGTATGCATGATGTCCCATGCCGTGGTGGCTCAGTCAATAAGAGCCATGGTTATGGTGCAAACTAAATTCCACCCACAAATTGGAGTCACGTGGTTGGTTTCTTAACCCATGATATTTACTAACAATTTATTCTGGGAAGAAAAATTAGTAAGTGTTGTGAGAAAACCTCCATTATTTCACCCCCAACCCTTCTTAAGACTGAGGGATCTAGTCAGAGAGTAAATAAACCCACCACAAGGAACAGCTTAAAGCAACTCAGGCATCCGAGAGATAACCATTGAGAGATAAAATTCCTCCCCAGTGTCTGCCACTTTGGAGACAAAAGCAGTGAGTGTGAGCAAATGGTGTCCTGAGGAGATTCTCTGGCGGAGCCCGCTTCCTTCTCTCCCTTCCGCAGAGCATGCTTTTCTGTTTGTGCGGGTATTTTCTTTCCTGAGATCTACAGAGGACCCAGGGCATCCTTAGGTTATCTATCCCTGGCCCTGCCAGGCTGCTTGCTGGGTTCTGACCTCACCTCTGGCGTCAGCCTTATCAGGTGTGGACAGAATCGGCTCCATCAGTTTCCCTATTCTGAGAGCTCTGGGCCCAGATCCCCCCACACCCAGACCTCTTCCTCTAAGATGGCAGAGGGCCAGGCACCTCTGGGACCGAACATGGTGGTCATTTGCCAAATGAGAAATGACCACAGGGATCTACAAGCCAAGCCCTGAGGCCCAGGGGAAGAGAGGAAGGGTGAGGTTCAAAGGACTGTTGACATAGAACAGAGCATATGCCAAACTCAGCTGGATGGGAGAACGGGGGGGGGGGGGGGGGGGAGCGGGAAGGGACATTTTAGGGACAGCAACTCTCCCCAGCCTAGGTCGGCATGGGATACTAGTGAGGGGAGCGTCGGTCCACGATGAGGACACAGTCTCCTCTGGTGCTTGATTCCTCTAGGGGAGTGTGGAGACTAGAGTCTGCTGAGCAGGAAGGGAGAGAAAGACCTCACTGGGAAGCCAAGAAGTAGACAGCAACCCTTCTTTCCTGGGTACCTGGGCACTGGTAGCAGCTGCTCTATGTCAGCTCTAACCCATAACTCCAGTTTATTCCGCAGCTCTGATTTGTTTACATCTGTCAGCTTGAGTTGTCAACGGGGTTAATGGCCTGGTGTGGGTGGAGCGAGTGAGTGTTAAAGTAGAGCCCGTTCATAGAGTCCCCTTTGTCCTGCTGAGGTCAGCACCAGCCACTTGTTAGTTGGCACAGGGACCCTTGCCTTTGTTGGACTGGTTAGTGTCCGTTGGTGAGGCATCACTCATTGGAACTACCTCCTGAACCGCGGGTCTCCAAGTTCACAAGGCGATGTTTTCACATTGGCGTGGAAGAGGCAGGGGTTAGGACACACACACACACACACACACACACACACACACACACACACACACCATGGAGACTGTGAGCCAGAGAGCTGGCTGGCACAAATGGCCCTGGTCTCATGCCCTGGTAAGACAGGCAATCTCACAAGGGCTTTTCCAAAGGTACAATTAGGACTAGTGTGGGAAGAAGTCATTAGACAGCTGTGACCAAGGGAAAAAGGACACTCAATAACAAAGTAGTCAGTGTTCTGTTCAGCCTTGCTGTACTCCTCGTCCCTTATGAGCCACAGCTGGGGAGGACTCATCCTTCAGAAACCCACATGTGTGTGTGTGCTGAATAATGGATCACAGGGCTGTTCATTACAGGGCAACAGCAGAAGATTGGAAACAGCCTAAATATCTGTCAATTAGGACTGATTAAATAGTTTATGGTCTCTGCATATAATGTCATTCAAAAACAGTCTTCAACATATATTGCTATCTCAAACAAACACACTTAGGTTCAGAATTCTGTATCATCATTTGTTTAATAAAAGGTTTGGGGGACATGAGAGAAGGGGAAGAATGTGTATTTATGTACAATCTTGTTTAGAAGGATTCACAAACTGGCTACATTGAATATATAATTTCATATATATATGAAATCCCTGTAGCCAGCCCAAGGTACAGGTACAGAAATAACTCCACTTCTTTTTGGTTTTTCAAGACAAAGTCTCTTTGTATAGTCCTGGCTGTCCTGGAACTCACTCTGTAAACCAGCCTGGCCTTGAACTTGGAGATCTGCCTGCCTCTGCCTCCCAAGTGCTGGGATTAAAGGTGTGCACCACCACTGCCCAGCATGACTCCACTTCTTAATTGGGGGAGATATAGAATATTCTGGGTTTTTTTTTTATAAGAAAAGAGTGGGGATAAAGGAGGTGACATTTCTCTTCTTAACTTTTTGGTACCTTTATAATTCAAGTTATACCGATATTAGCTATAAGATAATAACTAAAATTTTAAGAATTAACTTAGATTTCCTGACAGTAGCTCCAAAATAAATCAGTCATTGAAGGAGATGTGTGAGGAAGAGGGGAGAGGTAAACACTATAGACAACAGACAAGACAGGCCATGAGTTGGCCATTGTCAAAGCTGGGTGGTAAACACCTGCGGGTCCTTATACTCCTTGCAACGTTTCCTGAACGCTTAACTTTCCTGCCACCTGAAGTGTGTTAAATAATAAAGCCAACAGGACTAATAGCAAATGTTTGCACATACGAGGCTTCCTTCCATGCTATGTGCATTTCTACGCCGTCTTCCTCCTCCTCCTCCGATCAGGACTGTTTTGGCGAAGATGTCAGCCTTTCTGAGAGTGCTGATTCCAGGACATCTGCAGATGGGGCCACAAACAGTCTCCAGAAACAGGCTGGGCCTTCAAGAATTGTCTGGGAGCTGGAAAGAAGGGAGTCTGTGGAGCTGTCTGCACAGTGTAGGCAGCTCTGGCGGCTGAGAAATCTAAGGCTGGGGTGGTGGTGGCAGGGGAGAAGCAAAATACTTGATTGTTTAACGACACACGTGGAGCTATGAGGGCTGGAAAAAAAGAAGAGAGCCATTCCAAGGATTCCAGAGGAAAGGCATGGGTGATACAAGCACGTCTGAAGTAATGTAACAAACAGGAAACAAAGGGGCATGTTCTTCCCCCTTCCCTGATTACTGTGGGAGCCACCGTGCACACAGGGCAGGCCTGTCTCTGGAGCGGCTTGATCTTGGGACGGCTCAGGAAATGCCAAGCACTCCAGGCGGGCTCTTCTACAGGAATGTAAGGGAATCCTTATTCTTTTATTACATTTATTTGTCCATTTGCGGGGGAGGGCGCCAGTGCCACCACACTCACGTGGAGGTCGGAAGACAACTTATAGGACTTGTTTCTTTTGATCCATCACGTAGGTCGCCAGGATCAAACTCAGCCCTTCAGGCTTGGAGGCAAGCGCTGTATCCTCTGAGAGATCTTGCTAGCCTGGAAAGCTTTTTCTATTTGCCAGGTTACTAGGGCTCCTAGCTAATGGAGAAAACTCCCCCTCTGTTCCAAATGCCGGCGAGGTGTTTGACCAAGGCTGCAACCTCTGAGTGCATGCGCAGTGCTTTGGGAAGGTCCGTCTTTCCCAGGCAGCCTTTTGCATCTGGTTGTGCGCATGTGTGAGCACTCCTGTGGCTGCCTCAGTGAAGTTTTGTGGACAGTTAAGTGAAGGAAGAGACCAGGGCACTTTCTAGAGGTCCACCCATATCCTTCTATCTCCACTGTCGGGCAAATTAGGTGACCCTCCCTCCCATCATGTCCAATGCCCACTTTTATTGCAGAAGTATTACCAGATCTACACAATTTAAGCTGGTTTGTTACTGATAAGAAACTTAAAGAAATCATCGTTAAGGTTCATTTCTCAGTGTGTATGTGGTGCGTGCATGTGTGTGCGCGCACATTATGCACGTCTGTGGGTGCCTGTGCCTTGGGGAGAGCCTACACTCGTGCATGTGCATGTCAAAGCCCCAGCAGGACATCAGATTTCTTGTTCCTGACTTTTTGCCTTGAGACCAAGTCTCCCCCAGAGCTGGAAGCCTTTTCAGTTAGGCTGGCTGGCCATAAATCTCTGGGGATCCACCTGTCCCCACCCCACAGTGTCGGGGTTTCAGGCACCCACAGCCGTGCCTGGCTTTTTACATGGGTGCTGGGGATTTGAACTCAGGTCCTCATGCTGGTAAAGCAAGCACTCTTACCCCCGATCCATCTCCCTGGCCCTAAAGAACTAAAGGGGGATACATCTCTATCACAGCAGAATACATCTCTATCACAGTAGAATACATCTCTATCACAACTTGTAGATCAAGAAACACAACAGCACAAACAATATAGTGATGCCCTTTTAAAAAGAACCTTTGTTTTTTACTAACAAACCATTAAATAATATGTATATATTAAATGTTATGATATTTTGGGTTTGTTCAAAATAATCTACAGTTGAGGGAAGGTACAGAAAAAACAGTACACAAACTTATGATGATGATGATGATGATGATGATGATGATTAACTGGGTAATGTTTACATAGAGCATCCAATGTGATCACACACTCCCTTTAAAACTTCCACACTATCAACATGAATAGGCCCTGCTCCTTAGGTAATTATTGGCTTCCGGGGGCTACATCTAGAGGAAAAGTCATTTATTTAGGGTAGCCTCTGGTAAGTTGCCCATGCTCCAATGGCTGGATAGCCCCATATCTGAACTCCCGTGGGTTGCCATGGGCTAAACAAAATATAACACAGAACAAATCCAAAAGACATAAATGTGATAAGATAGGCTCAGCAGGTAAAGTGTTCATCAGATAAGCCTGAGAAACCAGGTTCAATTCCCAGAGGTTACAGAAGGAAAGAACTTCTACATATATTCCATGGCATATGCATGATCCCTCGCCACATTGTGTACATCCTGTGGTAGTGTGAATGCAGTTGCCCCCATAATCTCATAGGGATTGGCACTAAAGGTGTGGTTTTGTTGGAATGGATATGGCTTTGTTGGTGGAAGTATGTCACTGTGGGGGCAGGCTTTGAGGTTTTCTATGCTCAGGATACTGCCTGGTATCTCAGTCTATTTCCTGTGGCCTGCAGGTTGTGGGACTCTCAGCTACTCCTCCAGCACCACATCTGCCTGCATGCAACCATGTCTCACCATGATGACAATAGACTGAACCTCTGAAACTGTAAGCTGCCACCTCAATTAAATATTTTCTTTATAAGAGTTGCCATGGTCATGGTGTCTCTTCACTGCAATAGAAACCCTAACTAAGACACATACCAATAATAATATTTAAAAATTTTAAAGATAAATTATAAGTTAATTTTCCCATGCCTATTCTGCATCTATGACAACTCCTGGCAGATGCTAGGGTTTATGCCTATGTACATTCCTTGTGCTCAGCACAGAATCTGGCATACAGTAGGTGATCATAAGTGTCCTGAACAAATGAATGATAGAATGTTGTTGCATCATATCCCATACAAGGCCTAGCATAGTACTGAAGTGTTTGTCCTAGGTGCTCCAAACTGTGTCATGGCTTACACTGAAATCAATTAAATTGAAAAGAAAGATTTATCAACTACTGACTTTGTCTTTCTTTTGTGTGTATCTTTTGGAGGGGAGTAGATAGGAGGTGGCTATGGTGGATTGAACCCAGGATCTTGCACATTCTAGACAAGACACTGAGCTATACTCCCAGCTTCCACTTACCAACCTTACATTTAGTAATTGCTTCCAAGCAAGAAACTGCTTTTAAATCCTAACATATCAGAATTTTGAGGGACTTAAAGATCACTTTATACAGTCTCCTTATGTTATAGATGAGGGAAAGGTGGTCCAAAGAAACGATCTTTCAAAGGCTCACGGGTGGTACAGGACAAAGCCCAAACGAGAGAATTTAGTCTCTGAGGCCATCCTGGGCCTTATTTGTTACACCGGCTAGCTCTATGACCGTTCATTTGTCACGTGATCCTCCTGTGATTCTGTCTTCACAAAGAAAGCTTCAAATACATAAACACAGTTTTTCCAAGGTCTGGATCATGGACACTCCATAGACCCTTAGGAATACTGTTTACCACATTGGATTATGTCCCTCAAGAAATTTCTGTTGGTTTTTTTTTTTTTTTTCCGGTTTTTCGAGGCAGGGTTTCTCTGTATAGTTTTGCGCCTTTCCTGGAACTCACTTGGTAGCCCAGGCTGGCCTCGAACTCACTGAGATCCGCCTGGCTCTGCCTCCCGAGTGCTGGGATTAAAGGCGTGCGCCACCACCGCCCGGCAAAATTTCTGTTTTTAAATAGTCTTTTCCAAAGCAACCAGAGCTACGATTGTTCTCACTAGAAAGGGCTGAGGCTGTTTTTAAAGGAGTGAACTCTCTGAAGTGTCCTGAAGTCTGAGTCAATTTTTAAAATTTCCCCTGCGTCTTGCTTGTCAAAGCAACTGTGTGACATCCAGTGCTGTCTACACCATGGTCCTAGGTCTGCTCTGTGGAGTTCCACAGGGGCTGTCATCAGTGCCAAGCCAAAACATACACAAACCAGTCAAAGATAACATGCCGAACTGGAATAGTGGGAAGAATCCACAGAAGTATTTTACAACATTGCATCTTCTAAAAACATATTGATTTTTTGAAAAAGCTTTCGAATTTCCATGCTGGGTTAGCTGCACCTTATAATTTAATTATGTTGACTTTCAAAGTAGCATAAATATAGTGGTCTTTCGAGTCATTCAGATTCTGGGCTTTTGCACGCAGAAGTATGTGGCTTCTTCCAAGCATCTTGTAACACTTCCATCCCCCTACTGAACTGGGTGGCTGGATTCCTTTAAGAGGATTGCCGAGTTGATCCCGTTTATATAACTCAGAAGACTGAATAACAGGAAAGAGCAAAGAAGGGAAGAGGTCAAGGAGAGAAGCTACAAACAAGGGCTGCTCCTCGGAGGGGCTCTCTAAGCCAGGAGAGGTCAAAGGTTGTGAATTGACACACACAAAGCTGAGCACAAGGGGTGGTGTACCGGGTATCATTTTCATAAGCAAAGCGAGAGGTTAGCTTCCAGCCATTCATCAAGGGTTAAGCTTTAAGCCTAAGAGCTTTGGGTGAGTCAGGGCCAGAGACTGGCAAAGAAATGCAACACCTTATCTCTAATCAGCCCTGCCTCAAAATAGCTCTGTCTTCCCTCAGGCAGAGGCTCATCATCCCAGCAAAGCACCGTGCAGCGAGGTGCTGAGCTCTACTTAATCAGAAAGTCAAGCTCTGTGTGCTGTTCATCTCTTGCACAAAGTTGGCTCTCTCTAGGTGGAGCAATGCATAATTTAGAAAACCTGAAAATTGCTTGCACAAAATCAGGATGTCCCGGTCAGGAAAGACCTTCTAACTTCCCTGGGCCAACACTTCATTTTACAGATGGAGAAACTGAGACCCAGGAGATAAATGGTGTGAGCAAGAACACACAGGGAGTTAACAGCGGCCAAGGGAGACGGTCTCTTTCTCTTGGTTGTGCTGCTGAACTCATCTGGAAAAAAAAAAAAAAAGACTCATGCCCTGGTCGTTGTTAAGGAAGTCATTCCCAGTGCTGCAAGAGTTTCCGAATCAACACTTTTACAGTCAGCAGCTCTTTTAAACTCTTTCACAGGGGCCTCTCAAACCTCCTCTTCTAGCTTCATGATCCAGACAGCATTTTTATTTATTTACTTATTTTTAAAATTTCAGGTTGGGGTAGATGGTTTGCCACTGTGTCTTTCCTGCTGCTGGAAGAGAATGTAACAAATAGGTAAAGTGCTTGGGGGGTGAGGGTCAGACCAAAATGCCCACTAACATTATCAACTGCTTCCTGCACACACACACACACACACACACACACACACACACACACACACACACCCTCCACTCTCCCACCCCATCACTGAGCCTTATGACTCAGGATTTGGCCTCCCAGAGGCCATCTATGGGATGTCTCAGCTGGAACATTCCTCCCCAACAGTTCCTGTACCACCATTTGTACCCTGTGCGTACTGTGAACCCCTTCACACAGTATGGGCCTTGTCCAGACTGAGGAACACAGAGTCTAAGGCACAGGGAAAGCCTAGGGCTTTCAAAAAGCTGCTGGAAACGGGGCGGGATAATGGAGATTTAGAACTCAGACAGTTCCAGGGCTGGAATGTGCTGGTAGGAATACGTCTGGCTCCAGCTAGTTTCAGTGTTGTTTCAGGTTGTTACTATCCAGGACTTCGCGTCCAAGAGTAAAGAGAAATAGAACGCTAAGGGGCAGGAAATTGAATTTCAACTCCCTTCCATTTCTCTGTGATTGTCATCTCTTAAGCGTTCTCATTTATTTCTTGCATGAGTCACTCAGGCTGGGCTTATCACAGCTCTTAGGTAGAAATTGGTCCCTAGTTATTCCTCAAGGTGGGACTTATCTCTTCTAGTGAAACTCCAAGCTACTTCCCAAATATCCAGAGCTCTCTAATTCCCACAGACTTCCTACAGAAGTCTGAACAAATAGCAAGTGATTAATAAATTCTTAACAGCCCATGGGTCAGCATCATAGTTCTAGACTTGTTTCAATCCATCCCATACAGGACCCCTGTCATATTCATGAAGAAACCACCAGACGAAATAGTGGAAACCCAAGGTTCACACCCACTGGACATCAGAGCCAGATCTCAGGCCCACACTTTCTGAAATGAAATCTAGCTTCCACTCAGTCTTCTGTCATATGACACAGAAAATATACTGCTGAAGAGATCTAAGTGAAAGCCAGCAAAGAAGGAAACAGTACTAGGTCATTTGGGAGCGGACTTTACAATACAGTCAATTAAAGAAAACAAAATCAGGAGCCGGGAGTGGTGGCGCACACTTTCAATCCCAGCACTCAGGATACAGAGGCAGGTGGACCTCTGTGAGTTTGAGGCCAGCCCATATAATGAGTTCCAAGAGAGCCTGACGACTATGTCAATGTCTCTGTTTTGAAAGCAGAAGTTCAATTGTTTAATCAGAATAAAAACAGGTTCCTTTTTAGCTGAAGAACTAAATGTGGGAGGTAACTGGGTACTGAGGACAAGTGAGATAGATGTCTATGAGGCTTTTTGCTCTAGTAGCTATGCAACATGGCTTCTGGGCTAGCTCACCGCTGGAGTCTGAATGTGACATGTTCCTAAAGGTGCATGCGTTTGCACTTGCTTTCCAGTTAGCAGTGCTGTCTGGGAAGGTTTAGGATCTTTTGGACAGCTATGTAGGTCTATAGGTGCAGGGCCCGGGCTAAGGCCCAGGTATCTCTGCTGCTTGATCCATGGGAACGTGACAGATATGCAGCAAGCGCTTTTCTTTAATTCCTTTTCCCAAGTTGGAAACTTAGCTGGGTGGGATCTTGCTCTGAGGTCATCACTTCCTTTATTTCATTTCTTAATCTGTTTATCTCCTGCCCCTGCCTCGTAACTGTGAGCCTAGGTAAATCTTCACTCCTCTCTCGCCAGGTATTTAATCACAGCAAAGAGAAAAGTAACCAATCCACTCACTAACAAGAATGTTGTTCATGCTCAAGTATTGTGCTATACAATGAAGGTTCATGCTTCAAGACGATGCTACAAGGAATAGCAACCAGCATTTACTGAGTGCCTACTGGGTGCACGGAATGGTTCTGGTGACTTTCTTGGTTTTCCCTCAGATGACTGTGAAACCCTAGGTTCGTACTAAAGAATATCATATTTGTAAATGTCAAACCTATGGTGCCAGAAACCTTGACAGATGTGATAGTTAACCCTCGTGTCAACCTTGTGATTAACAAGTGAAGGCTAGGAAGGAAAGAAGTCATGAGCAAACTTGAAATCAGATAACTCACAGATGGCAGCGATGAGATTTGATCAGATATTAATTTCTCTACAGCCTCAGTTTTTCCTGCTATACCAGCACTTCTCAGTGCTTATGTATATTAGCGGCATGTGGTGATATATTGTGTATCCTAGTAAAGCTCAACTGAGGATCAGAGGAGCAGAGCAAACCACAGCCACCACCTATTACCTCACAAACTCCACGAATCCTCTGACCGAAATCCTGAGTCCTTACCTGAAAGGGTCTCAGCTGAACTGCTTTAGTTCCTGTCTTCTCATGCCTTATATACCTTTCGCCGCCCTGACATCACTTCCTGGTATTAAAGGCGTGTGTGCTTCCCAGTACTGGGATTAAAGGGTGTGGACCACCACTGCCTGGCTCTGTTTCCAGTGTGGCCTTGAACTCGCAGAGATCCAAACGGATCTCTGTCTTCCAAATGATAGGATTAAGGGTGCGTGCCACCACTGTCTGGCCTCTGTGTCTAATCTAGTGGCTGGCCCTGTCCTCTGATCCTCAGGCAAGCTTTATTAGAGTACACAATATATGGCCACAGTGGCACCTGAGAGCTTATGTATATTAGTGGCATGTGGTGATATATTGTGTATATTTGAGTAATAGTGAAACTAGGTCTTGCCTCAGACTCCTTACATATGAAGGTGCCAGCCTCAAGTCTAGATTCTTAAAAATCTTTGTAAGTGGCTGGATGTGGTAGTACACAGCTGTAATATAAGCATTTGGGAGGTGGCGGAAGAAGGGTCAGGAGCTCAAAGTCATCCTTGGCTATATAATAGTTTGAGGCAAGCCTGGGCTTCGTGAGACTGTGTCTCAAAACCAAAAGGAAACAAAGCAAAATTTCGATAAGTAATTCTCATAGGCAACCAGGGCTAGGAACTACATTAGCTATGCTGAGTCTCAGTTTCTTCAGTTGTAAAACAAGGTGTTTGGATGGACGTTTCTAAGACTCTCAGTAGTGCTATAGTCACCAGAACTTTGCTAACACTTCGTCATTAACCACTTAAGAAACCATTTGCCTTTGAAATTCATGCTTGTCACTCACACTCCCTAATACTCTCCCAACTTCCTGCTTAACTGCAAGCTAGGAATGAAACATTTGAGACGTCTATGTAGAATATGGGGGCAGGCAGGCACGTGAGAGATGGCTCAGCAATTAAAAGCCTTGACTGCTTCTGCAGAGGACCAAGGTTCAATTCCCAGCACCCACCTGACAGCTCACAACTAGCAGTAACTCCTCTTCCAGATCCAACACTCTCCTCTGGCCTCTGTAGGCACCAGGCACGCAGGTTATTTCATGTATGTTTTTAAAGACCAGGAAAAGGCCCTGGTGCTCCAAGGAGATTTCTGTCTTCCATCTTTCTGTCTTCCTTTCATGCTATCATTTACAGCTATTTGGTGAAATCTCCAACAATCCCACCTGTTCAGTGCTACCTCTGTTGTAGTTACATCAAAAAGGTTTCAAAAATGCTGAGCCAGGAGCAGCGGCACATGCCTGTAATGCCAGCACATCAGAGGCTGAGCCAGGAGGACCCTTGAGTTCCAGGCCAGCCTGTATTACATAGCAAGACCATGTCTTAGCTAGGGCTTCTATTACTGTGAGGAGATGCCATGACCACAGCAACTCTTATAAAGGAAAGCATTTCATTGTGGTGGCTCACTTATAGTTTCAGAGGTTGAGTCCATTATCATCATGGTGGGACATGGTGGCATGTGGGCAGACATGGTGCTGGGGAAGAAGCTGAGAGTTCTACATCTTGATCCACAGGCAATAGGAAGTGAACTATGTACTGCACTGAGTGTAGCTTGAACATAGGAGACCTTAAAGCCCACCCCCACAGTGACACACTTCCTCCAACAAGGTCACATCTATTCCAACAAAGCCACACCTCCTAATAGTGCCACTCCCTTTGGGGGCCATTTTCATTCAATCACATTCCACACCCTGGCCCCGAAAGGCTTGTAGCCATATCATAATGCAAAAACGCATTCAGTCCAACTTCAAAAGTTGTCTGTAACAGTCTGTAACAGTCTCAAATATATTTAAAAGTCTAAAGTTCAAAGTCTCTTCTGAGATTCATACAATCTCTTAACTATAATCTCCTGTAAAATCAAAATCAAAAAGCAGATCACATACTTCCAACAAATAATGGCACAGGGTATACATTACCATTTTAAAACATAGGGAAGGGAGTCAAGTCAGGAAATACTGGACCAAAGAAAGACCAAAAACCAGCTAGGCAAACTCCAAACTCTGCATCTCCATGTTTGATATCAAAATACTCTTCAGCTTTCAACTCCAACTCCCTTCAGCTTTGTTGACTGCAACATACTTCTTTCTCTCGGGCTGTTTCCACTCCCTGTTAGCAGCCTTCCTCTGCAAGTATCCCACAGCTCTGGCAACTCCGACATCTTGGGGCCTCCAAAGTAATCCAGGCTTCAACTTCACAGCTTCAAGAAATTGATCCTCTAGGCCTCCATGCCTGCCTTCAGCAGTTTTCCTTAGTCACAGAGGAAGATTCCATAATCTTTTTCCTCTATCCTTGACTCTAAAACCAGAACCATGTGGCTAAAGCTGCCAAGTTCTGCTGCTTGTTGGGGCTAGAACGTGGCCCCCTTGTTCAATTACATCTTTGCCAGCTTTCTGTTTTCCATGGTTTCCAACACTGCCTAAGCTTGACTGCCTGAAACTTGCTCTGTAGACCAGAGTGGCCTTGAACTCAGAGATTCTCCTGCCTCTGCCTCTAGAGTGCTGGGATTAAAGGTGTGCACCACCATACCGGCTCTAAGCTTTTCTTTAATTCCTTTTCCCAAGTTGGAAGCCTAGCTGGGTGGGATCTTGCTTTGAGGTCATCACTTCCTTTATTTCATTTCTTAATCTGTTTATCTCCTTGAACATCAGACTTGGCTCCATTCTGCTTCCTGGTACTCCTTTTCTCCTCAAACTGTACATTTTGTATTTTTCCCTGCTTAACTTGCTCCTTTTCACTATAAATCTTCATTAAAGTTAACACTAATAACTACAAGACAGAATCAATACTAGGCTGTTTTGAGATTTCCTCTGCCAACAGAATTAATCCAAAACTCTTTACTTTAGCCTCAGGCTGACTGTTTGGACAAGGGTGAAAGCAGCCACATTCTTCACCAAAATATCACAAGAACGATCTCTTGGCAACATACTAAAATTCTTCTCCTCCGAAGCCCCTTGATGAGGCCCCCACAATTCAAATCTTCCGTGCCTCTACTAGTACAGCCCATTAAGCAGTGCTTACAGCATTCCACTGCTTTCCTAATCCAAAATACCAAAGTCTAAATTCCTCCAAACAAGAACATGGTCAGGCCTATCACAACAATACTCTACTCCTGGTACCAACTTCTGTCTAGTTAGGGTTACTATTGCTATGAAGAGATACCATGACCACAGCAACTCTTACAAAGGAAAATATTTAATTGGGGTGACTTATATTTTCAGAGGTTTAGTCCATTACCATCGTGGCAGGACATGGTGACATGCAGGCAAACACGGTGCTGGAGAGGTAGCTGAGAGTTCTATGTCTTGATCTGCAGGTAGCAGAAGGAGATTATTGCTACATTGGGTGTAGCTTGAGCAAAGGAGACCTAAAAGCTCACCCCCACAGTGGCACACTTCCTTCAACAAGGTCATACTACTCCAACAAAGCCACACCTCCTAATAGTGCTGATCCCTTTGGGGGTCATTTTCTTTCAAACTACCACAGACCATGTCTCAAAAAAGGTTTCTAATCTTTGATCTAGAACTCCTCCCCTAGAAATCTATATGCTAAAAAATAAATCAAAAGCAGAAATTGTCTTAGAATGAAAGATGTCTATTTCAGTATTATTCATTATGGTGGAAAACTGGAAATAACTCATATTCTAACAGTAGAAAGTCAGGATTTGGTAGAATATGATGGAAATCACTGAATGGGAAAATAGTTATTACAAGTTGCTCTTATACAGAGACAGGCACTCTCAAATTATGTAGAAAATTAACACACATAATGTAGAATGAAAATGTAGGGTGATAGCAGGATGTGGTGGCCCATGCCTTTAATATCAGTCAGTACTCAGGAGGTAAAGGAAGGTGGATCTGTGAGTTCAACACCAGCTTGATCTACATAGTGAGTTGTAGGACAGCCAAGGCTGTGTAGAAAGACTATGTCTCAAAAAAGAAAAAAAGAAAGAAAAAAAAAAGGAAAGGAAAGGAAAAGAAAATGTAGGGTGAAAAATTATACTTTATTTATTACACACAGAAAAAAATTTTTCTTCAAAAGTTAAAATACCTGGTCACCTTTATAATTGGCCCAATTTTGAATGTGTGAAGACTGAAATACAAGTGATTTTGAAGTAGATTTTTTTCCTTTTTTGTTTTTTTTTTTTGAGACAGGAATTCTCTCTGTAGCCTTGACTGTCCTAGAACTCACTCTCTAGACCAGGCTAGCCTCAGACTCATAGAGATCCACTTGCCTCTGTCTCCTGAGTGTTGGGATTAAAGGTGTGCACCACCACTGCCCAATTCTGAAGCAGATTTTGTCTCTGCAGCTCATGCCCAGGTCTAGACCTGTAGGCCATTAAACACTGAAACCTCATAATGAAAACATGAAACCAACAAACTGAATTTTTTTAAGGGTAAAAAAATCAAATACAGATTTAAAGTTAGAGTCAAGGTAAGGGAGTGGTGACTTCCTGGTTATGGGTCACTTATCTTCTGTAGAAAGATACCCCAAGTCCCTGGTCAAATATAATTTCCTAGATAAAAGACTCAAGAAAGACATGAGCTTCACAACTGGGTTAGTAGCAACCCAGATGGCCGTTTTCAGTGTGTGGCCATATCACTGTTTCTCTGGAACCTCAAAAGCTTCTGGTACAATGAGGTGCCTCTCAGGTGGATTCAGGGAGACTGCTGAGATCCAGGCCACACGCTGCCTCCACTGTTTTAGGGTGCAGCACCCACACTGAGGCCCTCAGCAGAGCCTGCCCTCTGGGCCTGCCTACATCACAGGGAATCTATGACCTTGGAGTTCCCCAAGTGGCAGCTGTAGGGTGCTGTGATACTGGCCAGATGTCTCCCCACAAAGAGTATGTGGTGGCACAGAACGGTGGAGCTCCTGCCAGTAACGGACAACACTGACGCAGTGGAGTTGGCTGATGGGAACCCCTGCTGGAAAAGAAGGGGGGTCAAGCAGGTAGCAGCCAACCCAGACAAAACTGAAGAAGAGCAAACCCAGCAGGGCCTCCGGAAGAAGCGATGGTTTGAAGTACATGCATCCTGCATGATGTGCCAACATCCATAGATCACCCTCCTTCAGACTTGTTTTAAGCATCTTGGACATCCACACAAAAGTGGCAACGTCTAGACCTGTCTTTTTGATAGATTTGTGTTTCTCTTTTGGAACCTTGCCCATGCTTACACTAAACATGCATTTTATGACCTCTTTAAAGGAGAAGGTGTTTGGGGTTTGTGCTTTTTGAGTGCAGTGCTCTGCCTCAGTTTCTCCTGGATCTTCCACACTATGTCCTATCATTCAGAGAAAATGGCTTTTCTCATGCTAGACTACCCAGGGATTGTTTTCTAATTCTGGGGAGCTTTGTTCCATGGGTCTACTTGTCCCCTGCTCTCCTCAGGCCCAGGTCATCAACTGTTCTAATTCTATGTCATGGGATTTGCCTTTCTGTATTATCGTAGTGCAACATGTTTATTAATCGTAAGCACTGGCAGACAACAGCAGGCTGAGACAACCACACTCTCCACGAAACTAGTTATTTCCCTGTTTGACATCTTGTGCCTGCTCTGTTCAAGAATGTTCATGGGACTTGGCCTGAGTGAAGTTATGACCCCCGCCCCCATTCACTTTACTATCAATGAGAGCTTTGTCAAGGCCACACTAGTGGACCAGATGGCCTGGTTGTTCATCACTGGAGCTACATTTATGCTGCTCAAATTCCCCAGTGTGTCGCCAGTCTCATCAGATTTTCCACATCCTGGTGTTGGTAGCAGTTTGTGTGACTCCATGGGTCTCCCTACTTCAGGGTTTCTGCAGCTTGTACTGAGGACTCTCTTCTTTGAGCCTCCCCACCAGAAAGATGGAGGAAGAATATCACAAGAGATTTTTAGAATAGCTTCTTTGGGGCTGGAGAGATGCTCAGTGGCTAAGAGCACTTGCTGCTTTGGCGAAGGATGTGGGTTTGTTTCCCAGCAGTCACATGGCAGCTCACAACCACCTGTAACTTCAGAATCAGTTCCGTTTCCTGGCCTCTGGGGGCACCAGGCATGCAAGTGGTACACACATGCAGACAGACATGAACTCACAAAACAAAAATAAACAAATCTTTTAAAAATAAACTCTCTGCTGAGGCGAGAGGAAGAATCTGAGACATCTGTTTATAAGAAGTATTTTGAAGAATTTAGAATTTAGTTCCAGTCAAGTGCTAGCTTACTCCCGAATTCCATTCCCAGAAGGGAGGTTGACAGTGGTCAACGCAGCCATGCCTTCCTTAGCAGGTGCCATCTCAGCAAGGCAACCACTGGTCCTTCACAGAGAAGACCCTCTAGCTCACCTTGAGATTTTACCCAATTCTCCAACCATTTGGGAGCAGGAAAACTGTGACCTAGGGCACATCAGAAATCTTGGGCATTTTTTCTTGTTTTTCCCTGAAGAAGATATTCCTTTCTTGTTCCTATTCTTACTTTGCAATTTATTTTTTGTTTGTTTGTTTATTTTTTGCACACGTTTTAAAAACAATCATGACCTGGCCTTATCTTTCTAGGGCCTTGATGGACTTACACAGCAAGAGGAATAAAATAACCGACTTTTATATAGCCTGGTTCATCACTGAAATACGTTTACACTTCAAACAACTTGAGTTTTCATTTTTATTCTTGGCAAAGTAATGTAGAATTAAACGGAGGAAAGATATATGATATTTAATACTAAGCTTTTAAAAGATGCCTGCTACCATTGCTTTGTACCTTGATAATAAAAGAGAATACAGAGGCTGGAGATGGTGCAGTGAATTAGGGTGCCAGCTGCCCAAGTATGAGGACCCCCATTCAGATCCCCAGCACACATGTAGAAGCCTGTAACTCGAGCATTAAGAGGAGGAGTAAGCCGGGTGGTGGTGGCACACGCCTTTAATCCCAGCACTCGGGAGGCAGAGCCAGGCGGATCTCTGTGAGTTCGAGGCCAGCCTGGTCTCCAAAGCGAGTTCCAGGAAAGGCGCAAAGCTACACAGAGAAACCCTGTCTCGAAAAACCAAAAAAAAAAAAAAAAAAAAAAAAAAAAAAAAAAAAAAAAAAAAGAGGAGGAGTAGACAGGGACTCTGAAACAGAAAGCTGGGTGGGGTTCGCTGGCCCACCAGCCTAGCTGAAAAACGGCCAGTTTCAGGTTCAGTGACAATCTTTATCTCAAAGAAATATGATCCAGAGTAATAGACCAAGATATCTGTTGTCATCCTCTGGTCTCTGGGCTTGTGCACACAAACTCTTACAATACACAAACACACAAGGGACACAAATACTGTTTTTTTTAATTTTTGTTTTGTTTTTGTTGTTTTGTTTTGTATTTCAAGACAGGGTTTCTCTGTGTAACAACTCTAGCTGTCCTGGAACTCACTTTGTAAACCAGGCTGATCTTGAACTCACAGAGATCTGCCTGCCTCTGCCTCCTGAGTGCTGGCTTAAAGGCAGACACCACCATGCATGGCTATAAACACTTTTTAAAAAAAGATTTATTTATTTGTATTTTATGTGTATGGGTGTTTTGCCTGAATGTAAATGTGTGTACTATGTGCATGCAGTGCCTACAGAGGCCAGAAGAAGGTGTTGGATCCTCTGGAACTGGAGTTACAGGTGGTTGTGAGCTTCCATGTGGGTGCTGGGATCTGAACCTTGCCCACCCATGCCCCATCCCCAGTCCTTCGGAAGAGCATCAAATGCTCTTAACCATGGAGCCATCTCTCCAGCCTGATTCTTTTTTTTTTTTTTTTTTTTTTCTTCAAGATAGAGTTTCTCTGTGTAGCTTTGCGCCTTTCCTGGAACTCGCTTTGGAGACCAGGCTGGCCTCGAACTCACAGAGATCCGCCTGCCTCTGCCTCCCGAGTGCTGGGATTAAAGACGTGCGCCACCAACGCCTGGCTCAGCCTGATTCTTAAAGAAAGTATAGGAGACACTTAACATTTAAAGACAAAACAAACAAAACTCTCAGATGGGTAAAAGTGTGAGCGAGCCCTGGTGTTCCATTTTTAAGAAAACAGTCTCTGGAAGGTAGAGTGACCCTCGGGAATCAAATGTCATGTGGCCTCAGCACACCCAGGCACAAAGGCCCTGTGTTCTCCTGACAGTGCTGGGTGAGAAACAAGGTTATGCTCTATACCAAGCTCTGCACCCCAAGGCCACATGTCAGGCCATGAGACTGTCAGAAACAAAGCCAGGAGCAGGTGACATCCAGGACTCTAGCTCGGGAATGTGGCAGCATACAGGGTGTGTATGCACGGCAGATTTTCTCAGGTGTTTCCCTAACATCTCTGGTCCACAGTCAGCTGTCCACCCCTTCCGTCTCTCAAGCTTCCACGAAGGAGGCACATGGGACAAAAGGGCTTTGGGTCCCAGGTGTGCCGTTCTAGTCCCACCACCTCTATCTCTGTGGCCTGTCCTTCCTAGGGACTGACAACATGACCCACAACAGCCACCGGGGTCAAGGAGAGTCACAAGGTACAGCCAGGAGTTGTTTTCACGTTTGCTAAGACCATTTCCGTTGACCAGACCTTATCCTGCTTTATGATCAGTCCCTTTGGGGGACAGGTGCAGGCCTTCTCACTGTCCCCCCAGTCCCAACTGCCATTAATTTTTTTGCTCCTGCTCCTTGGGTTTCCATTTGCCTTACTGGACAGAGTGAAGCTTACACTTTTCCAAATGGCAAGCTTGCCCCGCGATCTAAGCAACATCGAGATGGTTGTGGGTGGTGAGGTCTACATCACTCTTGAGGATGAGGGGACACATTTGATTCAAGAGTCCTGCAACCTCTCAGGGATGCCACTGCCTTGGACTGAACCTCCTGTGCTAGTTCAGAAGGGAAGCTTTTGATAACGAAATTGGAGACTTGGGACATACCTGAATTAGTCACTACTAAATTGGGGGTGTTCAAATGCTTTCTATAGCCTTGAGAAGGACTGATGCATTTAATGATGATGATAACAATAATAAATTTAGGGACTGAGAGAGGCTCAGTGGTTAAGCCCCAGGTTCAGTTCCCAGGACCCATGTGGTGGCTCTCATTAATCTGTAGCTCCAGTTCCAGGTCACCTGATGCCTTCTTCTGACCTACACAGGTACCAGACACACACATGGTGCACATACATACATATGTGCAGATAAAACTCTCATATACATAAAATAGAATAACTAAATATGTCTCCTGGGTGATTTCAAATCCAGGAAGGTTAATACTGAAGCTTAACCTTCACAGTGACTTTAAGAAATGGTTAGGTGAAAAACTTTAAATTCTCTGTAAAACTACTCTACTCGCAGCAGGCAGAGGTAGCAAGGCACACGTCTTTAATCCCAGCACTCAGGAGACAGAGTTCGAGGCCAGCCTGGGCTACGTACAGAGTGAGTTCCAGGACAGCCAGGGCTACACAAAGAAACCCTGTCTTGAAAAACCAAGGAGAGAGAGAGAGAGAGAGAGAGAGAGAGAGAGAGAGAGCAGAGAGAGAGAGAGAGAGAGAAAGAGAGAGAGAGAGAGAGAGCTATCATAGACATTTGTTGTGTTTCTTAATATAAAATCTGCCAGGAATCTGTTTGGGCTCAATTTCAAGAATTCCCTCAGCACAGCTTTCTGGCGTGGTTTCATCCTATAGCCCTTTCTCCCAGCCACCACCAGATTTTCTTTCTCCGTTATTTATCTCAGTTTGTTTTAAGGTACATACATCTTCTTTTATGGTCTTCTGTAAATTTTTCCAGAAGTGAAGGGGTATAAAAACTAGCTGTCCTGCTTGTGCCAAGGTGGTGTGTCGTCCCCCCCCCCGCGTCCTCCCCCCCCCCCCCATCCGCCCCGCCTCCAACGCTCACACAGTCATCCTGACGTTGGCCCTTGCTTGGACGGCATCCGCTTACTTGCAAAGCGCCTTACCAAAGGTCTACCCCAAATTTCACACGGTCCCAGCAAAAGAGCTTCTGCCCCCATTCTGCCCCTCTAAAACCCGTACCTTAGTCAAATGTACTACTGCTCTGAGTCACTCACGGTGACTGCTCTCTTTTATTAGCAACTGCTGACTCACTCACAGCACACCTTCTGGTTCTGAAAGCCCCGCCTCAGCCCAGGCCCTTGGTGCAGCGCAGCAGCCCAGCTGCCGTGGGCTATGCTGGGCACCGTAGCTTGTGAGTCACTCCTTAGTTTCCTTCATGCGGATTCGCTTCCTCCTAAGTGTCATGAGTTGGACTCTTTGTTCAGTGAAGCCTAGCGTCTGTACCTCCTCCCATCCCACAGGAAAGCGTCATCCCCTCAGAATGTATAGCTGCAGTCACGGTGTCTGTCCATCATGAGGAGAGCTGTCTTTCAGGAGACACTCAAGAAGCAACCGGAGAAAACTTTTAGATTGTGAACACCTTATAGGAAAGAAGACAAGGAAGAAGATGGGCAGGCCTTGAACCTTGGCTTTGTGCTAGGCACTGCATCTAGAATTTGGCAAACTGCTTGTTGAGCCTTGCTAGCCAGCCTCTGAGATAGGCCCACTGATGCTCAATTTCCGGATGAGAAAACTGCCCCAGAAGGGACGGTGAAGGAAGGACTTGCTCAGGTTGTTGGACACTTGTCTTAGCCATTTGCTCCAGCTATAACAGAATACCACAGTCTGGGTAGTTTACAAACAATAAAAATGTGTAATAGTCCAAGATTGAGATACATGCAGGTTTGGTTTCTGGTAAGGGTCAGGTATTGGCTTAACATTGGAGCCTGGAATACTGCATCCTCCAGAGACAGAAAATGCTCTTCTTCATGTGGCAATAAAGTGAAAGAAAGAAAGAGAGCCCACTCCCGTGGCCCCTTAGAGCGGCATGGACCAGTGTTCCCTCCCTTGTGACTCACTTCCCATTACACTGCACTTCCCAACTTGACTGCATTGGGATTCAGTTTCAAAGTAAGTTTTGAAGGGAAACTCAAGCCATAGCAACCATTAAGTGGGGGGATCTGGGATCTAGACCACTATAATATTCATAAAAGTGCCCACAAGCCAGGTGTGGTGGCTCATGCCTGTAATCCCAGCATTTAGAAGAATGAGGCTGAAGGGCTACAAGTTCAAGGGCAGCCAAGGCTGCCTAGTAAGTACATGGCCAGACTGGCCTACTTGGTAAGATCTTCTCAAAAAAAAAAAAAAAAAAAAAATAGCCAGACAGCTTGGTAGCACATGCTTTTAATCCCAGTGCTTGGGAGGCAAAAGCAAACTGATCTCTGTGAATTTGAGGACAATTTGGTCTATAAAGTGAGCTCTAGGACAGTCTAGGCTGTAAAACAGAGAAACTCTGTCTTGAAAAACCAAATGTTTGTGTATGTGTGTGTGTGTGTGTGTGTGTGTGTGTATTTGCCCAGAAAAGCTAAAGCCATCAATATGCTCTTGAATCCTGGGTATACAGCATCCTCTAGTGAAGGCACATAAAGGAATTCTAAGGTCAGAGAGCCTGGGTTCAAATCCCAGTCCTGTCACTTGTGCCTGACCTTGGACAAATTTCTTAACTTCGTGGGGCACCTGTTTTATCACTTATAAAACACTGAAAACTACTGGAAGGAGAAAATTAATCCAACACTGGATGATAAGCAGTTAACAAATATCAGCTACCATTATCCGATTGCATATTATTTCCTCACTATTATTTCACTGCAGGATAGATTTTTCTTGTCCAAATAGTGGTACTTTTACGTCCCCTGTCACTTGGAAACCATTCACATGGAATGGTAGATCTGATCATGGGCTCACCTTTGGAGTCATTGAGGGAGTTCTGAAACATGTTGATGCTTGTGTCCCATCCCTAGAGATTCTGACTCATCTCAGTAAGTAAGGAAGCTCTGCTGTGGGTTATGCTCATTGTTAATTTAAAAAAAAAAAACTGATTGGCCGATAGCAGGGCAGGAAGAGATTGGGTGAGACAGCCTGATGCCGAGAGAATGATGAAAGGAGGAGGGGCAGAGTCAAGAGAGTCTTGGGAATTGCCAGCCAGCCACTGAGCAAGCAGGAAGTGTAGAAAATGGGGTAGCAAGCCATGAGCCATGTGGCAAAGCATAACTAAAAGTATGGGTTAATTTAAATGTAAGAGTTAGTTAGTGGCAAGCCTGAGCTATTGGCTGAGCATTTACAACTGGAATAAGCCTCAGTGTGCTTATTGGAGAGCAGCTGTGGGACATGAAAACTTCCGTCTACAAAGCTCAGTATTGTTACTGATTGGTCTTAGTGGTTCTCGGCATCGCCAGAATCAGTCATCTGTGCAGCTCCAGTGTGCCTGGTCCCTGTAGAACAGTGGTTCTCAACCTTCCTAACGCTGCCACTCTTTATTCAATAGTTTCTCATGCTGTGGCGACACCCAACCATGAAATTATTCCTGTTGCTACTTCAAAACTGTAATTTTGCTACTGTTATGAGTCATAATGCAAATATGTGATATTTCTAATGGTCTTAGGTGACCCCTGTGAAAGGATCATTCAACTCCCCCAAAGGGGTGGTTACCCACAGGTTGAGAAATGCTGCTCTGGAGCCAGGCTGTGCTGGAGTTCCATCACCCTAACCTGGGCTAGCTCCAAGGAAAGCCCTATTTTTCAGCAGAACTCTCTTTGTTAAATGTTGAAGGACATCACACTAAGACTACGAAGTTGTACATCTCAATGATGAGGGTCATGAAGCCAGGAGCCCACAATACTGAATTCCTCTAGACTCAAGTTTCCCAGAAGGGTCACAGTTCCTGGTTTGTCTTCACTTGGGGTACCACTGTCACAGGCCTCTAGTCATTATGCTCTTCTTTTCTGGGCACCACAGTGTGGGGACAGCATCCTTTGCCTTAGCCACCCCCTCTTCCTTCTTCCACCACCCCACTTCCTTCCCACTGGTGGCCAGACTGTTTTCCTCTTGTTGCATTAATATGAATGCACCGTTGGTGGTTTTAGTTGAAGCTTGAAGGCCACAAGGCCACTTTGTCCCTTCCGTGTGGCTTTGCATGGCTCTGCCAGATTCCAGATGGCATGTCAACACTCTCAGTGAACTGGTACCTATTTCCTCTCTTTCTTATGGAGTAACTCCCCATGGTGCCCCGCTCTTCAGCACTGGGGCTCACTCCTGCCCACTTCTTCCGTCCATCATTTGTCTCTTTTGAAAATAATGTTTGCATTAAGCTTTGCCTTGGTGTGTCTCTAGATGGTATGGAATTTATGAACAGAGATGTTTCTCCAGTGCCACACAATCTATCCTTTGTCTGATTGTAGAGCGATGCCAATGTAGCCTCTAATGGAATGAATGCAGTCTGTGTTGGGTGTTTTTTTTTTTTTTTTCTGTTTTACTTGCCCACAGGAAAAACATTCATGTTTTCCTCATTGGGCTGTATGTAAACACCTATTAGGAAGCCTACATTAAAACTTTATAGCATTTTAAAACTATTTATGCCCAGATAATTTTGTATTGGCTTTAAGCAAAGGAGCAAACCATGGAGTCTTCAAAACAAGAACCAAAGACAAGAGTACAGAATAAAGATGGGGGAGGAAGCAGGAAAAAAAAATGCTAGTAAACAGGAGGGAAAGTGGAGGAGATGGAGAAGGATGGATCCAGAGGGCCTACCTCCAGGGTAGGAGAAACGTTAAACTCCATCTTGGCCTGTGCTCAAGGTCAGCTTGGGCTACACAGAAAGTCCTAAGACCAACCTGGGCTACGACTAAAACCTTGACTCAAAACTCCAGTAATAATTAACTAACTAACTGACCGACTGAGCCTTGGCAATCAAGGCAAGAAGTAAACAAGGCAAATTCTAGTCTGTGATTGGATATTACGAGGGGGTTAAATTTCACCTGATCCCTCGAAGCTGAGAACAGGAGGTAAGTAGGTGTGTGCCCATTGCATTTCTATTCAGGGGGCCCAGACCAATCTGTGATGGCTAAGAGACTCCACTTTGTGCTAGGCATCCATCATGGTACCACCTAATAGCAGTTTCTCTCACTCAAGTTCCTGGAAGATAAGTTCCTGAAAGCCCTGCCTCCTAGACCCCACCCAGAAACGTACAGCCGTGACCATCTGCTGGTTCCGATGACTAACTGCTGGTTTTGGCTTCTGTAACTTGCTTATGCAGATACTCAGAGACTATTTTGAGGTCACCTTGACCATCTAATCTTGGCAGAACAAAAAAACTCTTGTGATTTTTCATCTTCAAAAGCCCTTCCTTTGTGCTGGACAGGAGTGGTGCACACCTTCAAGCCCAGCACTGGGGAGGCAGAGGCAGGTGGATCTCTGAGTTGGAGGCTAGCCTGATCTACAGAGTGAGTTCAAGGATAGCTGGGGCTACCCAGAGAAATCCTGTTTCAAAAATCCAAAAACAAACAAACAACCTAAAAGGCCTTCCCGCCTCTGCCTCTGGGTTGCACATCTCTGATTTGGGTGAGAGACTGTGGTCCAGCTAGCAGCTCTAACAAGTTTGACTCATTATGATTTAAATTGAGTCTGGTGTCTTTCCCTGATGGTTTCAAACTCTATAACACATCCCCACAGAACTTGCCAGTCGGTGACCTCAGAAGCCAGATCAGTATCCCTGATAGGCACGAGGTTGAGGAGGGAAAGATGAGGGAGACTTGAGGGATAGATTTTTTTTTTTTATGAGAGTGGTCAGTGTGTAGAGAATATGCATCATTCCATCCAACTGAAGAGATCAAAGAGAAGAGACGCCATCTTGCCTCCTGGCTGATTTTGCAGAGTCCTGGAAACTGGCTGGCCTCTGGCTATCACAGGACAGCTACAGAGCTCAGGGTTCTCAGGAGGGCTTGACCTGTGTCCCTAGGAACTCATAGGCTGTTACAAAATGCCTCAGCTTAGGCAGTGCTGTATGTGTTTGTTAAACTGAGCTCTGGCCCACGTGGGATTAAAGGTGCAGGGGCACATGCCTTTAATCCCAGAAGCAGGTGGCTCTCTGTGAGTTGAGTTCCAAGTCAGCCTGGTCTGTGTAGTGAGTTCCAGAGCAGTCAGGAATACAAAGGGAGACTCTGTGAATAAAAACACAAAACAAGCTGCGCTCTTACCCACACTCCAGAGGCAAGCTGCCTTGATGACATATCTTTATCTCTGAGCTACACCAGAGGCTTTGCTGATTAGCATGGTGAACACTTGAACTGGGCTTTAAGTTGTGAAATTGGGAGTTTTGAGGTTAAGTGAATTGGTCACAGTATTCAAGAGAACTTCCTCATATTGTGCCAACTGGGTATAGGTTTACCGGAGTCAGAGCCTGGCCCTTTAGGGCCTCATGAGACCAGATCCTAAGTCCTCATACCTTGTGTAGCTAGCAACTGACTAAGGAATCTGATCCTAACTCTTCAGTTAACCATCGTGCTCAAGGGAGTCAGGGTCTCTCCATGTAGTCTAGGCTGCCTTTGAATGCTTCTTCCTCAACCTCCCGAGCGCTGGGGTTTCAGACACACACCACCACACCCAGCTACCTTGAATCCTCACTCTATCACATTATCATGTTTTTCCTAAATAAGTCTTCAAGGCTGGGGTGTTTTATGATGGCCTAGCTACCTCCTTGTGAAGGAAAAACATCCTCAGGTCCTCCGAATGCCGGCAGCTACTATGTTCAGCTCCAGAGAACCAAAAACGGTTGAGCTGCCCGCAGTAGCCTGGGCCGATCATAACAAGAAAGCTAAGTTGGGCAACTCTGAAGTGGGACCCTGGACCTGCTGAGGACAGAGAAATTGTAAGTGAGGAGAGGGTGAGCTTCCCGGTGCTGGGTGAGGCTGAGGTGACCACACAGACCAAAAGAGCTTTTCTTCAAGGAAACAGCTCCACCCAAAGAGACTAGCTGCTGGAGGGAAGTGACCCTAACAGAAAGTTGAGGGGTTTTTTTTAGTCTTTTTTTTTTGTTTTTGTTTTTTGTTTTTTTCGAGATAGAGTTTCTTTGTGCAGCTTTGGTGCCTGTCCTGGATCTTGCCCTGTAGACCAGGCTGGCCTCGAACTCACAGAGATCTGCTTGGCTCTGCCTCCTGAGTGCTAGGATTAAAGGTGTGCACCACCACCGCCCGGTGAAAGTTGAGTTCTTATGGAGCATGCTGCGAGGGGACTATGTGATGACTGATTTTAGTTTGTCACCTTAACGAGATTTGGAATGACCTAGGAGACATATCTGTAGGTGTGTCTGTGAGGATGTTTCTAGAGAGGTTTAACTGAGCTGAGAAGACCTACCCTGAACATGGGTGGCACCACACTATGGGTATTCATTCCTGGGATGGATGAAAGGAAGAAAATGTGAACTCATGCCTCCTCCTGTCTCTGCTTTCTGACCATGAATGCCGTGGGACCAGGTGCCTCACACTCCTGCAGTCACACAGCCGAAAGCCACTCTTGTTCTGAGACAGGGTCTCACTAGGTAGTGCTGAGTGGGCTTGAACTCACTATGTCGGCCAAGCTGCTCTTGAACTTACAGAGATCCACCTGCCTCCGCCTCTCAAGTGCTGGTGCCTGTGGCACCATGCCCATAAAGAATCATTCTGACATTCTCTTTCCCACCATGATGGACTGCATGCCCTCAAACCATGGGCCAAAATACCCCGTTCTTTCCTTAAATTGCTATTTGTTGAGTATTTTGTCAACAGCAATGAAAAAGGAACAACAAATTGGCCATTATGAAAAATAAATATCTATGTAGGTGGGTGCTTCTGAAAGTTCCCGTGCCACCCAGGCAGAGGGAGGCTTGGGTATTCACATTTGGGAGCTTCTGAGGCAGGCAGGCAGGCTTCTGCTTTCTAAAAGGCAGGGGGGGGGGGGGGACAGGAATGCTCAGGAGGGAGGCACAGGCAGGGAGATGCTCCCAGCCAGGTAAATGAGCTGTCTGTCCTTGTCTGCTTAGACAGAGAAGTCCAAACAGACGTCCTTCAGTGACTGCCAGCCAGCATGGCACAAAATGGCCGCCGAGTCAGAGCTGCCGGAGGGGTCACAGCCAGGCCTTCCCAGGCCTGCGAATCTCCAATCAGTACATCGATTCTCTCTGATCTTGGAGCGGCAGACTCTGCTGAGGCAAGTGTCACAGAACACCAGAGACAAAAGGAACCTCAGACATGGTGTCCCAGATGTTCTGCATCTGCCTCCTCTGTTGTGTGACCTCTCGGGGTGGCTGTTTCGTTTTTCTAGCCACAGTGATAAATCATAATGTTGGGAGGCCTAGCTCCATTCCTGGTCAGGTTCAAAGCTAAGGTTTACTTTCTGCCTTCGACCTCACAGGCCCTGGGAAGGTGTTCCAGTGTCCACAGAACATGTCTAGCCACTTTCACCTTCCATTTTTGAGGTGGCATTGCTTACCAGCAAGAGCTCTAGGCCATAAGTCAGGAAACCAGGGCTTCTTGTTTCTGCCTTCCAACGGCATTCAGTGCGGTGGGTCTTGCTGGAGCAAATTTGACAGACACCTCCTGGGTTCTTTTCAATGCCGGTATGAGGAGTCTGAGATCATCCTCAAATCTTCCTTTAATTCTGGAGGGCTGTCGTTCTCTGAGTTCTTACTCAGAAGCTTACTCAGCTGAGGAAAACTGGGCTAGTGCCTGCCTGCCCTCGCAGGAAGGTGGTGAACCCACAGCCTCTGGAATGCCCAGGCAGCCTGCCAAGGGTTCCTTTCTCTTTCATGCACTCACCAGTCCTCGAGGACCGTGGTGGCACTGTGGAGGTTGGAACTGAACTGTGTCTCTTGCTCTACATCCTTGGGACAGGCCTGTGATTCCTCCCGAGCTGAGCCTGCCTGGTCAGGCTAGCCTTAGGGTCATGCTGGGTGACCCTGAGGAGAGGCAGCACTCAGGGGTGACTGTTACCTCTGACCCTAGAGGGTGATTGGTAGCATTCAGGACCCCGTCTACCTGTCTCTCTTTTCTGGGCCCCTAGCTGAAGCACCTCCACTGGCCTCGGGCCTGGTTCCATTTTCCTACCAACTTCTTCCTCCTAGAACCTTTTTGGCTCCTTCTAAAAAAAGAATAAACCAGGCCTGGAGAGATAGTGCAGTGGTTAAGAGCATTTGTTATTCATGCATAAGACCCAGGTTCAATTCCCAGTACCCATATGGTGGCTTACAGTCATCCATAATTCGAGTTCCAAGGGCTACAACATCTTCTGTCCTCCGAGACACTTCGTGTGTGTGGTGCACAGACATGCATGCAGAACACCCACGCACAAAATAATCAATTTCATGAAATTAAATTAGAAATAAATAAAGAACCAGCCCAGGTTGCTTCTTGCTGTGTCTCTTTCAGAGTTAGCTGACATTTTATGTATTCCCTAAGGAAACAACCAATACCTTTTCTCATCTACAAGGAAATTATATTTTTATTTTTCTTGTAGGTTTTTGCATTCCCTTCACCTTCTCAGAAAGAAACTGAACACAAGTATCTGTGTGGTAAGATAGCTTCTCAGACTCCCAAACGGACTGTGCCTTCCTGCTGGTGTTCCTGTCTCCTTGGTGTATGTAGGGGGAGGGGGAATCGGGAAGAGGAGAGGGAGCACGGGAGGAGAAGGAGGGACACACACACACACACACACACACACACACACACACACACACACCCCACACACACTCCCAGGAGTGCAGACTTATTGTTCCTGGTACAGTTGGCTGTTCCTCCTAGGGGACAGAAAACTGCTTCCCCACGGTCAGATCCTTTCAGGCCTGTGTTTTGTTTGTTTTCTGGCCTTCTTCACCAATTGCCTTTCCTGATCACTCAGCTTGTGCAACACGGATTTCTCCCCGCACCCTCAGCACGGTGCATTGCCCTCTGTGCTCAGTTCCTGAGGGAGGGGACTGAGCACATCTTCCACCAGCACAGGCTCAGAGAAAGCTTCAACAAAGACATGCTTGGCCCCGAAGGAGTCAGGGAGAGGAGGTCTGAGCCTAAGTCTTGAATACAGTCCTGTCTGGTGAAGTGTGGAGAACAGAGCTAAGCTGTGGGGCCCCTGAGGCTCCTGCTTCCCAGTGCGGGTGGAAGGACTGAGCTGGGCGACTGGTGACCCCCTAGTTTCTGCCCCTAATCACAGTACCCAGCTCATCGGAGACTCCGAGGGAGGAGTTTCTCTGGAGGAGCCGGGATCCCGATGGGCTCCGCCTCTGTCACTTTGTGACCTCCCATGACACTGACCCTCCCAAGGTAATCCTCCCCTTCCCTGGCCCTCGGAGTGGGGCAATAACTCCTGCCTCACCCGCCAGTTTCCTGGGCCTGATGTGAGAAGCAAACCCAGCACTGTGAGGAAACGCTGTGAGAAGCCAAAGCCCTTTGTGAGTCAGAGGTGGAGTCTCCTCTTTCCCCATAGTTTACCAGCCATCCTCCACCCCCTACCCGTAAGCATCGGTGACCTTGTGCTGTCCCCTAGTGGCCAAACTGCACGCAGTTTATTTCTGTTTAAATCCATTGTGAAAGAGAATAGTAACAAATAATTTAAAAAAACAAAACAAAACACAGTTGAACAGAACACAAGATGCAGCCATAAAGCCTGTTCGATATTTCTTGATGGAGGAAAAAGTGCATGAAGTAAACCAGGTAGTCTTAAACCTAGGACAGGAGACAGAGAAGACGGGGAGCTAGCCCTACCCCAGCCTCCCAGCTGCTGCCTCTAGGTTAAGCCTCGGAAACTGTCTGACATCTGGCAGTGGCCAAGGCTTCTCCAGTAGAGTCCATATTCCCCCCAAGACAAGATGAAGGAACCGGAGGAATCAAAGTATGTGGCTGTTCTTCCTCAGCCCTTTCAAATCTTTTCAAGTCACTCAAGAACACAAAACACTTGGCGTGAAACTTTTTCTTTGCTGATACTGAGACACCACTGGTCTGGAGAGTTCTTTTCTTGTAGATCAGATCTGTGTGGCCGATGGCTGCTGGGCTCTCTGTGAGGGCATCCTCAGATGTGATCTCATTGATTGCTCACGGCCTCGAGGTAGGACTGTCTCGTGAACCTAGACAGTCACAGCTCCAACCAGGCACTCCAACTCCACATTCCCTCGCTCCTTGGCTGTGTTGGGATGAGAATAGGCTGCAGGATGGGGAAGAAAACACACATACAAAAATTAACGTTCTTTTCCTTCATACCTGTGGAATAAATAATCTGGTCAACAGTCTCCCTCTAGTCTCCGTGAGTGGAGCTGAACACTCACGCCCTCTGACCTGCTTAAGTGCTTTCCTTTCTTCTCTGCCACAGATTCACAGGGACTCAAGCTCCCCTCTCCCCTCCACTCCCCTCCGCTCCTCCCTCTTCCCTTTCCTTCCTCTTCCTCCTCATTCTCTCCTTTTTTTCCTTTGTTAGTTTTTGGGAGATGGGAGAAAATAAAGTCTCATTGTATAGTTCATGTGGGCTTTGAACTCCCTGTCCTCCTGCCTCAGCCTCAAGAGGGCTGGGGTCACAAGCCTGTACCGCCAGGACTGGAACAGTCACCTCAGTATTCCCCTTGTCATGTGACTGATCCCCAGATTTGAGGAGTTTCCTAACCTACTGACTGCCATGGACACTTGTCCTTCGTGTCCCTGCAGCTCTGTGTCCCCCATCCTGAGCAGACAGCATCGTGGGTTTCTATATACCCATAGCAGATCCAGGGAGAATTTCATCAACCTGGTGCCAAGTTTGTGTGGCTTTCATAACACTGGCAAGCACAGCTCAGAACAGCTTGAGAGGGACTGACAGAGAGAAAGCAGACAGGCACAGAGGCCTCGGGGATCCAGGAAAGCCATTGCATCCCCTGTTCCAGGACTGGGTTCCGGGAAGGACTCCCGACCAACCCTTTGACATTTCAGCACAATGTTATCTACAAAGTTCACATTCAGGAACTGTATGATCAAGTCAAGAAAGGAAAAATAATTGCCAGTCCATAATTGTCCTGAGGTGCATGTGGACCATGGGCCACATGAGTTGTACACCCCTGAATGTGAGTCATAACAATTCCAGTAAGCACACAGAGAGCCTTCTCCTAGGTCTTGCCTCTATGAGACGCATTCAGTGAGCTCATGGTTTGGTTCTTACTCAGTCCAGGAAAACACGCATTTCACAAACATCTGTGTGCTAGGCACTGGCTTTTTCACACGTACTGTTTCACAACCCTGAGGAAAACCTTGCAAGGTAAGGATGATCTGCCCTGCTGTAGGTGTTAGTACATCAAGTTCAGAGAGGTTAAGAGACTTGCACAAGATCACAAGGCTAATGAGGAGAGGGTTGATTCACACCTGATGTGAGCTCCAGAAAATGGTCCCCCCCTGGAAAAGACAGCATGTCTGACCAAGGACAATTTAGGAGACTTCTGCTTTGGGGTGAAGGAAGGCCCTGATAGCATCTTAGGTGAGTGCATGCCATGTTTTCACAGATTAGATTTGCAAATCAAGCCATCAGATAACATAGCTATGCACAGGTGTGACTGTACCCAGATTTGCCCTTTGTCCCAACTTCTTTTTCCCTTCCTTTCCTGTGGACAAAGGCCAAATCATGCCTGTGCCATCCCCGTGGCTGCATCTGTCTGTCTGCCACAGATGTGTGGGCAGCTGTGGGCTAACTTACCGAGAAAAGAATGGAGAAAACCCAGGCCTTGGGACCAGGTTGGTTTGGGTTTCAATTCCACCTCTGCCGGGCTGGAGACACGGCTCAGCTGTTAACAGCACTAACTGCTCTTCAGGATGACCCTGCTCTTCCATGGGACTAGGGTTTCATTCCCAGCACCCACATTGTGACACATAGCCTTCTTTAGCTCCAGTTCCAGGGCATCTGAAGCCCTCTCCTGGTCTCCATGGTGACTGCAATGCGTGTAGCATATAGACGTACATGCTGGCAAAATACCCATACACATAAAATAACAAGTTTTCAATGGGGCCAGTAAAACTTTAGAAACTAAAACATAAATTCCACTTGTGCCATATCTTCAGGGGGAAAAAAAACTCCCTAATTGTAGGATAGGGGTGGGCTACAAGGAGAAGTCAGAGGAAATGGTGAACACCAGGGCCACTGCTCTGTCCCATTTACAGTCTCTGTAGAACATTCAGGCCCAGGGCTGGTAGCTGGCAGTCCTAGGGCAAGAGACACAATTTCAAGGGCCAAAAAGGCTCAGCAAAGTCCCCAGATTCTTTCTCACACAGTGCTTTAAGACTGGCATTTAAGGCCCTGGCCATGAGGAAAGCATAGCCATCCCTAAGAGGCGATGTTTCTTTACACTGTTTAGAGAATCCGTGGGGGATTTGGGAGGCTTTGCCATGAAGCAGGAGGATTGCTGTCTGAACACAGGCTCTCAGCTAAGCCTCTTACAGACTAGCCAATGGGGTGATAACGTAACTTCCTGTAGAACTAGTCTACACACATCTTCCACCCCACTTAATGCTTGCAATACCCCAGTTTCCAGGTGGCCAGTGGGATAGTCATACCCAGAGCTAGACAGTAGTCCTTCTCTCCTCCTCCTCCTCTGGCTGTTAGATGATCTTTCCTTGAGATCATTTCTCTTGTACTTTGTGAACTAACTGGTCATTCCACTTGTTGACGTCATCTATGATGTCATGAGGGTGGCAACCATGGACAGTACAGCCCGTGGATTGTTCTGGGCCCAGGATTTCTTAAACAGTTCAAGGAAGTTCTCTAGCTGAAAAAACAATCAGTGCTGCACATGTCCGGCAATGCTGACAATCTCATCAAAAGTGGCATTCCACTGGGTTCAATCATTTTCTGTTTGTTTCTGTCTCTAGGTGGTTCCTTGTGGGTGTTGATGAGGAGGAAGGAGGCAGAAGGTACCTCTCAGTCTGGGTCTTTCTGCTGAATGAACAACTTCACTGTAATTCTCAGATCAGTCCAGCCGTCAATTATCTTGGTATCACCAGCCTCTTATAGAGATAGACCCAGGGACCTGACCTTGGGAGTCAGAGCAGATGTGGTGCCAACCTCGCCATCGATGCATCTCAGATACATGGCTTAGGTCTAGCAAAAGTTGAACTTGGGCAGAACAATAGAGACAGCTGAAGTCTGATGACCTCTAATTCAAGACAACTTAAGACACTTTGGCCACCTCCAGTCTTAGCAGTGTCCTGTTCTTGATGCTGACACCACTCTGGCACTCAAGGACAGAACTCTTCCTTCTAGGCCTGAGAGAGTGGGATTAACTGATATCAAATGTCTATAACTTCTGGCACAAAGCAAGAACTCGTGTCCATCCGCAGCCCTTTCCCTTCTGAGGAGACAGCTGCCCCTTACCTTGCCTCTTTCCACAGAGGTCTACTTCACATGTGTAGTCAGAGGACTTAAATCAATGAATGGCCTGAAGGCCTGGGGGCCCATATGAAGAAAGATCTAAGCTGTCAGAATAGTCCTGTCTGTCTGTCTGTCTGTCTCTGTCTCTGTTTTTTTCTCTCTCTCTCTGTGTATATGTGTGTACTATGGTGTGTGTGTGTGTGTGTGTGTGTGTGTGTGTGTGTGTGTGTGTGGTGTGTGTATGTGGTGTGTGTATGTGTGTATTGTGATGTATGTGTGGTGTGTATGTGTGGTGTGTGTGTGTATGGGGTGTGTGTATGTGGTGTGTGTGTGGTGTGTATATGTGTATATTGTGGTGTGTGTATGTGTAGTGTGTGTGTGTATGTGTGGTGTGTGTGTGTATGTGGTATGTGTGTGGGGAGTGTTGTGTGTGTATTGTGGTGTGTATTGTGGTGTGTATGTGGTGTGTGTGTGAGAGAGAGAGTGTAGAAGCAGTGAAGGAATGGGAGGCCTGTTGGGGGTTGATGTAGAGAAATAGGATTGTTCTGTTCTAGGCCTAAGATAGTTCAGGCCCACATCCAAGCAGTGACTGTCCCACCCCTGCCCTGGCCAAGTCAACCATTACCAAGTGGAAAGTATTTCTTGGAACCTAGAAAAAAAAGTTTTGGGAAAGTGACACATAGATAGCCCAGGCCTCATGGTGGAAGGTCTCCAAACCATATTGGTGCAACTCGGCCATGATCTGGCATTACCAACCCAGGCAATACGGCATCGGTGACTGAGGTACATTCATTCCCGTTTATCTAGATCACATGGACCAAGGCTGAGGATAGCCAGGCCAAAACAAGCAGACCTTGACCTGGCAACATACCAAAGCATTGGTTTCACCCCGTTCCCTTCTAATGTCTCTCAGCAGGATGGACAGTCTCCACTGGGGCTTTTGATGACTGAAATGACCCTCTACACCCACTCCAACTTTAACCATTTCTGTTTATAGGCACAGTCTTGGAGCCAACACAACGCAAAACACATGAGTGTTTTTTTTTCCACAAAGTAGAACTGCTGAATCTCACTTGCTTGAAGTTTGAGGAGTGGTTGTTTAAAACTCCCACTCACTGCGACAGTGGCTCTGCTTTTCCTACACACAGTTACAGCCCCCTGACCCCAGGAGCAATCAGTCTGGTGCCCTGTTCTGTTTCTTCCATGAAACCTGGCCTTTCTTTTTCCGAGATTTGCAGAGAACTGTCAGAAAGACCCCACTTCAAGCACTGGCGTTTCAAGTGTTCTTGCAGTGGCAAAATGATTCCTTTTCTCTGTCAGACATTTCTTTCATCCATGAATATTTATAAAGTGCTCATACAGAGTTGCTTACCAAACCCAGGTAAGAGGAAAGGTCTTTTTTTCTGTTGGGGGTGGGGGGTTGGGGGTGGGGGGGGACACTTAGTTAGTAAACTACATTTTTTTAATGCCTAAGAGTTGTTCCGCACCCCCACCCCAAAACCAAACCTCATTTTGTTTTTGCAAATTAAAGAGTATTAGTCTGTTGATGTGCAGCATTCCCTCTGTTACCATGATTTTCAGACAGGGATAGTTTTCTACAACCTTCAAATTACTTTCTTCATCACACTAAAAATACCTGCACAGGTGGAACTCATGACTTGTGGTAAACGGTGAATCCAACAGATGGCTTTGTTTGTTCTTGTTTTTGTTTTGTTTTGTTTTCTCACTCATTTTCTCCCCTTTCCTCCACCCGAGAACAAACCTGCAGTCACTGGGGATTGTCGCCACGAGTCACCGGGGACTCCAACCCTGACAGTTTTCAATGCTGGTGCGGTGCTGACACCTAGTGGTGAGAGTGGCAGGCACTCTCCCACGCTCCCGGCTCTCACCCTAGTGGGAACAGGCGGGGTTGCTGGTCTGGTCTCAAGGAACAGCTTGTGGGGTCCCACATGGTCCCAGAGGCCCTAGCACTAAATGTCATGTGATGTGTTCTTTGGCGTGAAAAGGCTTCAGGCTGTGTACTTGACTTTCACCTCCTGTTTGGAACACTGTGGGTCAGATTGCTTTAACAAAGGAAGCCATTCCCCAGGAGTAAGATGGTTGTCGGCCTTTCGAGAAAGTTCTAGCTGCAGCACAAGCTCCTCAGTGAGGTTTCCTTCACCTTGGTATTTCCATAACTGGCCCATTGCCTAACATACACATACTACATTAACACCTGGGAACTGGTATCAATCTCTCTCCTCCACAGGGTGTTGATGAGTAAATACTTATTGTTTGGAGTCTCTGGTTAAGAGAAGGGATACAAGGAGAAAGGAAGAGTTCATCTCTGGTTGGTCAGGCACAAGAAATGATACTTGCCAGCATAGAGCAACGACTTTGAAATACTCAAGGAATAATACTGCCTGCTGGTGTTCAGGAAACAGGCGCAGACGCTCCACTTAGCACCTGATGTCAGGGGCAGCTTTTCTCATTGCTGGATATGAGGATGTGTCTTCAAGGAAGTGACGACAGAACCGAGTACCTCCTCCTGTGTGCTAGGGTCTCTATGCACATTGCTAACTCCACAATCATAAAAGAGAAGCGTTATCTTCGATAATCCGCAGGTGAAGAAACTCTGGCTCAGAAAGGTTAAGTAACTGTGCCACACAGCCACCAAGTGGGAGCAGCAGACTTCTAATGACCAGGCTAACTCATGCCCCTTTTGCTCCCCGACTACTCCCCATCCCTTCCTTCATAAGCCATCACACCCTACCAGGTAGTTCTGGCCTTAACTTAAGAAGTTCCCAACGCAAGCAGACATCAATTCTAGAAAGCAGTGGCTAAGCATGGAAAATTAATACCCTCCAGTCTCTAAGCCCAACACTGGATGGGCTTATCTTCAGACCTGAACACCTAGAGGACAAACTGGGCTCGGGGACAGACATCTGTATAGCTCTGCTGGAGTAGTTCCAGCTGTACTCAGCTAGCTGGTGAGTAGCATCTACTACTGAGCTCCAAAAGGCCTCTGATGGTTTTAGATTCTTCATAAAGAGGCTGGCAAACCCAGACTTGGAAATGGAAAGACAGATTAAAACAGGACTCTAGGAAAGCCAGTTGGTTGATGTGTATACTGTGGTGGCTAAACGTCTTGTTGCACAAATCCTAAATGTCTTATAATAAAAACCCGAAGCCAGATGTCAGGGTGAAAGCTGAAGATCAGAGAAACAGAACAAGCCACAGCCACCACCTCTTACCTCACCAACTCCTCAGCCTGACAGAGCCTCTGCAAGAGAGCAATTCCTGTCTCCTTCCTGCCTTATATTCCTTTCTATGCCCAGCCATATCACTTTGTTTCAACCTTCCTAGTGCTGGGATTAAAGGTGTGTGATCCCAAGTGCTGGAATTAAAGGTGTGTGCCACTAATGCCTGGCTGGTTTCTCTTTTAGACTGGATTAGTCTCATGTAGCCCAGTGTGACCTTGAATTCACAGAAATCCAGACAGATCTCTGCCTCTGCCTCCTGAGTGCTAGGATTAAAGATGTGTGCCACCACGGCCTGACCTCTGTGGTTAACTCTGTGGCTGGCTTTGTCCTCTGATTTTCAGGCAAGCTTTATTTCTTAGATTACAAATATGTGTCTGGATTCTGTAACAAATTGAGTTCTTAAAATACTTTTTAAAATTATATGTATATGGTATGTGGGTATGAACACATGAACACAGGAGCCCTCAGAGAACATTAGATGCCCTGGAGTTGGAGAAAACCCAAGTTCAGCTCCCAGAAGCTATGTTGGTAGCTCACAATCTTGGGTTTAATTATAGTGGCTATCATTTACCAGCAGTGTCATATCACAATTTTATGGATTTCTCCCCCACAAGAGAGGTTTGGAAAGGTGCACAAAAAGGGCTGGAGATGAATCTCACAGGTTGAGTGCATGTTTAACATGCATAAGGCCTTAGATTCAATTCCCAGCAATGCAGTAAATAAATAATAAGGAAGGAAAGGTAAAAAGTTATACGTGAAACAGAATGTCATCAGGCATGTACTGCTTATATTAAAAGGGTTATAAAGGTCAGTATCTTAAGCTAGAAGAATTTAGCAAAGGATTAGGTAGCATGCCTGAAGATACTTGCGGTTCTTTGGAAACAATTCCCTACTGTGTTGAGAATAAGGCTTTGTGGATCAGCTGATGTGGAACTTGGAGACTGTCCATCACGCTTGGCCTAACAGTGACGTCTAAGTGGCAAAGGTACTTATTACAGATTTGTATCGTAATCTCAATTTCCCTAAGAAGGGAAAGAGGATTGCCCACATGAGAGCTGATCATGTTTGGAAGGAGGACAGGTCTGGAAACAGTAGCCAAGTCCAACACATTTGGGGTGGATTTATCATGACCTTTAAAGTCATTTCACCTTCTTTCTAGCCAATGCTGATGTTCCCAAGAGATCTAGTCACACACCCTAGAGAAACACGGATGGCAGGAATCTTAAAGTTATAGATGTGTGAAAAGGGGTTTTAAGGTGTTCATCTTAACTTGGTACTGTGATGCATGTATGCACCAGCACTGGTAGGCAGAGGCAGGAGTAATTTCACAAATTTAATTTGATCCAGGGCTACGTTTAAAAAAAAAAAAATCAGCAGCTAAGGATCAGCGTGGGGCTCTTGGTGATTGTGGCTTCCTGTCTGGTCTAGGAAAGGCATTGGACTCCCTTGTACATTTTGCACAATGATTGAAGATAAACTTTCACTCTTCAGTAAGAGCGTAAGTGAATGTGGGAATGAGTTCAGAAACAGTCTCAGCAATAACTCCAATCAGATTCTGAGGTAAGCGTTGCTTACAAGAACAGGAAAGCAGGTTCAGAAAAGCCATCTTTGAAATTAAAGAAAGTATGGTTGAGAGGTTTCTAGAATATCAACATCAGGTCTACAAGCAGAAAAAGCTCATTCAAGAAAAGAAAGGTAGGCCAGGCAGTGGTGGTGGCGGCGGCGACAGCGCACGCCTTTAATCCCAGCACTCGGGAGGCAGAGCCAGGCGGATCTCTGTGAGTTCGAGGCCAGCCTGGTCTACCAAGTGAGATCCAGGACAGGCACCAAAACTAGAGAAACCCTGTCTCAAAAAACAAAAAACAAAAACAAACCACAAACAAACAAAAAAAGAAAAAGAAAGGTAACTTGTTACAGATGCTTGTTGAACAAGCAAGAATTGGAAATGATAGCAAATATACAGGATCTTAAGAATATTCTAGAAAAAAAAAATAAGCCATTTCCACTGCTAACAAAACAAATGAAAAGAGGCTGACCTGGCTGTGGAAACCAGCAGACTTTTATAAAGACAGACTTGAAATACAATGAATTCATGGTGATAAATTTCAGTTTACAGTTACTACTACTGACCCCTAAGCATTATGAAAGCCCATTTGTTTTCCCTGAGCCTAAACAGAACAGGAGAATGTAAAGTTGGATAGTACTTACCTTGAGTGCCTAGTAGAACCTCCAGAGAAGGCAGAACAAATGTTCATCCTTTTTGCCCCATGCTCAGAAAATTGTTATGGCTTTGCGTTACAATTAATGTATACATAGTATATGAAATGGCTTTTCTTCATTAGGTATATTCTAAAAGAGTTCTCATCTCTGTAATTCTTCAGTGTTTGTATGATGTGAAGGAAGTTAGAGTATATCATCTTTATAAATGTCTCTTTAACTATATATATTTGAGACAGGATTTCTCTGTGTAGCCCTGGCTGTTCTGGAACTCACTCTGTAGACCAGGCTAGACTTCAATTTCCAGAGATCTGCCTTGCCTCTACCTCCTGAGTGCTGGGATTAAAGGTGTGCACCACCACCGTCCAGCTACATAAATATGTTTTTGAGCTGAAGGCTCTGTGAGTAGCATCAGAAAAACTCTTACAATCAGGGCATAAACTTACAAAGGTGTCTCTCCTCCCACATCTACAAGGAATGACAGAAACTCATCACTGAAGACCTCTTGGCAGCTCAGATGTGGCACCAGAGGATTCCACAAGCCTTTCTGCATTATTTATTTCCATACTCACTTTTCATAATGCCCCACGAGTGAAAGCCAAAAGCCAAACCTGATGACCATTTTGCCACCTCTCTAAAATCCTGTTGTTTAGTGAAGATGCTGTATAAGCCTAAATTCTGGGCCACTGTTCCGAGTTCTATTCTGTAGAGGTTTCTCCTGCATGGTGTACACTGTGTGCATCAATCAACTTGCTTGGTTTCCTATGTCTAAAAAAATCAAGTTCATTATTAATGGAACACAAGGACTATTTTAGGGCTGAGGTTGTAGCTCAGTGATAGGAGTGCTTGCCTAGGTGTGTCAAGTCCTGAATTCAATCCCCAGCCCTCAAAGAACTGTTACGATGCATCCTATTGGCCACACTGAGATACTTGACCAAGCATATACCCATCCACCAGATGGGGGAGGGGAGAGGCAATTAATCTTACCAGCTTGAGGGATTTAGAATCACCATGGAAACACATCTTTGGTTATGTCTGTAAAGGGTTATTTAGATTAGGGTGGTGTAGGAAAATGCACCTTAATGTGGACAGTACCATGAGCTGGGATCCTGGACTGCATAAAGAAAGTAAACCAAACACAGCTTCTCGTTACTCTGCTTCCTGTGGACACAATGTGACTAGCTGCCTTCTCCTTCCCCATCTTCGTGGATATCATAGACCTGACTCCCTGGGACTATAAGCAGAAACCCAATAAATCCTTTCAAGTTATGTTTTAAAGATATTTACTTTCACGTGCATTGGTGTTTTGCCTGCATGTGTGAGGGCGCCAGATCCCCTGGAACTGGAGTTACAAATGGCTGTGAGCTGCCATGTGGGTGCTGGGAATTGAACCTCAGTCCTCTGAAGAGTAGCCAGTGCTCTTATCCGCTGAGCCATCTCTCCAGCTCCTCGTTTTTGTCAGGTACTTTGTTGCACTAACATGAGGAATAAATGAAGGGGAAAACATACTGTGGAATGCAAGTGGCATGGGGAACGCTCGAATTACAAGAAAGTTCTTTTAGAATTCGTATTAACCTCCACTCCCCCCAGGTCCACTTCCCACTCATTCCCACCTCCCAACTTTGTCTCTCTTTTTTTTTTTTTTTTTTTTTTGTTTTTGTTTTTCAGGACAGGGCTTCTCTGTGTAGCTTTGTGCCTTTCCTGGAGCTCGCTCTGTAGCCCAGGCTGGCCTCGAACTCACAAAGATCTGCCTGCCTCTGCCTCCCAAGTGCTGGGATTAAAGGCGTGCGCCACCGCCGCCTGGCGTCTCGTTTTTTAACAATCCATCAAGTCCAATCCATACAGCCGTACATTTGAGTATGCCATCCATTGGTGCCTGATCCACTGATCAGGGGCCTCCATTTGAAAACTGACCCTTCCTATCCCTCAGCAGCCATCTGTCAATAGTGCCTCCAGTAGAGGTGGTGTTCATCAGTCCTTCCCCTCTGCTAGATTAGAAGGTTGATTGCTTTATCTTGTCCAAGTCTTTGAAAAGCAACAAAAGCTGCTCTGCTCCTGTCATGTCCAAGAGATACTGGTTTATAGTTCATGCAGGTAAACAGATTTATAAACAATATGATCTTAAATTCTGACCCCACAAAATACTTAATGGTAAAAGGGAAATGTTTTCATAAAGAACATTGTCAGCACCTTAACCAGAGATTGAAGTTAGTTAACAGCAGCAGTTAATGAGGCAAATCACCATGGACTAAAACGATACATACATTGAGCTGATCCCATTTCCACTGTATTCCTACCCAAACCACGAACCCAAATCTAATCATAGTAAGTAACAAATAAAACCAAGCTGAAGAATATTTTACTAACAACTGGCTTCCACTGAAAGGTATCAAGGTCAGGAGGTGACAGACATGCCAGTTGTCCAGGCCTGGTCATTGTACACTGTATGTATACATATATTTGAATGCTACCATCCCTCATAAGCATATTTGATTATTGTCCATTAAAAACAAAGACAGAGCATGGTGGTAGGTGCCTGGAATCCTAGCACTTGGGAGGTGGAAACTTGGCTAGCCAAGTACCAGCCTGGATACACAAGATCTTGTCTAAGATACAAAATAGAAACAGGAGCTGGAGGGGTGTCTTTCACATACCAACATTTGAGAGATAGGATCAAGAACCCTGTTTCTAAGTAAGTATGTGGCACATGCCACAGGTAGATCTCTTGAGTACAACCTGGTCTACAGAGCGAGTTTCAGGACAGCCATGACTACACAGGGGAAACCCTGTCTTAGAGAAAAAAAAAAAAAAAGAAAAAGGAAAAAAAATGATCAAAGAATTCAAGGCAAACACTATTCAAAATTATATCCCACACCAGAAAAATGGGCATTACAAGAAAAATGGTATGGTTAAATAAGGTCAATAGACCTTAAACTTGGGTAATTATAGTGTGTTTTTTTTAACATGGAACTCATATTTAAGAACTTATAAAGGGACATCTCCAAAATATCAGAAAAGACAGAGAGGGGATGGTAACATTGGGAAATCTGAGTGAAGGTCTGTGCATTTTTGCTCTACTTTCATTGTCTAAAATTACTTTGAAATAAAATCTTAACAAGGAGTGTTGGAACATCTTATCCTCTCAGTGCTTGGAGGCTGTGGCAGAACTGAGTTCAAGGTCAGCCTAGACTACACAAGACTTTGTGTCCACAAGGGAAAAAAAGAAAAAGCAAAAACTCCCAATACTCAGGACCAAAGGTGTTTGGATGTTTTCAGATTTTGAAACATATGCATATATACAACATAATCACAGAGTTGGGACCTAAGTGTAAACACTAAGTTTCAGCTGGGCATAGTGGTGCACTACTTTAATCCCAGCACTGGGGAACACTGGTAGGTTTCTACAAGTTAGAGGCTAGTCCTGTAGAGTTCCAGGCCAGCCAGGGCATGCCAATGAGTCCGGTCTCCCCCTCTCCCACCCAAAGCTCACAAATTAAGTGCCTGCTTCATAGACACTTTTTACAAATGGCCTGAAAGCAATTTTATAATTTATATTGAAGTGTGAGTAGAGACAAAAAGGGCCAGATTACTAAAGAAATACACCGACTGGGCCCTAACATGTTACAGCTAACCAGGCCAGTATCATGAGGCTGGTTTTTTTTTGTTTGTTTTTTTTTGTTTTTTTTTAAATTAAACCGGCTAAGACGCTGTGTGCAATTTTAAGGGCATGAAGTAATGAATCTGTAAGGTAATGGAACAGGTTATATAAGATTGATCACTACTTTTAGAGCTGATATGTACTCTAAACCCAGATGCAGGTTTAGGTACAAACAGGCCTCACCCACAGTTCTATGTGCACAATGCTCAGAATAAGATGTCTTTTGAATATATTGGCACAGGAGACAACTTCTTAAACAGAACACCAATAGCACAGGCACTAAGATCAACAACTAATAAATGGGACCTCATGAAACTGAAAAGTTTCTGTGAGGCAAAAGACACTGTCAATAGGACAAAACAGCAGCCTATAGAATGGGAAAAGATCAGGCCGGGCGGTGGTGGCGCACGCCTTTAATCCCAGCACTCGGGAGGCAGAGCCAGGCGGATCTCTGTGAGTTCCAGGCCAGCCTGGACTACCAAGTGAGTTCCAGGAAAGGCGCAAAGCTACACAGAGAAACCCTGTCTCGGAAAAAAAAAAAAAAAAAAAAAAAAAAAGGGAAAAGATCTTCACCAACCCATATCCAACAGAGGGCTAATATCCAAAATATCAAGAAAACAAATCTAATTTAAAAATGGGGTACAGAGCTAAACAGAGAATTCTCAATAGAGGAATCTCAAATGGCTGAGAAATGTTCTTAGCTATCAGGGAAATGCAAACCAAAACTTTGAGATTCCATCTTACACCTAACAGAATGGCTAGGATCTTCTGTAATCAAGAAAGACATTCAGTATTAGGACTGGGACATCAACCCAGCCATAAAACCACCCATAACCTGTCCTGCCTACAAGATGTGCTGGGGCAATGGCGGCTCAGAGCTTGTGGGAGTGAACAACCAATGACTGGACTAACTTGAGGCCCAGGCCATAAAAGGGAGCCCATGCCCCCCAACACTCCCTGAAGGTCAGGAACAGAAAGCTGAGTGACCCCGAGACCTAGGATAGAACAAATCATGATTGGCCAAAAAAATAAAAATTTACAAGTCAATGAAATGATTCCTAATGATATTCTGCTATATTCATAGATCAGTACCTAGTCCAATTGCCATCGGAGGCTTCCTCTGGCAGCTGATGGGAGCAGATATAGCCAAACGTTAGGCAGAGCATGAGAAACTAACTCCTGGGAAATTTGGGAGGAAGGATTGTAGGAGCCATAGGGGTACAGGACACCAGAACACAGAATCAACTAAGGAGGGCTCACATGAGCTAAGAGACTGAAGTGGCAACCACAGAGTCTGCATGGGTCTGTACTAAGTACTCTGTATATAAGTTGTGGTTGTTAGGCTTGGTGTTTTGTGTGTGGGGGTGGGGGTGGGAGGTGTCTTTGACTCTTCTGCCTGCTCTTGGGACCCTTTTCCTCCTACTGGGGCTGCCTCGTCCAGCCTTGACAAACCTGCAGCCTCTTCTTATCCCACCATACACACAATACACTGAACTTCTTGATGTTTGGACATAACCCCTTCTGAGTAGCACACCATACTCTCCTTTGCCAATGTACCTCCTCCTCTAGTAGTTGATACCCGATGCCCATTTGTACATGAATTGTTTCAGGTCTTTGTAATCAATTTTTTACTTTACGATCTCACTGATTTTGACAATCCCAGATTAAGTTGTACCATTGAATGCCAGGTATGCTAAAACACTTAAAACCTCCATGGATGGGTCTTGGTTTTAGGCTGTGATTTTGGTTTGCTCATTTGTTAAGTTCCTATTACAAATAGTTAAGATTTAAAATTATCTTCAGATACATTCAGATCAAATCAGTTTTGCATTTTAGTGGTTCTGTAACAGTATCAGGCCACTCCAATTTGCTTTTCCTATATATACAATGACTACTGCATACTGTAAGACTTTATCCCAAACTACACCTGTCAGAAATCAGTGCAAAACCATCTTACCATTAAAATCTTTTAAATTTAAATCAATAAGGTATTTGAAGCAGTTTAGAAAAACAAGATTTGTATTTTATTTCCTTGTAAAAATCTTTACACATGCAGACAAACCAGTGTTAAGAAAGTATTCACCATCATTTAAACAAATAACCACTTAAATAGAACAGTGTCTGCAAGTTTTATCTGTATAAAAATAAGATACATTTTTACAGAATTCACACTCCAGTTCTTATAGCAATAAACAATACACAACTATAATAAAGTACAATTGAACCTGACCATGGTTTTCAATTAGATACTGCTAGGGCATTTTAATGTGCAAAAAACCTTACCATAGTTCTTTTCCAAAGAAAATGTCCTCAGTGTTTCTAGAGACCTAGACAATTTTAATAAATCAATTCCTAATCAGTTTGCTTTATGTTTTGATTGAGTCCATATATCACACTGCAGAGAGGCAAAACCAGAAGCGATGCAGTGTCAGAAGAAAGTCAACGCCTATGCCTGCCATGTCCTGAGCGACTGCCACTGTGGTGCTTGCCTTTGTGGGATCTCTCAAAGGAGCGAGATCTTTCACGTCTGTCTCTGTGATGTCCCCTTTCATGCCTGTGTTTCTTGGCAACATCTGAGTGATCCCGAGACTTGCTCTGAGATCGAGACCGAGATTTTTTCCTTTTATGACCATGTCTATTTGAACTTTTTAAATCTTCTCTGGTATGTTTGGCCTTAAGATGAGGAGAACCATGATTATGATGTCTTCGAGGGCTTTCACTGTGACTGCGGGACCTGCTTCTTGATCTTGAGCTGTATGTTCCAGATCGACTTCGCCTATTATTATAACTTAGACAATAAAAATTTCAAGTTTAGTTATGATTTCTACTGGCAATAGATTAGTAACTGTTGGTCATTAGCAAGTTCAAAACAATCAGCTATGAGCAATGAAAAGCTTAACTGACATGTTCCTCAGTCTCCCCATGCTGACGTCTCTCAACTGAAGCTTTACTGTTACACAAAACATCCTATGCCTGTATTCCAGTAAAGAGGGGAGGGTCACCATTGTGTCCCAGAACTCTGTTCTTTTTACTGAGTTATCTCTCACCTGATCAAGTGCCACTGAAGCACCAGAACCTGCAAACAAATTACGAAGCTGACTGGAAGTCTTAGGCTTTTAATACACTGATGAAATATTCACATTTCTAACAAGCTGAATGTAAAGAATGTTTTCAAGTTATGAACAGCTTTATATACATATACCCCCAGGGCATTTTCTGGACACTTTTTAGAAAGGGGGGCGGGGGGCTGCGGCGAGACAGAGTAGAATGCACAAAATGCCATTAAGGCACACTACTTGGGTCAGTGAGATGGCTCAGCAGGTAGAGGGGCCTGCCACCAAGCCCAAAGACCAGAGTTTGATCTGGGACCTACACAGTGGAAATAAAGGACTGACTTTTTACAAATTTTTCTGTAACTTCTGTGCATAACCAATTTATGCATATTTAAAAACACACAACTAGGGCTGGAGAGATGGCTCAGTGGTTAAGAGCACTGACTGTTCTTCCAGATGACCCAGGTTCAATTCCCAGCACCCATGTGGCAGCTAACAACTGTCTGTAACTCCAAGATCTGACAACCTCACACAGACGTACATGCAGGCAAAATACCAATGTACATAAGAATAAATAAATTATAAACACACACACACACACACACACACAACTAAAGTACCACACACATCCAAAGTATGTCCTTAAGTTTATTTCTCTTTACGTTAAGCCTAATCCTGAAGCATGCTTGCAATCCTAGCAAACTGGTGCTATACCGTAAAACCTGCTAAACAAACAAAAATCCCAAACACTCATTCGTAGCCTGAAGCCCACCCCCAATCTTCAAAGGCCCTAAGCCCATCCCACACAGGACCCATTACTCACTGTCTTCTTGGGGTATGTGATCTGGAGCGTGATCTGGTTCTTGACCTTGATCTACTAGCACTTCTGCTGTTTCTGCTTCTTTTGCTGTCTTTTCTAACACTTAAAAAAAAAACGCAGGCAGCATTGTTGACATTGTTTTAGGGAGCGCACAAAGCTTCAACAGTCAACACTCAAGCCTGTGAAGTACACTCACCCATTGTAAGGGCTTTTTGAAGCCTGCTGTCTGTCCTCAGGTTCTTTTTTGACTGTCTTCACATTCATGGAGATTGGTGACTTCTCTTCAGCTTTTACTTCTCTTGGTGATGCTTTTAAAAGACAAGGACAATATAGTAAGGACAGGTTTTACAAAGAACCATTTCCCAATACACCCGAAAGTACAACATTTCTAACCCTTAGATCCAAAAAACCCAGTAACCATTTCTTAATGGTCTCTAAGCAAATGTCCAACACCAAACCTTTCTAACAAGGTACACTTCCAGCGCTCCCATTTCATTCAATTCTGATTGTATCTTACATGGTTTAGAGGCTGGAGAAAATCCACCAAGAGTTGAAAGGGCTGGAGTTCCATCAGGATTCAATCCCTTTGCTTTCAACTTGGCTTCCTGTAAGGCTACTTTTCTTTTTTCTACTTCTTTTTCCAGTAATTCATAGTTAGGCTGTTGGATGAAAAATCAAGTTAGCATTCCCTTTAGAGTCTTGGAAATGCCACCAGCACCAAACGCAGTAACTGAAATTACCTTTTTCCTGGTGTAAAGTCTAAGTGTCTCTATGCAGATTTCCTGGATCTCCTCTTCTGTGGTACCAAAAAGAAGAAACCAATGGGGCCGAGTTGGCAATGGAATCTAAACCATTAAAAAGAGAACAGTTCAAAGTTACACTTTTCTCAAAAGTAACAAAACTCCTAGAGTTTACTTGGTAAAGCACAGCAGACTGTACACTTGCCTGAAGTGCTCTGGCTGCAAGGTAGATACAAGCACATGCTATAGTCTCTGGTTGAAAGCGAACAAAAACATTGGTTCGAAGACTGTCATTCATGTAATTCCTGAAAAACATTTCAGCTGTAAGCTTAGTCCATAAGCAAATCAATTGTTCTGAGGTACATACAAAATTGGAGACTCAATCTACTTCATTCTTTTTTCTTCTCCTTATACTCACATCTTTACTATGTTAACAGTTTCTAATCCTTTCCCCCACAGTACTTTTCAACAATTCCATATCAGCAATCTAGATCTTACCCCTAAAATCCTCTTTCAACATACTGTTCTAAAAGGTAATGATTCTGAAGTCAATTCTGACATATGAGTTTCAGAGTTCACCACTCCAACAATACTTCAAGCCTTTAGTTACTGACCATCTCTCCTTTATCCATAATGAAAAGCAGTGTCAACCAAGTTCTTTAAAAAAAAAAAATTCAATACCAGAAACAGGGGTAAAAAGGTATTTTTAGTAAGAATCCATCAATTTACTCTTACAGTTAGAAGGAAAAAAAAACTTCAAAAAAAAAAATCTAGGTAGAAGTGAGCAATAATACACATCATAATGGCCTTGTTTACATACCTTTTTGCAATTAAGCATAAATAAAAGCAATGATCTAACTTAATTAAATAAACTTCTGAAACTTCTAGAGAAACTTTCCCATGAAATTCCTTAACTATAAAAAAAAAACTTTATATTTGCTAAAAAGCCTGAGCTGGAAATTAAATGGATTAGTTCTAAAACCCTTACATTTGTTAAAAAGTATATTTTTTTTGGCTGCACAGAATACATTAAAAACTCATGCATTTTATAGAGAAATGTGGCTTTTCTAATGTTACCATTATTTACTGAGTCCAAAAGAAGCATGGCAGTCATTTGAAAAAGATGTACTTCTGGGAAAGTCCAGAATTATTTAATGCTTGTTTATCAACAGTCATATAAATCATTTATGGCTAAACCACAACTTCCATGCTTACCCTTTCTGTATCTCAGAGGCCCAAGTTCAAAAATATTTAAATAACATGAACTTCTTTTTAAAATTATATGCTTCTTGTATCACTGTCTGCAACGGCTCACTAGCTGGAGTAACCTACAATGGCGCAACAGGTACCCATTTCAAGCTACATGGTTAAGGTAGCCTCCTTTGGTAGAACGGATGCTATACACACTGCACGTAGAAATTTAACTGAATCCAATTTAAAAAAAAAAAACAATTCATAATGGCTGGACAACAATCTATCAAAAATGAAATATTCATTTTGATAGTTACAGGTATACATTAAATACATAGGCATGATGCATAGTTACTTCTAGAAGCAAATATACAAATCCTTTTGACACCCCGACAGAACTAGAAGATGCTGCCAGATGGATATGGACCACTTCAGTGAATCTCGGATGAGAGCTTGCACTGGATTGGCTGGAGAGCAGGCTAGCCAATCAGGCCATCCTGAGGTCATGGGCTGAAGTGCAGAGGGCAGAGTTCTATGACTTACCATCATGGACTACCCTTTAATTAAAGAGTAGAAAAAAGAACAAAGTTAAATTGAGTTCTCCATTAAAAGTAATTAGTCAAGCCAAGAAAACAGGAAGCAGAAATAAGCATTATTTACCTTTTGGTTAAAAAACAACAAAAACAAAATGCCCCAAAACAAACTTATTTCATTATTTTGGAAAGAAAAAAATGAAACTTACTTTATTTCTGCTTCTGTTTTCCTGACTAAAGAAGAAATGTAAAAAAGCAACTTACCAGGCAGTTTGAACCAGGGTTTGGTTCCGCTCACACTCTAAGACTTGTAAATACATCACAATGATCTGAGGAGAAAAAGAAAACACCATTCAGCGTATTGGTGGTTCTTTCACAGCAGAGGTCAATGAAAAAAGCATCAAGTGTTAGTTACAGCTTTTAACTCCTATACAATTACAAATATAGGCCAACGTCAAACATACCAAACTCAGTGTGGATTATCACATTACTCAATTCTATAAAAATGTGATATAAGGGGGCTGGAGAGATGGCTCAGAGGTTAAGAGCACTAGCTGCTCTTCCAGAGGTCCTGAGTTCAATTCCCAGCAACCACATGGTGGCTCACAACCATCTGTAACGAGATCTGGTGCCCTCTTCTGGCCTGCAGGGATACATGCAGACAGAACACTACATAATAAATAAAAATCTTTAAAAAAAAAAAAAAGTGATATAAGTGGTGGCTAACAACTTTTTCCCCCCTAGCATTCATCAAAGAGAGCAGAATTTATGCTATGAGAGTACACAATGGCCACAGCACATTTTCTAGAATACTAAGCATTATAGCAATTAATTTCTGCAGTAAAGCTTAGCACACTAAAGTTTCTTAAATAAAAGCTACATATAACTCAATTATAGAATGCTTGCCTTGCATTTGGCTCCCAGCAAAACACACTAAATACATATAACTACTTCAGTTCATGCCAAGTGTTTCTGGACCTCATTATCATCATTTTATAACTTTACAAAAGTAGAACTTGAAGATACCAGGAAGTAAGTGTCACCCAGTTAAGAGCGGAGCTAGCTAGCTATCTCCAATAGTCCCAATTCTTGCAACTACTGTTCAGAAGGGCAATAGGAAAGAAAGCCAAAAGAGAAAGCTTTCATGAATGGTTTACAGTGAACAGCTAACATTTTCAACACTTTGACGGGCCAGTTTCTACATATATGTACAATTCATTCCTTACATAAGGAATTCCATCACAAGAGTCTGTTAGGTGGAAAAACTAAAACTTAACCACAAAGAATATTCATGATCACACAATTACAAATAACAAAGCCTGTTTTGAGTACCATTTTAATGACAAACATCAACACCTAAAAGAAAGCTTTTGAAAACTCAGATGAACTCTCCACATAAGTCAAAATTTTAGGCAAAAAAGCCCTAATACTTACGAAATGTAATTTCTGCATTCTATAACTCACCTTATGGGGATGCTTGACATGAACACAAAATCCCAACTCCTTTAGCACCCTCCTTTCTGCCTTGATAACTTGATTTTTGGTGTTTATGTAGTTCTGATCAAGGATCAGAGGGCTTGGAGTCCTATAGTTTGTAAGAAATAAAATCAAAACTGTTTTGCACATCCAAAACCTTTTACTTGTGGCATCTCCATTTTCCCTTCCAACCAACTATTGGCAACAGAAACCAGCTTTTTAAACTCCTGCTAACAAGTTAAAGCATTTATCTTATGCTGTCCAAGTTATGCTAATTATATGCATCTAGACAAAGCTCTTAAAACTAACACAACTTAAACACACACACACACACACACACACACACACACACACACACACACTCTCTTAGGTCTGACTTTTTCTTCTTTAACTTATGCACTTAACTTCAGTGATAAACATTGGCACAAACCTCATCAGCCTCCCAGAAGAAACTTCGCAATGACAAGAATCAATGTGATCCTGAAAGATTTACTATAAAGCTCTAATATGAACAAAGACCTAGAAAAATTCTGAGTAAAACCTTGCTAAATTTATGGTCAACAAACTAAAAACAAATACACAAAGAATATCTATCTGCTTAATTAGCACCTACCCCTGGTCAAAAAAAAAAAAAACAAAAAACAAAAAACACAAAACCCGTAACAACAAAAAAGCAAACCCCAAATTAGCTCAATTGCCAAATGAATATTAAAAAACAAACAAACAAAAAAAAAACAGGTTTAAGGGTAAATTAGGTAGCTCAGTCAATGTAGCTCCTGAGACTGGAAGGCCAGAGAGGGAACAAGACTCAGAAACCACAGTCAAGGCCTGTGTGGGATGTCCCCCCGAGCTGTTTTCATAAGTTATTTTTCATATTGGGGGAAGGAAGGGACACCTAGCCACTCATTAAAAAGTCATCTCATGTACATCATGTAAGTTTGTTTCTTTTAAAAAAATAAAGTCTTGGTTATGGAGCTCATTCTGCCTCACCCACTAGAGCAGGTCATGTTAAAGGCAAGTGCAATCTGGCTTGTCTTACAATCTGCCAGTTAAGTAATGTTAATGTCATCTATGAAATTAAGCATGTTTTTTGATACATTCTTATCTCAAACAGCAAGATGTACATGTCTATTAATGACTGTACAGTAAGTATATGGGTAGAATATCATTTAAACACGTTCTCAAACATTTAATTCATTTTCAGACAAGTTCCAAGTTTTATACTCTAGAGAATGCACTACCTGAATACTTCAATATACAACCTGCTCAGAAACAAAGAGCCTATTTACGCATAACCACTTGAAGGTAATGAAACAATCTAATCTGTAATGTTGAGCCAGGAGTAGTAGCTCACACCTGTAAGCCCAACACTACACAGGGGTGGGAGTAGAGGAATGTGGAGATAAAGACTTCAAGGACATCCTCCATCCACTAAACAGGTGAACTGAGGCCAACCTGAGTTAACACAAGACTGAAAAAAATCTGAAATGAAGTACATTACTACCTCCCTGGTATCAGGCTATCAAGAGTAAAAAAAAAAAAAAAAAAAGGTATTTTATATTTTCCTTATTTCACTTAAAAGCAAAATCAGTTACTGTTATTCTGTAACTTTAAGTTAAATAATAACTGGCAGAAGTAACACCATTAACAGTAACAAAGTAATGATGCTTCAAGTTCAATATCTACTACATTTTCAAAGTGTGAGAAATTTTAAGGTAGTTAAGTAGGGCAATGGCCTGTTTTGAATCAATTTTATCAGGACAATAGCTGCAAATTGCACTTAAGAAAAAAGTCAAGTTTAACTCAAATGGGAGCAACCAATGTATGTATGAAAACATACTCCAAACAGATACTATGTAAGGGCTTATGATTTTTCAGGTTTTACATATGCATTATAAGGTTGTCCTTCAACTGGTATTAGGAGTCAGAGGCTCAAGTTTATCTGTACACAGCTTAGTTCTTAACCCCTGAAATCCAGACAGTAAGTAAACAGCACCATTAAAAATCCCTATACAGCTGGTGCTGGTGGTGGTGGTGGTGGTGGTGGTGGTGGTGGTGGTGCTGGTGCTGCTGGTGGTGGTGGTGGTGGTGGTGGTGGTGGCGGCTCATGCCTTAAATCCCAGCACTCGGGATGCAGAGCCAGGGAGATCTCCGTGAGTTCAAGGCCAGCCTGGGCTACAGAGTGAGTTCCAGGAAAGGCACCAAAGCTACACAGAGAAACCCTGTCTCGAAAAATCAAAGAACAACAAAATAAAATAAAATAAAATCCCTATACAAATAGTTCACAAAAGCCAAGTTCTCACTTTTTTTTTCATGTGTTAAAATGTATACCACAGCTTACTAAGAAAACTGTTTTATAGTTATTTTTAAATGGTGATAAATCTGTGATTAAACAGGTGACCAATTTAAGGATTCATCACTAATTCTGCTTAAAAAAGTATCTTAGAGTTACTCCTCTGCCATACGCACATTCCCCACATCAGAATCCCATAGAACATGTAAAGGCACAGGCTTTGTTTAATCCCAGGAGTAAACGGTTAAGGCACAAGGATCATAAATCTCAGGCCACCCCAAGCTAACAGTGAGACCTGAATCTTAAAACTCCAAACAAACCAACCTTACTACAACTCAACCATTTAAGCTCTTGTTCAGTCTTGCCACTACCAATTTTTTCCAAGTTAGCTTTGTAAACAGATAATCTTGTCTTCATTTTGCTCAGAAATTTACCTCATAAATCAAGGCAAGCTCAATAAATACAAAATTAACAACTACTTTTACAGAAGCATTTTATACCATGATAAAACATAGAAAATGTCTCCATAAATCAGTAAGCAAAGATTCTGAAAAAGCATTTAAGCATCAAAAGCTTTTTATAATAACAAAGCAATCAAACAGAAATGTTTTTAGCAATACATTCCGTTGAATCAAGGCTTGGTAGAATTTCCTCCCAATCAAGTAAGCATCCTTGATCAACACTAGATGAAGAGGTGGCACTTAAAGCTGAGAGAGTTAAGTCCTCATCTTTTCAGAACTCAGGAATATGGACAACACTCAAAACTACCAAACTCCACCTCTGAAGATTCTTTATTACCTGACTTTGCTCATTAACTGATCTGAAATCAAATTTCAATCTTTAGGAACTCTTGGTCTGTTTATTGTTTTTGTATGATAGCTACTTCTATGGTATGCCTGAAACACAGCATATGAAAAACTTTAGAAGTAGGGTGTTCAAGCATGGTTAGTCTCATGTATTCCAAAGGATTGATATTCTGGAAGTAGTACAAGGAACCACACTATAAACCAGATGGGTAATTAATAATACACAAGTAGGGAGACAGGATTCCTACTCAACACACAGAAATTTCTAATGCTTATTTTGAAGTAAACAGGAACATTCCTTAAATGTCAAACTGAAGTTACCTCAGAACCACAGAAATAAACTACAGATGGTTAGATAAATTGTCAATACTGACCTGACCCTTCCAATTAATTCTTACTTTTATACATTGAAAATAGCATCAACAGTCACCAATAAAGGAGTTAAGTCTTTAAGTTTATCTTGTAACATAAACCTTAAAAGATATGAACAGACTTCTTTAAAGAAAAAAACTCTTAACACACTGGGAATGTTACATATAAATAGCAAATTGTATCTGAAAACTACTGGTATGAATAGCTTTTCTTTTCCTTTAAATTCAGCTATTCTGAAGAGCTATCAAACTGTGAAAAAACTGGGGGGGGCAAGTCAAATATCTCATATTGAGGACTGGACACTGGTATTACTGTTATCTTTATGTAGCCATGACTACAAACAATGACTTTAAGGCTACATGCATGCACCCCCCTGTAGTTGAAAAGGCCATACAGTAACCTAGTTAGCATTCCAATTGTACTAAAATTCTCAAGACAAACATCAGAGTATAACATTTATGAATACTCTCTAACAATACCTACTATGCAAAGAACACGAAACACTTTACTAAGCTATAGTTTTAATAACTTGGACAGCAAAGAAAAAAGCTTGTAACCAGAAACAGGAGTTTTTTGTTTGTTTGTTTGTTTGTTTCTCTAAATGGTTCACCAGTGGCCAACCTGTTAGTCCCCGATTCCAGTGACCTATTCTCAGAACACTGGCTTCTCCTTGGGGATTTTCGATACTTCACTCACTGTTGCCATGACGACAGCTTCATCTCTATGTACCACTCCACATCACCCAGGCTTTGGTAAATGTAGCTGGTCGCTGTATAGTCGGTTGCAAGGGAAAAAAGAGTTGAAGTTAATAACATATACAAGTTACATGTCTGAGTAAACTTGTAAAATGCATAGAAACACTTATATCCTGCTTTTAAAAGGGGGGGCTTCCATGCAATTAACTTCTTTAAGAATTTCATGCTATAATCAAACCCGTAACATTGAAAACAAAATCAATTTCTCTTTAATGATGACCAAAAATGCAGTTACATCCAATACAAGTCAGTCAGATTGGATTATTTTGAATTCTGAAGTTTTATAATTAAGATGATCCTATTCTGACAATCAAGGAAAGTCAAGTCCCATAGGAAAATGCCACAATGTAATTATAGTTGGCTCAATGACTCATATACTAGAAAATGTCCTTTTAAAGCAGAGTCCTTTGACTAAAGATAAGAATTCTCTATTTTATCAGTGTTTCATTTAAAAACACCCTGAAAAAAACAAAAACTTCAGCCACTATCTAAATAGAAATAAAACCTCAGAACATACTAAACACCAGTCTGAAATTCTCCTATTTCTTTACTTTCTTCACAAACTAAAAATATCTTCAAACAAAAGAAGTATCTGGGAACACACTAAGATGGGGCTGAAAAGGCATGAAGAAAAGAACAAAACAAAAGCTATTAAAAAAAAAAAAAACCCGAGGCAGTAATTTTTGACCATACTATCCATTTTGAACTCGCTTTCCTATCTGCTTATCTGGCTACCGCCAACAAAGACTATATATGATACTCATTTGGACTAAGCAACACCCAGCTCCCAAAACAACTTACTTTTCACAGCTAACTTCCTTTCAAACTAATCACAATTCCTCAGAAATTAACCTACACCATGACTATCCATCAGCGTGTCCTAGAATCACCTGTAGAACAGGGAGTCCTGCAACAAACTTTGGTACTGCCATAGATGAACACACAGGCCCACACAGTTACCAGATTATCACTACACCTCAAAGATACTGTTTCAGACTGTATTTTCTTACAAGATCAGATAAAGAGCCCTATCTGAAGGCAACTCTATGAGTTATTTTTCTAACCCACTCACTGAGACTGTATCTAACCAAAACAAAATACCTGTTCAATCCCTTTGACTTCAAACTTTATCATCCTCCAGTCCTTTCAGATCCGGTATTATTCGATATATCGTAGTTCAATGTTGAGAAGTACTCTAACAAAAGCCAACCTCAATTGATGGAGAAACTGGGGCTCCAAGCAGAGTAACAACCTACACGGAACTTTGCCACAATATTAACTTGAACTACAGCGCTTTCACGTCCAGCCTTCAGTTTCCCAGAGAGGGGAGGGGAAAAGGAACTTACAGAATACACTCCCACTTGAGCCAACCGTACTCCCTTTCTTTTTTAATCTTAAGCCAAGGGACTGGCTTCACAGCACTGCTACGATTGTCCACAAAGGCAACTGCCTCTACGGACTTTAGATAGCAAGTTTAAGTTTCAGGGTTCCTATGTGAATTTCAACACCTAGCGCCAGTTTGCTTTTGCATCCGTACTGACTTGAGGAAGAAGAAAAAAAAAAGGTGTTTTGACTCGATGATTGGTGTACAACAGCAGTAGCAAGAAACTAGGTTCAATAAGCCAATCTTACCTTTTTCCTCTTAACTGGCGGAGGTGGTGGAATACATTAATCACATCTCTTATTCTTCTTGGTGCTTCTTCGATTTTTGATGCAAGATTAATACAGGCCATGGCAACAATCTGAAAGAACCCACGAGGGGACGAAACTTATAACGAAGTATAAAGTTAAACTAGAAACAACTCTGCCCAAAGTCTAACAAAAATTGCTTTTAAAAAGAAACTGTAGGACACAACGGGGCTTTGGGCGAAATAAAATCAAGGGCGACATTTTTTGAGCACGGGCCTTAGCAGCTATGTGCGGTTTTATTGCTCAACTGTTCCTAATTTCGGACCGGAATCAAGCTAACTCCCCCCCAAGAGTTGCTCAGGGGCCTGAAAACGTAGTTCTCGGTAACCGAGCACGTGGACTCGGGATCCATTTTCTAGGTCTTGAAACACGTTCTAAGGGCCGCATTTCCTTGTGGGTGGGAACGAGGTACAAAGGCCCAAGCTAACCACTCCCTTTCTGGAAAAGCTGGTTACTACCCCTTCCTTCCCGCTTCCGGATGAAGCAATCCCTTCTCGCTCGCCCGCCCCCGCCGAGCTTACCTCGAAACTGTGTTTGACGAAAGACTTGGAGTAGAAAAAACGATGAAACAACACCTGCCCCGTTGCCATCGCCACCTGCAGACGAGAGAGGAGAAACGGAAGCGCCGGGGTCAGGCGGGCCCGCACCAGGCGCCGCCGCCGCCGCCGCCATCTTGTGCGGCCGCTCGCCTCCCTTCCCCCCCGGCCGCCCGCCCGCCCGCCCGCCCGGGCCGCGCGGCGCCGCCGGCCCCCGCACGCCTCCCTCCCCGGCCGCTCGCCCGAGCTCCCGCCGCCGCCCGGCTCAGGCTCCCGAGAGACCCCGGCCGCGGCGGAGACCCCGGCCGTCCACCGGGACTCTCACCTGCGGCAAGCGGAGGAGAATGCCGGCGGCCTGGATGAGCTCGCAGCCCAAGATGCGCAGGTCCGTCTCGCTGGGCAGGTCGAGGCCGTCCTGCATGGACGGGGTAGGCGAGAGCCGCTCCTCCGGGATCAGCGAGTGGTCGATGGTAAGCGACACCTCCGAGTACAGGCGGTCGCCGATCAGGATCCCTCCGGTCGTCGTCGTCGTCGTGGTCGTCGTGCCTGAGCTGGAGCCGCCCGCGCTCGGGGCGGCGGACGAAGCGGCGGCGGCGGCGGCGGCGGCGGCGGCGGCAGCGGTCGAGGTCGGGTGAGGCCCGGACGCCATAGTTCCAGCGAGCTGCACGCAGGGCCGACGCAGCCGGAACCCAAAGCGAGACTAACCAGCGTCCTCGGCGCGACGGATATTTCCCGTGACCGCCGGCTTCCAGGCCGCTGCACGCAGCGTGCGCTTCCGCCCTGACGTCACCACGCCGACGCCCCGCCCCGCCCCGCCCCGCCCTGCCCCGGCGCGCGCCAACGTGTTCCTCCCGGCTGAGATAGGCGTGGAGGCTCCCCCGGCGGCTCGGGGCTGGCCGGGTCGGTAATCCCTTTAGGCACCGGATAATCCGCCTGGTGGGTCGGCCCCCGAGACCCCTGGGCGGTGTGCGTCCGGCCATGGGCGACACCCGTGTGTAAAGTGACTCCCGAACAGGGGCAGCCTCGCCGTTGTGAGAAACGAGGGAGGGAGGGAGGTGAAGCGCGCCGTCTTCCGGGAAGCACCCGGCGCGCGTGGGTGTCGGGGTGTAGCCGGGGAGACGCAGGCCTGGCCCTGACCTCACCTCGCCGGGTTTACAGTAATCTGGAAAATCCCTGGCTCCAAAAATAGACTTAGGGTGAGGACATGACACCTGGCGACTTCACTGCACCAGGGAGTCTAAGTCTAAATGGTTCCTGTAGTTAGAGTCGGGAAAGGAACGTCTTGTTTATTACACTGAACCTAAGTCAACGTAAAAAACACAGCTCTCGCGGTGGTAGCGCATGCCTTTAATCCCAGCACCCGGGAGGCAGAGGTAGGCGGATCTCTGTGAGTTCAAGGCCGGCCTGGACAGAGAAACCCTGTCTCAAAAAAACAACAACAAAAACAAAACAAAAAAACACAGCTCTCCTCTTACATGGAATTTGGGGTAACCTAAATTTGTGTTCCCGGGCCATGGACCAAAATGGCTCCAGGATAAACATTTCTGAATTCCCTTTAGCATAAGAGCTGTGGTTTTTACTTCTACACTAAGTCTCCCAAATAGCTGAGGCCGCCAACGTTGGAACAGTAGATCCTCCTCCCTCCATCTCAGGAGCCCAAGGGTCTTTTAGTCTAGTTCAAGCCTCCGAGATAGCCTCTAGGGAGAAGAAGAAAATCTTTCTCCTAATACACAGCTTGGGGATTGTTACTTTGTTTTGTTTAAGGCTTAATGTCTGGATTTAAAGGGCCTTAACCTTGAACCTATAGAGTACGAGGAATTTAGATACATCTTAATATTTGTCAGTTATGTCACCGAAGCAAGATTTTTTTCGGGGGTGGGGCCGGGGGATTCAAGACAAGGTTTCTCTATGTAGCCTTGGCTGTCTTGGAACTCTCTCTGTAGACCAGGCTGGCTTCAAACTCGGAGATCCGTCTGCCTCCCGAGTGCTGGGATCAAAGGCGTGCACCACCCCCCCCCCTCTGTGGCAATAAGACATTTTTACAGCTCATTTTTGCTAGGTGTGTTTGGACAAGCAATCTGGAGATAAAGGCAGGTGGATCTCTGAGTTCAACATCAGACTGGTCTATATATGGAGTTCCAAACCAGTTAGAGCTACATAATAAGTTTCTCAAAACAAACCCCTTAAAAAACAAAACTTTAGCCGGGCAGCAGTGGTGCACGGCTTTAATCCCAGCACACAGGACGCAGAGCCAGGTGGATCTCTGTGAGTTCGAGGCCAGCCTGGTCTACAGAGCAAGATCCAGGACAGGCACCAAAACTACACAGAGAACACCTGTCTCCAAAAACCAAACAACAAAACAAACAAAAAAAACTATATAGAGCTGAATCTCAGCACTCAACAAAACAAAAACCTCATAAATCCGTGATTCTGATAGCTTTTTGGTTTGGTTTTGGTTTTTTCTGAGACAGGGTTTCTCTGTGTAACAGCCCTGGCTGTCCTGGAACTCATTCTGTAGATCAGTCTGGCCTCGAACTCACAGAGATCTGCTTGCCTCTGCTTCCCAGAATGCTGGGACTAAAGGCATGGGCCACCACATCCCAGCAATTCTGATAGCTTTTGGTGTTTCATCAAGTGATAGTTACCATAACTAAGACACTATACAAACTAAAAATGTGATAAATTAGTTGTTTGTGTTTTGGGAAAAGGGTCATCCTATGTGGACTCATCTCTAATTTGAGATCCTTCTGTCTTAGCTTCCATAAGCTGAAACTACAGACATATCTCACTACACTTGGTTCCAAAATGTGATGAATTTGGGTAAGGCTTTGTAAAAGAAGGTTTGAAGGACCTCTGACATACATTATTAAGTGAACAAAAGGGAGTTGCAGGGCCTGGAGAGATGTCTCAGCAATTCGAGTGCTTACTGCTCTCACAGAGGACCTGAGTTCGATTCCCAGAGTCCACATTGGTGGATCATACCCATATAACTCCAATTCCATGAGATCTGATGCCCTCTTCTGGCCTCTGTAGGCTTCTGTAAAACGTGTATATAAATTCAGGCAAGCATACACACGAATAAAAATAAGTAGTGAAATGAAGTTCCAGTATAATATGAAATGACCCCCTTTACATGAAATTAAATTATACACTGAATAGGAACACAAGTGTAGCTTGTTAAGCAAAAGAATAGCAAGAGCGCTGGTGGCGCACGCCTTTAATCCCAGCACTCAGAGGCAGAGCCAGGTGGATCTCTGTGAGTTCGAGGTCAGCCTGGTCTACAAAGTGAGTTCCAGGAAAGACACCAAAACTACGCAGAGAAACCCTGTCTCAACAGAAAAAAAAAAAAAAAAAAAGCAAGAGGCCTGGGTTCAATCTTCAGAACAACCAAACCAATATTCTGGATTGGAGGTGGGTGGGAAGGAGGTTCGTGGTTCTCTTTGTATACTTTATACAATTCTACACGTGGTCTTAACTAAAAGGCCAAGGACCAATACAATTATCAAGCTTTCTATAGTGAAGGAACAATTCTTTCAACTTGGTATAAAAGATAATAAAATCTGATAAAGATGAATTACTAGTCAGATGAAACTTCAAGACATAAAAATGCAAGCCTGAATTATCATTAGCCTAAACAGAAATATTAGGTCAACATGACATTATCAGTGAAAAACACAACTCCAAACTCCAAAGTTTGTAAGAGATAGTTTATTCTGAGCCAAATATGAGTGTCCATGACCCAGGGTACTGGCTAGTGTTGTGTCAGCTTGACACAAGCTATAGTTATCTGAGAAAAGAGGACCGAAATTGAGAAAATGCCTCCATAAGGTCAGACTGTAGGCAGGACTGTAGGCATTTTCTTAATTAGTGATTGATGGTGTGTGTGTTGCGGGGGGGGGGGGGGGACCCAGCCATTGTAGATAGTGCCACCTCTGGGCTGGTGGTCCCGGGTTCTATGTGTAACAAGCCAGTAGTATTCCCCCGTGAACTCTGCATCAACTCCTGCCTCCGGGTTCTCATCCCATTTGAGTTTCTGTTCTCACTGAAGCATAGCAATTATAATACTAAGACACCCAGGAACACAGATTCATCTATGTTCCAGCATGGAAGCTGATACACTAGAGTTTAGTAGTTACTAAACCAAGTCATAAATAAGCATTTACCAAACACGCTCTTGGGGACTGCAGGTAGGTGGGTTGCACTGCAGAGGGAAAACCGTTATAGGTTACACATACTCTGGGATGACTGATCCTCTTATCATTTGGATGGTAGATGGTAGTGGTTTGCTAAGAATACGTTTTTAAAGTTGTACTTGATTGTCAAAAGAACGTCAGGCCAGGGGCTGGAGATGGGTGGCCATCCTAGTTTAGGATGACCTTTGCTGTGATGAAACACCGTGACCAAAAGCAACTCGAGGAAGAAAGGGTTTTTGTTTTTTTTTTACTCATACTTCCTTTTAAGAGTTCATCATTAAAAGCAGCAAGAACAGGAACTCAAGCAGGGCAGGAAGCTGGAGGCAGGAGCTGATGCAGAGACCGTGGAGAAGTTCTGCTTACTGGCTTGCTCCTCATGACTTGCTCAGCCTGCTTTCTTTTTAATTAATATAATTTTTTATTGAATCTTTGGGAATTTCACATCATGCACCCCAATCCCATTAATTTCCCAGTCTTTCCATATCTGCCCTCCAACCTTGTAACCTCCCCCACAAAAGAAAATAAAAAAGAATAAAAATCACTTATGTAAATCTATAAAATAAAAATATATCACATATTCAGCCAGGCGGTGGTGGCGCACGCCCTTAATCCCAGTACTCGGAAGGCAGAGCCAGGCGGATCTCTGTGAGTTCGAGGCCAGCCTGGACTACCAAGTGAGTTCCAGGAAAGGCGCAAAGCTACACAGAGAAACCCTGTCTCGAAAAACCAAAAAACAAAAAGTCAATATGCATTCATCGTAGTGACACGGGAGGCTGTGGTGTGTCACATACTATATACCCTTTTGCCCAAACAGCTTTACTTGCTAATGTTCACTGCAATGAGTCATTAGTATAGTTTCTGGCTTCTGCTACACCAGTACTGGACCCTCCTAGAGTCTCTTGGATATCCTGCTGTTACCCGAGTCGTGGAGGTCCTGCAGGACTGGCCCCTTTACACACTCCAGCAGCTCACAGGTGGATAGGTATTGGGATGGGCCAACTCAAACGTCCTAGATCTGGGCCTGGGTGGTAGCTGAGTTGGTCAGCCCACCCGCTCTCCTGTGACACCCCAGCAAGGGAGTGGGGACCAGCTTTCCCATGCCCACATCACCACTGGCACCACTGTGGTTGGCCAGTTAGGGATGGAGCCAGTTCAGCGTGGTCCTTGAACATCAACTTGGTTTCAGGCTGCAGTACAGACCGTGGACATCTGCAGAGCCCACAGGCCACTGACATCAACATAGACCCTAGCTGCAGTAGGACCATTGTTGTTGGTTGTTTTCTTTTACTCTTTCGGTTCTTTGATGGTCTTTTGTTCTTGGGGGGCCGCCACTCAGCTCCTGCATAAATCACACACAGAGGCTTATTTTTAATTATAAATGCTCAGCCTTAGCTTGGCTTGTTTCTTGCCAGCTTTTCTTAACTTTAAATTATTCCATCTACCTTTTGCCTCTGGGCTTTTTCCTTTTCTTACTTCTGTATATCTTACTTATACACTTACTCCATGGCTGCTTATGTGGCTGGGTGGCTGGCCCCTGGAAGCCTCCTCTCCTTGTTCTCTTGCTCTTTCTCCTTCCAGATTTCTCCTTCTGTTTATTCTCCCTGCCTGCCAGCCCCACCTGTCCTTTCTCCTGCCTCGCTATTTGGCCATTCAGCTCTTTATTAGACCATCAAGTATTTTATACAGGCAAAGTAACACAGCTTCACAGAGTTAAGCAAATGCAACATAAAAGAATGCAACACATCTTTGCATCATTAAATATTCCACAGCATAAACGAATGTAACACATCTTAATATTCTACAACAGACCATGGACCCAGACATGGCCCTCATCTGCAGCAGAGCCCAGACACCACTGTGGCCTCTGGTGGCAGCAGGCTGTTCCTCACCACCATCATGTCAGCTCTCTCCGTGGCACACAAACTGCTCCGATTCTCTGATTCTTTCACCACACATTGCTCCCTTCCAGCCAGCTGGGCATTCCAGTGTCTTGGCCCTTCCAGCTGTGCCTTCCCCAGCCTGCTTTCTCATAGGACCCAGGACCTCGAGACCATGGGTGGCACCACCCACAATGATATGGGCCCACCTACATCAGTCACTAACTAAGACAACGCCCTATAGGTTTACCTGCAGACAGATTTTATGGGGGCATTCTCTCGTTCCAGGTTCCCTCTCCTCAGATAACGACAGCTTGTGTCAAGTAAAACTGGCCAGCACAGTGGCTCAGTGGCTGGGAGCACTGGCTGCTCCTGGAGAGGACCCAGGTTCAGTTCCCAGCACCCACTACATATCCCAGCACTGCCTGTGACTCTAGTTGTAGGGGATCCCACACACTTTTGATCTCTGCAGGCACCAAGTACGCATGTGGTGCACATACATCCATGCAGTCAAGCATTCACAAACATAAAATAAATCTTAAAGATATTAGGTCAGATTGTTGAGCAAGGAATGACTATTAAGTGGGCTAAGTATAGCTCAAGATAATTTGGCTCTGGATCCACAACCTTCTTACTCTCCAAAATCACAAAATTCTAGTCCATCATTTAATCTTTTAGAGTCTTTAACACAGGTGTGGCTTTCTTCTCTTCTGGTAACTTCAGTTTATACCATATAAGTTTCTAAAGTTTATTTTCAGTTCCTGTACTGCCTTAAAAAGAAATCAGATGTCTGTCTGTCTGCATGCCACAGCTCATTATTTTTTTTTCTTTTCAGTGAAAATACATGACTTAAAGAATTGCCAGGGCTATGAGATGCCTGAGGGTAATGGCACTTTCCACCAAACTTGATGAATTTCGTTCTACCCCAAAAATAAACAAACATTTTGGGGGGTATGTGTATGGTGCCATAGTGTGCTGGTGTTAGCCAAAGGACAACTGTCAGCCAGTATTCTACCCGTGAGCCATTCCACTCGTGTGTGTGTGTGTGTGTGTGTGTGTGTGTGTGTGTGTTTCTGTGGGGCGGGGGAGGAAGGGGGAAATAAAGGTGGGATTGGGACGGAGAGAGAGGTAGATTAATTGTTTTGAAAATTTTCCAATGTAGTCTAATAGAAGTTGGTACAAGACACAGAAATGGCTCAAAGATGAAGTAATTGTGGTGAAAAGCAAATAAATATGTTAGAAAGGAACTGTGTGATCTGTTTTCTTTTTTAAGTCATTTGCCATAAGGATAAATATGGAGGAACATTTTAGGGAAAGAACAGAGGCAAAGTTGAAGAGGTAATGTTTGCTGGGTGTGTTGAGAAATACAGTGGACATCTGTCATGTTGCCTCCCCAGAATCCCATCTTCCCTCTCCAGTTTTCCCTTGGAGACACTCAATATCTCTATTTTTAGTGAATGTGGTTTGGGAGAAGCTGACATCTTCCCCAGTTCCTGGCTATACCCCTCGACCTTCATCTCCCCACAGTGACTGATTCAGAATGTGTGCCGGCCCCAGGACTTTTTCTGGAACCATGAGAGGAAAGGAGAAAAGTTCTTTTTTTTTTTTTTTTTTTTTTTTTAATTTATTATGTATACAGAAGAGGGCGCCAGATCTCATGACAGATGGTTGTGAGCCACCATGTGGTTGCTGGGAATTGAACTCAGGACCTCTGGAAGAGCAGTCGGTGCTCTTAACCTCTGAGCCATCTCTCCAGCCCAAGAGAAAAGTTCTTATTCTGGACTGCAGGGAAGAAAGAGGGTGAGCTCAGCTACTGAGTGTGTGCTACTGGAATTTGAACCCAGAGCCTTGAAGTACTAGACGCCTCTGTCGACTCCTAGGCAGCTTTCTTCGTTCTGTTCTATTGACTCTGGAGAAAAACCAGCTTAAGATGGAGCCAGCAAAGAGCAGAGAGCAGGATAGAAACAGATACCAGTGAATTAATTTATGTTTCTAAGTGTAGAAGCTCCCCGTCTTCCACCCCTAGGTTATCCAGACATTTTGTTGTAGTTGTAACATTTAATTGTAACATTTTAACAGAAAGACTGACACAAAAGTATTATGGTTTGCCATAACATAGTGTGTTACACTGTGGAGGTAGGTAGGGGCTAGAATGTGAAGGCTTAAGGAATAGATCTTTATTGTATAGCTGTGAAAGAGTTAAAGCAACAGTATCCCCAACAAACCCATCAGAACCAGAAACTCACTGCTAGGAACATTTAGTTCCTCATACATTGATGAGGTGTTCACTTTTGCTATTCTGGTTCCCTCTGATAATTACAGAACTTTTACAGTTGGGAAAGGGGAGCTAGGGATATGACTGTGACTAGAGCAGTGTCCTCCAGGGTGTTGTGCATTATCCCAACAATCACTGAAACAAGTTTGACAAATGAGTTATTTATAGAGGCCAAGCGTGGAGGGGGAGAATCCCAAAAACTCTTTCTAGAGAATAGAGTTTAGGGTTGTTTATGGAATAACCCAGTAGAGAGACTTAAAGCGCATGCTCAGAGATGGTTAGCATGGTATGGATGTGGAATTTGGGCCTCTCTGACATTAAAAGGGCACAGAACAGAAACTTCAGGATCAAATAAGAGTCAGATCACTTCAACAAAAGCACCCTTTAAGCTCCTGGAAGGTAATCTGGCAGCCATTGGCATCTCCACCCACATGCCAGAGGTGCTGTCTGTCTGTCTGTCTGCAGCAAAGCCTGTGGGAGACTCATAACACATACCTCAGCTGTGACCTCTAGAGCTCGTCATTTCAAAATCCAATTAGAAACAGCTAAAGGGGGGGGGGTTGAAAGGTTGCTTAGGATAAGTAAGAGTAGGTTATCTGTGTGTGTTTATCAAAGTTAGGAAACTGGTTTCTCTGTGTAGCCCTGGTTATCCTGGAACTCACTCTGTAGACCAGACTGGCCTCGAACTCTGAAATCCACCTACCTCTGCCTCTCAAGTGCTGAGATTAAGGACGTGTTCCACCACCACAGGGTTTAAGACAGGGCCTTGATGGTAACATTCTTGGGGATGTTTCTGGTTTCTTGGAGAGATGTTTCTAAGGTGCAAAAGATACACACTAACAACTGTAACTATTTTTGATTGTTTGTTTGTTTTGGTCAGGGTTATGCTGGCCTCAAATTTATATCTCCTGCTTCAAGCTCTTAAGTGCTGGGATTACAGTCATAAGCCATTGCGTCAGCTATAAAGACCTTTTGATAAGTACCCAGCAGATGGTTGTGTCTCAAGGAGCAAAAATTAGGTATTAGTAGCGTCTCTGTTAATTTTCTATTGTTGCAATAAGACACCATGGCCAAGGTAATTTATTATGGTGTTTATTTGGGGCTTACAGTTTTGGTATTAGAGTCCATGACCCTCATGGTGGGGAGCATGGCAGCAAGCAGACAGGCATGGCACCGGAGTAGTAGCTGACAGCTCATATCTTGAGACACAGCCATAAGGCAGAGAGATCTAACAGGAAATGGTAAGGGCTTTTGAAATCTCAAAGTGACCCCGCAATGACACATCTCCTTCAACAAAGGCGCACTTCCTAATCCTTCCCATTAGGGAACCAAGTATTCAAACACATGAGCCTATAAGGTCATTCTCATTCAGACCACCACATGTAGTAAGGAGGCTTAGAAATGGACCTGGAAAACAAACAAAAGGCCTTGGCAGGTTTCAAAAAATGCCATTTTCCTTTTAGGGATTGGGTTGTTTGATTTTGACCCCAGTCAGTAGTGTTTCCTAATTCTTTTAATAATAATTATTATTATTATTAACAACAATAATAAATTATTATTATTAGTGTGTGTGTGGTTGTGTATGGACATGCCATGGCATGTGTGTGGAGGTCAGAATACAACCTTGTGCTCTCTCTCCTGCCTTTACGTGGGTTCCAGGGATGGAACTCAGAAAGTCAGGTGTTTGTGGCAAGCACCTTTACCCACTGAGTCATCTCAGGAGCCTATGTGTCCTGTTTTGAAGACACATTCAACACAAGCAGAATTTCCCTGAAGAAAAAAGGAAATCAGGTGGTGGTGGATCCCAGCACTCAGGAGGCAGAGGCAGGTGGATTTCTGAGTTCGAGGCCAGCCTAGCCTATGGAGTGAGTTCCAGGACAGACAAGGCTACACAGAGAAATCTTGTTTCAAAAAACAAAGTTGAAAAAAAGAAATGATCAGAAAAAAAAAGAATGATAAGAATTAGGCTCTTTGTTTTCTTTTTCTTTTGTTTTTTTTGAGACAGGGTTTCTCTATGTAGCTTTGCGCCTTTCCTGGAACTCACTTGGTAGCCCAGGCTGGCCTCGAACTCACAGAGATTCGCCTGGCTCTGCCTCCCGAGTGCTGGGATTAAAGGCATGCGCCACCACTGCCCGGCGTCTTTGTTTTCTTATTGGAAACAATAGCTCTGGAAATCTAATGAACATTATAATTTTGACCGTTTAAACATAAAACCAGAAATAATGACATCTTCAAATTCCCTGTGGGTCACTTTAGAAGAGTCTTGTAGGTTTTTGTGTTATTTTGGTATTTTTCATAAATCCATGAAAAAAAATCCATTTTTAATGTATCTGCAGCACTATCAACTTGGATTTGATTATTTCCCTATGATTAGATTTAGGTTAAACATTTTTTTCAGCTGGCGACCCTGTCTACATGGTTTCTGTTAGAGGGCAGCTGTTGTCCAAATGCTCTCCAGTTTTGTTCATTTATTAACTTTGATCATTTTGGTCAAGGTGATATCCACTAGATTTGTCCACTGAAAAGGTACCTTTACATTCTTTTTTAAATTACATGCATTATTTGTGTGTGTGTGTGTGTGGGGGGGCATGGCATGAGAGTGGAGGTCAGGGGACTACAGCTTGTGGGACTTTGTTCTCCTGGAACCATGTGGATCCTGATAGTTTCCTGCTGAAAGACTACACTTCCCAGCTTCCCTTGTGGACTACGGAAGTCATTTCTGCCCTTGTAAGAGGCTGAATCCCATCTTATGCAGGAATTTTGGCTGTCTGCACAGGTGGGTGACAAAAGTACCCCCCCACACACACACACACCATGAATAGACATAGTTCCTCCTAAGGTCAGACCAAGCCTCACTTCCAGTTTCTCTGTGGACTGTATTTACAATTTATTTTTCTGGAGGAGAGGACTTAGACCAAAGGTTCTCAACCTGTGGGTCAAGGCCCCTTTGGTGATGAACCAACCAGCTTTTCACAGGGGTTGAATTTCAGATATCCTGCATCTTAGATATTTACATTATGATTCATAATAGTAGCAAAATTACAGTTAAGAAGCAGCAACAAAGAATTTTACTGTCAGGGGTCACCACAACATGAGGAACTGTATTAAAGGGTCACAGTGTTAGGAAGGTTGAGAACCACTGACTTGGATGAAGGTTCTTTCCAACCTGGGCTGACTGGTGGTGCTTTGGGAAGGTAATCTAGCCTCTCTACCCAGATGGAGACCTATGCTCTTGCCTTGAAGCCTACAAGGACTATCTTTCCTAAAAACTTCCAAAGCCAGTATTTGTGAAAGCTCCTTTAATTTGGTTATCTTGCTTTACAAATTATACCTCTAAACAACCAATCTATGTTAGAAACATGCTTAACTGCTGTCAGTATGTGGTGACCTGGAGATCTGTCCATCTGCAAAAGGGGTTGACTTGGCTTTGGTCTTGATAATTCAGTCCATGTTACATGTAAATTATTTATTACAGAGTTGACATGACTGATGCTTTCATCTTTCCTCTGTTGGATGTTTTATGTAATGAGAATGCAGAGCTTTTTAAAAAGATTCTGTTAATAGGGTTAATTTTAGAAAAAACATTCTGGTTATTCAGTGTAAACTTTGTAAAATGAACCATTTTCTCTTGACTTCAGTGGCCGGCACTGACTCCGGCAGTGACTTAGGATGTTTCTAAAATGTTGTTTTTCCTGATTCCCACCCCCTGCCCTTCTTTCTGTGACAGCAAAGGTTGTACAACAATGCAGCTTCGGAAGGGCTGTGACATCGCAATGAACAATACCTCATTTTGTAACTAAAGGAAAAATGTTGGCCCTTGGCACCACCCTGTGTCCTGACCTAAAGGTCTCTTTTTAAGGAAAAACTCTGCCCATTTCTCTCCTCTTCCACTTCACTCCCACGAGGTGTGCACCCCTTGACCCCTCCCTCCCTCTCCCCCCCTTCTGTCTCTCTGCCTCTTTATCTCTCTATTATAATAAACCATTTCCACAAGGATGCAGCCTCTGAGTTGCGAATGTCCACCCCATGTGGGGCCACCATGCCTGCATGGAGTGGGTCGCCTTGCCCAGCATGGTTCCCTGCATGTGCAGTATACCCTCGGGGGTCCCCCCTCGCATAATAAAATAATAATAATAATAATAATAATAATAATAATAATAATAATAATTCGTAACAAAAAGTCCTCCTGAAAGGTCTTTTTGGAGCGTACTTTGGAAGGAATTTTAGTTGGACTTAAGTTGCATACATTGTGGCATTGACCTCACTGGAAACAAGTTTTGGGTTGGTGACGGTTGTGTTATTTCTGTATAGTGCCACACACTTACCACAGAAGCAGACGTTGCTCATCTGCCTCACCTCCAAACCATCCCAAAAAAGATTTTTTTCACCAATCAATAAACAATTTAGAGGTATTTACATTCCTAAGCTTTTCAGCTACTTTACAACAGAGTACAGTGGAGTGTGTACAGAATTGATTTTATAGTTTACAGTGTTTTCATGTGTATCATTGGATTTTCAAAAGTTACTAGTTCAGTGGTCCCCAGGAATCAGCGAAGTGCTGGCTGCATTACTATTTTGTATTATATAAGGACGGTCTACACCTAATTTCTAGAATTTCAGTTGGGCAGTAGTGGTGTATTGGCTTTAATCCTAGCACTTGGGATGCAGAGGCAGGATGGATCTGTGAGTTTGAGGCCAGCCTGGTTTGCAGAGCGAGTTCCAGGACAGCCAGGGCAACACAGAAAAAAATCTGTCTCGAGGGAAAAAAAAAGACAAACAAAAAACCAAAAGCCCAACCAACCAAACAACAAAATAAAATGAAATTAGAGAAACAATCATAGGCACTGCATTGAGTCGTTTATAATGTCAATTTTACTGTGGGTAGTCAGTCCGGCTCAGCTTTAAACTTAAAATCTAGATACCTAGACATCAGCCTGTTACATTGGTGAAGAGTGCGATTTCCTATTGTGTTGTACGGGCTCTTCGGAGGATCGGTCCAACATGGACTATCCCTTGGGCCTGAGTGAGTTCACGGAAGAGGAAACTGGTCTGCCCTCCATTAAAAACTTCCGGAACCTTTTAAATGCCAAGGCCATGACATCACATGCTCTCTATCTTCTTGATAGGAAAACTAGTAAATGTTCTGGGGCAAGTGAATTTGGTAAAGTGATACTAACTAGGCAGTTCCAAGTTTTACGGGGCTGTGGTAACACCTCTGTCACCACCACCCCAACAGGACACTGGAGAGGAGATCGAGACCCCGGAGAGCCGCGCTCTGCGGGAGGGAACCAGGGGAGGCTGTCTCCCCTCCACCCAGCTCGCTGACCACATGGTACCACAGCGCGGCAGACAAGCAGCGCCAGTGTCCCCAGCCTCGGCCACGACAAGCCGCGGGCCTTTCCGCCAGAGAGCATGCGCCGGGCGGGCCCCTGTCGCGACGTCAGACCCGGAAGAGGCCCCTTCTCCATTTCTGGGAAAGCCCGATGGCCGCCGGGCGGGCGGGGTAGGGGAGGAGGGGCGGGGCGGACCGGAAGAGCGGTGCACGAGCCGGAAGTCGTCCTCTAGGCCCGCCCCAGCCCGGTCCCTCGGCTGCCCGTTCTGTGGGCGGTCCTAAGTGGTTCGCCGGCTGTCTGTCCTGGCCAGGGTGATGCGGACAGCCCCGCCTTGGCTCCGTGCAGCGCCAGCCTTCTGTGACGCCAACAGCGGAATCCTCAGTCCAGGCTGTGGTTGGGCCTGTGGCTCAGAGCACTTAAATGAACATCTTTGGGTACAGTTTCTTCCAATTTTAAATGTACCCGGTTTTTTTTTTTTTTTTTTTTTTTTTTTTTTGAGTAAAACTTTAATTCGTCACCTTCCAAGCTGGGAGGTCCTGTTAAAAGGAAACAACTACAAAATAGGTCCAAATAGATTTATCTGGAGGCTTTGAGCTGTGTTTATTATGCCTTCCCTCTGTGAGCTGGAGATCCTGTGGAAGCAGTCTATATGAAGGCTGGGATGAGACACCTTAGCCTGTAATTTTAAATGTGATTTCCATTTGGATTATCCTGTCCAAGTATTGCACCTTGAAAGGCTGGATGTGAGAAGCTGATGGAGTTTTAAAGAATAGTTAAAAAGTCCAAAAGGCTTTGTCTAATTTTACAGCTAAATAAGATTGTCTAAGGGATGGGATTCAAGCCATGGCCTTCATGCCCCTACTCCGGCCGGCTTAAAGCATCTTTAAGTCTGCAGTGTTTGAGTGTGCACCCCTCCTCCCGCGCGTTTGTCTTTCCCCCTTCCTAAATTCCTTTTGTGTACTGTGTCCCCTCCCTACCGGGCTTCTTTGTTTTTATTTTTTTGGCACAAGGTTAGATCTTTGGCTTCTTTCCTGATGATTGAGCCAGCATTTCTTTCTTCCTCCTCTCTCTGTCTCTGTCTCTCTCTCTCTCTCTGTCTCTGTCTCTCTCTCATTGTTTTTGAGACAGTTTCTCTGTCTCAAACCAGAGATCCACTTGCCCCTACCTTTTGGGATTGAAGGCATGCGCCGCCACACCTGGCTGAGCCAGCATTTCTGTTCTCCCTTTAAATCACCACACACTGAAATTGCAGGGGGGAAAAAAAAACACTTTCATAAGGTGTCAAAGGACAAAATTAGAATTTTCAGATAATGTTTTTGTGTGAAATTCCAGAATTGGGCAACACTTCATCTGTAAAATGGGTGTTCTGATAGACTGAGGCAGAATAAGTTAGTTTTATGAATAATAGAGGGTTGGAGACCAGTGGAACAACAAAAAGCAACTGGTCATTTCACAGTTACTTTTCTTGTAAGGCAGGAGTGGGATTATAGCAATTGACAAAAACAAGCAGACAAAAACGCAAAACCTAATTGGTTAGCGTCAATTAACTTTAGGTTGCTTTTTCATAATGGTTAAGCTAGGGAGAACTTGACTCTCATGTCTGTTGAAACTGGACAGTTAGGAACTTGCTCCTGATTCCTGGGACAGTCAGACCATAACTTAATTTGGGTTCAGAGGTATGGTATATTAAAATGAATGATTGCTTTTTTTTTTTTTTTTTTTTTTGGTGTTTCGAGACAAGGTTTCTCTGTATAGCTTTGCTCCTTTCCTGGAACTCACTTGGTAGCCCAGGCTGGCCTCGAACTCACAGAGATCCTCCTGGCTCTGCCTCCCGAGTGCTGGGATTAAAGGCGTGCGCCGCCACCACCCGGCGAATAATTCCTTTTTTATATTCAGTATGTTGTATTCAGACCTAGTATAGGCCATTTTTAAAAAAGAAGTATTATTTTCTTGTTTTGAGCAGGGACAAAAGTTCACATGCAGGTAGAGGCTGGCCCCATGCTGGAACGCCATTTGTAGGTGGACTTTTCTTTCCTGCCCGTCATGGAGACTCAATATTAATTATAAGTGCTCAGCAGATAGCTCAGGCTTATTACTAGCTAACTCTTATAACTTAAATCAACCCCTTTCTATTAGTCTACATTCTGCTACATGGCATTACCTCTCTTTCATCTTGCACCTCCTGTTTTCTCTCTGTGTCTCCTTGGTGACTCCTGACTCCGCCCTCTTTCTTCCCAGCATTCTTAGTCTGGTTTTCCCACCTAACCGTATCCTGTCCAGCTATTGGCCAGTCAGCGTCTTTATTAAACCAGTCACAGTCTTTACACAGTGTATAGAAGGATTATTCTAAATTAATAAATGATTCCCACATCTGGATATTTCTATATGCCCACCTTGAAGTCTGTAAACTACAGAAGCTCTGTTTAAAAAAAAAAAAATCCTGCCTCCTAGGGGTGGCGATTCTCTAACTTCATTCTTTCAGAAGTAAATCACAAAGTGGTGAACCTGCATCCCAGAAAGGTAAAAAGAGAAAGTTTGCTTAGTTCAGAGAGAGTTTTGTGTATTTATGGGACTTGGTTGTCTATACTCTATGTTGTATTTTAAGACAGTGAAGGGGGCAAGATCATTATTGGGTGTTAACTCTTGTAGCTTTAAAATACAAATACAAATAATGATTGGATGATATTGACCTTTAAATGTCAACAATACTGCTGACATGTTTCCTGGTAGAACTATAGAACAGACATGAAATAAAATCTTTATAGGTATAAGTGGTATGGAAAGGGTGAGCATACATTTTATTACCACATTCATGCAATAGAATTTGAAATGAGAGCTTAAAAGGGCAAAGCCTAGTAGCTGTATCTTTTAGCTCGACAACTAAAGTGGATTCTTTCAGGCCAGGGGTGGAAGGCTGGCCTAACCTGCAAAGCTGGGCTCCACCCCCAGCAATGAAGAAACAAATAGTTACTCTTTCTTACAACTAAGAAGTGAGTGGACGGACAGCATTAACAAAGGGTCTGGACTTAAGTTTCATTGCTCCTACACTGTAACAGGAAACATCAAGTAGGACACCATATACAAGAAAGATCATCATATTTGGGAAACCTTTTATTCTAGTGTGGTGAATTTCCTGAGTTGATTGGAAAATTGTTGAGTTCATTTACAGTGATACTAAGTGATTACAACACTTACTGTTTTGGTATAACAAATTAGCTACATCAAAATTTTTACTTTTGAAGCTGCCATTTCTATTGTTTCTTGGCCTGTTGGCTAAAATCAAGCATCAAAACAACCATTTTGTTTTATTCATGGCTTCTGTAGGTCAGGAAATCAGTCAAGATGTCATAGAGATGATTGCACTATTTTTGAGGTTTTGGGTCTTATCCCTCAACATGGATTGTACACCGATTGGGACTTGTGCCTTATGGGGCTTTTTTTTTTTTTTTTTTTTTTTTTTTAAATACAGTGAGCATTCTCAGGATAGCCAGATGATTTTGTAGTAGTTCAGGACTCTAAACAGGAGGCTTCTATTGAATAAGGTAGCCACTGTACTGCCTTTTTGCTCTGCCTTAGCATCATGGCCGAGAACTGTTGGTTGGAGCAGTCATAAGGCTATGCCTGTGCAAGAGGAGTGACCCCGGCCCCCACATCTCTGAGGAAAGTGTGTCAAAAATATGGGGCTGTACATAAAGCTTGACAAATGACTGTCTTCACCTGCTGAACCACCACATTGGCCCTTCAGACAGTATTTCAAAAACACAAGCTTAATGCTGGGAGATCTATGAGAAAATACCAAATTTCAAATAAGCAGTGTATTATTTTCCTATGGATGTTGTAATGAACACCCAAAATCTATTGTCTAAAAGAGATTTAGCCATTTATTCTAGAAAACAGAGTTCCTCAGAGAGAAACGTCGTGTCTCTCTGTTTTTCATAGTTGCTGATGGCTTTGTTCCTTGGTGTACAGTTGCCTCCCATCTCTGCCTCTGTTCCTATAAAACCTTCCTGGGTCCCTGTGCTATCTCCTCCCATAAGGATACCAGGCATTGATTTACAGCCTGTTATTGTCGGCAGCAGTAAGTTTGCTGCCTTAATTTTAAACGCCCTTTTTTGTCCTGTCCCAGTTAAGTTGTTTGTGTGAAAAATGTGCAGTTAGGTTCCGGAGGGTGCTGGGGATCACTTCCCCTGTGGTTTTTCCTGTTTGGAAAGCAGTGTCCCGCTTGCCTACGGATACAGGGTAACCATTCCTTGACGCCTGCTGTTGGAGGGGTATATAAGCCCATGTTGGTATGAATAAAGAGAGCTGCTTCCCTGACGAACTGAGACTGGGTGTCTTGAGTGCTGTTTAACTTCGGCGTCCCTCGCCTGACTTCGTGCTCCAGCTGCGTGGGTCGCAGCATGTTATAATCCAGAAGGATTTCTTTTTTAACTTAATTTTATCTGCAAAGAACCAACTTTCAAACAAGGTCACACTTTGGTGCTCTGGGTGGATGTGCATTTGGGGGAGACTGTATTCAACACTATAGATAGGATTGGTATTACAGATTTCTTCCTTTGCCTTGTGGCTCAGCACAGAACTCCCACCTCACCAGTCTCAAAGTCTCACTGTAGATGTAACCAACCGTCTTATTAAATAAGAAACACAGAACCAATGCAAAGAAGAAAGCCAAGAGATCAGAGCTAAGAGCCTTATCCTGCAGCTAGCCTCTTAAGCCGAGAGACCTCTCCGAAAGAGACCTACTTCCTGTGTGTTTGTCTTTATATAGTCTTTCTGTTCTGCCTTCTCATTGGTTGTAAACCCAAATACAGGACTGCCTTGTTACTGCCTGTCTGTAGAGACTTCCAGGTCTTCTATGGTTGGGATTGAGATTAAAGGCGTGTGTCTCTAATGCTGGCTGTATCCTTGAACACACAGAGATCTACCTAGCTCTGTCTACCAAGTGTGGGGATTAAAGGCGTGCGCCACCACCGCCACGCTCTTGCTATGGCTCTAATAGCTCTGACCCCCGGGGAACTTTATTTATTAACATACAATTAAAATCACATTTCAGTACAAATAAAATACCACCATATTTCACCCTTGAATCAGATATAAATAGAGATATTAAGTATGTTTTGTATTAAAGTACAAGTGCAAGATCACTGTTTAGCAGGAAGCTGGCCACCCACAGGGGAGCTGTTGCCCATCAGCTCTGGGGCCTCACACTGAAGCCTTCTCTCTGCATTCTTTCCAACAAGGATGGTCCCTCTCCCGTTTCGGCTTCCACATCTGTGGAATGACTTCGGTCATCCTAAGAAATCTCTCCACTTCACTTTTCTTCTGAGTTTGAGACTTCTTTTCCCATTGGTTACTGGACATTCTGAAACACTGAACTGTAGGCATCATAGAGTCTCAGATTACTTCATTAAAAGCATAAAGCTTTTCAGGTTTCTTGTTCCCTTGCCCTGACTCTTTTATTGATGTACTCATCCACACTGACCCCCAGAACAGTACCTAGAGAGTTTTCTCACTCCTGCTCTCTTCCTCTAGGGCCACCCTAGAGACGATTCTGGGTCACTGTCCACTGCCCTGCTTCTCAGGCTTTCATCACCACAAGCCTGTGTTTAGAGCTATTTCTAGGGAATATTATGTTTATTGTGTCTGCTTGGAAAATAAGAATGGCAACTGGGTCGCAGGTTAGACACCAAGTATATTTTGGACCAGAAAGTACAGTGAGTTACAGATAACTTTGGAATTGTCAGCATGACTTGGACATTGTGTTTTGATGCTTTAGTATTGTCAAACTTGGTCACACATGCAGGTTCTTTCTATTCTCTTATCTGTAAATGTCGTTTTGCTTTCCTGGCATACTGGAAACTCTGCTCCCCAGAGAATACTCTTCCCCTGCAGCCCTCTCTAGTGCAGCTGGGATCCACCTCTGCCCTTCAGCCTTCTTCTCCTGGTGGCTTCCAGACCATTTCTCTACCTCTTCCCTATTTCCAACTCATGTTTCCAGATTACATGACACTCTACCCCTCCATAACACAATTATTTATGTAGCCATGTTCTCTCACTGTGTGTGTGTGTTGTGTGTGTGTGTGTGTGTGTGTGTGTGTGTGTGTTGGGGGCTGTTTTTCAGTGGTCTAGTTGCCAGTATGTTGTCCAGTGAGACTTTTCAGTAAGTCATTGTTGTGGAATAATCTTTTTGTACACTGTGAAGATGTGTCTTTGCCAAGGCGTCTTCTGATTGGTTTAATAAAGAGCTGAATGGCCAGTAGGTTCCCAGCCTAAACCCACTCAGTATACTATAACAGCAGAAAAAACACAGTGAGGCCGACTAGGCTTACACTAAAGGATCCCAGCCTCAAATGGACTCCAATTTTGCAGCCACACATTTTTCTGTCAGAGTCACCCCACACTGCATACCTTCCAAACACACACATACCATGTACTTTCTGAATGGTGGTTGGATTCTCAGATACCTAGCTGCACATTTCTTAGGAACACTTATCCCACACTCCACACCTTCCAAACACACATGCTATGTGCCTTCTGGGATGTACCCTCTGGGTTGTGGTCAGTTTCTCAGATACCTAGCTTTCATACTTCCCAGCCTGCAGATGTCTATTGCCTCTCCCTTCCTCATCCTGCCAATTTTCCTAAGAAAATGAAAGGAGTCAGAATATAACTTTTGTGGCTATTACCACCAATGTCCACACAATTTCTGCATCTGGAGCTACATACTCTCCCTCCCCGCTGCTATTATGGGTAAACTATCATGACTTTAGCTGAGGACCACCTTTGCCGTGTTGATGAGTCTTTCTCCTTCCATTTATTCAAGGTCATTGGAGTAGCAAGTGTTCCTGCCTGTTGGGATAATCTTTTTGTATACTGTGTGAAGATGTCTCTATTTTACATCACCTGCCTAAAGCACCTTCAGATTGGTTTAATAAAAAGCTAAATGGTCAATAGCTGGGCAGGAGAGAGTAGGTGGGACTTCCAGGCGAAGGTAGGAACTCTGAAAAAGAATCTGAGGAGAGGGATTCACCAGCCAGACATAGAGGAAGTCAGGCATATGGTACTGAGGAGAGGTAATAAGTCACGTGGCAGAATATAAATTAATAGAAATAGGTTAATTTAAGTTTTAAGAGCTAGCTGGGAAAGAGCCTAAGCTAAGGCCAAGCTTTCATAATTAATAAATCTCTGTGTCATTATTCAGGAGATGGCAGTCCAAAGAAAGTCCAACTATACCCGCCTCCTATATAAATGATTAATATCAACCGATAATATATTAATCTATGCCAATAAATGAATGCAAATTAATGCAGTTGTCACCCAGTGGGTTATTCCTGTCAGCACACATTGTAATTGCATCTCCTCCGGCTGTTGTCCATTTTCTCTCCTTCACAGCCCAACGTTTTTCTGTCTTCCCAGTTGCTCTTTCCATCTTGTCAGACTCACTCAAGCCAGGCTTCACCTTTCCAGTGCCCTCAGACCTGCTCCTGACAAGGCCAACCCGTGGACGTCATCTTTCTCTGTCCATTAGCAGCTGTGATCCAGTGACCTCCTAATCGGCTTACCTGCTTTTCATCTGTGTCTCTCACACTCTGTTCTAAACACAAACACCAAAGCAATCCTTTAATACCTGGTTCAGTTCATTGTAGACAGATTTTTCTTTGGGCTGCCAGCTCACAAAAAATGACACAGAGACTTATTAATTATGAAAGTTTTGCCTTAGCTTAGGCTTGTTTCTAACTAACTCTTATAACTTAAATTAACCCATTTCTATTAACCTATGTGCTGTCCTGTGGTTCGTGGCTTTTACCTCTCCTACATGTCTTGCTTCTTCTGCATCTTGCTGTGGACTCTGCCTTTCTTCTTCCCCAAGACCTCTCTGTCCCCAGAAGTCCTGCCTAACATCTTCCTGCATAGATATTGGCCACTTAGCTCTTTATTAAACCAATCACAGTGACACATTGTCACACAATGTAAAGGAATATTCTGCAACATTTCCCCCTTTTTGTGTAAATAAAAAGGAAAGGTTTTTTTTTTTTTAACTCTAACATAATAAAACTATAAACAAAAAGAACAATTATCAGGTAAGAATTATATTCACAATGCCCAGGCCATTTGTATTTGGCAAATAAAATACTCCATTATCTATCCTCTCTTGATGAGTCCAAAGTTTTGTACCTAATTTACTTTCTATCATGACTAAGGGAAACTGTAACTGTAACTATCTAATCTTCAACCCCATCAAAGACCTGAGAAGGATATAACATTACCTGAGTGAACAGGAAGTGCAGAGCAAATGACTTCAAAACCAAAAAATGCACAGAGACATCTGGCAGCCTGGACAGTCACTCCAAGGTTCCTCTGTAATGTTGGGGCATCCATCTTCAGCCTACAGGACCAGAATATCTGACAGACTTTTCTGTAAAGCAGAAATTTTTGAAGGACTGTTCTATGGATAGGTATAAGATATTATGGTAGATTATTGTATATACTAGTAAACAAATTTAGTAGGAAGCAGCCTTAGATAATTTGCACTGTTATGATTCCTGTTTAAGATAATTTGTATTTTGATACAAATACAGAACTATATTTGTTGTAATGTGTATATATTTCTACTCTTATTTGAAATGTTTTGTATATTGATACAAATGTAAATTTATATGTCATACTGTATGTATGTATCCTCTGTTTAGGATATTTTATATATTGATATATATTTAGGATTATTGTCATATTGCATATTGCACTATACATTCTGATCTAATGTTTGTTGAGTGACTAGGAAAGTGGCTTTGTGTCCTGGCCTTTGCTTTCCCACCTGCTATATGGCTTTGGCCTCTAGACTCACCTTCTCCATCCCCACCTAACAGTCTCTCTCTAGGCAGTCTGTCTTTTTCTCTATCACCCATGCTGATAGTCTTCTCTTATCAAACTTTGTATTAATGGGTCTTAAAGTTCTGGGACAGATTTTTGACCAAGTTGTTGCTATTGAAAATACCTATTAAGGGTCTGGAGAGATGATGGCTCAGTGGTTAAGAGTGCTTGCTGCCCTTGCAGAGGACCAACCTCCAGTTTCCAGCACCCATGCTGGGTGGCTTACAATCACCTGCAACTCCAGCCCCAGGAGATCCAGTGCGCACGCATGTGCGCATACATGCACGCACGCATGCACGCACACACAATTTTGAAATTCTGAATTAAAAAACAATACCTTATAATTGCTACACACATACAAACCAGTGGTCTATAAGACATTCACCTTGAAGTCTTCTGGGAAGTGTTTCCTCAGAGTCAGCACACAGAAAGCTGTGTTCCAGAAATGGCCAAGGTTGTACCTCATGCGGCAGCTGAACTTGGTAGTATGAGTCACCTAGGTGGTACTGGTTTTGAAGGCATGAAGGGGTCATGGAGAGCAGCTGAAGCTTGGCACTATGTGGCAGTGCTGGAGTCCCCGAAGAGAGCCCAGGAGAGGTTATTGATGAAAGTACACCCTAGTTTCAGCAGAAGAGTCTAGCATTTTGGAGATGCCAGTACCATGGGGTAGCCACCAAGAACAGCAGCAGTTGTGGAATGGAGCCAGCTGGAGCCTAGATGACAAGCTGTGTGTGCTGCAGAGGGCAGAGCTGGAGAAGTGAGCCAAGCCCCTTGGAGGAGCCCAGGAGATTGGGAGTGGATCCCAGACACTGGATGCCGAGTTATTTACACTGTTGGAGATTGGTTTTGCTTGTTCAAATAGTTACTTTGCCCTATTTCTTCCCCAGTTGAAATATGAAAGTACTTATTTTTTATGTTCCAGGAGCCCACAGTTGAAAGACTTTACATTTTTTAAAAAAGGAAATTTTGGAGTTTTATAGAGAATTTGTATTTTAAAAGAAACTGGATATTTTTTTTTAAAGACTGAATTTTTGAAGTGTTTGGATTTGTAAGGCTGTGAGACTTTGTAAGTTAGTAAAATGTTTTATACTGTGATGTTTATATTAATGTGTGATCTTGGGGATGAACAAGAAAAGAAAGGTTGCGACTTTACAGTGATTTGTTTATGTGTTGGGTTGACAAGAGGTCAATTGTGCTGGATAGTTTTATGTCCTAAGATACCGGGTGTGGTGACAATACCTGTTATCCCAGCATTCTGGAGGTTAAAGTAGAAGGCTAGGATGGAGACTTGAGGCCTTATCTTAGGGTTAACAGGAATTCAGTAAAAAGTTTTTAGGTGGAAAAAAAGAAAGACATTCACCTTCTCTTCTGAAGGTTTTGGGATGTGTTATGAACAAGTTCTTTAGTTAGATGGACAGTTAAGATTTACATTTCTTCGATGGTTCTACCACTGATTAACACTGTGGCGGGGCAGGTGGTAGGGAGAGTGTTAACATAGCCTCCTGTGCTTTCTGGGAAGTATTGGTGACTCCATGGCCTTCTTATCCTTGCTCTGATGCCATGCACAGCAGTTGTCTGTCTTACATCATAACCTCCACAATGACCCCGAGGAGGACAGTTGATCTCAACACACATGGGCTTGTCTGGGATGATGGCAGAAACACCAGATCTCAAAAACTCAGAGCTGTCTCCTAGCATCTTACCAGGGCACCTACTGATCTTTGTCTTCGGCCCAGCAAACCTGCAAGCAGTGTGAGCTGTAAATCCACCTAGTGTGTGGGCAGTGATAGCACTGAAATGGCTGGGATGATTTGAGATAATCGAACAGTGAAAATAGCTGTCTCCATCGACCCGTCACTTTTACTGATACTAAGACAGGAGAGAAGCTGGGGAAAATTGTGGAGACACGAAAAGGAGCCCCTCATCCCAGAGTCTGCTTGAAGCTTCTCACTAGCTGAGAATCAAGAATTCCAGCAAAATTAACAACATTTGCTCAAGGCCTTTCCCCTTTCCCAGCTCTAAGTGTACAACTTTCTTGGGACCTCATCAGGTCATTTACATTAAAAGATGTCCTAAACTTTGTACAAAACCCCAGTGACTCCTGATACTCCCTTATCAAGTAATAATCCTATTTAAGTCACTACCAGAGCCACCCTATAATATCACTTATCAAAAAAAGAAAAAAGAAAAAGGAAGTTTCTTGGCAATACTTCGAAAGCTACTGAAATGATAGTGAGGCTCATGGCAAGACACTTAGCTGTGACTGCCCCTTGATAACCATACCTGCACTTGGATGAATATCTTAGTCTTTCCCAGAGCTTTTCTTTTTCCAAAACCTGGGAGGCAGAGGCAAGCAGATCTCTGTGAACTGAGGCCAACCGTGTGTACTTAATGAGTTTCAAGCCAGCACACCTGTTTCAAAAAGATGGGCTGGAAAGATTCCTCTGTGGATAAAGTCTGATGGCCTGAATTTGATACCTGGGGCCCACATGTTGGAAGGAGAGACCTTCACATGCATACCCTGGTTGGTATGTGCTCACCCATATGAGCAAAGTAATAAATAAAAATATTATAAAAATTTTAAAGTCTTTTAATAAACTACAACTCATCCTTGAGAAGGCCACATATACACTTCATTCTTTTCTGCAATGACTTTCTATTTTTAATAACCCCCAGCTCAGCTTCATACTGGCTTGTCCTGAAATTACTTTTTCTTCTGAAACCAAGGATCTGGTTTTACTTGAATTGAGGTTTCTAAATGACTAAGGGAATTGCTCAGCTTCTGTGGGTGATAGTGTGGATCTCTGCCTCCATTCCTGCTGCTGACAGTACCAGTAACATTGCCAGGATGAATTCCAAGGTGACTCTGTGGAATTCATTTTGTTTACAATGACACTTAGTTGTTTCAGACCCAGTGCATGAGCCAAAAGGGTATTGACAGCTAAGTGTCTTTGATAGATGTGTTCTTGACATTGCAGCACATTTGTCCTCAAGAAGACCTTCACCAAAGCTCTATGGTGTGTTTCAACAGACTTGACTTGTGACATTACTTGGAGCAAAGTAGCAAACCTATGGTGGAGTTGAGAGTGCCAGTCTCCACGTGGTCTATAGCGACTATATGAATACCATCAATTTGTAAACAGTGTGGAGGGCCAGATTCGAAGGCTTAGCAGTTGGGTGAGTTGACAGGAGAATGTAATCCAAAGCTTTGTGCAATGGGAATCTACTAGCATTGCCATCCTATGGGTAACTTTCCAGCTCTTGAGTCAAGGCATATTGGCACTTGGCTTCAGCATGTTGTCACCGTTCCAAGAAGAAATTGACACAAAAGCTACTGTGTCAAGGTTATAGCCAGCTTCCTTATGTAGGCTCCGACTTCCTGAATGATTTCCTCATCTGTCTTCTGGATGAAAGGTGACTCTGTGGAATTCATTTTGTTTACAATGACACTTAGTTGTTTCAGACCCAGTGCATGAGCCAAAAGGGTATTGACACGTTTATTCATTCTTAGACCTTCCCATTTCAAATTCACCTACACCAGCAGAACAGCCAGGAAAACACAGCCCAATATTGCCTGTTGTGCAGTGGTTTGGATGGAGTCCCTTCATGCCAGGGCGTCAATACTACTCACACGTCTGCTGTGTCATTTCCAGAGAGTTCCACAGTTGTCCATCAGATGTCCAGTAGTGGTGGGCTTCTTCACATCAATGTCCCTGGTGATGATGATTTTGATAAGAATCCTTTCCATTTCCAGCTTTGACTTAGTGGGAGTTTTCATAAAACCTATGTGTCATCAGTAAACTCGTTATTGGGGGGTGGGGATGTGGGGGTGATCTGGCTGCGACATCTGTCACCCCATTGATCGCCAGGATTGATTTGGCTGATTTGCTGTCTGGGCTGGTGTCCTCTTCCTCCCTCCCTCACCACTACCCCGTGTGTGTCCCTCCCAAAGCTGCATACTCAGTTGAAGAGGATGACCTTCCCTGAGTAAAGGAGGACCCTCTTCGGTCAAGGGTATATGTAGCTGCGCCTCCCCCCACCCCAGAACCTCCAAACAAGCTCTCATTATTGGGGGTAGAAAGTTGCTGACAATTTTAAAATATACTAGCTACAATATGTTTATTATCTCTAAGAAATTTAATATTGCCACAATATTTTAAAATACATAGTCCCCATTTAATTTTCTCCAACTGTCTCCATAAAATAGAGTTTTGGAAATTTACATCCAAGATTCTGTCAAGGATCACATATGATCTTGCTTTTAAAAATTGCCTAGCCAGGTGGTGGTGTCGAATGCATGCCTTTAATCCCAGTGCTCGGGAGGCAGCGGCAGGCAGATCTCTGTGAGTTCAAGGCCAACCTGATCTACACAGCTAGTTCTAGGACAGCTGGTGATGTTACACAGAGAAACCCTGTCTCAAAAAACTAACTAACCAACCAACCAACCAACCAACCAAACCAAAACAAAACAATCCAAACAAACAACCCCCCCCCCCAAATTGCCTAGTTTGGCTGGGTATGGTGGTGCACACCTTTAATCCAAACACAGAGGTGGGAGGATCTCTGCAAGTTCAAGGTCAACCTGATCTACATAGTGAGTTCCAGGACAGCCAGGGCTATGTAGAGAGAACCTGTATCAAAACAAAGCAAAGCAAAACAAAAAATTTGCCTAGTTTTAAAACATATGTATCTGTTACCCATTCATGCTTATACTTCCAAGAGAGTAATAAAACCCAGTGTGAGGAAGGCTTTACCAACAAGAGGACTCTGCAGCTCCGCTTGTTTTCCCTTCTTCCCTGATGAGCTTCTGTAACAGTCTCCGTTCACATCACAGCTGTGTGCACTGTGACTCACTGTCTTCCCCTCCAAGATTAGAGACCCGTGCCTGGAACTCAGGTCTTCCGTCTTGATTCATTTCCTAATGTGGATACAAAACATCCTCCCGTCGCTTCTTGCAGAGACCCCAGCTTTTAAGTACATGTGTCTGTCCTTTCTTCCTCCCCTTGTCTCCCCGTTAGGACAGTCACTGGAGCTGTGTAGAGCGCTGGATGAATTTATAACCTTTCCTTTCGGGTTAGGGTGGAGTGGAAATTAAAGCTTGTGTTCAATTGTCTGTCTTGTTGGGCAATTCATGATTCTTATTAACATTCGTAATGATTAATCATGTTTTTTCTTTAGAAGGAGCATTTCTTCAACCGTATGTATTAAATATGCCTTATTTTATTTTACTATGGGAATAAATGCTCCTCTGGGTAAGGATATTAGTAGATAAAATACTCGCGCCACCTAGTGGAGTATCTGAATTTAACATCATTCCCTTTGAATCTGACAGGAAGTCTTCAGAAACTTGCAAGACATAGAAAAAGGATCGTTAGCTATGCCCTTGGTGTCTCTGTGAAAAATCTTCCCAAGTAGAAGAATATCTTGAGACCTACGTGTAGTGGCACACACCTGTTATACCAGCACTGGGAGGTGAAGGCAGGAGGACCAAGTTCCAGGTTAATGTGGACTGTATAGTGAGACCCTGTCTCTAAACCCCAAACCAACCAACCAACCAATCACTAACCAAATCCATATCCAAGAGAAGGTCATCTCTACTCTATGGCACCTACCCTTACAATTATTTCATAGTTTATTTTAGCATCTATTAATTTTATCTTTTGTTTTGAGGCCAAGTCTACGGGTAGCTCAGGTTAGCCTGGAACTTGCAACCCATATGCCTCTGCCTCTTGAGTATTGGGATGACAAGCATGTGCCTCTGTGTCTAGCTTCATTTAATTTAATGAATATCTGAAAAATATTACTGTTGAGACATTGTTAACAGCGTGAAACATGTATAATCTTCAGCCTTTATTCCGGGGCCATCTGCTCGTATAACTGATAACAAAACATCAAATAGCACTGCTAGCTATTTTATTTTATTACTTTGTAATTGAAGAATAAATAGGGCTTGTGTCTAGTAAATTCATGTAACTAACTAGTTCATGAACACGGCTCTGCATGTCGTCGGCCACCGGCTCCAAGGATCAAGCTTCCGTCTCAGAAAACTGGAGTGCTTGAGAAACATGGACAGCAGATTAGTGTGGTAGCAGTGATGGGGGATGTAAGAGCAGCAGCCAGCATCCACAGAGCCTTCTACACCAGGCTCTTCCGACTCGGCTCACCCTCTCAACACCTAATGGAAGAGATACTGGTTGTTTGTTTTTGTTGTTTTTGTTTTTGAGACAGGGTTTCTCTGTGTAGCCCTAGGTGTCCTGGAACTAAGTGTAGACCAGGCTGGCCTCAAACTCACAGAATTAAATTGCATGACCGGATGCTGACATCAGGCTGTGCCTACTCTAATTACTCCATATTGCGTAAAGCGGTGGTTTTCTTCAGATTGTGCCTACCTTCGAGAGAGACTCCATTTTACAAGCAGCTGTGGAGTCCATTTTGAGGGAGAGGGACGACTGGAGCCCGTGGAACATTCGTAGACCACACTATCTGTGTGGTCCCACCCAGGCCACAGACTGATGAGTGGCTTATTCCTGGGAGTAGAAAGAGTGTCACACTATGGGCCTGGGGAGATGGCTCAATGGTTAAGAACATTCACTGTTCTTATAAAGGACCCTGGTTTAGTTTCCAGCACCCACATCAGGTAGCTCACAACTGCCTGTAACCGTAGTTCTAGGGTATCCTATGCCCTCTTCTGGCCTCCTTGGATACCTACCTGCTTGTCCACGGTGCCCATACATATACTCAGGCCGATAAACATAATACAACGAAACACACGCCTTTAATCCTAGCACTCAGGAGGCAGAGCCAGGAGGATCTCTGTGAGTTCGAGGCCAGCCTGGTCTACAGAATGAGATCCAGGACAGGCTCCAAAGCTACACGGAGATACCCTGTCTTGAAAACACAAAAACAAAACAAAAAAAAGTAAGTCTTAAATAAAAAGAGTGCTACATTGTAAATTTATCACGGTGAGTTGAGACTATTGGGGCACATGCAAATATTAAAATCCTATCAGGAACAGCAGGGCCAAGACCCTGTGAGGCTCATCACACAAAGAAAGGAAGAAGGAGAACTTCTTCATCTAGATCCCACAGAGTCGAACACGTCACACCGTGATGACAACAGCCTCCACCACTGTGTCATCCGACCACCAAATGTTTGCTGTAGCAGCAAGGGTGGACAGGCAAAGGACACTCCCGACCGTGCCAGGGGCTTCAGTGTCACTCAGTCTCTACTCTTTTTTTAGACAGGGTCTCTATGTAGTCCTGGGTGTCTTAGAGCTCACTGTGTCGACGAGGCTGTCCTCCAACTCACAGAGATCCACCTGCCTCTGCCTCCCGAGTGCTGGGATTAAAGGCGTGTGCCTCCGTGCCTGACCTCCAGTCTCTACTCTTGGCACAGCCTACTCAACTGCCATTCACCCGTCCCCTTGCTTGCCTGGCCATCTCTCTACCCATTCCGTAACCTGGGTCCAGGCCTGCTCCTTTGCCCCTACGGTTCTGCAGTTTCCCTCCCAAACCTGTGACCACAGCAGCAGCTTCTCCAGCCTGGCTTGTTGTCTTGTCAACAAAGAGACTTCTGAGTTCACATCAGTTTTTCAGATTTGCTTTCTCAGACAGGACTCCTTGAAACTCTGCCTCTTAACCCTTTATAGTCATTCTGGAAGCCTCCTCACCATAGATATATTTACTGTATGGTGCGTAGCATGTGGTTTGAGGGTTAATACTAGTCATTAAGATTGGAGTAAAAGGACAAGTGTCTGTCTTCCCAGGGTTATCACCGGAAGTGGGAGTATCTGGTAAGCTGCTGTGAGTGAATGTGACCATCGCTTGTGAATTTATTGTTATAGATTGTGGCATAGTAGTGGAGCCAGGAAGATGGCTCCATGAGTAAGGGCTCCTGAAAACCCGACTTTGATTCCTGGAACCCACAGGGAAGGAGACAACTGAGTCCCCGAAGTTGTCCTCTACCCACATGCTGTGGCATGGACCCCTTCTACCCCCAACTCATTAACCAGGGACAGGCCGTTTTGTAAAGCTCCATCTGGTTAAATGTTGGTAATTTCCTGAAACACAGTGACTAGCGTCCTCAGAACTAAAGCCACCTGTTTTCCTAGATTCCTGCTACCCCGTCCTACTGACCCCAAGTTTCTGCTGGCCACAAGAACTGGTTATCAGTTGCCTGACATTCTTTTATTTGATACCCACTACTCAGTTTCTAGAGTCTGTAAATGGACAGTGAGTTCCCTGGTTTCAAGGTCTAGAGAAGCCCCTTCTGCAGTTTTTTCTTGGATTAATTCTGTTGTTGAAAACACTAAATTTCTTCTCTGCCTTTCCCTGCTGATTCTCCTCCTTATCCAGCCAGACCTGACTGAGGACACTGTCCTCCCCAGACCTAGCCCTAACCTTTGAGCCACCAAGCCTCTACCCACTCCTACTTTTGCTACTAAGCCCTCTTACTCCGGCCCCCCCACCCCGCCCCCGCCCCGACATCTTTTGCTTACCAAGCCTCTTCCCAGCCCACCTTTTGCCACCAAACCTCTACCTGTCTCGACCTTCCTCACTACATACTCACTCTTGGTCTGCTATTTCTCCCACCCAACCCTACTCCATCTTTCCACTTCCCAAAGGTAATGGGTCCCCGAGAGCACCATGTGTACCCATGTCTCCCTTCTCTTGCAGATCTATCTCAAAAACAGACAAACAAACAAACAAAAAAACCAAAAACAAACAAAAAAAACCATTGGGTTCCTTTGTCCCTGACCTCAATGCCTATCACAAAAAAGTTTAATATTTTCCTCAGACCTTTGACTTTACCTCACATGGTCCCTACATCATTCTGACCTCTACCCTCTCTCCTGAAAACAGGGGGTATGTCTGGATCTTCTTCACACCCAGGATAGGATTGTAACCTAATTGGTGATGTGGCAGTTTCACACACCAATCCTCACTGGTGCTAACCAGCCCAATTCTGATGTTTTCCCAAAAAGAGAAATTATGATTCCTTGCCTGGCAAGACTAGAACAGGCATCCTTAAGTGAGTTATTCATGAAAGGGGGGCTAGAAACCGGACAAGGCAGCTCAGAGCAGAGACTGCAGAGCAGCAGTTCCAGAAACATCCTGGGGTCTCTAGCCAGGAGGACTAAAGAGGAGCTCTGTTTTTTTACCTCCTCGTTGTGAGGGTGGGAACTAAAACTGCAGTCCTCCTCACCAAATCTCTAGATTGTTGTGAAAAAAATTCTATTTCCTGATATCAGCCCATCTCCTAAATAATTTTAGTGTTACCTTATCAGAAAGGGGATGTAACGGAAGCCTTGAAGGCCCACTAAGAGTAAGCTGTTGCCTCCTAGCCAGAAGAATGAAATCCATCTCTGGGTGGAGGCACGCCACTGTCTCCTCCCTTAAGACCTAATCCAGATGGCCTGTGCTAAAAATGATAAGCGGCGCTGGTTACCTTGTGGAAAGGTCATGAGGCACGAGCCACGACAAAACCCAGTATCAGAGCTTTATTGGGGGGGGGGACAAAAGAACAGGCCTGGGGAGAAGCACGTGCAGAAAGAGAGAGAGAGAGAGAGAACAGAGAAGAGAAAGTGGGGGGAAGAGAGAAAAGAGAAGGGAAGGGGAGGAGTCTGTGTTTGGCTTTTTAAGGTGCAGGTGGGCTTATGGAGCTGTGCCACGCATGCACAGATTGTGTGACCACGCACGTAATCATGCAATGTGCACTGATGATGTAAAACACAGGACTCCTTGCTTAGCTCCTGAACTACACATGTGCGATCATGCAGCTGGTGTGGCAGCAGAATCCTAACAGCCTGACCAGTCACTTGGCCCAGGGACCATGCCATAGGATGGTGGGGTCACCTTAAAGAGATTGGGAGAATTATTAATCCTTTAATTCTTTCCTGGAATCCCCATGCTCATGCAGCAGCTTACAGAGCTGCCTTTTCAGCCTGTTTTACTCAAAGAGTAAGTTACTTAGAAAAGTGGAACTTTTCCTTTTCTTCTTTCTTTTCTTTGTCTAAGCATCATTTCCCTATACTCTGGAGTTCATTTGGAAAATAAATTCTAATTTATGTGTATGGGTGAAGCGCGATCCTAATTAGTCTTAACCATAAAAACCTGGAATCAGATACCGAGGGTGAAAGTTGAAAGATCAGAGAGGCAGAGCAGCCAGCCACTCACTAGAAACTTCTTACCTCTATGAAATCTAAGACTGAAAGGGCATCCTGTCTCTACAAATCCTCAGACTGAATGGGCACCAAGATCCTGTCTCCATCTGCCTTATATTCCTGTCTCCACCTCCAATGCTGGGATTAAAGGCATGAGCTATCACTGTCCCGCTCTGTTTCTCTTTTAGACTGGTTCAATGTCATGTAGCCCAGGGTGGCCTTGAACTCCTGATCTTTCTGCCTCCTCCTCCCAAGTGCTGGGATTAAAGGTGTGTGCCACCACTGCCTGGCCTCCTTGGTTAATTAGTGGCTAGCTCTGCCCTCTGATCTCCAGGCAAGCTTTATTTGTCAGAACACAAAGTATCATACAACATATGGGTGTTTTGCCTACATGCATGTCTGTGCACCACTTTTCCTAGTGCCCAGGGAGGCTTGAGGAAGGCATTGGATCCTCTAGAACTGCAGTTACAGGTTGTGAGCTGCCATGTGGGTTCTGGGAATTGAACCTTGGTCCTCTGGAAGGGCGGGCAGTGCTCTTAACCATGGAGCCGTCTCTCCAGCCCCTGAGATTTACTCTTTCTCTAAAGCTCCCCCCGCACCGTGTGGCTGCTGGTCATCTAGCATATGGCAGACCGACATCCAGGCTTAACTCAAACAGCGTGCACTTTCTTTCTCTGCTCCATCTTCCTCCACCATGCAGCCTCCAGGATTTACAGCTTGTCTGCCCTGGGATTTTCTTTTAAGCTCTAATAAGGCTGGCTTCAAGCTTCTTTTGGTCTGTTCTTAAATTCTTTCATCAGTGAGATGAAAAGCCCCCATTTCTTTGGTAACAAAATCATGCATAGGATACATGATTTAGGTGATTCATTACTTCAAAGACAGACTTGGGTAATTTTTCAAGTTAACTCTTCTGCCTCTATTTTCTTTATATTAAAAAATTCTTTTAAAAATGTCTCATCTCCCCCCTTCCCCTAAGACAGTATATCTCGGTGGCAGTTTGACAGGTTTCTCATGTATAATTCAATTTACCCAGAAGGAGGCAGCATTTTACTATTAAATGGATGCTTCTGCAGTGGTTCATACAAGTCTTCTTTCTTAAAAACTTTCTTTTTTTTTTTTTTTTAAATAAAGACAAAGTCTATTAAACACCTATTACCAAAATCCTTCCAGGGCAAACATTTTAGGATGCCATTAGAGCTTTGCATATTGGGAAAGTGGTAAAATTCAAATCTTGATCAGATTAAACACAGCTAACGTGATGAATCGCCTGTGTAGTAGCTTCGGTCATTGCCTGGGACTGTCTTGCAGGCAGAGATGCTGAGCAGAATGATAAAGAAAGGAGCAGAAGATGAAGCCAAAAGGAGGGAAGAGATTCGGTCGTTACTAACTTGTAGGAAAAACACACATTTGGTCAACAAGGGAGCAACATTTGGGAGACATTGATTTGATTTGCTAAAATATAAGAATGTTAATTAGTAGATCAGCAAATGTAACTTCGTGTTTCTTGTTCTTACAGAGTCAACGGCTCTTTTGAATTAACCTAGAAGGTCATGTAGTGCTGCCTGTCCGTGATGACTGGTCAACTCATTTCATCCATCAAGGGAAATGCCAGTCCATCGGAGGCAGGATCTTAGTGCAGCCCCGGCTGCCCTGACACTCATTATGTAGACCAAGCTGTATTCAAGTTTGTGTGAGTCCTTCTGCCTCGGCCTTCCAAGTGCTGGGATTACATCTGTCTGCTTTCAAACACTTAGAAGAAGGAGATAAACTTATAATTGTATGAAGGGTCTGAGGAAAGGGCTCAGTGGATAAGGCTCTTGCCGCACAAGCATGAGGACTGGAGTTTGGATCCCCAGAATCCATGTGAAAAGCTAGGTGAGATCCCAGCACACATGAGGCAGAGACAAGCTGGCCAAAATGGTGATTCAGTGAGAGACGTGAAGACATCAATCTTGAGCAACTACATGTATGTGCAAACATGTATACTTGCACATGTGTATCCTCACGTATAGGAACACACACACACACACACAATTGCAAGATGGCATGAGAGACATTTTCTGTCACCTTGTATTTGACACAAGGCCATTGCTAAAAATAGTAATTGAAGGTTGACACATGCTCCATAAAAGGAATCTGGAGGAAGCAGTGTGGAGGATTCATCCCTCCTGGAATGGGGCTGCTTGCAATTCCATTGACGGCCTACAATTCAGTTAGAACAAAATCATTTTCCCTTCATTTTCCATTCTGTTTTATCCTTCTGGAGAACAGAAGATGAAAGCTGAGGAGAGATGGACCAGAGAGAAAGGCTGTTGTGGAACAGTTGGCTTACCTGCCCAGAGAGCAAGGAGGTTTGTTTCTAGTATTCCATGATGCAGTTTAGGAAAAGTTAAAGCCTTTCGAAGTACCAGCATTACCCAAAATGCAACACTCTAGGGGGAGAGGGAAGCTAGAGCCGGTTGAAGGTAGCACATAAGCAGAGAGAGGGTCAAAACAGAGCCTTGAGATCCTTTGGTTCATAATTACTTTGTAAAGATTTATTTATACTTAATGAATTTGTTTATGTGTGTGGCTGTCTTTGCCTGTTGCGTGTAAGTGGACCATGTGCATTCCTGGTGCCCCCAGAGGCCTAGAACAGACATAACTTACGGTTGTACATTCCGATGTGGGTTCTGGGAACTGAACCTGACTCTGCAAGAGCAGCAAGTACCCTCAACCACTGTGACACTTCTCCAGCTTCCTGGAACTTCTTAGGTATAGCAAGGCAAGGACTGAAACCCGAGTGTTCCTGCGGACACAGGCGGGACAAGCCCCCCCTTCCCCATTTGCAACCTGCCAGGGACTTTCGGAAGCTGAAGAGGAGACCGATGACAAAGACTATCAGGGTCAGCCTGGGCTAAAGCAAAGCCAAGACCCCTGAGACCCCCAGCTTTTTCAAAAAGGAACCTCCCACAATGTCACCTCCAGGGTGCTACCAAGTACATAGGGGACATCTCTAATATCACTAGGACCAATCGTCCCCCTTAGTGACATCATCTGAGACATGTAACCTCTTTCATATCTAACAGCCCTTATCTTTGAAGAAAAGGAGAAGAGCCTTAGAGGGAGTTCAAACTGTGATTTGACTGTGTTTATGTCTGGAAGAGGGTGTTTAAATAAAAGAAATTAACATTTTTTCAAGACAGGGCCTTGTTATACAGTCTAGACTAGCCTAGAATATATGATCTTCTTGCCTCAGTCTCCTGAGTGCTGGGTTTACGTGTGTGTGCCACCATGCCTGGCACTGATTGACTCCTAACTGGGGGGTTTATTCTTCTTTTAGCCCATTCCATCCCATTACCTCCAAAGGTGGGAATGGGAGGTTGCATGGGAATTTGTATCATTTATAGAAATACATGTTGTTACTGCTTTAGTTGGGATTATCATTGCTGTGATAAAACACCATGACCAAAGCAACTTGGGAAGGAAAGGGTTTATTTGGCTTACACTTTCACAACACTGTTGATCACTGAAGGAAGGACAGGAACTCAAACAAGCCAGGAAGCTGGAGGTAGGAACTGATGCAGAGGCCATGGAGGAATGCTGCTTACCAGCTTGCTCCTCATGGCTTGCTCAGCCTGCTTTCTTATAGATCACCAGCCCAGCGGTACTATCCACAACAGGCTGGGCCTTCTCCCATCGATCACTAATCAAGAAATTTCCCTACAGGCCTGCCTATAGCAGGATCTTATCAAGACATTTTCTCAACTAAAGATCCCCCCTCTCAGATGACTCTAGCTTGTGTCAAGTTAACATAAAACTGGCCAGCATAGTTACCATCCCTTTGGTGTACCCAAGTTACAGTGGGTCATAAAATCTTATCACAAGTGTTTTTGTGTCTACATCCCATGATAATGTCTGTGTGGGAAGAGAAGGAGGCTGAAGACACGTGCTTGAATGGGCAGAAGGAGGGGGTGGAGAGAACTGAGGACCCGCTGGGGTAGGGCACTTCGCTGAGAGCCTTGTCTTGGAAGGACCAGTGGAGTTAGGAGGCGTCTCAGAAAGTCTCTTGCTCTGTGATGTGCCAGGAGACACCCTCCTGATCTCCTCACGAGCCATCTGTCAGGGAATACATTCCTCTTCCCCCTACAGTGTCCTGGAGCTGGCTTCAAGTGACACTTGTAACACTCTGGTCACCCAGGCTAAAGCTTCACAGACCCTCATTATGATGAAGTCTGTTTTGAGTCTGGTTTCTTGCATTGAAACTTGTGTCATCCCTTCCTGTTGGTTCCACTGGAGAACAGTTTGTCCCCGACTGCTTAACAGCTATTGTAAATTGAAATTTACTCTGAATCATCCTCTAGTTTTTTTTTGTTTTGTTTTGTTTTTTTTTTGTTTTTTTTTCTGGATGGGACAACGCCAGTTTCTTTTGTCTTTTCTTATAAGTCCTCCAGTCCTCCAGAACATTTTAATCATCTTTAGCTTCCCTGGGATTTGCCACCTAAGTCTTCAGTTCCTTAGCAACCAGCACAGGCAGTGGCTGGTGTAAGCGTTCATAAGGCATGCTCTATCTTACGATGTTTCTTTGGACAATTTACTTCACTAAACAGGAAGCCAAACTTCAGTTACCTCCTGTTACTTTGTCTTCAGGTTTAGGTCTCACCGCCTTTTGCAATACATCAGTGTTCCATGGTTGTTTAAACTCCAGGGTTTCCATCTCTCCAGATTCAATCAGCTGTGGCTTGGGTCCTGTGTAGTTATGACCCGCTATGGATGTGCCTGCACTAAACATGTGTGGACACCTCTTCATCATCATTCTCTAAAGAATACAGTATAACGGATGACTTACATTGCCTCGGGTCTTAGAAGGAACCTGAGGATGATTTAAAGTAGGCAGGAGGAGGTGTGCAGGTTCTGTTCAAACATTACAGCATTTTATGTCCAGAGCTTGAGAATCTGTGGCCTCTGGACTCCACAGGGTTCCTGGAACCAATCCCCCGTGGTTATGCTGGGATGGCTGTGCTTAGAAGTTTGGTTTATTAAAATGTTTAGTGTGTGTATTTACTTAAAATGAGAGAACTTTGAGTCTATCATAAATGTCTATTTTGGTTGATTTCTTGCCTAATGAGGCATAATATAAAAAAAATGCTGAACATTCCATTCAATCATGTGGGACAAACTAGGAATCTGAAGGATTGAATTTCAGAGCTAGGCAGTGAGAAAATGTCATATAATTATGAAAAGTAGGAAATGGTAAGTTTATAATTTTCTGGGAATTTTTTTTTTCTGTGTAGAAGAGATGGAGAGACCATTCCAGAATTTCTAACATATATTGCCTCTTATCTGAAGTTCTATAGATTATTCACAGATTTGAAAATAGTGCTTTTTGTAATATACTTGATTCTATTTTTTTTTTTTGAGACAATGTGTCACATAGTAGTCGAGCAGACCTGGAACTTACTATGTAGCCAGGCTGGCCTCAACTGGACAAAATTCCTGCTTCAGCCTCCTGAGTGATGGATGATGCATGTTAAGCCTGGCTTGGAAGTGGTGTCTCTTTCTCTTATTCTTTTTCCTCTCTTTCTTTCAAAATTGTTTTAACATGTGTGCATGTGTATGTGTGTGTGTATGTGTGTGTGTGTGTGTGTGTGTGTCTGTATCTGTGTGTGTGTGTACATGCACATGAGTGCATGCATGTCACAGCACATGTATGGAAATCAAAGCACAACTTTTGGGAGTTGGTTCTCTTCTTCCACCATGTAGACTCCAGGGATTGAATTCAGGTCATCAGGCTTAGCTGCAAGTGCCTTTACCCACTGAAATATCTTTCCAGCCCTAAGCCCCATTCCAAAGTGACTTTGAAGGGTTTGTTTTAATTTTATATGTATGAGTGTTTTGCCTGCATGTATGTATATTAGCCATGTGCATGCCTGTTGCCTAAAGACGCCAGAAGAGGGGTCAGATCCCCTGGAAGTAGAGTTACAGATAGTTGTAAGTCATCATGTGGGTGCTGGGAATTGAACCCAGGTCCTCTGGAAGAGCAGCCAGCTGATAACTGTAGAGTCATCTTTCTATCCCCTGAGTGAATTATCTTGAGGGCATTTTTCATTTCTCCCTCCCCCCATTCATTTTTTATTTATGTGTATGTCAGGGGTGTATGTGTACATTCAAGTGCCTGTAGAGGCCGGAAGAGGGCGTTGGGTCCTCTGGAGCTAGAGTTACAAGTAGTTGCAAGCCACTGAGTGTGGGCTCTAGGCACAAAACTCTGATCTTTTACAAGAGTAGTGAGTGATCTTAACTGTTAAGCCATCTCTCTAGCCCCATTTATTTAAAAGGACATCTTTCTTAGTCAAAGTTCCCAGAGATAGGTCCTATGAAAATTTTATTAAATACTTCAGTATTCATGATCTTAGTCACATAATAATAAATATAGTTTCAGAGGCCATGTTTAAATTTTTTTGAACAAGGCCAAGGGTATTTTGAAATATCAAAATACATTGTTATTATTGTTGTTGTGTTTGTGGTACTGGGAATTTTCCAGGGTCTGTTGTTTAAGTACTCTATTCCCAAGCTGTATACCTGGCCCTGCTTTTGCATTTGTTTTCTTAAGTTGATTAGGCTGGCCTTGAGTTTCCTCACCAGTCAAAGCAGGCTTTGCACTTGAAATCCTCCTGCCCTTTCTCCCAAGGACCTGCTGTAGTGGGTAGCTATTCCAGCTTTGATATGGAAGTACTACCCCTTGTGAGGCTTCTGGTAACTGCTGTGCCTACCTATGATGCGCCCCTGGGGTGGGGCCAAGACAGGAGCCCTTGAGATCTGAGATCTGGGTGTGCCTGGTCTCTTGGTTCCTGGTGATCCTGGATGCTGGATGGTAGACCGAGCGAAGTTCTCCAGAGAACCCCGCTAGACTGCACCTCACCTCTCCTGGATCCTGTAACCAACAACTTACTGGCTGTAAGTTACCCCAAAATAAACCTCCTTTTTAACTATGTGGAGTTGCCTTAATAATTTCCCCTGATAACCTGCCCTCATCACCAGATCTGACTCTTCAAATATGTTAGTTTGATCTTGACTCGATAAACAGAAAAGCAAACCTATGCTTAAGAATATATTTTATGGGGGTTGGGGATTTAGCTCAGTGGTGGAGTGCTTGCCTAGGAAGCACAAGGCCCTGGGTTCGGTCCTGAGCTAAAAAAAAAAAAAAAAAAAAAAAAAAGAATATATTTTATGGTCAAAGAAATTGAAAATTTGAAGTAATTACTTAGAAATGAAAAAAAAACATATGAAATATTCACTCAGAGTCAGAAGAGATTTTGTGTTAAATCTTTAGTGTGTTGACTTCATTCTCTTCATGAAGAACTAGCCTCGAAACTGGAAAGTGATGAGATTGGAGGGAATGTTTTTCTTCCTTCTGAGACAGTCTCACTATGTAACCCTGGCTGGCCTCGAACCGTCAGTCTGACCTCAGCTTCCCCAGCACTGGCGTTACAGATGCACACCACCTAGTCTGACAGGAACGTGTTTGTTTTATGATTTTCTTGTGGGTGTTGTTTTAGCACCACATGATTTATTTAGTAATCACTTTCCAGTGCCTATGCATTAGAAAAAGTCTGCTCTAAATATCCGCCTTGGGGACTGGAGAGATGGCTCAGTAGTTAAGAATGCTTGCTGCTCTGCCAGAGGACTGGGGTTTGGTTCCCAACACCAGCAACTACTTGTAACTCCAGTTCCAGAGATTCAGTGCCCTATTTGGGCCTCTATGGGCACTGCACACATGTGGTGCATGGAGATACGTGAAAGGCACACACATACATAAAAGTAAAAAATAAAAAAACTTCAAAAATGTTAGTTGTATTGCTTTGAAAATTAAAAAAAAACTATTAATTCTTTTATTCTCTTGCTCATTAATTTTTTCCATTAGTTCTCTTGCTCAAAACAAAAAGAGAGTACTGTGAGATAGCCTTAGTTCTCAAGTTAGCCCATTCATTTTCTGTCAGTGAACTCATTAATCATAATGAAATTCTTGGTGAGAGACTTGGGGCATACATTGCTTATGAAAATAAAACCAAAAGGGGACAAAGGGAGGATAGGGCAGATCTAGTCTTCAGTGCCACTGGAGGTCCAGTAGACTGAAGAGGCAAGGTTAACATGCTCAGATCACACACAGCTTGTATTCATTTATACTCAGCCCCAAAGTCACTAAATCACCCAAGGATTGTGGTGTTTGAATGAGAACAGCTCCCAGAGGCTCATGTATGTATGCTTGGTACCCAGTTAGTGGAACTATTTAGGAAGGATTAAGAAGTGTGGCCTTGTGGGGGTAGGTGCGACCTTGTCAGAGGAGGTGTTGGGCTTTGGGGTTTCAAAAGCCCCACAGGCTCAGTCTTGCTACCTCTCTCTTTGCTAGCAACTTGCAGGTCAGATGTGAGCTCTGCAGCACCATGTCTACCTGCCTGCCTCCATGCTCCCAGCCATTCTAATAATGGATTAACGTACTGAAACTGTAAGCAATCCCCCAATTAAATGTTTCCTTCTATAGTTGACTTGGTCATAGTGTCTCTTGACAGCAATGGAACAGTGACTAAGACAAGGATAAATTATTATTATTATGAAAAATACAAAACAGATGGAGTTCACTTACCTGGAGTCATCCTGTCTCTCATAACACATAAGGCATCTTTTCTGTCCCTGAAGACAAAGCAGAAGTGACATCACGTTTGAGAGAGGAATCAATGTGATTAATCAGCACTGATGTTGACCTTATCACATGGGTCTGGGAAACGGGGCCTGAGGTCAGGGGAGAGTGAATTCAAGGCGAGTTTGACCTTCTAAGAATTCACATCAACAGAACAAGTCACGTTATCACTATAATCCTTTATGTTTTCAACACCTATTTCAGTTTCAGCATCTTTACATTTAAAAACAGTATTGCTGGGGGCTTGAAAAGGTGGCTCAGTGCTTAAGGGCACCTGTTGCTCTCACAGAGGTCTTGGGTTAAATTCCAGGTACCTACACGGTAGTTCATAACCATTTGTAACTCCAGTTCCAGGGGATCTGACACCTTTTCCTTACCTCTGTGGGCACCAGACACAAATGAGGTATACAAACATGCACACAACAAAACACTCAGACACATAAACGATTCTAAAAAGTAATGTTGCTATTATAGTCCTGCTTCTGGGTAAGCAGAAATGATAGATTCTCACAGTGTTAAACACTACCACGGGGCATCTTATTCTGTTTGTGCTAGATGAGGCTGGTAGATGGTAGGAGACACAGAACTCAAGAAGACGCACATAAGCGTGAGCCGTTCGCCGTGTCTCGAAATCTTCACCTTACTCAGTTTCTCTCTCTTCCCTGACAAACAGCTGTCCTCTCTCTCTCTAGACCTTCTCAGAGGCATGCTCTTAAACTGCATCTGTGATTTTCAAGTAGAAATAGCACCTCTCACATTTTGAACCTTCCCTGTTATGACAATGAAGCTTTGCCTTCGGAGCAAGGGGTTTCAAAGTCAGACTACACCGAGAAAGAATTGTTTTATAAAAGGATAGTCCTTAGTGTACCCATTTCTTCAAATAAAGAAGCTCCAGAATCTTTGAGACAGTTTGGTTGAGTGGCGATCCACCAGTTACTTTGAGGTAGGCATACTATTAAATCTATTTTCTGGTCATTTCCTGACAGAAGCCAAGAACTTTTCCTTGGGCTGCCTTAGAAACATCCAAAAAAATCTGACATAGTTGCAACTTCTGATACAATCTCTAGATTTCTCACTTTTGATTTTATTTGCCCATAATTTCACTAAAATTTTAAAGTGTGGACCAGTGAGCTGGCTCAGTGGGTAAAGGTACCCGTTGTCAAGCCCAAGTTCATCTCTGGCACCCACGTGGTAGAAGGAGTGAACTGACTTCCCCAGGCTGTCCCCTGATTTCCACACGTCCACTGTGGCATGTGTTCATGCTCGAGCATGCATACACAAGTACATAATGAGTGAACAAAAAAATGTACCCCCTGCCCAGTATGGTGTAACTCCAGCACTTGAGGAGGTTGAGGAAAGAAAACTGTGCATTTGAAACCAGTCTGGGCAATATAGCATGACCTTAGGGGAGAGCAAGAGCCTCTCCTAATGCTAATAAGGGAAGAAGGAGAATTTTGTCACCAACTCAGTAACATATATGCTATTGCCATTACCAGAAAGTACATTTAATTTTTTTTACATTTGTTATTTGTGTATGCATGTGTGCACGAGTGTGTATGTGTGTGTGTGTGTGTGTGTGTGTGTGTGTGTGTGTGTGTGTATCTACATGAAGTTATGTGCACCACATGTGAGCGAGTGCCCTTTGGAGGACAGAGGCAGGTTTCGGATCCCCTGGAACTCCAGTTGTGAGCTGTCTGATGTGTGCTGGGAACCTAACCTGGGTCCTCTGCGAGAAGAGTATGTGCTCTGAACTACTGAGCCATATCTTCAGCCCCAGGTGACAGTTTTAATTAATAAATTGTAGCAACTTTGAAATATAGAATATACTACACATGGAATATATAAGAGTTGCTTTTTAAAGAGTAATTCTATTATGTTTGTGAAATGTCACCATATTCTTTCATTGTCATTAAAGAGAAAGTATTTGGTTGAAGGCAATAATAAAGTTCATATTTTCATGACTGCATATCTTGAAATAGAAATACTAATTCACTATGTTTGTTCCAAGGATTCGTCGGCTTCTATGCAATTTATTCTAGTGAACAAGGACAGGAACAATGAATTAAGGTTTCGTCATAGACGGTGTTCTATAGCATTTGATATAAACCAGCCTGGGTGACACAGACTATGATCCAGAAGATCACTAATGAGCATAAGGCAAGGTTCCAGTGTGTTAGACGGCCATATTCGTGTACGGTACACATCTAAACACTGGCTGGTGCTTCAGAACTCTGAGGGCTTGACCCAGCTTTATGATTCTAATATTTTAATGACTCACCAGATCCTTTCTATCATTCTTTGACTTCAGCTTTGCTGCTGGTGCTGCTAGTATGCCTACAGCCCAGGCCTTGCCGTTCCTTGGAATATTTCACCTTGATTTTTGCTATTAGTTACAACCCTTTTTCTTCAACTCTGTCCATTTATCAACCCTTTCCAAATGGTTCTTTCTATCATCTCAACCCATAATCTGCACTTCCTCCCCCCTCCACAGCAACCATGAAGCTTATGGTGCCTACTCCTGTGTCTTTGTCAGCCTACTTGGGTAAGTTCTAGCCCAGTAGATACCTGTCTCAAGGGGAAAAAGGTGGATGGCATGTGCAGAGTGACACCAGACATTGTCTCATGGCCTCTACATGCACATATACACATGTACACCTGCACACATGTGTATATATACACATACACAATCACACACAGATACAATACATAAACCAAAGCCAGTGTTTTTGAAGAGTGGGAAACAAGGGAGACACCATCACACCCAACTTTTTTTTTTTTTTTATATAACATAGATTCTAGGAATCAAACTCAAGCCCTTGGGTTCTTCATGTAAGCATTTTAGTGACTGAGCAATTTCCCCAGCCCCTGGCTTATGTCATATATTGGTTATATCTTTTCTAAAGAGGAGAAAAACTCATACACGCTGAAGAGTTATTACTTTTTAAAGGATTTATTTATTTATTATTTATGAGTATTTGTGTGAGCCTGAGTGAGTTTACGCACACCATGTGCGTTTTCTGGAGCCCACAAAAGCCAAAAGAGAACATTGGATGCTCTGGAATGGAAGTAGTCCTCTCAACACGGTGGTAGGGAGGTCACACGATTGCATGCTTGGGTTATATAGTTCAGTAGCTCCCTCTTGCTTTCCCTCTTCCTCCTCCTCCTCTTCCTCTTACAGGGCCTTGTTATATAGCCCAGACTAGCTTCAAACTTTTGATCTTCTTGCTTTGGCTCTTGGAATGCTTGAGGTACAGCTACGCACTTCCAAGTCTGGCATTACCACATTCTTTATGCACAGAGCTAGCAGAAGCATTTGAAGCTCATTTCATTATGTGCTCTGTGGAACAAGTTGTAAAACTTTATTTTAAAAGGAATACAATTTTAGATAGTTTCCTAGAGAAAAATTTTGAGTTTGGGGCTCAAAAGACACTGAGATGGAGTGTCCTTTTGGGTAAGAGATTTAGAGAGTTAATTAATTATAGAAAGACAGACGATAGTATGGTGGGGGATCTGAGGAGAGATCAGCCTACATGGCGGAGTAGAGGACCCTTCTTACAGGGCTCAGAGGAAAGGGGAGCGTCTTTGCCTCATGTTTGAGGATAGGTCCAAAGTACAGGTTGTTTCTGATTCCTGGGTGGCAGGGAACAGGAAGAAGGTCTTGTATTCTGAGGAAGGGATGTGGGGCTCATAAATGAGCCAATGTGTATCTATCATGTGAGTGTGTCACTGGCGGCCTCTGCTAGCTCAAAGTCTGTTAGCCTGGGTCCATGTACAAATAAGCTGTACGGAAGGAGGGAGACACAGCTTCCTGTGGCCTGACCTGAGCAGGGCATGGTCTGGGCTTTTAACACCGAAGCCATTCCAGGAATTTCTTTGAATGTCTCAATGGGAATTCTCGGATTCCAGTTTCCCTCAGTGCTGTTGTCTGTGATTCCAGGAAATACAACTTAGTTGTGCCTAGTCAACGTTTGCAAACATTTGTGAATGTGTGTGCCGAGCTGAACTTTGACTCTAAGGCTGCCTGCTCTAGAGCTCCCACTTCAGCTAGAGGATCCACCAAAAGCCAGCCTCTGAAGCATTGAGGTGTGAGCAGACGCCACCAGCAGCTTTCCTTAGAGTCCTTCCTACTCTTCTTCTAAGAGAGGCTTTGGATCAAAAAATTTACATGCCCTTTGAACAGAATCATTTCAAAAATATGCTGTCACAGCAGTGACTGGTTAGAAATGCATATGTCCAGTGTTAGCTTCACGCAGACATAGTCCTCAAAGCTTAGAAATCAAAAGCATGTTTTTCTTAGAAAACATCTGTGTGTGTGTGTGTGTGTGTGTGTGTGTGTGTGTGTGTGTGTGACTATCAAGCTGATGTGATAACATTAAAAACGTTTTTTAATGTTGTTTGTAATCAAGAGGAAGACTTTGCATTGCAATACACTTGGGCACTTTCTTCTGGTCCTTGTTGCTTCTGTCTCTCCTTCATTTCACACGCTCACGTTGGTTTCCTTTGGAATGCCTTTCAGCACATTTGGTCTCCCTGTGGTCAGAGTCCATGCCCACACTTAGTGATGCACTAATGTAGCAAACAATGCTGTCTAGCTTTACCATCAACTTAGCTTGCAGCTGGTTCTATTTTTAAAAACTGGAGGCAGTTACAGCTCTTTGTATGACCAGATAAAATTACGTTCAAATGATTCTCTCTTTGCTTTCCTCTGTCTGACTCCAGTCTTCTCCTACCTCCAACTCTGGAATCAAACTCTCAGGGATTTTACAGGTAGAGGGAGAGTGCCTTGAGGGGGAAATATTTCTGCTTCCTCCTGAGCATAGTGGCAAATTCTGCTGACATGCTAAGGTGAGCAGCAGCATAGTGAAGCCAAGAGGATCATGTGGTTGAATTCAGATCCTGAAATAGATACTTTGTATATAAACTTTTCCACTTATTGTTTATAACACATTAAGGGCATAGTAACTGATACACCTAAAGCACATTACTTTAGGTTTTCATACTTAGAACACATTTTGTATGTGTATGTACATGTATTTATGTATAGACATATATATGCATTTACTTGTTAATGGTATTTCTTATCCCAGGAAATGATTTAATATTTACTAGGTTGTACATGATGTGAAAAGATAAATACAGCTTGGCACACACACATTTCCCAAGATAAGCATATGAGAGCCTTAAACAAGGGAGAAGGATGTAGGGGAGGTCTTAGTTACTTTTCTATGGCTATGATAAGACACCATGACCAGGGCAACCTATAAAAGAATGAGTTGGTTTGTTTTCGAAGGTTAGATTCCACAGCCGGGCCGGGTGGTGGTGGCGCACGCCTTTAATCCCAGCACTCGGGAGGCAGAGCCAGGCGGATCTCTGTGAGTTCGAGGCCAGCCTGGGCTACCAAGTGAGTCCCAGGAAAGGCGCAAAGCTACACAGAGAAACCCTGTCTCAAAAAAAACCAAAAAAAACCAAAAAAACCAAAAAAAAAAAAAAAAAAAAAAAAAGAAAAAGAATCCACAGCCGTCATGGTGGAGAGCACAGCAGCAGGCAGGCAGGCATGGTGCTAGAGCAGCATCTGAGAGCTCCCATCTTTAGAGGCAACCATGAAGCCAAGAGCACTCACTGGGAATGGTGCAGGCCTTTGAAAGCTCAAAATCAGCCCCACTAGGGGCTGACACACCTCCTCCAAGGCCACACCTCCTGATCCACAGTGAAGCTCTGTGTTATGAAATATGAGTTGCGCTGTTGTATGAAATACACTGTAAAGATGCGTCTCCTTGCTCACGTTGGCCAGAGAGCTCTCTAAACTCTCCAGGATGATGTCCAGAGGGATATAAACTCCAAACGGATGGAACGAAGCTATTCCCGATACTAAGGTCAGCAAGGAATCTCTCCTCAAAAGAGTGTTGTGAAGTCCTCAGTAGCATCCCCTGAGTTACTGCGCTGAAATGGACTTAGCTTCTGTGGTCCTCTGTGTGCTTTGCTGTTGCCAATCCCCTTCAGAAGCAGACATGCTGTGTGCGTGGAGCTGCTGACTGATTACCAAGCCTCGCAGATCTTTGAGGGGTAGGATAGCAAAACACTATTGGTTTTCTAGATTAAAGGAAGCAATAATACAGTGACAACCTAGGCTAGTTGATATATAATCTGATTAATTGCCAATTGGTTTTTATCCTGGAAATAAATAGAATTTCTCTTAGCATCATTATATAGTTATATATAGGCTGTCCTTGAACTCCTGCCTCCTTCTCTAGAGTGTTGCAATAGACATGGACTACCATGTCATTACTAATTTTGCATTTTGGTGACCATTATTTGAGTATGATTTCTATAACTTCTTGTATTTGTATAAAGGAAACATGGCAGATGTTAGAGATTTTAATTTTTTTATGTTTCCCTTGTTTATCTACATAGTTTATTAGATTTTTTATTGTCTTTGTGTGTGTGTGTGTATGTGTGTGTGTGTGTGTGTGTGTGTGTGTGTGTGTGTGTGTGTGTTCAGAAGCACATGTAGAGGTCAGAGGACAATTTACAAGGGTTGGTTCTTTCCTCCTACCACACTGGCCCCAGGAATCAAACCCACTGAACAATTTTATATTCTTGTTGTTATTGTTTTAGACTCAAGAAGGTATATATTTACAAAAATATATACATGATCATTTTAAGAAGTTTAGCAAACACAGTAACATACAATTGGTCTAAAATTTAAAATCCTACCATCCAGCAGTACTTCGGCATATTATATATTCTGTCTTCTTATATATGATGTATGCAGTGGCTTCATTTCTTAGTTTTATGAGAATGGCCTGACCATACTCAAAGAAAAAAACTAGCAATATAGTTTTTATACATATGAGTAAGTAAAAATTTTCATTTTCTATTTACTTCGAACATACAGAAATATCTTAAGTACCATGTAATGGGAGAAAAATCTAAGACCTAGACTTTGAAAGTAAGGACAGAGATTTGAGATAAAGTTTGATTTTTATACAATTGGTAACACCTTGTTCTATCTTTTTCCTTTCTTTTTTCATGATTATATACAGTTAGGCCTCAGTTTATCCATGCATAATGCACACACACAGACACACACATGTACACACATACACACATGTACTCATGCACATACACACAAAAGCATGCACATGCACAAAGGTACACACACACACAGGCACACATAGGTACACAAACACACACACATACAAGCACACACATATACACACACTCTCACAGTGCACATACACATGTACAAACATATGGTGCTCTTCAGGTGATGGTATGGTGCTTCAGAATGCAAGACTCACTCTACAAATGCAGATGGGATTGTCCTTGATAGCTAACAATGGTGGCTTAGAAACTAGAAACTGATGACAGGGTCCATGGCCACATGCTCTTGACCTTTCAATATTGGCAAAAAAGAGAAGGTTATGAGAGAAGTGAGGAGGAACACTCCAAGTTGACAGACTTGTTAAAAGGTCATGAAGTCAAGCTGTGCTCTTCCAAGCGAGTGGTAGCTTTTTGTTTCACTTTATTTTTAGGCAAGATCTCCCCTTGCAGCACTGGCTGACCCTGAGCAATCTGTGCAGACCATGCCAGCCTTGAACTTCCAGCAATCCCCCTGCCTCTGGCTCCCAAGTGTTAGGATGAATGCCATCACGTCCAGCCTTTGTTATCTTCTTCATTCTCCCACTCTATCCTTTGCTCTTTCTTTGTCTTTTCTTTTGCCTCCTCATTCTTGTCTTAGTGCCCTCCCTCACTCCTTTATTCGTTCCTCCTTCTATTTTACGTTCTCCATCTTTGGTTGACTTCCATTCTAGATGTTTCACATTAAAATGCAAAAAGAAAGGCAAGACACACAGTTTAGAATTGAGTTTGAACTTTGATCCCAAGTGAAAAGCTTACATAAGAATTGATGGGACTGGAGAGGTGGCTCAGTGGTTAAGAGCACTGGCTGCTCTTTCAGAGGACCCAGGTTCGACTCCCAGCCCCCACACAGCAGCTTACAACTCTAACTCCAGTTCTGGGAAGGCAGAAGCAGGTAGATCTATGTTAGTTCGTGGTCAGCCTGGTCTACCAAGTTCATTCCAGGACAGCCAGAGCTGCACAGTGAAACCCTGTTTCAAAAAAACCAACTCAACAACCAACCAACCAACCAACCAAATAAATAAATAAATAAATAAATAAATAAATAAATAAATAAATAAATAAATAAATAAGGTTCATTCCAGGACAGCCAGAGCTGCACAGTGAAACCCTGTTTCAAAAAAACCAACTCAACAACCAACCAACCAACCAGCCAACCAACCAACCAACCAAATAAATAAATAAATAAATGAATAAATGAATGAATAAATGAATAAATGAATGAATAAATGTCAGTCTTGGCTTTAACCAGAACTACAGCCAAAAAGAATAAGGCTGACCTGCTTTCTTTCTTTCTTTCTTTCTTTCTTTCTTTCTTTCTTTCTTTCTTTCTTTCTTTCTTTTTTTCTTTCTTTCTTCCTTCCTTTCTTCCTTCCTTCCTCCCTCCCTCCCTCCTTCCTTCCTTCCTTCCTTCCTTCCTTCCTTCCTTCCTTCCTTCCTTCCTTCCTTTCTTCCTTTCTTTCTTTCTTAAAGAACATTTCCCACTTACTCTACATATCAACTACAGATCCCCTTCCCATCCCTCCTCCTTTCCCCTCTCCTGCCCCCGGCCCCCGCCCACCCCCCATTGACTCCTCCAAAAGGGTAAAGCCTCCCATGGGGTGTCAGCAAAATCTACTACATTCAAGTGAGGCAGGTCCAAGCCCCTCCCCCCTGCATCAAGGCTGTGCAAGGCATCCCACCTTAGGTAATGGACTCCAGAAAGCTAGCTCATGCACCAGGAATAGATCCTGATCCCACTGCCAGGGGCCCCTCAAATAGACCAAGCTACACAACTATCTCCTGTATGCAGAGGGCCTAGTCTGGTCCCATGCAGGTTCCACAGCTGTCGGTCAAAAGTTCGTGAGTTCCTATGAGCTTGATTCAGTGTTCTCTGTAGATGTCCCCCTCATAATCTTGACCCCTTTTGCTCATATAATCTCTCTTCCCTCTCTTTGACTGGACTTCCAGAGCTTGGCCTGGTGCTTGGCTGTGGCTCTCTGTATCTGCTTCTATCAGTTACTGGATGAAGGCTTTAGCTTCTCTGGAGCTGTGGGTTGCAGTCTGTTTAAAGGATAAGCCTCATACATAGGATTTATGGGGCTCACTGCAGGAGGTCGGTAATTTAACATCATTGCTGAGGTACTTGTGTCGCAAGTACAAGTTCTCAAAAGCCCCTCCTGTCCCAGGCCGAGGCTGCTGAAAATTGTCGCCCTGGAACTTTAAGCCAAGAGTGAACTTTTTCTCTCGGGAAGCTTGTGGGCAATTTGCACTTCATAGATCACGGTGTCTCTGTGTGTGTTGCAGCTGCCCCTGCTGGCGTGTGCCCCAGCCTGGGCTCACGTGTATTTCTCTATGCCTTACATCTGGGTCTGCCCCTGTGCCTGCGTTTGCTCCTGAGCCTGAGTGTGGTGTGAGAGCCAACGCTGGGGGATGTTCATGTCTGCATGCGTGCTCAGGTCTGTGTATTCGCCTATGCCTATGTCTTGCCTTCCTCAAAGCATGTGAAACTTGAATATCAAGCCTGTTTATAAAGACGATCTTAATTATACTAACAAGCCCAGGTTCGGAGCACACCTCCCACGTCATGTATGTTCTTTAGTTTTGAGACTCGTCCTCCGTCAGAACATGCTTTGCCCAGGTGAAGTCCGAAGAACAGCCAAGAAAGCGTCAACAACTATAGTTTTGGCATGCCTGCTGAGTTCCATCTTTCTCTCTATAGTGTTATTTTTTTGTGGAACCTATATTTTTCATAGTACCAATCACTCCATCTTCTTATTTTTCCACTACTTAAAAATATAAAATATTAATGGCGAATACAGTGAAGCTGTCTAGTTCTTTCCACAACGCTACCCACATACAGATGGCTGTGCTGGCAAAGCAAGAGGCCGCTTTCCCTCAGGCAACTCCCCGTATCATGGTTCAAGATGTTTGTCCGGATGCCAAGGAAAAAATTTCAAAATGTAGTCTAATGTATAATGTGCATATAAAACAGTTATATGGGAGCTGGGTTAAGGTAAATAGAGGACTATGTGTGTAAGATGATGGACAGGCAAGAAAAAAAAAACAAGTAAAACCTAGACAGCAAGAAATGGTTGAGGATATGTACTGCTATTATTTCATTTAATTTGGGGAGTGGGTTTAGATGAGATTTGAGTTGAGGTTTAAGAGTGAAAAAATTACTGGGGCATGACCGTTTTGATAGAGGCATTTATGGTGGCTTGAATAAGAAATGTCTCCCATAGTCTTGGGTATTTGAAAGATTGGTCCCCAGTTGGAAGTGCTCTTCGGGGGAGGCTCAGGAGCTATGACCTTGTTGAAAGAAGTCACTGGAGGTGGGTTCTGAGAGTTTAAAGACTCAAGCCATTCTGTGTTCACACTCTTTGCTTCACACTTGCTGTTGACGATGTGAGCTCTCAGCTTCCTGTTCCTGCTGTAATGCCTTCACTCTGCCATCTTGGACCATAGTCCCCTGGAACTGTAAGCCCAAATACCTTTCTTATAAAAGTAGCCTTGGTCATGGTGTCTTACCACAGTCTTAGAAACCAAACTAGCACAGCATCATTACCACTGATTGGAAGAAGCAACAATTGAGAATATGAGTAAGGTGGTCAGTACCTTCGTATTAGCTCAGCCAGGCAGTGCCATTGAGTGCCCATCTGTTCTGGCAGTCTGGTAAACATACGTAGATGATTGACACTGTTTTACCCAAGGACTTCCAGATGCATGCTACATAATACTGAAAGTATAGAAACCAAAACCTGGGAACACTCCAAACTGAATATTATTTATCAATCATCATCATTATTATTTTTTTTTTTGAGAAAGGTTTCTCTGTATAGCTCTGGCTGTCCTGGAACTAGCTCTGTAGACTGGGCTGGCTTCGAACTCAGAGATTTGCCTGCCTCTGAATATTTATCTTAAAAATTTATTTAAAAGATACCCAAACAAAGCAAAATGAAGCAAAAAGTCCACAAACAGCACCAGCAGCAACAAAACTCTGGAGTTCGTTTTGTGTTGGCCAACTACACCTGGGCACGGGGCCCGCCTTGGAGTGTGGTTGATGTACCCAGTGACACTGCGTTGGAGAAAACTGGTTTCCTTTTCTCAGCAGGCGTTCTTGGTTAGGGGTGGGGCTGTGTGTTGAGTTCCCCTTCTCAGTGATGGGATTTTGTCTGATTTCAGCCTGCGCGGGTCTCATGCATGTCACAGTCCTTGTGAGTGCATACGCATTTTTTGTCTTAATGGTTTTTGTTTTGATTTTCTTTGTTCTTGAGAGGGGGGCATAAGGTGGGTGGATGGGGATGCGGGAAAGACCTGGGAGGTGTTGGGAGAGGGAAAATACGATCAAAATATATCGCACGAAGAAATTTTAAATAAAAAGAAAAAATATATTTTAAAAATTAGAACCATGGGAAACTTTCAGGGCCGTTACAAGCACGGCACAAGACAGAAATGGTTTTGTTTTTCCCGACAATCAGAGAGTAAGTTTGACCCGGTGCCTTTAGCCTTAAGAACTCTCAGAGACTTCAGCATGTGTTTCCACACAGGTAGTCTGCAGAAGCACAAGAGACCATCGGCACCAGGATGTTGACAGAGACACCGCCTCTCGGAGCCTCAGGCCCCGTTCCATTTCCCAGTCCCAGTCGCTCTGTTTGCATGCCTGGTGGCAAAGGCCCTTCAGAATCAGTGCACTTGACACTTTCCTTTTTCTCTGTCTGGGAAGTCTTGAGTGTGCCTTGGGCTTTCAGAACTACACTTTTCATCAGCTGTGTAAAATGTGTGTTAATGTGAAATTATCTGTGTTTCTTCATGATTACACCTCAGGCTATGTGTCTTTGGTATACAAGATGGCTAATGTTAGTTGAGAACTGCCTGGATTAAGGGAGAGTTGAGAGATGACAAAGCATTGTGGTCAAGTACCCCATATTGACATTAAGTTAGTAGTGATCCCATAGGATTATAATGGAGATGAAACTTCCAGTTACCTAGTAACTATGTGGACATCTCAATGCTATAGCTCAGAACAGTACTTACAGGTTTGTGGTGTAAATAAATCTACTACCAGCCTAGAAAAGTAGAGTAATACAGTTATATACAATTCCTACTTGATAATAATAAAAATGACCATGTTAGCTAGGTGTGGTGGTGCATACTTTGAATCCCAGCACTAGGGAGGCAGATGCAGGTGGGTCTCTGTGTTTGGGGGCCAGTCTGGTCTACAGAGTGAGTTCCAGGGTAGCTGAGCCTACACAGAGAATCCCTGTCTCAGAAAAACCAAAAAAGAAAACAGAAAAAAAAAAAAGGACTATGTTACTGGTTTATGTAGTTACTATGATTTCCAGTAGTTTTCTTTCTGTTTTTCAAGAGTTTATCTAGTTAGCCAAAGCTGGCTTCAAATTTGCTGTCTTCCCACCCTCCATGCCTTAAGTGCCAGGATTATAGGTACACATTGCCATGTCTAACTTAATGGCTATTTTTGAGTAGACTCCTAGTTATATAAACAAGTTTACTATAAGATATATTTATTGGCATCACTGAATACATCAAAAAGGCATATGGGGTGACTAACTTATACCATTTAGATTTGTGTCCAAACACTCTAGGACACATTGTTCAGAATATGTCCCTGTTGTTAAGTGGTGGCTGACTATTTCCTGTGTGTATGTGAGGATCTTCCCAGGGGAGGCTGGTATGTGATTTAACACACTGAGTGGAAGTTCTGCTAAGGCAATGCCCTATTATCTGGGTACTCAGATAGAACAGAAAGGCAGAGAGAAGGGGAACTGTCTCTCTCTTCTGGAGCTGGGACAATCTTCTTTTGCCCTTGGTGTTTGGATTCTGGGGCTTGCATCGGTGACTCACCCCATCCTTCACCTTGACCCAGGATCTCAGGTCTTTGGTCTTAGATAGAGAAGGCACTACTGACTTGCTTCTGAAGCCTTTGGACTTGGATGGCCATGACACTGACTTATCTGGTTCCTTGGCTTTTAAGTGTTCTATCATGGGATTCCTCAGCCTTTATAATGAATAATTAATTTTCCTAGTAATCCCTTTTTTGTTCTGTTTGTCTGTCAGCTTGTCTATCTTACTGGTCCCATCTCTCTGGAGGGCCCTGATTAGTACAGCAGGAATATCACAAATTCTCATCTCATTTTTGCATCCTATCAAGTATCACATGATTTAGATCTGTCCCATTATGAAATCAGCACACTTTGACCATATGGTTAGGGTGAAGTCTGCTAAGCTTAAACACTGAAAAATTTGCTCGCTGTTTGTCTTTGTTAAGGTTATTATTGCTATGAAGAAACAGCATGACCAAAAGCAACTTGGGAAGGAAAGGGTTTGTTTGGCTTGTACATCTGGAATCACAGTCCACCAAGGAAAGCCAAAGGCAGGAACTCAAACTGGGCAGAGGCCGTGGAGGAGTGCTGCTTACTGGCTTGTTCTCCACAGCTTGTTCAGCCTGTTTTCTTATAGAACCCAGGACGACCATGCTGTGGGATAATGCTTTTGTACACTGGTATATGTATGTATATATGGAAGTACAGGTGGAGTGACCAGACAAGGAGAATTCTGGGAAGAGGAAGGCTGAGTTAAGAGATGCCAGCCCACCGTCCAGGGAGCAGCATGTAACAGCACACAGGTAAAGCCACGGAACACGTGGCGACATATAGATTAATAGAAATTGGCTGAGTTTAAGTGTAAGAACTAGTCAGTAGTGAGCCTGAGCTAATGGCCGAGCAGTTTTAATTAATATAAGCCTCTGTGTGTTTAATTGGGTCTGAGCGGCTGCGGGGCTGGTGGGTGAGAGAGGTTTGTCCTGACTGCAGGCCAGGCGGGACATAGAAAAACTTCCACTACATCACCAGCCCAGGGATGGCCCCTCCCTCAGTGGAGTGGGCTCTACCATATCAGTCACCAAGAAAATGCCTTATAGGCTTTCCTGTAGCCCAATTTTATTTTCTCAATTGAGGTTCTCTCAAATGACTCTCTATCTTGTGTCAAATCGACATAAAACTAGCCAGGACACTGTTCTTGATGCATACCACCATATCATCTCTGACAAGAAGGGGTCTTTCTAGTTCTATTCCTTTCCATATTTGTGTCATCTCCCTTTGCCCATATGGAACTGGTAGCATCCTTTATTGACTTATTCTATCAATCTTATTCGCATACCATTTCCTCTGCCATCTCCTTGTTCATGTGGACACTCTTTATACTTGGGATGAGATGCCCTGTGCTCTCCACTCTCCTTACCATATGTGTGTGTGTGTGTGTGTGTGTGTGTGTGTGTGTGTGTGTGTGTGTGTGTTTTGAAACAGGGTTTTATTATGTTACCCTCGCTAGTCTGGAACTTGCTATGTAGACCAGGCTGGCATGAATTCACAGAGATTCACCTGCATCTGCCTCCCAGAGTGTTTGGATTAAAAATATGCATTACCACATCTGGAGCCACTCACCCTGCGTGAGCTGTGAGCAGGTTGGACTCTTTGTAGATGCCCTTCCCTCCCAGCTCATGCTGTGATGTTGTGACAGCAGCTTTGGGGCATCCATCATGGGTAGTCAGTCTTTTTCCCTAGCTGAACTCTAGGAAACTCCTTCTTCTGGGGACAGTTGTGTATCTTACTGTGCTTGAATTGGTGGGTCTAAAGCTCCACTGTTTTGAAGAGAATGCAAGGAAAAAAGCAGGAGGAAGATCTAGTTTACATTTTGGAAATTAAAAGAAATAACAATGTACACTGTATATTTATTTCCTGTACTAATGAGAAAGAAGGCTTTCTATTAATATTAAAGAGACTAAAATATTAAACATGTTTTTTAAAACTTTATATTTATTTATTTTTCTTAGGGGACTAATGTGATGCTGGATAATTAGACTCAGATTTGGTATTTATTCCTATGTGGGACCAGAAAATAAGTCTCTTTTCATACACAATCTTTCTCTTTTATTATGCCCAGAAGGATTGGAAAATATTGGGAACTAATAATTATTGGTGAAGAGACGAGGCTGTAAAGTGATTACAGTTTGAAGAAAAGGTCAGTGTTGCTCTCTTTAATCACTTCATGCAATTCCCACCCCCCTGGGCATTTATCTTTGTCATTACCCATTGAATTTCATTGCAAAGCCTACCCTAGTAATTTAATACAGATGAAGTCAAACTGTTATTTCAGGCTCCACTTTGTGGTCCCATTGAGGTAATTACTATGAATCGATCAGTGATTGAGTCTGAAAAAATGCATTTAATTATTATTAATTGAAAAACCATGGAGTTAATAAAACTGTCCTAGGATATTATACCAGAAATCAATTGAATACATCTACCTTCAAGAAGTTATACCCTGAGGGAGGGATATAACAGTAGAGGGACAAGCTTTCCCATTTACGTAAAAAAGCACTTAATAATTGGTCATTAAATTACATTTCCCCCTAATATTTAAGAACTGGCATGGCCTAGGGAAGTGAAATAGCAATTTTGTCTATGCAAACTCTTAATATGGTAAACATTCCAAATTAATCTACAAATTTACAAAATCTAGTGCTTCTCTGAGAATTTTTATATCTAATTATAAGCTGTATTAAAAATATCACTCTCTATGGTCAATTATATCCTTTTATATATAGTTTAATAACAAGATCAGGTTAAGTCAAAGTAAATAACTTAAGGCTTAAAACCATCCACAAACCCATGCCATTCTTTATCTTTTAAAGCCCAAGAGGTTCAGTAGTCATAATCACAGAGCGTGCAAGTTTTCAGTGTCTGACCTTGGTACTGCTCCATGATTCTAGCTCAGTAGTCTGCCTAACCACAATGTGGAAGAGTTGTAGGGCCTCAGTGCAAGTCACAGCTTTGAAATAGCTTCCTGAATCCACAGACAAAGAAATGAGTGGGGTCTGGAGGTGGAGCTCAGTGATGGACACTTGCATAGCAAAATTGAGATACTGGCTTTGATAAGCAACACTGAAAAATAAAAGGACGATGCTTGCACTTGACAGCATAGTGAGAATGTTTTGAAGCATTTATTAGAAGTAGGATAAGCAGTTCTTCAGGATCTGGGAGGTAAGAGTTCTTACCTGTACTAATCATTTTGAACACAAAAGTCCAAAGAGAGTCTGAGGTTACAAATAGTGCACTGCATTAAATATAAAATTCTTATGCACACACAACCTAAATCACTTATTGTCTTACTTTTCCATTGCTATGATAAAACACCACAACCAAGGGCAAGCTAAAAGAAAACATTGAATTACATTGAATTATTTGGCTTATGGTTTTAGATGGCTAAAGTCCATGAAGGCAGAGTGAAGGAACAGCTGAGAGCTCACATGGTGATCCACAACCATGAGTCAGAGGGAGAGAGAGAGAGAACATTGGGAATCACATGAAGTCTTAAAACCTCAAACGAAGGTGGATAAGGTTGGCAGATATAATTTTAAGTTGTGTCCCAGACATTTGGCAGACCTCATATAATGATTTGATACCTGGTTATGTACCCAACCAAAGATTCTGGAAAAAATAAGGTCATAGATGTCTGAATGTACAGGCACCCAGTTGAGCCCAACAACTTTCTATCTCTTAAGAGCTGAACTGGGTTCCCTGGAGTCTGGGGTTGTCCTATAGAGAAGCAAGGCATTGGCTTTCCATTCAGCCAGCCCTGAAGTTGGCTTCTCCAAGTTAAGAGAATCCTGACATAGTCATGGCCTCATGGATATGTTAAGAATGCCTTGTTACCACAGCCATGTCTATGCTGACACCAGCAAACATGGCAAGATAGCTGGAGAATCTGGGCTGATGCTAGGGAATCATGCCTACTGGGGGTGACCAGAAAGAATGTCCAACACGGCCATTGAAGTCTAGTCCATACAATTAGTGACAGACAGTGACGTGTGCAAACCATTCTTGAGTTGTTTCCACACACCCTGTGATGTGGTCCTGAGCCTTGAACTGTTTTTATTTTCTTCCTGTCTTCTCTTTATCTTACCCAAAGAGAGAAACATTGCTTTTAGACGCATATTTTGGAAAAAGTGAGTCCATGAGCGTGTGGATGCACAAGTATCTAGTTGAGTCTCATTTACTGCCCATAAAGTGGCTGTTGTCCTCTTCTGGATTTGCAAAGATCACAGTAAATTCTTTTCAGATGGTACAGTGGATCTGGCCAGTACAGTGGTTTTCTCAGGACAGTTGCTTCCCAAGCTGCTGATAATGTGTGTTCATGTCCCTATTTCTTCCTATAACACTTACCCCCGGTTGTGTCAACTTCCTTTTCTTTGATTTATGCACTAATCTATGGCAAGTGACTGGATGGGAGGGCCTTGTTAAACACTTAAAGTATTTTGTCATCGGTATGTGTGAATATCAAAACCAAAGGGCACCAGGAGGCTCTATGATGGTGTCATTGTGGGAGGCTGGGAAGATTTAACTCTTCTTGTTTTGTGTTGGATTTGAGTGATAATAAGTCATTCATGGAGAAATGTCCTTAAGGGTAATTGTGAAGTGGGGTTGTGTAGAGCTTGGTGAAAAGTCAGAACCAGAATCAAAACAGGTTTTAGTACAGTGATGACGTAATAGCAAAGGAGGCAATATCTGTTGTGGGATAATGCTTTTGTACATTGATTTAATAAAACTCTGATTGGCCAGTAGCCAGGCAGGAAGTATAGGCAGGATAAGCAGACAAGGAGAATTCTGGGAAGAGGAAGGCTGAGTCAAGAGACACCAGGCTGCTGTCCAGGGAGCAGCATGTAATGGCACACAGGTAAAGCCATGGAAAACGTGGTGACATATAGATGAACAGAAATGGGCTGAGTTTAAATGTAAGAGCTAGTCAGTGGTAGGCCTGAGCTAGTGGCCAAGCAGTTTTAATTAATATAAAGCCTCTGTGTGTTTACTTGGGTCCGAGCAGCTGGGGGACTGGTGGGTGAGAGAGATTTGTCCTGACTGCCAGCCGGGCGGGACCAGGAAAACTTTTAGCTATAAATACCCTTAAGCAGAATCTGTGGGAAGGCATGGGACATTTCCAGAAATTCACATTCAGCAAAGACAGGGTAAGTAATCAGAAAGGGACTGGGTAGTATAGGTAAGCTTTATTGAGTACTTACTGTGTTATGAATTTTATAGTTTTTTTTTAACCTATTCATTATAGCCTTCCCTTGGAGGAAGAGTTATTTGATTTGACAGATAAACAAAACAAAACTGAGAAAAGTTTAAGATTTTACCTACAGGTTAAACATATACCAAGTTGGTTGCACAAAAAAAATCTACATTCTTAACTGTAAAAAAAAACAAAAACAAAACCAACTGATCTACATTTTACATGAACTAGTACATGGTAATTTGCTTCTGAGAAAGGGTTGATGTCAGGACCTGTCAAAGTGGAGCAGGAGCCTCACTTTTGGGACCCAGAGCAGCTTGAGGTATGAGAGGGTGGAGATGACATGGAAGGAACCTGAAAGACCACGGTGAAGATGCATCAGGAGTGAGGACTGAAAACCGTGCATTTGTGAGTGATGTCATGGCTAATATAACAGGTGTGCTCATTCCCAAGCTAGAGAGACCACCCACAGACAACATACAGGACCCAGAGAATGGAGGTGTGGATAGAAAGGCGTCAAGGGAGTAATCCACAGTAGAGATAGAGAAGCAACGAGGGGCCAATGGAGAGCCGTCAACTGAACCAGAGTGCTCCAGGATCAACCAAACTTTCCAGGTTTTACAGTAGTTTCATTTATCACAGTGATACCAAAAAGGGCAACTTTCATTTATATTGGCTCAGAGTTAAAATCTCCAGTTATTAAGATATCAGAGGAACAGTTAGTTTAGTAGATAAATTTGCTTGTAGCCAAGCTTGAGGAGAGTTTGACTCCTAAGGTACACACGGTGGAAGGAGAGAACCAACTCCTGCAAATTCTCCTCAGACTTCAATACTTGTGCTCTCTCTTTCTCTCTCTCTCTCTGTCTCACACACACACACACACACACACACACACACACACACACACACACACACAGAGAGAGAGAGAGAGAGAGAGAGAGAGAGAGAGAGAGAGAGAGAGAGAACTACATGCAAAAATTTCTGAGCTTTTGAAAATTCAAGGATAGTTTAATGTGTGAATTACAAGATTGGATTTATAAGAAAAATACTATTATTCTTTCATGTTACATTCCTGAGTCCATAGTACTTTATTTTAGCAGGCATCTACCACTCATCTGCTGAACTCAATTCCAGTGCCTGGTTTGAATTTTGACTCTAAAAAATGCTATTTAATAAAATACCCTTATTTGGGAGAACAACTTCTACAGCTTGTTTAATTTTTTATTATTATTAAAACCACTTTTTGTATCTTTGATTTATTTGCTTTGGCAGCCTTGAAGCCTGAGTACACATCAGGGTCATTTCTGCGATAATTCACTGGTTTTCGTGTCGTCAGTTCCAAGCTATGTCCAATAGTCTGTCTTTGCAATCAGAATTGATTTTCTTCTCTGAGCAAACAAAATCGGAAGTGCTTTATGATTAATTACATGCTTAAATATTTAGGAGCGCCCCTAAAAGTTAATGTAATAAATGTGCAGATATTGTCGCATGAGTATCCTAAATGAATCTAGCCTTTGGGAATGTCCTGGGCTTTGCCAGGGTTTGAGGAACAGGAAGATTGTTGGGAAATTCTTCTGAGATTTATGTGGGATCAAGAACACCCTGTTATTCAGCAGAAATGAACTCAATATTCTTGTCAGGAGCAAGTTTCCTCATGAAACTGCAAAAAAAAAAAAAACCAAAAAACAAACAAAAAAAACCCATATAATTTAATTTATGTGACTTTTTGTCAACTCTGGTTCATTTCGCTGCTTTTGCTTGTTTATTTTCTTGGAGGGTTTTGGTTGTTGAGCTTTTGGACTGGGGCCACAAAACTCTGAGCTTCATTGACCTTGACTTGCCAAGTGGAGTGGAGGAAACCGGCTCCATCTTTTTATATTTCCGAGTGCCTAGGATGAAGAAGATTATACCCCTCACTTGTTAGAAAGTGTTTGGTGAGTTTTTATATGAAAGCTGGGCAAGCCTTCAAAGTTCAGAGTACAGCTCAGAGGCCCTGCTCACCACTCTGTCTCCTCTCAACTTACCATGCGCTGGAGTCACCGTTTTCAACCCCAAGCTTCTGACTGTATTCCCAGATTCGAGTGTTGGACACTGAAACACCCAAGCTACCTTAAACCTAAGTTCTCCAGCAGGAAGTGAGTCCTCCAGCAGAAAGCGAGTCCTCCAGCCTACTCCCCTTTCTGTTAAAAACTTTCCAGAACCAAGAGTGACTTGAGTCAACCCTAACAAAAAGATAAAAGTCGGAGGCTCATGAAGGAAGGGTTCTCATACACGATTCCCTGATAACCATTGCAGACTTTGTGACTTTTCTCAGAGGCCACCACAATATCACCCCCAAACCACTTCTGCAAGGACATATGCCTGGCAACTGTCTGTTCAACCCCAGACTAGCACCACCCTTGTTATTGATCTTAAAGCCAAGGACTATTGTTTCAAAACATTTTATGTAATCCTTCACATTGCATTTAAAAATTTCACCCTTGCCTCAACTTTATTGAATTGTGCTCACCATTTTCAATGGCCCAAGTATTCTCATTTCAGTGTTCTGTATTTCCAAGTAAATATTATTCTTTGGAAAATCTCTCTTTGATTGTTATTTGAGTTGACAGCATCATTTTCTCATAGTTAATGAGCCTCCACATGTTTTTACTTTCTTCGTCTTCCACATAGGGGCAATGACAATGTCTGATTGTCTACCATGATGTCTACCATGACATCACCTCCCTTTCTTCCCACATCTTATAGGTAGCCACATTTGTTCAGACTCTCTCCACGATGTTCCAGCCCCACCCCCTCCCTCCTATCTCCTTCTGCCATTGCTCTGCTTTTATCACCTACTGGGGTGAGTGGCCACTGCCTTCTCGGTTTCATGCTGCAGATGGCAGCTGGAGTTGTTTTGTTGAGAAATCAATGGCTTCTATGGCATGTCTCGTGGCAGCATCATTTTCTGTCCCCACTGCATTTCCTCCCCACCCTGAACTGCAGTCCAGCTGTGCTGTGTTCTGCTCATCTGGAACATCGTGCACTTCCATGGCTCATGCTTGTTTCTCCTCCTGTCATAGCATTCTGTGTGGTTAAATTACAACAGTACTTAAGTCTAAGCCACTAGAAACATGTAACAGAATATGCTTAGAACAGAACAGGGCTCAAAATTATTTTTGGATTGAATTAAGTTAAAGTGAAAATTAAAAAACTTCATGGTCCAAATAAAGTATGGGGAATTATTTTATTGGCTGAGAAATATCATTGGGAGTCAAGAATATACCTCACATCTGTCCACTATTCCCTGATCTTTGTCCCTAAGCTCCTGCCATTGGTATGGCTGGCCTTGGATAATTCTTGTCTACACCCCTATTTAAAAAGAATTTCTGTGTATATATATATATATATCCCTATAGAACACATTAAAAATGTATTTTAGAAAATCACTTTGTAATGAACATATTTTGTGGACTTATTTTTAAAAGTACATTTGTAATTTTAAATTCCTAGCAATGCAATTGTTGAATAAAAAGAAAGATGGATTAAACCATTTGATTTATGTTGGAAAATTTTAGTAACTACTTTAATTTAGTAACTAGCCCAAAGATGTTGAAGATGCTCAGGTTTCCTGTACTTCTCAAAAGTGAGTATCATCAAACTTTTGTCCATTGTCTACCCCAAACATCCCCATTTCCTTTGTTATTGAAAGGTGTGGTGAGCATCTTTTCATACGTGCTTTGGGATTTTGTCACAGTGCAGACCCAATACTGATGTGGGCATTTCTATAAGACTTTATGGTGTCTCTGTGCTACACCCCTGCCTCTCTCTTAGCTGGGAGTTTCTTGAGGTTATTTTTTAAAAAATATTTTTCATTATTTAAAACAATTTTTAAATTTAAATCTATTTTGCTCATATTCTTTATCCTCCAATTCCTTCCAGATTTTCTCTCTCTCTCCCTACCCAGCCAACTTTAGCTTCTTTCTCAATAAACAAATGAAAATTCAAAAGAACAAACCCCCAAAACCAAGAAAACAAAGTAAAATCCCACCCAAAAAGAAAGAAAAAACAAAATAAAACACCCCTCCAAACTGTAATTGAATAAAAGCACACACACAAACTGTGGAGTCCATTACTTATTGGTCAGCTACTCCTGAACACAAGGCCTGTTGTGGAGTGGTTGATACACCCAGTGTCACTCTATTGGAGAAAACTGATTTTCCTTTCTCAGCAGGTATAAGTTATTAATTCAGTCATTAACCTTTACCCTAGTGGCTAGATTTTCATTCATTCATTCATTCATTCATTCAAAATTCAACAAAATAAAATATAATAAGATAAAACAAAAACCATCACGTTGAAGTTGGACCAGACAAACCAAGAGAAGGAAAAGAGCCAAAGAGCAGGCACAAGAATCAGAGACCCACTTGTTTGCACACCCAGGAATCCTATAAAAACACTAAATTGAACTCTATGATACATACACAGAGGACCTGGTACAGACCCTGTGCATGCTGTTTCAGTCTCTGTGAGTTCACATGATCTTTGCTCATGTTGGCTTAGAGGGTCTTGTTTTCTTGGTGTCTTCCATCCCCTCTGGCTCTTACACTCTTCCCCTGAGCTCTGAGGGGTGGAGTTTGATGGAGACATCCACTTAAGCCTGAGCATTCCAAGGTCTTTCACTCTCTGTAATGTCTGGTTATGGTCCCTATATTTGTTTCCATCTGCTGTAAGAGGAAGTGTCTCTGCTGAACAAGGTGTATAGCAGAGTATTATTAAGAATCACTTCATCACTACATTTTCTTCTTTTTTTTAGTATTACTTGGTTTTATGCTCAGTTCCTGGGCTATCAAACAGCAGATTCTTGGTCACCCAAGCAGTGTCAGGTACTGGTTCCAACCTTTGCAGTGGGCCCCAAGTCACATCAGTTATTGGTTGGTTACTCCCACAAACCTTGTGCCACCATTGCCCTAGCATATCTTGCAGGCAGGACACCATTATAGATAAAGGGTTTGTGGGCGGTTTGGTGTTTGTGTTTCTTTTTTTGAGAGTGTACAGTTTGTTCCTGTATCAAAGATGCTGGAACGAACAGACAGGTGAAGATTCTATGAAGGGACTGACTTGACGTCTTCATCTTCAATGAGGTGTGTTGGTGGTGTCTTCAGCAATGGGGCCTTACTGTCAGTTTGTGGAGAGCAACCCATAGTCTTGGCAACAGCCTGGGTTGTTTGGGGATTCCTCATGAGGCCACTTTGGCCAACAACTCAATTAGATGTAACCCAATTCCAGCACTGGAAGTTTTGCTTGGTGACAAGAGATGGCCAGTTAGGGCTCTGTCTCTCCCACTATTTGGCAATATCATTTAAATTGCCTTCATATATCTACATATTTTAGGAAGTTCTACTGTATTAGGTTTCCACACTACCCCTCCAATGCCCCATAGTTTTAGCCATCTTTCCCTGCATTCCCTCCCACAATCACCTCTCCTCTCCCCATTCCCACTTGATCTTCCCATTCCAGTGCCCCCACCCAATCCATCCATAACTATCTATTCTATTTCCCTCTTCTAGTGAGATTGATCTGTTTCCTATATTCCCTTGTTCCAGACCTACTTTCTGTGGTTCTATAGATTGTGACTTGATTATCATTGACTTCAGAGCTAATATCCAAATACAAGCAAATACATACTATACTTGTCTTTCTGAGTCTGGGATACCTCAGGTTGATTTTTTTCTAGTTTCAGCCATTTGCCTGTGAATTTCATGATGTCCTTTTTTTATGGCTGAGTAGTACTCCATTGTTTAAATGTACCACATTTTCTTTATTCATTCTTCTGTTGAGGGACATTTAGGTTGTTTCCAATTTCTGGCTATTATGGATAGAACAGCAATGAACATGCTTGAGCATGTGTCTCTGTGGTAGCATCCTTTGGGTATATGCCCAAGAGTGGTACAGCTGGATCCTGAGGTAGATTGATTTCCATCTTCCTGAGGAACTGCCACATTGATTTCCATAGTGGCTGTACAAGTTTGCACTCCCACCAGCAATGGATGAGTGTTCCCTTTACTCCACCTCCTTGCCATCATGAGCTGTCACTTGTTTTATTGATTTTAGACATTCTGAAAAGTGTAAGATGAAATCCCAAAGCAGTTTTGATTTGCGTTTTTCTGATGGCCAAGGATGTTGAACATTTGTGTATCTCAGCCATTTGAGTTTTCTCTATTGAGAATTCTCTGCTTAGGTCTGTACTCCATTTTTAATTGGGTTATTTGTTTTCTTGAGTTCTTTATATATTTTGGGTATTAGCCCTCTGTTCTTTTGAAGTCCTCACTCCATGGATTTGGACCCTGATACGGAGTTAGGAGGCTCCTTTCTCTGTAATCCATGTCAATTATTCATTTTAGTTCACTTTTGTCAACAGAGAGTATAACTGTATAGGTGGAGTATTAAGGCAACTCCACGAAGTTAAAAGGGAGGTTTATTTGAGGGGTTTACTTACAAGTAAAGGGATAGGTTACAGGGTCAGGGAGAGGTGAAGTGCAGTCCAGCGGTGTTCTCTGGAGAACTCTGCTTGGTCTACACCCAGCATCCAGGATCACCAGGTACCAGAAGAGCTGGCACATCCGGATCTCGGGTCTTAAGGGCTCCCATCTAGGCCTTGCCTTGTAGGTGTGACAGTTACCTGAAGTCTCCAGGTCAAAGCTGGAACAGCTACCCACTACATAATTACATATGTGTAACCTACAACGTGATACCGTAATTTATGCACAATCACTCATTTTTTTTTCTCTAATTTTCTGCCCCTTCAAGTGAGATTTTCCTTTGGTCTTGGGCAGGTGGCAGTGTCTAGGTTGGGAGACAGAAAAGGACCCCTCCCCAGCCTCGGGTGGTCTTCAGCCCACTGTGTATAGTACAAACTATGCCTGGGGTATAAATATTCAGTTCAGACCTTTGGATCTTGGTATTTACAGCTGAACTTCTGGAGCCCAAACTACCATTCGTCTCTCAAAACCCTTATTTACAAATAGTTATTTTAGTCTTTAACAGGTTATGATGGTTAAGACTCTATTCTGGAACTCATGGCTGGGGGTGTAATTCTTTGTCCTTGCCGCATCAGAAGCGTCCTGGGAACAGAGAAGCCTTGGGTCAAGGATGCCTGAGAGGAGGCTTTTCCAGTATCTCAAACATGATCTGCCATGGATTCCTGGCTCCACCCTGTGCTCAGTTCCTTGGTCTTGATGTCCCAGTTGGCTAGCAGCTCTCTGATGCTCTCAGTTTTTCTCTTTTGCTTTGTCCCTACCGTCTAAAACATTTATAATTGTAAACTGGCAAATTATAGTTTTATATAGTTATAGGGTAGGAAATGATTGTGATTTACGGGTACAATATAGAATAATTCAATCAAACCGATTAACATATCCATCATTCACATACCTATCATTTTTGTGGTGAGAGCATTTGAGATTTACTTCCCTAGTGATTTTGAAAGTAGAGTATACTATTAACTACACTTAAACCATGCTATGCAGTAGATCTGGAAAAAGGAAACCTCTCTAACTTATTTCCCCTGTCTAATTTGGGTTTTGTATACTTTGAATATCAACTCCCCATTCCTGCATTCCTTAACCTCTGGTAACCAATCAATGCTTTTCTGTTTCAACTGAGCTCAGTGGTTTTAGATTCCATAAGTAAGCGAGAACATACAGCGTTTGTCTTTCTGAGCCTGGCATATTTCAGTGAATATAATGCTTTCCAGTTCCACACATGTTGTTTTAATGATAGAATTTCCTTGTTTTTTAAAAGCTGAATGGTATGTTGTGTATGTACTCACCACATTTTCTTTACTCATTCATCTACTGAATGACATTTAGGTGGATTCCATAGCTTGACTATGAACAGTGAACAGTACTTCAATAAACATGGGAATGCAGACAGCTCTTCAGCATGCCAACTATAAATCTTTTGGATAAATACCCAGAAGTGGGATTGCTGGCTTGTAAGATAATTCTTCTTTTCACTTTTTGAGGAATTTCTATACAGTTTTCCATAATGGTTATGCTGATTTACGTTCCCACCAATAGTATGTAAGGAGTCCCCTTTTCTCCACACCCACTGTTTTCTGAGCGAGGGTTTGCTTGGCTTCTCTCACATCTAAACTTTCCAAGGAGCAAAGTCTCAGAACTTAGCTTCATTAGCTAGGCCACCATTGTTGCATGAATCCTAATTGGTCTTATAATAAAAACCCATTATAAATGGGGTAAATGCTGAAAGATCAGAGGAGACAAGCCACAGCTTGTCTCACCTCGACAACTTCTCAGCCGATCCTGTCTCCACAAATCCTCAGACTGAATGCCTCTGAGTCCTCAGTCGAAAGTCCTTGAGTTCCTGTCTCCTCCTGCCTTATATGCCTTTCTCCGCCCAGCCGTTTCACTTCCTATCTTAACCTTCCTAGTGCTGGGATTAAAGACATGTGTGCTTCCCAAATATGGTAGCAAAGGCCTGAGATCTCAAGTGCCTTATTAAAAGTGTGATAAAAGTGAGATTAAAAGTGTGTACCACTGCTGCCTGGCTCTGTGTCTTTTAGACAGGATTAATCTACTATAGTCTAGGGTGGCCTTGAACTCACAGAGATCCAGACAGATCTCTGCCTATGCCTCCTGAGTGCTAGGATTAAGTTGTGTCACCACTGCCTGACCTCTATGTCTAACTGTGTGGCTGGCTCTGTCCTCTGATCTTCAGGCAAGCATAATTTCTTAGAAATACAAATATCACCACACACCATTTGAGTCTCGAGCTGTCTACATTTTAAGCTTTTGCCTCCTGTCTCCCCTGGGAACTTCTTGATGCAGTTTTCTACCTGCCTCCCATTATGGCTGTTGGCTCTTCCCAGTGTTGCCCACATCACCCAGGCTCTCTGTCTGATAGGAACATTGACACAGTGTTCCTGTGTGGGAGGCAGGGTGTACGGTGCGTGGTGAGAGCAGGACACAGTGATTGAGGCAGGCACAAAACAGAGTTACTTCAAAGAAGGCAGCTTGTTCAGGAGGAAGACTGCCACAAAGAAAGTATCATGAAGTTTTTCAGTGGAGACCAGACTTGTTGAAAGGTCTAGCCTGGACTTCTTTTTGGATTATCATTTCAATGCATTTCTTCAGTTAATGACTTTTGTTCAAATTAAGTCCTTCCTGCTACAAGTCCTTATATCTCACTCTTCCCTCCCAGATCCTGAGTGGGGTATAAGGAAGTCAATCGTTTGTTTTCTTTGGGAGAGAGTCTCACTATGTATCTCTGGCTGTTCTGGAACTCATTATGTAGATCAGGCTGGCTCAAACTCACAGAGATCAGCCTGCCTCTGCCTCTGCCTCCCTAGTGCTAGGATTAAAGGCATGCAATACCACACCTAGTTAGGAAGTTAATTAAAAAAAAAATTGCTGGGTGTTGTTGTTGCATGCCTTTAATCCCAGCACTCTGGAGCAGAGGCAGGGAGATTTCTGTGAATCCGAGGCCAGCCTGGTCTACAGAGTTCTAGGACATTCAGGAACATTACATAGAGAAACCCTGTCTGAAAAAAATGATAATATATAATCATGTGTTGTATTATCCTAAGTAACCCTCACAGCATAAAACTTAGCCAGCATAAAGTTGTAAATTAAATGAAAAATGCTTGAGGAAATAAATTACTACAAATGAGCAAGAAGCAATGTGATTGGGGCTCCTCAGCTGGTAGACAATGAATATGCTGTTAAAAAATAGTTTGTTTATTTCAAACACTTAAAGTAGTAAAATATGCACTAAACAGAGACAAAGGAATAAAATACCATTAAAGAAGTTAGAAGATTAAAAGAATAGGAATCCCAGGAACGGAAATATGACAATTGGAATGAAAACTTGGTGTGTGTAAGTTAGGGTACAACTGGAGAAAAGAGAGAGATCTGAAACAATTATACAGACCATGGCACAAAGAGATGAGAATATACAATAGAGAAGACAAGCTATGGAGATGAAACATGCATTTAGAAGGTACTTCATTCCATCCCCAGGCATTTCACCCAATAGGAACAAGAACATATCACAAAGCATTTCACTGGAGAATGTTCATGGCAGGTCTTAACTCACAATAGCCCAAACTAGAAACATCATTAATGACTACCTGCTAGCGAGCAGATAAATACAGTCTGCTCTAGTCACACAAAAAGTGTTTATTACCCTCAGTCACAAAGGTGGAGATGTTACATTGAGCAAAAAAAGTAATTCATAAAGGAATACATGCATTACAATCCTATGTATTGGACCCAATTTAATTTAGGGCGGAGGCCTCTAGGAAAGGCATGAGGAACTTTATGGAATGGTAGTAATAGTCTGTATGCTGCTTTGTCTGTTAGTAATATGGGTTTATGAAACTGTCAAAGCTCACAGCTGACCATGTGTGCTGTATCCATTTTATTACAGGTAAATTATACTTCACCAAGAAGTAAAAATTAAAATATTAGAGAGAAGCAAAAGGTACATACATGAAACATATATTCCTTAAAAATTAAACTAAAGAGACAATAAATAATTCATTAGAAAAACATACAAAATATAAATAGGAATTCAAGGAAAGGAAAATTGGTAAGCCAGTAAACACCTGGAAAAAAGTGCAATTTCACTAGTAAATAGAGACATGCAAATTCAAATACCACAGTGTTGGCACCTATCACACATAAGCAGAAATTAAGTCCAAAACAGTTCTAAAAGGCTGACAGGATTTGAGAATGAGAGATATTGCCACACACTGCAAGTGAGGCCTGAGACTGCAACACTCATTTTGGAGAAGAGTAATTTGGAAATAGAAGGTGAAGGAAGCCTGTCAGCTCCATTCCTGCATATACCTTAGGTCATGCGTTCTATACTTTCATATCCCAAACGTTTTTTTCCTGCCACCACCTCCCGAGTGCTGAGATCACAAGTGAGTCCCCACAATCAGATCACTCAGTGCTGGGCTTGGAACCCAGGGCTTGGTACATGTTCGACAAGCACTCTACCAGCTGAATTACACCCTCTTCCCTCAAGACACATTTAAATTAGAAAGAATTTTATGACAATTTATTTTTGTATGAGCACCATGGTGTGTGGGTGGAGGTCAGAGAACAACTCTTCTATCATGTGGGTCCCAGGTATTGAACTCAGGTTGTTAGGCTTGGCAGCAAGAATCTTTACTCATTAAGGTATCCCATTGTTTGGATTTAATATACATATAAATATATGTGTTATATATAATATAACACATGTATTTACAAATAAATATACCACACATGTTATATTATTATATATAAACATTTATATTATATATAAACAAACATTAAATTTTATATAAATACATATATGTGTGTGGTGTGTGTTTAATTAAGCTGATGAAATGTTTACTTATGACTTTCTCAAATATCCTTAGAGTTATTTCTCTCTATTTCCTCCTTCTTATTCTGTATTTAGCTACCGACCCCGTGGCGCCCCTCTCCACCCCCCCACCCCCGCTATTCCCTCCTCCTCCCACCAGTATGAAACCTGAAATGCTGAAACTGCTTGAAGAAAACACAGGTGGTGTTTCGCATGATGTAGATGAGGAAGGGGCTTTCTGAACAGGACCCCATTCGTTCAGGAATGAAGGTCAACAGCTGACAAATGGGACCTCGTAGAACTAAACAGCTCTGTATAGCAAAGGAATCAATCAGGGCAGTAATGAGGAGGCCCACAGGGTGGGGGAGATCTTCCCCAGCTCTACATCTGATGGAGGATTACTATCCAGAATTTACAAACAGATAATCAGGAAAACAAACACAGCCCAATTAACAACAGACTACTGATTTGAACAGGGTGTTCCCAAAACGCAGAAATAAAAGTAACAAATAGCTTAAAAATGTTTGATATCTTTAGCAATTAGGAAAATTCAAATGAAACATCTTGAGACTTCATCTTACCTAAAAAAAAAAAAAAAGAATGCTGGTGTGGATGTGGGTGCACAGGAAAGTTCATTCACCACTGATGGGATTGCAAACTGATGGAGCCACTATGTAAATCAGTGTGGAGAATTCTCAGAAACCTGGTATATGCCCAAAGGCCTTGAAATCCTAGTCCACAGGTATTTGCTCAGCAATGTCCATTGTCACTCTATTCATAATAGCTAGGAAATGGAGCAACTGAAATGTCTTTTAACTGATAAATGGATAATGAAAATGTGGTGCATAGACATAAGAATTCTATCCAGCTGTGAAGAAAAATTAAATCATGAACTTGGCAGGTAAAGAGATAGAACTAGAAAATTTTATACTGAATGAGGTAACTCAAGCCAGAAAGACAAATACCACATATTTGCTCTTATTTTTAAATCCTAGTTCCAAATCTTTGGATTTGAGCATATAACCTGAAGTAACTTCCAAAGCTAGGAAATTAGAAAGGGACCACGACAGAGGCATGTGGGTGTGAGAAAGAGCTCTAGAGAAGGGGCTGGAAGGATATAGATGCTGTGAACAGGAGGACTGGGAAAACAGTGGGACACTAAGCTCCTTAAAGGCACAGATGATGACATATTAGCCATCTTTGAGTTCTAGTGTCACAGATTCATGGCAGGCATATGCTGAGCATTCACTAAATGTTGGTTAAGTTAATGCCTGACTCACATTATTTTAAAGAACATCCTGGGGAATGGGAGCAGAAATGATACGTGGCTGCAAGAGAGAGAAACAGGTCTAATAATTAGAAGTCAAGAAAGGTAGCATTTCCTAAAGAACAATCTTTAGCAATGAGTAATCTAATGGGAGCCGATATTTGAAAATGTCATTGACTATTTTGGGTTCTGAATGATTGACTAATTATGAGAGATTTTTATTACAGTTCAATTGACTTTTTGCATTTTTTGAGTGCTCTACAAGATATGTTATTTCATAATCAGAGCAAATTATTTTAATGAGATGCAGACTGAGAAAGATGAGAAAGTCATGGTCTGTCTGTCTCTGACACTGAGCAGCTAGAGATGACACCTGCCAATGATGATGAGTAAGAGTCTTCCTTCTCTATGGGAGGAGGGTGGTAGACCAGCAAGCCCTAATTTTCTCAACTTCAATAGCCTTAGATGCTGTTCACTGAATGGTAAATACCAAGTTCCTTCTCTGAAAGAACGTGGCCTAGCTTACTTGGCGGCTCACATTCTGCTAGTGGCTTCACGGCATTGGCAGTAGCAGCTGCAATGGGATTTAATTTATCCAACTGAAGAGGGTCCAAGAGATGGTGACATTGTAGTGATGCCCAAACACATGTGGATATGTGAGAGGTGTTCTTACAGAAAAGCACAGGATATGCCCCTGTGAGATAGCTGAGTGACAAGTGGTTAAAATGTCCTCAACTTAGCACTTCATGCATATATACCCTCAGTATTATGGTTAATTTTCCAAGATAGACATGTCCAAATGGTGGTTTGGGCTAGACTTAAAAAAAAATATGCCTTATCCTGATTTTGGAGTACATGAGTTAGTTTAGAAAACCTAATCATTGTTTTTCTTTTGTAAGAGAAAAGACACTTAGGTCATTTCTTCCATGTTATAGTAGATTTAGATTAAGAGGGAACAGAACACTTCCAAAGGAAATCTGTGTGCAGAAGTGACTGGTAAACACAGTGGAAGAAATGTGAGCTTCCTTCTGACTACACGAAATCCCAGTCTGGTGGTAATGATGGTGATGGTGGGGAGGCCAGAGCTATAAATTTAATATAATATGAAATAAAATCAACTTCTGCAAAGCAGAAAGCAGTGATTGTGTCCTCACACATGTGAAAGTACTGTGTACAGATTTACACTGTGGATAGTCTACTAACATGAGTAGACTGGTAACTGAAAGTAAAACAAGGTAAGAGAAAAATTCTAAAACAATTCAAACTAAGAAAAATTCAGATTTCCGATTGTTAGGAGCTGTCACTCTTGGCTTCTAATGGGACCTCATAGGACTCCTCTGTCATCACTGAGTCAGTGAGGCTGCCTTTTCAGTGCTTTGTATTTGACATTATTTGACCACTTTGTGACTCTTCTAGATGCTCAGTACCAAAATGAAATTTAGTCACTTATCTATTGAAAAACAATAGAACTTGTTTCTTTCTGTTTGATAGAAGCTTGAAGGTTTCTATAAAGAGACATAAAGGAACTATGTAAGTGCAATGCATTTGGTGATCATTTTATAGACAACTACACAAGCAATGCAGGATTTCTCACCCATGTAGGCCCCCAGAGAAATTTTCTCTGAATAAACAAATTCAACATGTGCTGTGAATGGGGTTGGGGAGGGAATAAAAGATTGTTGATCTGGAATGTGTTTTGTCAATGATGGGGTTCTCATGTTAGGACCCAGGAACTAAGTTTTCTGCCAGATCTGGTCATTGCTGTACAAATACATGGCTGTAGGGTCTTGCAAAACCTGGCAATAGAAGGATGCGCATATGGCAGTAGAAATCTGTCATCAGAGTTCATTCAGTGAAAAGTCATAGCTCAGCAAGTGCATATAAAAACTACCCCAGGAACTGTGTAGCATCTTCGAGGGTCATACAGTCAACCACCCAGCTATACATCCTTGCTACTCTATGCCTCTGGTTGTCTAGCTTCCATCATGGTTGCCAACTTTGCCTTTCTGTTTTGTCTTTAGTATGTTTATTTTGAAAGTATCTTCTGGAAATGGTCTTTCTACATCATGGCAGACCAGGAATCAGAGAAAGAAAGCTAAAATCAGTGGTAATAAAACCTTCAAAGGCTTCCCTCCCCCTCCCCTGAGACATACTTCCTTCAGCCATGTTCCACCTGCTAAAGGCTACACAGTCTCCCAAGACTACACCACAGGTTGGTAGCCAAGATTGTGAGCTTGTAATGACAGTCTCCCAAGATTACACCACAGGTTGGTGGCCAAGATTGTGAGCTTGTAATGACACATGTCAGATTTAAACCATAATGAGACCCAATGAGCCATTGTAGGAGGAGTGACCATAGTTTCATATGTTCTTGCAAAGCAATCACCAAATGTTTGCTAAGGAAGGGAGGCATTGACCCACAAATACAGTTATGTTTTATTTTCTTATTGAAGTAGACAGGGAAGAATTACATACCAAGCCACGTACCCAGAGTAAAGTAATTGCTAAATCTCTCCAAATAAGTTTAAAATGTCTTTCAGTAAAACCATTGCTCAGAACTATCATCAATACAATGTATTGCAGTTTCATTGGTAAGATTTTTTTCTCTTACTGGTAAATTAAATGGAGTGACTTTCTCTAGTTTCCATTAAGGTAAAGATCCTGCAGAATACTTTCATGTGAAACATTACTTGCATCAGATCTGATCTTTCTTCGCTGTTCTGCTCAATCTAGAGATGGAAGAGAAGCCAGCTGCTCTAGTCAATAACCTCCTTCAATAAGGTGATAATTTGAGTTCTCATGAGTCCGTTCTCAGAGGATTACAGCATTTCCTAGACTATGCCACAGAAGAGAGTTTTCAGTTCCTTTGTCTTTCAGAAACATCTCTGGGGGTGAATGGAACAACAAATCTTAAGTTATTTCTGTTTCTTTTTTCACATAAAAACTTAGAGAACTGGAAATCCCTTATGACATGGTATTTATTTCTCTGCAATACCCCTTAGATTTTGCCCCCATCTCTCCCTCTCTCATCTCCTTTCATCTCTCCTTTGTTTATCTCAGCATCACAAATATGCCATTGGCTCTAAGGGGAAATAGGTAGCTAGAAGAGGGACTAGTTATCAGTGTGTTTTCACATAGCCAATCAAAGATTAGTGTTAGAAAATTATTTAAGCATTTAGTTTTTACTAAATTAAAAGTTCTCAAGAATAACCACACAAAACTCTCACATATTTATGTTTCATAAATATTTATTATCATAGGCTTTCTGTAAGAAAAAAGAATCAAAATGAAGTAAAAATGAAAACAAATTGAGTTTCTATTCACAATTACAAATTTGACAGCATTTTTTAAGGTTTTGGTATATTTGGAAGAGTGGTTTCCTCTTCTGTCTTGGGAAGGCCTGTCTGTGGTATGCCTGAGGCGGCAGCTATGGAAGTAACAGGAATTTCCTTGGGTGGGAATGATTCTGATGCACAACGACTCAGAAACGAGACTCCGCATCATGGAATGAAACCAGAGGGATCTGGTTCGCAGATCCCAAGAGCCAAATTCAAAGTTAGAAGCATCTAGTCAAGTCAATCACAAAGACTGTAATAACTCCATGCTCTTTTTAGGCTGAATATTCAGTGGAAAAAAAGAAGCATTACTCAGCCATTTCAAAAGAATATTTATTTTATTATTTATTTGTGTGTGTGTGTGTACGTTATTTTATGTGTGTGTATGTGCACATTTGTGTGGTGCCCATGGAGGCCAAGAGATTGTGTTAGATCCCCTGAGGTAGAGTTACAGGTGATCATCTATGTGGGTACCGAGGACCAAACTTCAGTCCTTTGAAAATCCCAGGAAGTCTCCTGACCCCTAATGCATTTCTCCAGCCTTTGACCATTGTTTTATTAGAATCTCTCACGGTGAAAGTTGTGAGTGCATTGTTGGCATTCGTCTTAATAACTCACCATGCTACCTAGCACTTTGTGGCTGTTCGATTAAAGCAGCTAGAGTTTCTCTCTGGATCTTAAGAAGGGGCTGGTAGGGGATGGGGAGATGGCTCAGAGGTTTAAAAACACTTGGTGCTCTCCAGAGGACCTTGAATCTCAACACCCACATTGTGGCTCATCTGTAATTTCAGTTCCAGGAGATCTGACAACCTCTTCTGACCTCTGTGGGTGCCAGAGTGTGGTATGTACCAAGACATCACATTGCACTCTGTTAATATGCATGATTTATATGCATTATTTTAATACATCTATGCATTAATTAAAATAAACAAATTTAATAGTCTCTTGTAGGTGGCAAAAATCAAATTCAGCATTTGCCTTACTTCTCAAATTGTTTCTATGTTTGTTTGTTTTTTTTAAATTTCAGAGAATATCATCATCAATTACACAGTCTCCTAGGCAAGTCCCTAGGAATGGGCATATTCATTCTTTTCCATCCCTGTCCTCCAGCTCCGGCCAGCCACCAGTCCTCATCCATCTTAGTAATTCCGAATTTTACTAATTCTCCTGCCTGACCACCTGCCTTAGTCTGTTTCCCATGAGTGCAACAAAATATCTGAGTCTTGCTAACTTTGCAAAGAGGAGAGGTGTCTTTAAATCATAGTTCTTTAGGTTCAAGGACATGACAGTGGCCTGGGCTTGACTCTGAAGAGACAACGTAGCAGATGAAATCCGAATGATGACAGCATGTGCAAGAAGGAGAGATCATCTGGCAAAACCGGAAGCCAGTGTGGATGAGGAGGGGCCAGGTGTGCTTTTTTTTTTTTTTTTAACAGTCCTTTTTCAAGAACTAACCAGAGTTCCTCTGTATCAATCCCTTCCAGGCACAGCTCCCTCCATGACCTAATTTCTCCTCACTAGGCCTCACCCACTCCCAACATCTCCATCTGAGAGCAAGATTCCTATGTGAACCCTTGAGGAACCCCTCCCCCCTCCCCAACCACATCCACACATTGTATCATTTCTCTCTGTTGTGGCTACTCCTGCATCACTTCTGGCCCTCACCACCTTAGAAGAGCCTTCCAACTGTTATAGCAGGGTTTGCTTGTTTGTTTGTTTCTATGCAGTTTGGGGGATTGAACCTAGGACTTCATGCTCAGTAGGAATGCACTCTGCCACTAGGCTACCATGTCCTACAGACTTTGCTTCAATTTCTGATATGTATTCCATTAACTGTACTACCATGAAGGTTATCTTTCTAAATGTGAACCTGCCTAACACCTTGTAATGGTGCTATACCATCTTAAACATCTCCCTTTCCGGAATGGACTGGGTGCTCCTTTACATTTGCAGGGCAGTACCCTGTCCTGCTATTTTGCTCTTTGTTTATCCATATTGTTACTATTAGTTCAATAAGCTCAGGGAAATGGTGAGGGAGTGCATTAGAATGCTGCCATCTCCTCTGCTTCCATAGGACTGTGTACATAACTTCACCAAGGCACTAGATATAAAGCATGTGAATTTTTGTTGTATGTCTCTCTCTCTTTCACTATACATTAAACTTCTTGGAGAAAGAAATACTCCCTACCCCAGTGTAATTGATTTTAAATACACCAGGGGGAAAAAAACACCTATGAATTCCTCCAATGGGAGAGTCAGTCTCTTATTCTGTGCTTCTGTTTTCAATAAAAATCTAGTTGAGGCCTGGAGTGGGGTGGGGTGGGATAGAGGTTATCTTGTTATTTTGGAATCTTCAGGCCAGGTATGGTCTCTGTTGCTTAGCATATACTCAGTAAATTGCTGCTTAAAACAGATTGTGCACATGTGCTTGTATGTAGTGTGTGTGTGTTTCACGTATATAGTACATGCATGTGAGTATCTGAGTGCTCATGAATATGGAGGTTAGAGCAGGATGTCAGGTATCTTCCTCTACAGCTCTCTGCCTTTTCAACTTGAGACAGGGTCTTAGTTACTTCTCTATTGCTGTGACTGAACACCCAAGACCAAGGCAACTCTAGAAGAGTTTATTGGGGACTTACAGTTTCAGAGGGTGAATACATTTCCAAAATGGCAGGGAGCATGGCAGTAGTCAGGCATGGTGCTGGAGCAGTAGTTGAGAACTCACGTCTGTGACAACAGCCATGTGACAGAGTGTGGAGGGGGGGCTAACTTGAAATGGCTTGGGCTTTTGAAACCTCAAAGCCCATTTCCAGTGGCACACCTCCTCCAACAAGGCCACACCTCCTAATCCTTCACAAATAGTTCCACCAACTGGGGACTAAGTAGTCAAATATATAAGCCTATTGGGGCCATTCTCATCTAAACCACCATACAGGGTTTCTCACTGAGCCAGACACCAACCATTTCAGCTGAACTGGCAGGCCAAAGAGCCCTTGGGCTTCATGTGTCTCCAACTCTCAGTGCGGGGTTAGGCCCGCAAAACAATGCTGGGCTTCTCATGTATGTGCTGGGGATTTGACCTCATGGCAAGCTCCCTTGTGGCTAAGACATTTCCCTGGCTCCTCGATACAAAACTTGAAAAATTATTCTCTATCACATCTAGCAACTTTGCCCTTGTCTTCCCTTGTCTTCATTTATTAAACTGTTTTCCCTCTTAAGATGACTTCACCTAAAAACAAAATAAGAAATCATTTATCTATCCTTGCTCTTTCACCTTAACCCCACCTTTTAAAAAAATGAAATACGACAGTCAATTACTACAACACATTGAAAGTTAACTTTTACTCCACCATTCCAATGAAATTCTTCTTATCAGTGACATCAATTGCTTCCTAATTACGAAAGTCAAGCTTTGTCTTCAGGACTTCAAATTGTTGACATCCTGAAAATCCTTCTTAATTTAGCTTTTGTAATATCATGTCTCCTGGGCTACATCTTCTCTGAATACTGATCAGCTATAACCTGCCATTGCCTAGATATTGGTATCCCAAGGGGTCCTCATCAATTCCCCCATTTCTTATTCTCCTTCAGTAATTTCAGCCAATTCCGTATCTTTCACAATTACTTACATATGCAGTGGACCCAAATTTTGACCTCTTGAACTCTATTTATAATGTGTAATAACTCCTGAGGCTCATAATCTCCTCAAACTTTACGTGTTAAAATTGAATTAAGTTTCTTTGCTCAAGTATGACCCCTTTTATATTTCTTATGCCCGTGAGTTAACAGTAATGTCAGTACAGTGACAACTTACTATACTAAAATACATAATAAATCATCTTTACAGAAAAAAGTTATCTTTGATATATCACCAGGAGGGTTTTATATGAATTAATCAGTGCATAACTAATCACCACATGGTTTGCATTTAAAGCAGAATATAGTTATTATTGCACAATTTCTGTGGGGCAAGCATCCACCTTGCCTGGTACCTCTGATCAGAGAATGTCATGGCTGCCATCAAGGTGGTGGTTGGGCTAGAGAGTACATACGTTACTCACGGCTGCTACCGCAGTGGTGGCTGGGCTAGATCTGGAGAGGCTCTCGGGGTCAGAGGTCTGTTGAAATGTAACACAATTATAGGAGAGACTATCCTATCACCTTGTCCTATTATGTAAGTTAGAAAGCTTCAGGTCCCTCACTCCACCACTCGAGGGGTAGAACATTTTTCCAGGGCATGGGTCACTGCAAGTCACCTAAGGTGCCTATGATGGCTTAATTCAAAAGTATATATATGGATAATGGGAAAAAAACAATACATGCTTATAATTTGGACAATACAAGGCTTACCATGAAAAGAAAAAACAGAATTTTAATTAAAAAACCTTCATTTAAGGGAAGTGATGCACATTAGAAAGGCATCCATGCTTATTCTGTCTATACTTACCGCCTTAGATAGTAGATGTAACTGTGTCTAAACAGGAAAACCCAAGTACACTCCAATTAAAGCCTGAATTTAATTATGTAACTGGATGAAGAATCATCGTATTATGTGTTAGCATCTTTTGTATTGAGAAGAGAAACACAATGTGGCAGTTTAAATAGTAAATGACTCCCATAGGCTCAGGTATTTGAATGCTGGGTCCCAAGTTGGTAGTGCTGTTTCAGGAGGTTATAGAACCCTTCGGAGGTGGAGCCTTGGTAGAGGCTCCCATCAGTGGAGGTGGGTTTTGTGGCTTTATAGCTTTACCCTTTTCCCAGCTCTCTCTGTTTACCCTCCAAGAATGAAAATCAGCCGGCTTCCTGTTCCTGCTACCATGTTTTCTCTGCCTGTTACCACGTGTTCCCTGTAAGCATAGACTGACACTATGCCTCTGGGATCATAAACCAAAATAAATTCTTTCTCCCGTAAATTGCTTATGTCAGAGTGTTTTATCACAGCAGAAAGGTAACTAATATATTAAAGTCAATTTTTTGTTTGTTTTTGTTTTTTGGAACAGGGTTTCTTTGTGTAGCCCTGTCCTGGGACTCACTCTGTAGACCAGGCTGGCTTCAAACTCACAGAGGTCTGCCTGCCTCTACATCGCAAGTGCTGGGATTCAAGGTGTGTGCTACCTCTTCCCAGTTTAAATTATTGTTTTTTTTTTTCATTGTACATTAGTTCAACTTTTCCTAATAGTTTTTTTAAAAAATATGTTTTTAATGTGATAGTTTTCTTTCAAGGTAGATCTTTCAGGCATCTGTTTCTAAAATTCCATTTACTTACTTACTTACTTACTGGGGGCATGAATGTGCCATGGTATATGGAGCAGACGGGGCTAGAACTCAGGCCATCAGGCTTGGCAGCAAGTGCCTTTTACCTGCTGAGCCTTCTCACTGACCCCATTCACTGTTTTCTTACAGTCACAAATCACATAGCTACAGAAGTTCCTTCATTCATGACTTTCCCTTCCTAGCCCCCTACACGCTCTGATACGAACTCTATGGCTTCTCTTTCTCATGCACTTCAGGAAGACATCTTGGAGTTAATACAAGAGTTGTGAGGGTGTGGGAATGAGAACCCTGTCATTTTAGACCCTCCTTAGGGATAATGGTTTCACTGGTATTTAGTGAAACCCAGTATGCTGTGGTGGATTTCTCTTTCTGTTGACATTGGCATTGCTGATCACACACAGTCCTAAGAGGTGGTGTCCATGTCTCTACAGATATGTGGTCACTTCTCTACTTTCCCTCTCTTTTGCCTGGGCAAGCGCCACATTGATGCACTGCAGCCACTCTTCAGCATTCTTCTCGTCCTTGGCTTTGAAAACATAGGTCTTATTGTCTGTGAAGATCTCAAAAGCCCGAGGGAGAGAGCGATCCCGGCGTTTCTTAGCCACAGCTTTCACACTCTGTACTTTGCTGAGTTCTATTGGGGAGTCGTCAGGATCATCTTTCTGAAATGAACGGAAAGGAAAGGTCACGGGATGGTTCCTGCTGCTGCCTAGGTTCACTGGCTCTTGGAATTTTCCAAGAGGGCTAGGTCCTTCACATCCTACGGCTTAAGACCTTTCTGTTTTGGGTGCAGAGGCACCTAAGGGTCATTAGGACAACAAAAGCCAAACACGTGGCCTTTAGTATAGCACCATAAGTCAACATGAGATAGCCAGTTTACCGGAAGTTATTATAAATAAAATTAGGAAAATGTTTAATTCATGGTTCTTTGATTTTCTGTCACTTTCTATTTATATTAACACTATTAATAGAGCAAAAGACAGCCGTGAAATCTGGAATACTTCTATCTCAAAATTTCAGCTAGTGGAGGAGGCATAATGTTGAGTTCTCCTTTGTGCTACCTCTGGGAAAAGTTGTGCTCATCCTGAATTGAAAAACAGGATTCTACTTTCTGAGTAGCTTTTGGAATCTTTGCACTAGAAGTATGCGCTGTCCATAAAGATTATTACATTTGTGTTTTAGGAAAGCAGAGGTTTAGGGGTCTCTGTGATACCACAGTCACCACATTGGGCTAGCATGAATGGTTTTAGGATAATTAGAAATGTCTAAAAGCAATGAAGAAATTTTGTCTACTGGAAAATGTGCCTGTGGTTGGATAACTTGCCAACTCTTCTTTCCCACTCCCTCTCTGACAGTTATCTCTCCCTGCTTTGCAATGAAAAAGCACTCCTCGTACCTATCACAAACTTTCTATTGTGTATGTCCAGCTTGGAAAAGTCTCCAGAATACTGAACAAAAGAAGCCTACAATTCAACATACTGATGTTAGGGAAGTATTGACCAATCAAGACCACATAATTTTTCTACATCAATTCCATTAATAGACAGCACCTCCTTTATTCTGTGTATCTATGTGTGCATATGTGGAAGTCAGAGGCCCACATCAGAGGCCTCCTCTACACTCTCCACCTTATTCTTTTGAGACAGGCTCTCTCACTGAACCTAAAGCTCATCATCTTGGTTAGAATGACCGACGAGTAAGGGCCTGGGATCCACCTTTCCAGTCTTTGGGGTTGGGGACAAGAGTCACTGTGTCTGCTTTTACAAGAGTGGCAGGGATTCAAATTCAAGTCTTTATGCTTATGCAGCAAGCACTTTGCCTTTCCTGGTCTAGCATTTCCTTTTTTATTTTTATTTATTTTATTATTATTATTATTATTTTTTTTTTTTTTTTGGTGTTTTGAGACAGAGTTTCTTTGTGTAGCTTTGCGCCTTTCCTGGAACTCGCTTTGTAGACCAGGCTGGCCTCGAACTCACAGAGATCCACCTGCTTCCACCTCCCGAGTGCTGGGATTAAAGGCATGTGCCACCACCTTTTTTAATGTTTAATACTTATTTATTAAGTGTGGCATTATACTTAAATGCCTTCCTAAATGATAAAACTTAAAAGTGGAGTCAATCAGAAAAATGAATACTCAGAAGTTGATCACAGAAGTTAAAACAATTCATGTACATGATTTCCTTTATATGGGAAACTGATGAAGGAGGGGACTGGAGAGGCAGCTCAGTGATTGAGAGCACGTCCTGCTCTTGCTGAGGACCTGAGCTCAGTTCGCAGCACCCACATTGGGATGCTTACAACCCTCTGTAACTACAGTTCCAGGTGATCTGCTGCCATCTTCCGGCCTCCATGGGCACCTATACTTATGTGCATATACCCCTACACAGACACATACAATTAAAAATGAAAGAATTCTTACAAGTGATAAGGTGATTGAGATAATAGCTAGGGAGAGGCAGACTAGAAATATGAGTTCAAGGGAAAGAGAAGCCATGCAAATATCTCCACTAACGATATTAATATATGCATTTTTAAAAAGATGAATGATATTGAATTAATGCGTTATGGTATTTTATTTTATTCTAGTAATTACATTTAAAGAGGAAATATATTCTTTTTATTGTAAAGTGTCAGTATTTATAGCTCAACAGAAATTACAACTGTTTAAACTTATGATAAATGTGTTGATGACATTTAAAATTTACATGGCAGTGGTGGCGCACGCCTTTAATCCCAGCACTCGGGAGGCAGAGGCAGGCAGATCTCTGTAAGTTCGAGGCCAGCCTGAACTACCAAGTGAGTTCCAGGAAAGGCGCAAAGCTACACAGAGAAACCCTGTCTTGAAAAACCAAAAAAAAAAAAAAAAATTATATGGTATTACATAGAATTTTTTCCCAAAAAATTCTTTTAGGGACTACATAGGACAAAATTTTAAGATATCTACACTATACAGTTTATGAGCCTAATTTGGTTTACACTAAGTGTCTGATAATAAACTGTGTCGAGGTCAGTCTATAGCACAGAAACTGATATACCATAACCAATGGAGAATAAAGCTCCTGTAGTAAAGTAAGGAGAACAGTAGGTCAATTAAGATAGGAACAGAGAAAGAATACTGCTGCCTAGCTGACTTGTGGAAATCAAGACCATAAGAATGTTAAAAATACACTACAGTTTGGGTCTTTCAGCCTGAGTTCTCATACATCTTTCCCCACCCCCCCCCCCACCCCCCCATTCTACCACTGAGCTAAATCCCCAACCCCCTTATACATCTTTATAAAAGAAAGCTAGTAAGGATATGACTGAATTTCAGCAGGATTGTTAGCCCTGGTGGGTTATCGTATCCTTGTGACCAGAGGTATTTTGTTGTATATTATTTCCCACTATTTGAGACACATGTTCTGTCAGATTTCTACAATGCTAATTCCCTGATAAAGATATCAAACAAGTTAGCTAATTATAAAATAGTTTATTCTTTAGAACTTAATTAAAAGTTGAGTTAAGACGTATATAGATTATTTGAGTACTTGGAAATAGTCTCCTAGACTAATTCTGTTTTTGTCTTAAGGGGTCTGAGAAACACTGTATCTTCCTGTCTATTCCCGAGTTCTTGAGTAAATATAGGAAATTCAGATGGCCATTTTAAACACTTAAAAATGCTTCAATGTGAGCTTATGCCAAAAAAAAAACCCATTTTCAAAAAGTCCAATTTAACGGTTTAAATTGAACATGCTTACATACTTACATTCTGAAAAGCTTTTTATCCAGAGAAAAGCCACCTCTGTATGACATAGACTGAGAAACTTACATAATTGCAAAGTATCACAAAAATGCTTTTTTTTTAATTCAAAAAATTTTGAGGGAGGTCTTATTAAAGAAATACTTGCTCAGACTTCATCATAAGTCAGATGTGCTATACTTGACTCTCAGTACTTTAACGCCTTTAATTTATTAATAAGACAATAGTTTAGTTTATATGATGGTTAAAGATGTGGGTCAACCTGACTGAGCTAATGGGTCTCCAAATAGCTGTTAAAACATGATTTCTGAGTATGCCTGTATGTTTCCAGAAGAGACTAACATTTGAGTCAGAGGTGAAAAAGATTTGCCCCCACCACTGTGGATGGCATCATTCCAGTTATGCACCATAGAAGAAAAATACAGAGGAGCAATCTGTGTTACCCTAAAGATCTTTTCAGAATGAAAGTATAATGGCATGTTCATTGTAAACAGGCAGAACTCTGAGTCTGAGGCCAGCCAGGGCTACATAGTGAGATTGTTCCTCAAGAATACCACCACCATTACCACCACCGCCACTACCATTACCACCACCACCACCACCACCATCACCGCCACCACCACCATCGCCACCACTACCATTACCACCACCACCACACTATTACCATCACCACCACTGCCACCACCATCAGGACTACACACTGGTGCCTATTGTGGTGGCACAACCTACTCCTAGCACTGTGGAGGCAGAGGCACTATGATCACCATAAGTTCAAGGTCAGCCAATGCTCTATCATAAGACCCTGTCCCAACACCTCCCCTTATAGTGTCCGTGTCTTGGGGAGCAGAGGCAGGAGCACAGCTTTACTGTCACCCTCAGTAGCCTGAGGAATTTTCCTGATCTCTTAGAGAACCTGAGTCAGGTCAAACTGGGACTCATGGATTCTACAGAGCAAAGAACTGCAGGACTAGCCAGTCTGATGTAGAGCTGTGTGGGATAAAGACTTTAAGACAGGCTTAAGCATGAGGCACTCAGAAGGTAAGCCTGGGTATGGGCTTCTGAGACTCACAACTGGGTTTTTACAATCGTCATCTGTGGTGGTTTGAATGAAAATGGCCCTCACAGGCTCAGAGAGTGGCAGTACTAGGAGGTGTGGCCTTGTTGGAGGAACTGTACTCTTCTTAATGTCTGCTGATCCAGATGTAGAACTCTCAGCTACTTCTCCAACACCATGTCTGCCTGTGTGCCAGCATGTTCCCTGACATAATGACAGTGGACTAACCTCTGAATGTAAGCCAGCCCCAATGAAATGTTTTCTTTATAAGAGTTGCTGTGGTCATGGTGTCTCTTCACAGCAAAAGAAACCCTACTAAGACATCATCTATAGGATTTTGGTGGGTTTTGAAAGAAAGAAAAACAATTCAAGTTTAAGACATGTCAAAAAACTCACAGATTTTCCTTTTTGAAACAGAAGTTGGTTTCCAGCCAATGTAAAATAACGTGTTTTCCACCTTTTAATGAACTTCCATCTGACTTGTTTCTCTTTAAGTTTTCCTTCAATGAGAGGCTGGCCATCTTGATTCACAACTGTGGAGGGGAACAGAACGATTATTTTCCATTATTGATTTGGCAAGTGATCAAAAGTCAGAGTTGCAAAATGAACCAGATCCTGGTGAGCACATTTGAAAAGCGGCCAATGTGGCCGGAGACATCGCTCAGTGGTTAAGAGTGCTTGCTGCTCTTGCAGAGGGCCTGATTTTGGCTCCCAGCCCCCATACCATGACTCACAACCATCTGTGACTCCAGTTCCAGGGGATCAATGCCTTCTTCTGGCATCTGACAGCACCTTTAAGCACATAGTACACATAAACTCGCCCAGGCACACACAAATGCATTAATAAATAAAAAATTGGAAAAATAGTGTCAATAACTTGTCAATTTGGTTACAGTTTTCTGCTTTGTGCCAAAAAGATCATTTCAGACACAATAATGAGAAAGTGTGAAAGACCTCAAATAGTTTTTTAAAGGCTTTATTTTCATTTTTAATTATATATGTGTATATGTTTGTGCAGATGACGCAGCGTCCGTAGAGGCCAGAGGAGAACACCAAAGCTGCCTAATACAATGTAATATGTCCTCTGGAAGAGCAATGAGTGGTACTCCTAACTACTGAGCCATTTCTTCAGCTCTCTTCAATGAGATGTTTTAAAGGAACGAGGTCATAATAAGGGAGTCTAGTTAGTGGTATTTATGTTCTGACACCCAGCTCCCGTGTTCCTGGACTGCTCTGTTCATAGTATTCAGTTCCTAAGATTAGATCGGGATGACCAAATTTGAAAGTTTAGCCTAAAATATTTAATAATGCCATAAGCTTATTTTCTATTGTCGATTCTGCCCATATCTAGGCAATAAAGAAATTTTCATGCTTCATGTCACACGAATTACTTCCAACTAACCATAAACCAGGGCTACTGTATCAAGCTGATCTTTTGTTTTTCTGGCACACATCTTCCCTTTCTCCTCCGCCATCCTCCAGTGTTTTAGTTTGCTTTCCTGGTGTGATAAACACTCTGACTGAAAGCAATCTGGGGAAGAGAGGGTTTATTTTATCTTACGGGTTACAGTCTATCATCCATCAAAGGAAGCCATGGCAAGAACTCAAGCCAGAGCTTGAAGCAGAAACTTCAGAGAACCTCTGATTACTGGCTTGCTCAGCTTCAGCTACCTTTCTTCTATAGCCCAGGTTCACTCACCTAGGGATTACACAGTCCATGGTGGGCTGGGCCCTCCCAAATCAACTAACAACCAAGAAAATATCCCACAGATATGTCTAATGGAAGAAATTTCTCAGTAGAGTCCCCTCTTCTCATGTGTGTCAAGCTGATAACGGAGATAGCCATTATTACCTCTAGCCAGCACTTGGCCATTTTTAACTTCAACTCAAAATACTTCTCCTGAGAATCTTTCCTCAAACCCAAGATAGAGTAGCCTCCATCTGTCTGCCCTTGGAGCTCATAGTGGTTCCTTCATGTCTGGCATCATCACTCATGCATGGTTATTGGTGCTTACCTATTTAATCCCTTACTCCTCATTCATCTGAAAGCTTTATGAGGGAGGGTCTTTGCTGTGTTTACCGCTAGAACACCTGAGATCTCACACAGTGCATGGCAAGTAGTAGAGGAATCTATAAATGTATGAAATGAGTAGATTAATTATACACTAAAGTAGAGTACATAATGATTACACATAGTCATAGAATTGCAAGGTCCACTAGAGTGTTAGAGGTTGAGAAGTTGTATTGAAGAATTTCTATTCTCTTACCAACTTTGTAAGATTCGTTTTCAGATTTCTACAAAAGCATTTGCTTTAACAGGGAGATACAATGACGAACACCACCGAGAACAGGACAATAGTTACTGGTATTCCATTGCACTCAATTTTCATAGCACTTTATAAACAAGAAAATTTGTTTTTTTCCATTGCTTTAGAATTTAAAAAATGGACAGTGCCTACTTGGCTATATGAACACAATCTGTCTTTTGCTATCTTAACAAACTATGTCCAACATAAGATAATCAAATGTGTGGCTTTCATTAGCAAAGTTCTATTAAGGTTAGTTTGATATCCATTTCCCCTTTGGTCTAATGGCTATTCAGTTGACTCTCCTATCAACTTAAAATCAAGGCTAAAAATAAAGATAATACATCATGTATATTAGGTAAAGGTAAGGACAGTGATGAATTTAGAATAAAGCATGACTTGGGGTTGGCGTCCATACTAAATAGTCAGGAAAAGGCTTAGCTTTTTTTTTTTTTTTTTCCGAGATGGGGTTTCTCTGTGTAGCTTTGGAGCCTGTCCTGGAACTCACTCTGTAGCTCAGGCTGGCCTCGAACTCACAGAGATCCGCCTACCTCTGCCTCCTGAGTGCTGGGATTAAAGGCATGTGCCACCACCACCCAAGGCTTAGACATTTGAAGGATGGTTGACCTGAGACCTCAGTGCTAAGAGGCTGGCCCGTCTCCTCAGAAGCTCCATGATGCCCAGCACTAATGACAGGAGACAGGAGAAACAGAAGCTCGGCACATTAATTGACGATATTAAGGAAGGCATTTGAGTATTCTGCTGTCTTTTTTACTAGAAACCATCTGGATTGGAGGATTACTGTAATAATGCTCTTTATAAATTTGGATTCTTCATAAACACTGTGGTTGCTTCTTTCGTGCCGCCCCACACCCAGCAGCAAAAACACCTACACACTGGGTCATGTAGTTCCAGGTTGGGAACAGAAGATCCAGGAAGGAAAAACGCCAATGAAACAAAACCAACAAATCCCCTCCCAAATGAAATGATTTAATGCAAAGCCTTCTAATAACAGTGCGTTTTTCTTCTCCGTGTCTTTCAAGTAATATTTAAACATGTGGATCAACAGGATTTGCCACTGTATTTCTCCTCAAGGTAGAACCAAATGGTTGACTTGAAAGGCCTATTTGACGAAGTTCACTACCTTGGTAACACTGCTGAAAGACAGGAGCCACTAGACACAGCACACAAGGTGTGTTATCCACAAAACCCGAGAGAGGGGTAACGTAAAACCATGGGTCTATCAGGAGCCAAGAGTGAAGGGCTTCAGAAATCTGCTGCTACCCCAAGGTCTCACAGGAGCCTAGTGAAAATTATCCCAGAGAGAAAGTCCATGGGAAGAATTTTAGGAAGGAAATGTTAGCAGAAGCTTAAAATAGTTGAATGTTAGAAACCAAATTTAGGAATCACAGTCAGTGTCAGCGAATTCAGTAAGAGCCTAGAAAGAAGGAGGACCAGTTGCTAACTCTTGTAGACAGTTTTGTTTACAATTGTGTATAGCTTATATATCATGGGGACATATGTCATTTTAATAAGTTCTTTACCCACAGAATTTCCTTATAAGCAAGTAGAATGTGATAGTACTGTGTCTTTATAGACAAAATGTTGAGCTAATTTTTTCTGGATTACCACATTTTATTGAAAACTACGACACTGAATATTAGGATGGACAAATAGTGTTTGCAATACAGAGAGGATATTCAAACACTTTCCTATTTCTAATTAATACCCAAAGTAGCACAGTTTGTCTACGGCATTCTCTACCAACCTAGATCTGTTATTTTCTTTTAAATATCAACAGGCTGAAAAGATAGAATAATATATTGAAATTGTTGATATAATCCCAAATATTACTATGTTTATCAACTAAAACATTTTTTGGAATGTTAATTCAAATACTTATATGTTATCACTAGCCCCTTTTGTGCTCCAAGAGTTGAAAATACTTGATAAGAAATAAATACTGAAGGTGCTATTTTATTCTAATGAGCTCAGTGAATAAGAATGAAAGAAACAAAAGCAGATCTGCTAGCCTGAGAAGCTCACCAGGAAGGAGGAATGAACGAAGCAACAGAGAATGTTCATCTGTCCATCATCTGTCTGTCCATGTCACAGGTGCTTCTGAGCACAGAGACAGTATGAGGCACCATGTTTGATTTGAGAGGCTGTAGAACCTGTCTTCTAGGGAGCTGAAGCTATGCTATAAGATATAAATACTTAAAAACCCCACACTGCTCAACACAGAGGTTGGTGAATGATTCAGAGAAAGGTAGCCAAGTGTTCCAGCACCCAAGAAGAAATCCTGCTTTTAGCTGAGAAGAGATGACAGGTTGAATTGGGCTTTGATGAAGAAGGGGAAAAGAACTCTCCAGAAAGTGCAGAAAGGTGTGTGTGGAAAACCACACAAAAGAAGCTAAAGAAGCTGGAAGACTCAACTCAGAAGCAAGTTCCAAAGCATTTGCTTGGGAGAAAGTCCTGGGCTGAGGGCTGAGGAGGTAAACCAGTTCAAGACTTTAAGGGTGTAAAATGCAGGGAAGAGATTGGTTATCAGTCATGGGAGGTCACACTGGACTTTTTGGGAGCACTGTGCAAGGCTCCGTTAAAAAAACTGGCAAGGGGCCCAGGGCTCTGAGGTGTCAGCCAGCATGGCAGGAAGCCTCACAGGCCCCAGTTGGCATCTGCTGGATATCCTGCAAGGCCCCAGCAGGAAGCAGATTGCATATCCAGGAAGTTGGATAATTGAGGGGAGTTTATAAAGTACTGTTGACACAGGTGTGGGCAAGGAAGACACTATAGCACTCTGAGGCCAGTGGCCATGCAGGCATAAAGCCCCCTGCCTAAAGAGGGAAGGGGAGAGAGCAGTTAGGGCCTTAGGGGAGACCTGTCTGGTGGGTGCCTGGCAGGAGCTATGGCCTGGAAAAGAGGACACAGCCAACTTCCATTGAGCAAGCAGGGAGAGAATTTGTGGATCAATAATCCCACTTCACTCTCTCCCCTTCTGCTAGTCTCCTGCAGGAGGAGGGAGTCTGTGTTGATGAACACATGATGAGCTTAACTGAGAGTCGGAGGTAAAGGGGACCATGAGTGTAGTCTCTATCTGGTAGCCTGTGGGACATGCAGTTTGGCGGGAGAAAGGGAAAGGACACTGTATATCACGTTGGGCCAGAATTGGAATATATTTCGTACCTTCAACTTGCCTCTTTATAAGTTTACAACCTTTCCCCCAACCACGGTAAGTTATGTGTTAAGGGCCTTGTTTAGAGGGAGAATAGACAGGAGCAAATGGGGAAGTCTGTGGATCCACAGGAGAGATGTGTCCCTTTTAACCTTTAGGAATGACATGGACTAGAGGTGAATGAGATGCCTACCATGGTTTCCTATCAATTGCTAGAACTTAACGCTTCCCCAGTTCTTGTCATTGACTGCTAAGGTCTACTTTTTATTAATACCATTTGGCATTCGTTAATTCTTCCTTTCTTTTAATCAAAATGCCTTCTAGAATACCTACCCTAGTAGACACGGGGAGATAGGAGGATCTTCAAAGGCAAATAGGACAGCCTAGGTCTTTGAGACACCAAGAAACCCAGCAGGCTAACAAATACAGAGCTAGGTGCAGCACAGTGGCAGGATCCCAGGGAAGAGCCTGCGTGGGTGTTACCGAAATATGTGAGAGAGACAGTCATTATAAGCGAGGCATAGGAGGAGCAGGAAAGCTTCCGGAGTAGAGGCTGTCTGAGCTGGAGCCTCAGGGCTGAAGGATAGTCAGAAGGAAGTTGTTCTACCAAAACAACAACAACAAGTCACAGCAAAGGACTGAAGCCCAGAGGGGGTGGGAAATGCTTTCTGGGAACTGTAACTCATGCTATGTGACTGGAGTTTGGGTGGGAGAAAGAGGTAAGAGATAAAGTGTTCGATTCACAGACAGACCGAGTCACCACGCAAGGTAGAACCTTAATACTTGGTAATACACAGAAGAACAGTTTTTTAAATCACACGACTGCCATGTCCTCCATTTTTTTTTTTTTTTTTTTTTGAGGGTCTCGCTATGTAGAACTGGCTGGTCTGGAACTTTTCTATGTAGACCAAGCTGGCCTCAAACTCCGAGATCCACCTGCCCCTACCCTAAAGTCAAGTGCTGGCTTTAAAGGTGTGCGCCACCATGCCTGGCTAATACAATCCTTTTCTTTCAAGAGAACAAGAATGGAACAACTCAATCTACCCCTTATTTTAATACATATTATAATTTTGAATGATTTTATTTATTTATATCTTTGTGGGTGTGATAACCTCAGGTATTGGCCCTTGACTTCAACCTTGGTCCTGGCCAGTGAGCTTCTCCAGATTCTGCTGCCTGTCTGCCATCTTGCCATTGGAAGGCTGGGATTACAAATGTTTGCTACTGCACCTGGTCAGGATTGAATTCAGGTCCTCATGCTTTCAAGGCTAGTGCTTTATCCACGGAGCCTCTGTCTGCTTAATTCTAAAAGTGTTTTAAGCCAATTCAAATGTATTTAAACATAGTGTGCCATCTTACTCCTTAATATAATAGATCATACAGGGTTATGTAAAAACCAGTCTCTGACATAGGCTTATAGTTTATGAGACAAGGGCACTGTCTTTGGAGCCAGGCCTGAGCTGAATTTCAGAACATGTCCCTTTCTAGCTGACTGGTCTTCAGTAAGCTGTTTAACTACAGTGAGCGTCAGTTGTAGTTCACAACAGGGTCAACACAAAAGATGGCAGATGGTTATCAGGACGAGAGCACTTGGCCAGTTGGGGCTGAAATCCGGCCTGAATTTTACTATTTGGGCCAAACATCCTGAATACATTAATTACATCCATCACAAACGTAAATGTGCCATGAAGGTTAACAGTGGCCTTGCTGACAAAGACCTGACCATCAGTAAATATCATCAGGACTGTCATAATCCTGAACACGACACAACTGTCACCATCATTTCATTATAATGAAGAGATGTGTTTTAGAAATGTCATATCTCAATGGCTTCAGTGTGGGAGCCCATTCTCGGGTTCCTCGTGGCTTTACCCAGCAGGTCCGCATAGAGGATGATTAGGACCACGGGCCTGAGTGCAAGTGTCTGAGATAGTCTGCACTTGGCTGTGCTGGGGGGGAGGTCTTTTGCTCCACCCCTTGGCGTCTCTATAAAAACCCTGGGGCAGAGACAGTTGGGGCCCGTTGGAATAGGTTCCAGGCCCTCTCGAGGCTATCCTTTATTTTCTGTTTATCTCCGCAAGATTCTCCGCAATAAATCCTTCTATCTAATATTTCCTGCTGCTCGCACTCAAGAAAACTCTGGGGAACTGTGGGGATGATTGGGTAAACGCCCCACACTTCAGGAGAGGAGTGTCTCCCTCCATTTATTAACAAAGTAATGAAACATAAAAGGCTTTAAAGACATTTATGTCCCCACCCCCTGTACGTGTATGCGGGTTAGTGGAATGTATCTCATGTACAGATGACACAGCACACAAGTGGAAATCAAGGACAACTCGTGGTCAGTTCTCATTCCGCCATGTAGGATTCAGGGATGGAACTCAGATAGTCAGGCTTGGTGTCATCACCTGCTGAACCATCTCTCTGGCCTTTAGGTTATTTTTTTAAACAGTAACTTATGTATAAATGCTAAGAACAGTGAGAATTCAAAGTGAGACAGGAAATCCTTTTAAGGTCGACATGATAGGCTTGAGAAGTCATTCAATCTGAAAAGGAAGGAGTGTATTTTTTTTTTTTTTTTCAAGACGGGAGACAGGAGTTCTCTGCACTTTTTAAATAACTGATTGACTTATTCACAAAGACTGTCACCAGTGGCTTGGGTTGCATTGGCAGCATCTCCAATGACATCTGCGGTTGTTCTCTTTTCTTTCTAGACTGCAATCTTGCCTTTGCAATACTGGAAAAAATGAGTAGACAATAAGTAGACTTCCATTCAGACTTAGGAGCTATTTGTTTTGTACGCTTTGCTCATCTTGAAATATCTCACTATATACAAACAACCATATCTCACTTCATATACACAACCATACCACACTGCATATACACAACCACACCTCACTGCATATACACAACCATACCACACTGCATATACACATCCATACCTCCCTGCATATACACATCCATACCTCACTGCATATACACCAAATCTTACTGCATATACACAACCATATCTCACTGCATATAGACAACTATACCATACTGCATATACACAACCATACCACACTGCATATACACAACCACACCTCACTGCATATACACAACCATACCTCACTGCATATACACAACCATATCTCACTGTATATACACAACCATACCTCATTGCATATACACAACCATACCACACTGCATATACACAGCCATACCTCATTGCATATACACAACCATACCACACTGCATATACATAACCATATCTCACTGCATATACATAACCATACCTTACTGCATATACACAACCATACCATACTGCATATATACAACCACACCTCACTGCATATACACAACCATATCTCACTGCATATACACAACCGTACCTCACTGCATATACACAACCACACCTCACTGAATATACACAACCATACCTCACTGGATATAGAGAACCATATTTCACTACATACAACCTATATTTGAGACCATCATGAATTTTGTTTGTGATATTTGAATTTTTATATATATTTTTCTGATTTGTTATAGTTAAATGGCTTTAAAAGAAGGCATATTCTGGGAGAAAATATGTAATTCCCAAATGCTGAGTTTCAAAATAGAAGTTTTAAACTAAGAGCTGAGAGAAAGTATACAGTCACTTCTGAGATGACCACTGATGGGAGGGAGCTGTGGCTTCTCTGCTGCCTGTGGGGAATTTCTTTGTATGTATTGAGACTCTCAAATTTGCTTCTCTTGGTAATGTGTGTCAGTTCTAATAAAGCCAGAAGTAATTACAGAGAAAGGGAAGCATTAGCTGTGGGGTCTGAGGAGCCACATAGACTGAGTGTGGTTTTTGAAATCACTAAGGATCCTAACAAATGTCATGTTCCTTATGTGCTGTAGAGTCTATATTTCCTTACTGGGGCGAGTAAATAAACAAATACAAACACAAAATAATCAGCTGTCCCTCCAAGATGCTGTGGGAACCAAAACAGGAAAGTGAGATAGTAGCCTTGTGAGGATACTACCACATGCCCAAGTGGCCTTGGTGCTCCATAGTTTCATAGTCACCAAGACATAGCTCATTTCTTTTTAGATAATTTAGATAGTTAAATATCTGACAAACCACTGAGAATCAGCCTGCTGGGTTGTCAGAGTTACACTTTATAAAGCCTTTATAAAGACTTTATATTTAAAGCCTTTAGATTTCCCAGACTGCTCTGGGGCCACCTTCTTCAGAATCAACTGCTAGTTTGTGAAAACACACTTTTCAAAGCACTGTTCCAAATGCACTGACTTTTGGGGCGAGGGATTCAGGAGTTTAACGAGGTCTCCATATTATGGAGAGCAGCAGTCTACTGTGTTGCTCAAGAACGCCAGGGAAGTTTTGAGTTTTGTCATGGTGGATGAGAGTAATTGGTCAAATGACACACAAAAAAAGTAAAGCCAAAAACATCCAGAGGGAAATGGTTAGAACTTTTCTACAGAATAAAAGAATAGGATAACAGTATGATCATATACACGTTGTTGGCTTTATTCATCAAACTTACAGAGAAAGTGCTTAGAATCAATGTTTGTGGAGTTTGAATTATTATTACGTTACTAATGAAACAAAAATTCTTTTTTGTGTGTATGCATAACATGCATGTGTGTGGGTGCACATGCGTGTGTGTATATGTAGGTCAGAGGACAACCTTGGGTTTCATGTCACAGGGTCTCTCTGGCTCATTGGCCTAGAACCTTTTGTAGTAGGTATCTTGCATTGTTGGGCTAATCAAGGCATGCCATTGATTGGTCTAGCTTTTCATGTGCATTCTGGGGATCTGAACTCAGAGCCTCACACTTACAAGGCCAATGGTTTACTTACGGAGCCATCACCCCCGTATGGCGGGACAAACAACGTGTAAGGGCACTTTCCAAGAAGAGAGCCATTTCAGCAATTCTGAGTGGTCTGTGGGGCCACCTGTGTATTCTTCTGAGAGCCTCCTAACAGAGATTGGCTTGGACTTGGTGAATCATGACTGAAAGGGACCAATGGGGAAAAGATCAGGAAGTAGAAAGAAATGGCGGTAATTGTTCAATCTTAGGATTAAACTTTTAACAAGAAAGAGTTTCATACACATATCCCATGGAGGTCCCACGTGGTCTCATTAATGAGATCTTATGATAGGATATTATTGGCAACATCTTGTAACCATAATTTGTGGACTACATAGCAGACTGTGCATGCTGAGAACTGAGCATGGAGACAACCTGCAGAGAAGCAGGCTGACCCGGGGCTGATTTACATTCTCCCAGGAAAGAACTGATCAAACTGTGTGACAGCAAAATCTACATATTTTCTGGCTTTTATCTTGACCTATTTATTTATTTATTTACAAACTGTGAGGCTGCCACAGGCCTCATGGAAAGAAATTTGGTTTTTTTTCTCTCTCTCTCCCTAGGTTAGCCAAACTGTAAATAAATCCATTTTCCTTTACCAATTTCTGTTTCCAAATTAGTTTGGGAATACAGGGAAACAAAGATGGCAGGCCATGGACCTGTATATTTGTTAATAGTTTTGGCCCAGCCATCTAGGAAGAAAACTTGTGGCCCATCCAATCCCCAAATTTAAGCCACAGGGGACAGAAAGCTCAGCTGCCCGGAGCTTTCTGCCAAACTCCCTTCACCCACCGAAGGTGCCGGCTGCCTATAAACACCTATTGGTAACGGAAAAGGCTGGTGCTTTTGGCCTGGTCTTATTTCTGAAGATTTTTCTGGGGTTTTTTGGCTTTATGATTTAGAAAGTTTTGGATAAACTCCTGTGGTCGAGACTTTGTTTTGTGCTCTTGGGCAGCTTGTAAGGAAAATCTGGAATGAAACCAGGCACATTTGATACGCTCATCATGCTGAAGGCTCATCTGAGCCGTTTACTGATGAGCGGCTCAGTTGTTTGACAGGAAAATTCTGAGTTTGTTTGGATTTTGCCTCCATTTTTGTAGCCAGAATTGGCGTTAGTGAAGCACAGGCCTGACTTAGGCAGGCCTTTATTTGGCAAGGCCCCCGTTGTCTGGGTGTACCCATTTGTAGAGTTGGATTTGGCACTGTGTGCTTTGGTGTTGGTCTCTACATCTGAGCTGTGACTGCCATTTGGACTCCCCTTTGTCACTCTGTAGTGCCACGTGATGTGAAGTCAGTTCAAGTGTCTGAAGCTTGACTAACTATTTTGTGGATTTTGTGTTGTTTTGTTTTGTTTTTTGAGCTCTGCTCTTATGAAATGAAGATCAGAGGACTAAAATTCACAGGAAAGTTGTCTGCATTTGAATTTTTTTTAAATCTCTGTTGTAATTGGTGTGAACATGGGAAATGGTAAGTGTATGCTATCCTGGTGGCTTCAGGAACCATTCTGGCTGACTAGTCCTTTTATGGTAATTTGTCTGGAGTATACATATGAGTTTATATAAGAATTAATTAGCTGATAAATATTTAGAAAGCTACCAATGATACTCTGGAATAAGTTTGGAAATGAACTAAAATTCTAAGGACTTTTAAAATTAATTGCTATTTAGGACATAATATCAGAATTCTTAGACTCATCTATTTTTATGTGATATTTCTTTTCCTTATCTCAAGGCAAAATTTCATGCAACTAGGGTTGACTATAACTAAAGAGTTCTTTAAACAGTTTTCTAGTTCTTTGTGTTCAAAGCAACCAGACTTCCTTAGAATATTGAGCCAATTTTAGTATAGTTTATTAAAGGGGCTAACTTTAAAAATACAAAATCAAAATTTAATATTTATTTTTATTAGGTTTTTAGCAGAGCCAGGCTCACTTAAATTTCTCTTTGAGCTGAAATCATCTCAATGGCCATGTTATAGTTCTGGCTAAACAGGTGTGTTATTGCACTTGCGTACAAGACCACTCTGATCTTGATACTGTTTTCAGATATGTGTGAAAAATCTTAAAAGTGCCCATATAACTAGGAAGCTGTTTTCTTTATCTGTGTCTATGATCCCTTGGGATGCAACTCTTTTAGAATGTAAAGTTTATACATGCTTACCAAGCTGGTATCATCAAAATGAAAATTAATGCCAGTCAGTGGTGGTGCATGCCTTTAATCCCTGCACTCTGGAGGCAGAGGCAGGTGGATCTTTGAGTTTGAGGTCAGCCTGGTCTACAGATTGAGTTCCAGAACAGCCATGGCTACACAGCAAAACCCTGTCTTGACAAACCAATAAAAACAAATGAACAAACCCCCAAATTGTGTTCCTAATTATACTATGACTATTATTTTGAGGCACAAACAATTAAATACACTCGAGCACTTCCTGTTCTAAGCAGACCCAGTTTAGTAGCTGACAGGCATAAATATTGGTCCTGCCGAGTTTCCTGATGTAATGCTGTACACAGTGGGACGATGAGATAGTTTAGACATCTCCAGGCCCTTTGGGGTTTTGTTTTTATAACTTTCTTTTCAAGCTTTATAGCTCATATTTTCTTTTACAAAAGAAAGAACGAAACACTCACAGATTTCAATGGCAAAGTTAGTGTTTTTAACAGGCATTTCGGGGGGCTGAGGTTAAAGCTGACCTCAGATAGAAGGGTAAGGGGAAGCTCCTCTCAATAGCTGAGGAAGTGAAAGGCAGAACATAAATGAACCTGGAGACAAAGAACTCCAAAAGTGTGGTAATATAGGGGATTTTTCCAGCTGAGATGCAAAATACTGAAAAATTTAAGAATAGATCTGAGGTGAACTCAGCCTAAGAGCCCTTATTTCTAGATGTCTGTGGCTCTCATTTGACCTTTGACTCTGTCCTCTGCCCATCTCCTCCTTCCTGGTGTGGGACCAGATCAGATAACGAGGGAAAGAATTTTATCCTGGCAGTGACAGACAGGTAAGCAGCAATGTCTTAAAAATATACAGAGAAAAGGAAAGACATAGACTCGAAATGATGTAAAGTCCGAGGCAAAGCCAGTCTGACCTACAGAGGCATCAACAAAGACGAGTCACTGTGCCAGGACTAAAGCCGAGGGGCTAAGAAGGGTCTCAGGCAATGCTTCTTGATTCTGGCCTGACTCCTACATATATTGCTTCTAGTATTTCTTTCAATGGACATATTTCAGAAAATTTCAGCTCCACAGTACTGGCGTAGCATCCCCAAACTCCCAAGACTGGAGAATGTCAAAGAAGGAGAGAGGCTGTGACAGAAGAACTTAGAAAGATGCAACAGACCCTTCGTGCTTAGAGCTGGGTAGCACCAGGCCGCTAGCTTAGGACATTCAATCTGCTGAGAAAGCAAACAACCTGGGCGGACACAAGCGGTCTCACAACAAAGTCTGTGTAGATTCTGGCTTTTGTCTCATATGTTTCTATAAATTTTAAGTCTAGCATGGTGGGGAGAACTTAGGCTGTGTCTCCAGTTCTGCTAAATATCAAATCAGTTCATTTTCCTTTCTCACTTTCTGTTTCTTAATTTCTTTTAGAATAGCTGGTAGGTTGTAGACCTGAATATTCAGAAACAAATGGGCCATAGGCTGTTAGATAGTTTTAAATGTTGAGTACTTTCTCATACTGTCAGGATATGGTAGAGCTTGTCTAGGGTTGGGATATTTGGACGTGAGATACTTGTGTAAAGTTTGTGAGAGAAAGAGTCAATCTGTGGAGTGCATTCTAATTACTGTCCTATCTGGACATATATGGTATTCTGGATTTTGAGGCATTATCCATAATGCTTTCATGTGATTTGAAAAGATCCCAACAATTTCCATCTTCTATAGTTCAGCATTTGGCCTCAAACTTTTGGACAACAAGCCAAAATTTAATATGTCTATGTTAGAAGCATTATCTACTATATGTATACACAAGCATATGTGTATACATTTTTAAGTATATATAAGCACATATTTTGAACACACACACATAAAACCCTCACACATCCTATTAAATAAAATGGTCTGTTTATAAAAGTGCTGAAAAGAATTTGTCTATGAAAAAATGTTTTATATAAAGACTGTATGTGACACTGCAAGTGTCATCAGGTGAATTTCTGTTTTTCCTCCTAAAATGAGTATTTGTGCTTTGTTACTATTGACGGAGGAAAACTTTTACTACTGAAATTATTCTAAGATACAAGCTTTAGTGCTTGTGTAACACTTATCTTCAAATGGAAACATTACCTCCAGGAAGGATGGTGGTGGTTTGGAGATTCAGGAAGTAAACAACTAACAAATCTCAAGAAGTTCCTAAAACTCACAAGATTCACAAGGCTCCTTCCCCAGGGTTATGCAAACATTAAACATGTGCCTGGGGTGGAGAATCCCCAACCACCTGAACTGCCTGGAGGAGACTCTGAATTGTCCAGCTGCCTTCAAATCAACCAGAGAGTTCTGAGATGCAGCCTTCACCCACTCAGGCTGGGTGGGCTCTTATTAATGCAACTGCCTTTGTGTTATCCATGCTCCATGTTGTAAGTGACATTTTGCCTATGCACCTGTTAAGTTTGTAAAAATTAAAAAATAGTCTTGGCCATTTATGTTTCTTCTTTTGATAACTCTGTTTAGTTCCAGAGGCCCAAACAGTCCCATAGGCTCTTTTTTAATTGGGTTGTTTGTTTTCTTAGTGTTTTGTTTTTTGAGTTCTCTGTATATTTTATGCACAAATCCTCTATCAGATGTGTAGCTGGCAAAGGCATTTCCCCCATTCTGTAGGCTGCCTCTTCAGTAGATCAGCAGTTTTCTTTACAGTAGAGACTCTTGACATCCCGACATCCTGCTTGTTGGTTGTGGGTCCTCGTTCCTGGGTGACCAGGGTCCTAATCAGAAAGTCCTTATCTGAGCCTACATCCTGAAGTGTATTCCCTATTCTTTCTTCTAGAAGTTTCAGAGTTTCAGGTATAACACTGAGATTTTTAGAACTGATTTGTGTGCAGGGTGAGAAAGGATAGATATTCAGCCCCTACATAGGTATACAGCTTCCCCAACATCATGCTGGCTTTTCTCCAATGTGTATTTTTGATGTCCTTGTCAAAAATGGGCTGTAGGAGTGCCTTACAGCTAGGTCCCTGGTTATTGCCCACTGATCAGTGTTTTTATGACAGTCCTTGCCATGTTGCCCAGCTCATCTTGAGCACCTCAAGTGCTCCCTCTGTCTCAGTCTCTTGAGTGCCTGTGACTACAGAAGAAGAGCACCAGGCTATTTTTATTTAAAAAAAATTGACAGATGAACTTCAGAGTATGGATGGCAGATGAGAAATCACTTCTCAGTAACAAATTGAAGAAGAGTCAGGATAAGAAAAAAAAACCCAAATTCAAAATTCACAAAGGAAGTAGATAGGCATTATTGGTTTTTTTTTTTGGGGGGGTGGGGGGAGGACCCTCCACCCAGCTCCCAAATAAATCACACATGGAGGCTTATTCTTAATTCTGAATGTTCAGCCTTAGCTTGGCTTGTTTCTAGCCAGCTTTCCTTAACTTTAATTATCCCATCACCCTTATGCCTCTGGGCTTTTCCTGTTCTCTTACTTCTTTAAATCTTACTCTTACTCCGTGGCTTGCTGTGTAGCTTTGTGGCTGGTCCCTGATGTCTTCCTCCTTCTCTGGCTACTTCCTTCTTGCCCCCAGATTTCTCCTTCTATTAATTCTTTCTGCCTGCCAGCCCAGCCTATCCTTTCTCCTGTCTTGCTATTGGCCATAAATTCTTTATTAGACCATTAGGTATTTTTTTTAAAGATTTATTTATTTATTATGTATACAGCATGTATGACCAGAAGAGGGCACCAGACCTTATTACAGATGGTTGTGAGCCACCATGTGGTTGCTGGGAATTGAACTCAGGACCTCTGGAAGAGCAGTCAGTGCTCTTAAGTGCTCTAAGCCATTTCTCCAGCCCCCATTAGGTATTTTAAACAGGCACAGTAACACAGCTTCACAGAGTTGAACAAATGCAACATAAACAAAAGTAACCCACCTTAAAATAATATTCCAACAGATAGGGCAATGGAAGCACACGTGTGTGTGTATGTGTGTGTGTGTGTGTGTGTGTGTGTGTGTAGCATGTATGTGTGCACACATACGTGCACACACATGATGAAAGTATAGAGACAAGTCTCCCTGTGTATTTCTCAGTGCTGTGCATGCTTCTCCCAAGCTGGCTTTCCATTAAGCACTAGCCACCCCAGGGTGTGTGAATTGGGGAGTCTCAGGAGGGTTTGAGGACCGGCATCCATAGACTGCAAAGATAATAATGGCCAGCAGAGGGCAGAGGTCCTCAGAGACGGGAACTCAGCTCTACAGAAGTCTGGTAAACCACAGGATATACATGAATCTGCAAGCTCCATGGACCCCATTGTGCCTGGAAGATTTCAATGTTGGAGTAAAGAAAACCACAAGCTGCCCCAATCCCTTCCTCTTTTCCTGTCTTGCGTTTGTGTCCCCCACCCGCACTTCCCATTTTACTACACTTTCAGTAATAGTTTTTCTGGCTCTGAACTCACTAGATAACTTGAACTTCTGATCTCCCTGTCTCCACTTCCCACATGGTGGGATTACAGGAATGGGCCACTACGCCTCGTTTTGATGTAGTGCTGTGATCAAATCCAGGGTCATTTGTGCTAGGCAAACGCTCGGCCAACTGAGATACATCCCAGCCATACTCTATCTTTTTTTTTTTTTTTTAAGGTTTTACACTCATTTTTTGTCCTCTTTTACTTGTTTAATTATGTTTTTTCATAACTATTGGGTAAATTTTCCCTTATCCTTTGTGCCCCCATCTTTTGCTTTATTGTACTTTCAGTAGAGTTTTTATTTTATCATATCTTTTAAGCTTTATGTTTCTAGCTTTTGTTCCTCTACCTATATTTATCTAATTTTCTCATTGTTTTACATTAATATTTTAGGTTAGTATGCAAATAATGGATTTCGTCATAGCATCATCATATTTATTAATTTTTTCCCATAATGGGTAAATCTTCCCTTTTATTTCTTCTGCTCTTCATCTCCTTGATAGCATTTTTCTCCATTCTTCCACTTCCCCTTCGTTTATTTTACCCTTGTTAAATTCTGCCCCTGTCACTGCCTCCTTTCTTTTATCTCATTGATTTGCTATTTTTACATTTCCTCTATATGACTTTTGTATTTACAGCATACTGGACATGTTTTTTGCTTTTTCTGTGTTGTGGTCATGAGCGGGGTTATATTGGTGTTAAGTATATTCCTCTGTCTTGCTCAGAGTGGTGGTGATGTTACTGTGGTTTGTTTATCCTCTCTAAGAGGTACCAGGAACTGAGCCCTCAAGGGAAGGCTGACCATTAGGAAGATCCCCAACTAAAGCTGTGGGATCCAGTTCCCCCCATGAGGGGAAGCTAAGTCAGCATACTTCAGAGATATTGCACCATTACCCACAAGCAAGCTGTGGAACCAGCCTGGATGGCCTCAATAAACGGACAAAGAAATGTGGCAGCCATATATGCTGGAGTTTTGTTCAGACATAAAGGAGAAGGAAGTTATTTCATTTTCAGAAAAGTGGGTAGAACTGAAGAGAGTCATGTTAAGAGAAATAAGACAGACTTAGAAAGACAAACATTTAATGTTTTATCTCTGATATACATTATTATGAATTTATGAATATGCATTATGTATTTGCCATACAAGTAGAAGGGGAAGAAGAGCTGGAAAGTGAAGGAGAGCAGAGAAGAAGAGAGGACAATGGGGAAAACAGATAAATATTGCTTGTTTTCTATCACATACAGAATCTAGCTTTAATAAGCTTATATGCAAACACACACACCCACACACACACACACACACACACACACAGAGAAGGGGCACTATTAAGGGCAGGGGAAGGCCAACAAAGCCAGAGGAGGTGATGGGAGGTAAGATGAGTTAGCACAAGCAAGTTACAATGATGTGTATGTTTAAAAATGACATGATGGGATCCATTATTTTGTATACCAACTAAAACTAGTAAATTTAAAAGTCAATAAGTCAATGTTAGATTTTGTTTGTGACACAGTCTCGCTATATAGCCCTGGCTAGCCTCCAGCTCACGATCTTCCTGCTTCACTCTTGCAAGTGCTGGGGCCTTTCTAACTCTTGTTTCAAACACAAATCCAATTTTCTATCATGCCTATGCTACCACTGACATGATTCACAGATTGTTTAATCATGCTTCTCTTTGTCAGTGATTATTGAACATGGCTGTGTGCTAGGCCTGGAATCATACATAATGCATCGTTCACATTACTGTCTGATGTCAATATGCCACGTGCAATGCAGACATGCAGGCAGAAGACAGAAAGAGCAAAGGGAAGGAGAGTTCATTCTGTCTTAGGGGGATATGTATGTTGGGGGGGGGGCAGTGTTGCTGCTGCTGCCGCCTCGAACTAGAAGTTGAAAGATGAGGAAGAGAAAAGAAAAAGAATTTCAAGATGATAAATCATCTGCTGCGGTGATATTTTATTTGTGCTTCAATAAATAAAGGTTGCCTGGAGATCAGAGGAAAAGGTCAGCCATTTTAAGTAAACAAAGAAGTCAGGCAGCGGTAGCACACGCCCTTAATCCTCTCACTTAGCAGGCAGGATCTCTGTGAGTTCAAGGCCACACTGGGAACAGAGCCAGGTGTCGTGGCTCACACCTTAATTCCATAGCAAGGCATATAGACGTGGGTGGACAGGAAGTAACTCTCATTTGGAAGCTGCCTAGTTGGTGAGGTAAGGTTGGCTGTGGCTTTCCCTATTTCTCTGATCTCTCCCAGGCTTCCACCATATATCTGGCTCTGTGTTTTTTTTATTTAATAAGACTATTTAGAAATTTGTCTACAATCTGGGTAGATGAGTACACGTTTATATCATTATTGATAATTCAGAGTATCTGAACAGTAAGTTGGGTTCAATTTTATGTAATCAATACAAGGCAATAGTCACTGACAGTGTATAAATATGAGCTGTGGAGTTGTGTACAACAGTGTTGTGCTGTTTGGGGGATGCTAGTAATATTTATCAGATAAGCCTGTGCTTGAATATGTGTGGAAAGATATGAAAGCCCCAGCCATTGCCTAAGTCAAAAGTGGATTCTTTCTTTATGTTTGAAGTTCTATGAAAGTGACATTGAAATTAAATGGAAAAGTTTCCTATTAGTGGACTCACAAGCTATTTGTGGGCTATGAGTTGGGTTCTCTAGGGTCATTTAGCCCATATTCATGGTGCAGAAAGGCATCTATCCCACAAGAATGGTATGTACTGAAGGATTGCCACACCATAATTCCCATTGTCTTTAGTGCCTGAAGATAATCTCATCACTGAGGAAGCTATTTCTACACTGAGTTTATTTAGAACCCCCTTCCATTTGTTTGTGTGATAGAAAGGGCAGCATGCTGTCTCATCCAGCAAATATTTACAATCAGCTCTACAGAGGACTCATGATAGAACATTATTCAACAAGGATTCCTCTATTTTCTTTTAGAATCCGTGGAGACCTCCTACTGACAACCACATCCAAATTCTAAATATCAAATGACTCAGACAGTGACTATGCTGGGGATTACTTGGGTTCATAGAGGACATGTGTGCCAAAAATTCTGCGCTTTCCCTTCCTTCTTTCTTTCGCTTTTTTGCAGGTTTACAAGAACTAAGTCACCCCACGTGCTTCAGGCAGCAAGAGTGAAAGTCATAACCTACTTCTCTCTCCTCCTTAAAAAAGTGTGGCAGACGAGAAGTTCTGACGAGCCCCAGGGCAGCCCTCTGACTTCCTTTACTGACACAGGCCCTGCAATTCCAAGACTCACAGGCAGCTGATAAGGGAGTCTGCATGGTTTTCCAGAAGTCAGTTATGTTCGGCTAAATCGTCTTGCTCAACCTTTGTTCTCTCATTCACGTGGAGTAAGGGGATGTGCAGTAAATGTCACCAGACAGGTCTCGGAGGGGTTCTGAGTTATTCTGGGATTTTGAAATCGTCTGCTTTCTACTTTGTAAAATGGCTATTGGAATTGAATCAGCAATTGGACTGGAAATAGTTTCTATTTTAATCACTGACTACATGTAATGATCACCCACTTATTACCATATCAAAGTTCCCGCTCTTGTAAAATAAATCAAAGAGGCAGATCACATCTAAACAATTAAACTTCCCTTTGGTCTTTACAACATACTATAACATTGTGGAATAATTTTTATTGAAGTTTCTAAAATTCCATGTTTTTAATTTGGACTGGCTCTAGAAGTTGAAATTTCAATTTCTGGAATTAGTTTATCTTGAAGAAAATGCTAGTTCTACCAGTGAATAACTATGCAACCTTGGGGGAAATTGCTGAATCTGTGTTTTGGTTTTCTTTCCTTTCTCTCTCTCTCTCTCTCTCTCTCTCTCTCTCTCTCTCTCTCTCTCTTGCTTTCTTTTTTTGTACAATAATGACAATAAAAGAAGAAAACACATGCAGCACGCAACAACACATTAGTTAGAATGATAAACTGTCATGATCTCAGGGTCTTTCTGCTGCTCTAGCATTTAGTTTTTTTCTCTGATTCATTTCAACTTAATGGTATTGAGGACTAGACATTAAAGTTCAGCATGCTTCTGTGTGATGATGGAAGAGATGGGAAGGCAGTGATGATGAGAATTTCACCAGGGTTGGGACGTACGTGAAGTAGTGACACAGGCCAGTTGATGACTGTTGACATCTGAAGGACTCCTAGAGCCTTAGTCTGAACATTCTAAGAAATATTCTATCGCTCTGGATTTCTTTCCTGACGTGTAATTGCCTTATGATTTGTTACCCATTTATAGAGGTGGGCAGAAGTTAAAAAACGCGGGAACACAGACTAGATGAGAACAATTACTGTATCACTGGTTCGTCCCTGTGGTGGTGGTGGCCGATCAGTCCATTCAGTCTTTTCTGTTGGAGAGCGAGAGATCCTTTCAAGTCGTCCTCTCACAGGTGGCAGGCTATCTGACCCAAGGCAGGCACAAGTGGAGTCCAGGGTTGTGCACAGCACACAGCTGGGCAAAATACAGCCAGGTGTGAGGCTGATCATCTGGTTTCTATGCGATGAGTCCTCTTATGGAGGAAACAGGACCAAACTTCTCTTACTAGGTTCACAATACCCTAAGTATGGTATAGTGATGTGTATTTGGTATGGTTAATACATCGTCACAGGCTTGAAGCATCACATGTTAATATTAAGGAGTATTTGATTTGGCTATTTTTTTTTTTTTGTTGTTGTTGTTGTTTTGTTTTTTGAGACAGGGTTTCTCTGTGTAGTCCTGGCTGTCCTGGAACTCTCTTTGTAGACCAGGCTGGCCTTGAACTCAGAGATCCACCTGTCTCTGCCTCCTGAATGCTGGGATTAAAGGCATGTGCCTGACGACTTGGCCGTTTTTAAATATCATATACACGTTCATTCATTCAATGAGTATTTATTGTATGCTAAAGAATGTATGAAGAGCAGAGTAAGATTTTCTCACAGAAGTCTTCTGACCCTAACTGAACTGTGGATCCCTTCCAAAGCAGAAGCACTGTACCTTCCTCATCTTTCTGTCTCCAGGCATCCTGTAGAAGAAACTCAGCCCATGCAAAAGGCACACACTGCATATGTGAAAAACGGGCCGCAACCAGACCATCATGCCCATGACCCAGATATTCATTTGTATGTCTTAGTCATCTTTCTAGCTGGAATTTAAGCACAATAAGAATGTAAATGCCTTCTCCCCGAAGAATACATTTGGCTGCAGGATGATGTTAGACCTTTTGCTTAGATTAAATATGTAATTTATATGCCCATATAAAAAGAAGATGGAATCAACAACAAATATAAACTCTCCAGGGACTCATGAGTTTCTGAGTGTGAAAATAACAGTGTAAAAGAGGGCTCCTCTCTGTCTCAGATCCTCTTTCATGCAGCCCAAGGAAATGAGGAAAGAAATCCAAACACACAGAAGTTTTTAGGGCCGAACATTTTGATTCAATATGTTCTGCTATAAAGTATTTGGCCTTGTTAGAGCTTTTATCGCTCCATGTTCCCAGTCTGTGCTTCATGGTGAGAAAAACAAATAAGACGGTGATGTGCAAAATGTTCTTTTCAAGTGTGTGGCAGCGAATTTGAGAAAATACATATTAAAGGAACGTCTCATAACATTTAGCGCCTTTCCTGAGGCCTCCCTCAGTAAGTCTGATTCAATATTTATTGTATTAAGGACTTAGCTCACTTGGACTGAGCACTCTGAAGGGCCCTCTTGGCGCCACCTAAGATAAGTACCTTATTTCACCATGCTCTCAAATGAGGTTGCTTTTATGCGCTGTCTTTTTGCATACATGTGGTAAAGCTCTAATTAGAAAGTTTTATAATGGAGGCATGCAATTCCCCAATTTCTTATTTGCTTGAATTAACTTTTTACAAGCTGAGGTGTTCACTCTGGCATGGGCTTAATCCAGACTCTGTAATCAACCTACAATCTGTGCCTCACAAAGGCTGGCATCCTCCACTGCCAGCTTCTTCCTTCCATACCTTTTCCGTGGGGTAATGCATTTTAATTGGTACCTCTCTGTGAGCCCCTTACATCTCCGTCTGGTCAAATAAACACTTCCTTTTTTTAAGATCCAGCCCTAACATCTTGGCAGTTAACAGGGGGATAGACTTGCCCCTATAGGCTGTCTTTAAGATGACAAAATCCCCAAATTGGAAGAGAAGGTGCAGGAAACAAAGCATTTACCTCAATATTGCTGTACCGACTAAATGAACCCAGGCATCTGGCATGCTTAGCGTGGAGCCTTGCTCGTATCCACTGACAATTACTTTTAGTGAGGTTGGTGGACTAGACTCCTTGGGCAGCAGAAAAGGTGAGGAATGGTGAGTGGGTAGCAACTGGTTGCTGCCAATGAGCAGTGCACATGGATCACTCACCAAATATCACCATAAGGAATAACCACAAGACAATGTGGACTGGGTGCTCAGTCCCTCATGGAGTGTGGTCTCAGGTCTTTGAGGCACAGCTGGGCAGAATGTTTTCCCCAACCTTCAGGGTCATTTGGGTGAAATAAAGATACTTTCAGAGTAAAACATTTCTCTCTTCCTTCATTCGTTCATTCCTCCCTCCCTCCTCTTCTTCCTCCCTCTCTCCCTCCCTCCCTCCCTCCCTCCCTTCCTCCTTCCTCTCTCCCTCCTTAAAATAAATACTGGAGATTGTACTTGCTTTGCAAGTGCTCTACCACAAAGCCATCCCAACCTTGCTCTCTTGATAACCACAAACAGGTCAAAGACTCCCCTCTCTCCTTTCTGATTATGTATCCCTTCTTTCTGGCATCTTGCCTTTTTTGCACAACCACTCCAGTGAGAAGCCTTTCCCAGTGTGAGGCAGTGATCAGACACTATTCTGTAAATTAGCACAATGGGGAGCATTTACCAAGCAGAAGGCCAACTAGAGCCCCCGGGCTCACAGACCCCTGCCCATCCGAAGGTGCACAACTGGTTCTTTGTAACAAGGGGGGCCACTCACCAGTTGCCTTTTCAGGGTTGTTGCACATGAAGCATTGCCATGCCCCTGCTGTTTCACTGAAGCCAAACACGTCAAAGAACCTCACTTCTTCCAGATGGAGCTGAACCTGCTCCAGATCCTGTTTCAGGAACACAAAGCACAAAGAAATGAGCACGCCTGCTGGCTGTGGAGCGCCTGACACCAGAAGAAGGGGATGTGGAGCTGGAAGGGCCAGTGCTCAGCAGCAGTGCTGGGACCAAGAGAGCACCCAGAGGGGCCTCTCTTGGCCAGCCTTGGAAAACGGCACTTAGCTCAGATTCTTTGATGGGATGGCTCTTCACTGTGGAGTGAGGGAACACAGCCTCAGGCCCAAGGCTTGGGGTGCAGGGAGAGACACCAGAATCTGAAGTGGCTCAGAATTTTCCTGCATTTGAAGCACCTCTAAAATTTCTATAAAGAAAGGACATCTGAGTGGCACTGTGGTTGAAGGAAATGCTGCTGGAGAAATGGCTCTATCTGTCTGTCTGTCTATCATTTGTTTTGTTTTTTGACAGTGTTACTCTGTGGAACTCACTCTGTAGACCAGGCTGGACTCAAACTCACAGAGATCCACCTGCCTCTGCCTGGGAAGGGCTGGGATTAAAGGTGTGTGCCACCACCGCCCGGCTGAATACCTTTATATTTAAGTTGCATATAAAATCGAGAACTAAATATTCATACCCCAAATATCATTTTCATAAGGTTGGCTTTTTAGAGAGAGATGGAAAATACAGAGATGGGCTCATTTGTCCTCATTTCCACTACTATTTACCCTTGTGATTTCTCTTCGATCCATACGCAGATATTCTCTCCTATTCCACAGTATAGTGCTGTTGGTTTTAGTGGAAAATCATCTTTGAAATTGTTTCTCAGTAAATTAATCATTTCTTTAGTAGATGAGTAGAATTTGACACACTAAGATGGCTCATTTTCAGATGGCCTGTGGTACCCTGACCTTGTACTCTTCTTCAGGAGGCAGAGCAGAAAGACGGTCCCTTGGACTGTAAGTAGATAGTAGGCCACTAGCCTAACGAAATGACATTTCTCTACTGTCCTCCAGGGGCTTTCTGGTTATGTAAATAACCTGTATCTTGTGTTATGAGCCAGCAGGACTGCACTCTGGAGAGCTTGATCCTCCTAAGAAGGACTTGTGTTCTTGCTTGCCTAGCTTGCATGCACGCCTTCAGCGTACTTTGTGAGTGCTGGTGTACTGTGACTTCACTTTCTTTCACCTTTTCTACTTGTCGTAGTAACTCTCAGTATTCGGAAAGGCTAAGTGTTGCTTGTGGTGTTTGCGTGGCTTCAGATGGATCTGAGTAGAGAACGGGCAATGGGTTACACAGATCCCACCCCAGAGCTCCTGCTTCTTCATTTGTAGACACAGATGAGAAGCGTACTAGACTCTGAGCCATTTGAGACCGGAACTCAATCTGCTTTGATAACAGCCGCATCCCGAGCATCAAGTGTAGCCCTGGGAATGGAGAGGCATCACTGGTTTATAGGCCCAGTACAAATCCCATTTGCCAAAGAACTACATGAAAGGCGTAACAGCAATTTAAAAATTCTTTTTAGAGAACATTCATGTTCACCAGAAGATAAACACAGTGAGGACAGGGATCTTGTTTGTTGAATTGGATGTTTGAAACCTCAGCTTCTGAAAGTGCTTGTCACACAAACAAGAATTAAACAAACCCTTCTAATGAAAACCACAGACCAGGCCTTTCAGCGTCTTTATTAACAAAACTGTGTGTTACAATCCGGGATTAGACATTTTGGAGATTTAATATGCTGAATACAGTATTTTGAATTCCTAACATTAGAGGCATTTCAAAAGACTCTGTGTATGTGTGTGTGTGTGTGTGTGTGTGTGTGTGTGTGTGTGTGTGCGCGCGCGCGCGCGCGCGCACTCATGAATGAATGTTGTCCTAACAAAATGATTTAGAATGTGTTTATTGGAAAAAAGAGACTTTTTTTTTCTTAAAGAATGTTCCCCAAGATAAAGACCAAAGAAGCACCTGGGAGCTTGTATGTTTCAAAGGATAAAATCCATATTAAAATTTATGGGAAGAAAGCAGATGTTCATAAATATCTGGTTCAAAACTGCAAGGTCTCTGAAGTCTGCCCTTGGCCATCGGCATGCAGATCAGTCTTTGTTTCTCACACAAATAGAGATCAATTCTTCATTCCCCGCAAACACTACAAGCAAACAAAGTACTTAAATAATACGTAGAGCTTCCTTTATTTTTCCTGTTCTGAGACCAGGAATGTCCCAGGTTGTTGCCTATAATCCACACTTGCCTTGGCAAAAAGTTATTCAAGAAGTTTAAGACAGATGGTGGGCCATATCCCAGAGCTCAAGTCCTGAAGCCAAGAGCAGGTTTAGTCCTTCGGAGGACTGAGGTGTTATGCAAAGGGATCCGAGTGAGGAAGATGGACGGTAGTTACAGGAACTATTGCACTTGGCAGTGACAGCCAACTTTAAATAGATTTCAAATATCTGTGGAAAATCAAAGTAAGTCACAAAACAAGCAAGTGTGGACTGCCAGTGACATGTTTCGGAATTCGTACATCTTAAATGTGCTTGGGGCCATTTTTTTTAACTTATCTTTACCCTTCTGAGTCCTCAATTTTGCCCCAGAACTGATATACGGCCACATCTCCTTCCTTTCCTCCTTACCTCCTCTTTAAAACAAGACAACTTGTTTCAAAAATTAGCTTAGAAAATTACAAACTTCCTTTTAGATGTCTGGACTACAGAAGAATGATAAAATAGTTCATATCTGATTCTCCATCTCTCTCTTGGTATTTCAGTTCGGATGGGATTGTGGCAGATGGGCCTTCAGATGTCCTACCAACAATGTTCATTTCTCAATGTTCAGCTGCTTGGATGATCCTTTACCCTTGAGTATTGGAGGCTCCTGTGTCTTTTTAGAAAATGGCAGAGATGACAGAATATCAATTTCATAACACACACACACACACACACACACACACACCTTGCACACATAAGATCCATCTTGCTAGCATACACCTACAAAGGAAGGCTCTCCTACTGGCCTTGGAGAAACAAGAAACTTGAGGAAACTCTGAGTAGCTTCCAGTAGCTAGCAAGAGATCAAGAACTGTGCTTATCCAACAACAAATAAATGTTTTTTGCCAACACCCTGGTCTTTTGGCTATTCTCAAAAAGAAGGATGGTCCTATTCAGAAGAGTCAGTCTCCTAGGTACCCTTCAAATCAGGTCTCAGTAAAACCTGAGCTACAATGAGCTCACATTGTTTATGTGGACTTAGGAAAGAGTTACATAATAATACCAGTAAACATGTTCTGAGAAGGGTTTCTCTAGCAAGCGTTACTTAATTTAAAAAGTTAAAAAGTCACCCGAGGGAAAATGGTCTTGTAAACACAGTTGTTTAAATAAGTTTGTCTCCAACTTTAGAAAAAAGTAATTAATGAAATTAAGAATCTGGAAAACCATAAAGAAGTCTCTTGTAAATCTACTTAGGGAAAAATAAACAAGGTAGCATCCAGAGATGAGCAGACAGTTACAACATTATTTCATTATATTCTATAAAACTCTGTGTGTGTGTGTGTGTGTGTGTGTGTGTGTGAGAGAGAGAGAGAGAGAGAGAGAGAGACAGAGAGACAGAGAGACAGAGAGACAGAGAGACAGAGAGACAGAGAGAACAGGTAGCTTAGCTGGCAAAGACACTTGAGTAATGGGGCTTTCCACCAAGCTTGATGACCTGAGTTCAGTTCCTGGAATCCGTGGTGGAAAGAGAGAACCAATCCCTCAAATTGTCCCCCGCCTCCTGCATGTGTACATGGCATCTATGCCATGCCATCCTCTAAGCATATAAATAAATGTGATACTTGTTTTTAAAGTGTGACATGGACTCTGGAGCTCATGCCGTGGCCGATGTACTGAGAAGGTCTGGGCAGAGTTTTCTAGAAATCAGTCAGAGCATACATCTGGAAGAGCTTTGTCTTCTGGCACATTTAAATTCTGTTCTAAAGTTCTCCGCGCACAGAAAGGAAACATGGACTTGCCTCGTGTGCTGTGAGTGCTTCTGGTTAACAGGACTTCTAGCTTGAAAGCTCAAGTTCTTATAAGAAATAGAAATGAAAAAATTCAAGAAGTCTCTAATGTTCTTGCACATTAGACTCCATGCCTTAATAGTAATTTCTAGAGTGCACATCCTAACTATAAGCAGTCCCAGGTATGAAATGAATTTATTGAGGGAGTATAATCAATAATTCATCTGTCATTGAACAGGCATGATGTAAGAAACACTTACGCTGAATGCATGAATTAGCATGAGACTTTAAAGAATGTCCACCCTCTAACTTAATCTTCTTATTCTTTCAGCTATTGAAAAATACTGCTGTTGAATTCAGTTAATAAAGCACAGAGTCAGAGCAGCTGGTGTGTCAGGGACTATGGATAAAGGAATGAAGGTGGCATAGTTCTGCTGTCCCAGGAAGTAGGACGGGACACTGGAAGATGCCTTCCGCTTGTGTGTGGTGAGCAGCTTACTATATGACCTTTGACCCTGAATTGAACAAAATTCTTCACAGACAGACGGACTTTGGTGCTCTTTTGTCACTTTTAGAAAAACGACAAATAGTATTTTGCCCATAGTATAGTTCAATGAATTGTTATTTTACTAATTGAGGTACATAGATCTTATTCTTAATTTATACCAAGGATAACATTTGGGTTTTCTATTTGCATGTTTATTCAAGTATGCTCATTGAAGATGTGCAGAATAATTCTTTTCCTGTTTTTCAAGAAATGGGTCTTGCTATGTTACTCAGGCTGGCCTCAAACTCATGTTCTAGAAATTCTGCCTCCTTGGCTGGGACATCAGGTGCAAGCTACCGTGTTCATCTAGAGAACATCTTTCTGAATCTCTAATCTGGGAGGTGAGGATATAGCTCAATGGTAGAGTACTTGCCTACCAGGTGCAATGCCTTGAGCTTATTCCCAACAATGCAAATACAATACAAACAACACAATACAACACAACACAACACAACACAATACAACACAACATACCCACATCTCTATGAATATTATAGGAATTTGTTTTATTTAACAAGTATTTAGAATAAAATCACTAAGTGAAGCTGTGTAGGAGTCTGAATTCGCCAGTGTGGCATGCTGGTTATTTCTAAGATAGTCAGCTTCCCCAAATCATTAGTTCTCAGCTGGATTCAACATTAGGAATCTTGGGAGAGCTGCTATAAGCATTATATGTAGCTCTCATCTGTGAGAGCCTGACATAAGTCTGTGGTCAGGTCTGAGAACACGTGCTTTTCAACAGCTTTCCAAGTTATTCTGATGTTCACTGCCTGGAAAATTCTACACCTTTGGGAACAGATGTGGAGATGGCTGACCTGTGTCTATTAACTGGTATTTGAGGAATTTGCCAATTTCCTGGTACATCTGCTCATACTTTCCCACAGTATTTGGTTTCATGTGACAAAGTATGTAGTCTATTCCCAAAAGCACAATTTTCATATTTAAAAATCAGAACACATCATTATTTTAAATTGTTCAACATGGAAGGAAGAGATGAGCTGTGCAAATCACCAGGCCTAGTTTAGACTTTGGTAAAATGTTCTAGTGCTTGGGGAGGGCGGTGAGCACCAGGTAGGAGACAGCCACTTAGCAGTGGCAGCATGGAGCCAGTCTGGACATGTAGGATTCGGCGTCTTAATCTTCAACATGGACGCCACATGTGAGATAGTTTCCACTGGCTCTCATTTTTGTAGCCTAAACTAATAAGGGAAATCTAGGAATACGTAACCAATGAGGTCCTCATGTCAGGCTTCCCACTGTCAGTAGAGACCCCAGACTAGACTCGAGTCCTTTGTATCCTTCAGGATTCTGAATCTGGCAGTTCAGGAAGGGCAGTTGTGACTCTGGTTGTGGCACCAAGTGACTGGATGAGAACTCCCATATTTGGTTCACGGTAGACAGAGTTCTGGAGAACACCTTTATGTAAGAACTAACAGAGGTGGTAACATGACTTAGTTCATAAGACAAATCTTCACATTTACCTACACATAAGGCAAAAAAGAACGTGCCTAGAGGATGGAGGCTGATGACGTAAGAGTTTAAGCCAAAAGGTTTACGAAAAGGTCATAGAAGAGTATGGGGCCAAGAAGAAAATGATGGTAGCCATTTGGGTCATGCAACACAAGCTTCATCAATATTTGATAAACACATTTTTTTCTCATATGTCCCAAGCTGGCCTTGAACTTGTTATGTAACTAAGGAGCATCTGGAACCTCTGATTTTCTTGCCCATATCTTCTAGGTGCTAGGATCACAGATGTGTACCACTATGTCCAGGTTTTATATGGTGCTGCAAGTGGAACCCAGAACTTTGTGCATGTTAGGCAAGTACTCTGCCAATGTAGACACATCCCCAGCCCCATGCATCACTTCTTTATAAACCAAAATTATTTTAAATTTTATATCATTAAAATCAGCAATATATTTTATCGGTATGAAAACAAGGGCAATAGGTTACCATTGTGCAAAACACCAAGAAAGCTTTGACATTGTTATTGTGGTGTCAGCAGTAAAATATTAGATTTTTAGAAATGATAGCCAGCATTTTGTGTTCTCTTTTTGTGTTGAAAAACAAAGAATTTCCATTCTTTTCTTCTAATTGATGACTATCACCAGTATTTACCAGGTATGCTTTGAGTATCTACAGTGTGGCACAAGACTGGTCTCTTTGCAGGGACCTGCTTTCCCCTCCTTTGGTAAGAAGATGAAGGAACCACATTACTCATTCATGGGTGTTACTCTGCTGGAGGCAAGGTTCTTCTCTTATTCCCTTTTGTCCCTGATACCACCCTTTCCCTCAGACTGGTCCCCACTTTCTACTGATACAGATACTTCTTACCTTATGATACGGGTATAAATAAACTCACCACAATTAAAATGCTGTAAGTTCAAATGCATTTAATATATCTACTCTACCATCCCAGTTAGGTTTCTGTTGCTGTGGTAAACATTTTGACCAATGGGGACTCAAGGAGGGAAGGGTTTATTTAGCTTATGCTTTTAGACAACAGTCCATCACAAGGGAAGTCAGGGCAGGAACCTGAAGGCAAGAACTGAAGTAGAAACCATGAAGGAACACTGGCTTGTTCCCCGTGGCTCATGCTAAGCAGGATTTCTTGCAGAACCACTCCTCAGAGGTGGCACCACACATGGTGGACTAAGGCTTTCCCACGTCAGTCAACAATCAAGACAATTTCTCACGACATGTGTCACAGGCCAATACAGCCTGGGCAACCCCTCAACTGAGACTCCCTCTTCCCAGGTGACCCTTGTTTGTGTCAAGTTGATAAAAAAAACAAACAAACAAAAAAAAACAAAAAAAAAAAAACTAACCAGGACTCCTGCTGAACATCATAGTTTAGTGCTGTGAAATTTTCCATCCTCTAGACATGGCACAGTCATTACCAACTTGATATCAAACACATGTGATTACTTGCACGAAGCCTTCGTCTGAGATTTTAGCCACTCAGTCACTCACTCTGGTGGCCTTCTTCAGTCCCCAACTGCATATGATCCTGCCCCAGCTATGAGTCTCAGGAGGTACTAAAGTATAGAGAGATGGAAGAGTAACTGAAGGAGGACTCTATAAAGTTTTATGGAGGTCACAGCCTGAGTAATGGGTAGGACTTTATGGAGGTCACTATCTGTGAGATGGGTAGGACTTTATGGAGGTCACAGCCTGTGAGATGGGTAGAATTTTATGGAGGTCACTGTCTGTGCAATGGGTAGGACTTCATGGAGGTCACAGCCTGTGTGATGGGTAGGACTTTATGGAGGTCACCACCTATGCGATGGGTAGGATTTTTTGGTCATGCAGCTGATTTGTGCTCACACATGCTCCTATAAATAAGCTTAGGCCCACATTCTTGTATATAAACCCAATATACTCACTGGTTCCACTTGTTATACTTGGATGGATTTTTTCTTTAGTCTGTTGGTGTCATACTTGGGGTGTGTAGATGTTTGTTTGCCTCTCCTCAGGGAAGTGCACAGATGGCTGCTGTTTACCCTGATGGTCTCCTGGCTGACTGTTGGTTGCTGAGCAGCTCAAGAGAGTGTCTTGCCATAGATCACCCAAAATTCAAAATTGGAATTATAATTTCTCTTCAAGGCATATGGCTTTTATGATGCTAAGCAAGGCAGGCATGAACTCTTAATGAACACATCTTTAAGATATTCCTTTTTTTTTTCTGCTACACATTTGGAAGAAAACTCAGCACGCTCAGAGGCATTCCTGTCCTCCATCTTTCTGACACAGTTGAGCATGCTCAAAGTGTTCCTGACTAGCTTTTTGAGCTTTGAACATGTGTGCATGACCTTAAGCTAAGCATGCTTAAAAATGTGTTTGCCACCCATCCTTTTTTAACTGTGCCCTTAAACTGAGCATGCTCAGAAATGTGCACACCCCTAATGTGCTTTCCAAAGAATATGTGTGAGCTCTGCATTTGGTTAAACTTTCATGTCACCAAAAGTTTGAGAGATTTTAAGTCTAGCCATTGTGAAACGAGATTCATTTATACAAATATTTACCCTTTGATTTGTATCTTGGGACCAATACCTGTTCTTGAAAAACATGTGTCAATGTTTAGTGGTGTTTTCAGTTTTACAAATGGTATTATACTGTGGACTTCACTCGGTGTGTTTCACTCACGATCTCTCCATGAGGGCTGGGGACAGGGCTGGGTGGGTAAAGTGCTGGCTACACGGGTATGAGGACCTGAGTTCGGATCCTCTGAACTCAGACAAAAGCCAACCAAATGCTGTATGGCTGTTAACCTGGTGTTGAAGGGTTGGGACAGAGACAAGTAGATCTAAGATGGTCTCTGGCAAACCTTTCTAGCTGAAATAGTAAGATCCAGGATCAGTGAGACACCCTGTCTCCAAACAACAACAACAACAACAATAATAATATGGAGGGTTATGGAGGAAGACACTTGATAGTGGCTTGCCCTTATGTGTAAGCATGGGTGAATGTACCCTCTACATGCACAAACATGTATGTACACACACAGCTCTCCTCATAGTGCTGTGCCCACCAACCATATTTCTAACCATTCCCTTGGTAATGGGTACCAAGGGCTACATAACCTTTGTACTCACATGAAACATGAAACATAATATCCTCACCTGTCTTTTTGTGGTATGAGAAGGGATGGTTAGGGGACAGTCTCTTCAGAATCGAATTCCTGGGTCATAAGGTGTTCATGTTAAACTGTTGAGAAGATTCGTGTGTGTGTGTGTGTGTGTGTGTGTGTGTGTGTGTGTGTGTGTGTGTGTGTATGTTTTGTGTGTATGTTTCTACAGAGTTAGGGCTTTCTGAGAAATTTTTAGTCAATGGTAGGACCTAACTTTATGGCTGACTAGAAAGTGAGATACCATCTAGGGAGATTTATTTTCTTCGAAGTGTTTATGATTCAGTGTGGGGATGAGACCAAAGATCATGGAGAAATCCATGTCTATTTGGGTGTCCAGTGGAGAATTTGGTCTCATCTTTCCCCTGGAGAGTATTCCAACGGGCAAAAGTAGAAATACAGGCCTCTTCCCAAGGAGCATAGATTCTTTCTTCCCTCCTTTCCGAAGGTGAGAAGGAGGCTGCTGGCCTTCCCCTACATGAATGACCAGATTCGTCGTTTCGGGGTTCTTTGCCCGTAGTGCAGACCCAATAACGTGTTAGGTGACATCTGGTTCTCATTGTGTTGCCTCAGTGCTAACAACAGAAGCCAAAGGGAACTGGCAAGGCTATTTGCTTTCAGAAAATAATAATCTGCTCAACCCCAGAAACTTGGTTTCATGAGATATTAAACATTTTGCATCATGCATATCTTTAATGTCACTGGGTTCTGCCAAAGTGCTTTCCAGAACGACCGTCATGTTCACATTTCCACCAGCTGAACACCAGGGGTTCTTTTCCACTTCACATTGGAAAATCTTTCTAGGCTCAGAGTTCTCTGGAAATTAGAATGTAAGTTTCTTCTTGTGTCTGAATAGGCTTTTGTGGACCGTCAATGCATGGGGTTTGATTGTGTTGGGTGTTTGCAACAGTCTGTGATGACTTCTTAAGTGGTTGCTTCTTAAGAAGCAGTCATACTTCTCTAGAGAACAGTTTGTTCTCCCTTGTGACTGCCTCTTGATGGTGAGAAGTGTTCCGGGTTCTGGGAACCAGAGCAACCATTTTTTAGGTGTCAATCATTTTAATATGCCGATGCATGTCAACGTTTGAGCAACATCTAGCTTTAAGAATTATTTTGTCACTCTATTAACTGCTTGAAGTGGTAAAAAGGAGATGAAACTGATTCTAGTGGGTGGGAGAGATGGGCCAGCAGTAAAGAGCACTTGCTGCTCTTCCAGAGGACCAGAGTCTGGCTTCCTGTGCTACTAGCATTTGTCATTCTCTTCCGGCCTCCACGGACACCTGCACACATGTGGCATGCTTTCATAAACACACACACACACACACACACACACACACACACACGAGAGAGAGAGAGAGAGAGAGAGAGAGAGAGAGAGAGAGAGAGAGAACTTAAAAATAAAATAGAGCCCCACTTGATTTCAGTGTTGATAGCACCCCTACAAACGTGGGGAGAACCTTCCAGGCTTTCTGCAAGACACATGTCAAACACAACCCCACAAGTGGCACAGTACATGAAGGGCAAGGATTCTCTGCGTGTCCAACGAAAGCCATGTCATGACGAAGCAGAGTGGCTGTGGTGGGCAAGCTGAGTCTATTTCCACAGAAAGAGGAAAACCACAGAGAGGCACGTGCAGAGACTTGTGTGTGTTGAGCTCAAGTGCAGGTCGGAGAGACACTGGCTATCCTGAGGCAGGAACATTCTGAACTGGGAGGCGAAAAGAAGAGAAAGAACCATGTTTTTCTTAGACAGAAGGCATTGCATCCATGCTGCTGGAATTTTAAATGTCTGCATTTAGTCACTCAAGAAATAAAGCTCAGCGTTAAGCATAGGTGAAGTAACAGTGATTGAGGTGGATATCATCAGTGGGATAGCTACTCTGTGTGTGAGAAATGGATACAGTGAACTGTGGTCTATTTGCACAATGGGAGTGCATGTGGATGCTAAAATGAGGTGACCTACATTCATAAGCATACTTGAAACTTTACTATTATTATTATTACTACTATTATGTGCGCACGATGCATGTGTGTATTTATCGAATGACACAGGGGTTACATCACATAGGGCTTTTTGGGGGATGCACACCAAGTGTTACAGTATAGAGGACAGACTTGGAGCAAGAGGATCAGAGTTCACGCTCCTGCTATTCACTAGCATTCTGGAGGAAACATCCTCACTTCCTCTAGGCTTCCAATATGCCACTCCAATTGCAAAATACCGCGAACCCCCGAACTTCAGGGAGGAGCTGCTATAGCCGTCATGGGTAATTACACTACTTCAAAAACTGTACAGAAATAACAAAAGTAGTGAAAATGACATTTGAAAATGAAGCTAAGCCTCTTTTCACATATATGAAATATAATGCTTTGGATCTTTGAGCTAAGTATATGTAAATTTTTCCGAAATAAATGACTTGTATCAGAAACATTGATGTTATGTGCCCGAGAAACATATTTAATTTTCTAAAAGCAAGACATACTTATCTGCCTGTTTTTGTTAGTTGGTTGTCAAATCTGGGAACAGTGGATGTAATGGGATGCCAACATAGAAGGATGTGAGGCAACATGAATGTTTCAGGGGGCCGTAATGACATGTACATGCTTGATGGGGCCGTAATGAGGCAGACAAAACAGAAACGCACACCGAGAGACACATCGGTAATGATGTCATGAGATGCATAAATGGATGAGTGTAATGATAAAGGCACGGGGCTTGATGTGATTTGTAAACGGGAGCTTTAAATGGGGAGGGTGGGGGTGGCAGCGCATGATGAGAAGCGGAGGGAGAGAATGCGGTGCTGTGTGTGAATGGAGGAGCTAATCACATGCATACGAGAAGGTAATGAGATAAAAATGGGAAGGGATAATGAAGTTCACAGATGGAGGGGTGTAATGAGCTGTGCGGAAAGGGAGGGATGACAACAAGCATAAAAGGAAGAGTTTAATACCAAGAAGAAAGAAGTGGGCACAGAGAGATGCGGGGACTGAGAGGGGGTGCAGAGGAAAGGGACGCCGCTGACGGGATGGAGATAACAAGATGAGCCAATTAGCACTCTAATGAGGTACCGACATGAAAGGGTGCAGTGGGGTGTGTCCATTTAGGGGATAATTAGACACCCACATAGGATGGCAGTGAAGGACTCGGGCTCTGATGGGACACAGATCTAAGGCAGTGAAAACTGAAGAAAAAAAAAATCCAGAAGAGGCCACAAAGGTATTGAAATCAGAAAGAGACAACAAAGCAGGTGGTTTAAAGACAGCCTTCAAGGTCTGTGATGAGATGGATTTACCACTGCTGTGGCCAGGGCCCCGCTCTGCGCCAGGCACTCTGCTAAGTTATGTTTAAGAGACTCTATGGGCTCCTACGTTCTAAGAAGCCCGTGAGGGAAGGGTTCATTTCTAGATTGGAAAAAAAAAAAAAAAAAAGGAGCTGCAGTTTGGGGAAACCATCTGCCCAGCACATTAACAGATGGGTGGTGGATATGGAAGTCCCATCAGAGGGGTTACTATAGCCTTTGCCTCCATGTTGGTGTTTTGGGAGAGCTCATGGCCTGCAATTATTAGGATCACCTGGTATCTTGGCTGCTTTTCTATCACTGTGGTAAGACATCACGACCTAGGCAACTTATAAAAAGAAAACATTTCATTTGGGGCTCACAGTTGCAGAGGGGTAGAGTCCATGACCATCATGGTAGGCAGCGTGGCCATAGGCAGGCAGGGCACTAGGATGGTAGCTGAGAACTCACATCCTTAACTGAAAGTAGGAGGCAGAGAGCTAACTGGAAATAGCTTGGGCTTTTAAAACCTCAAAGCCCACCCCCAGTGACATACCTCCTTCAACAAAGCCACACCCTTTAATCTTTCTCAAGCATTTCCGCCAACTGGGGACATAGAAGCCTATGGGGTCATCTCATTCAAACCACTACACTGGCAGAGATGCAGTGATACAAGTCCACCCCAGCAAGAGCACCAGTTGCAAAATTTGCAGAAGCTCCAGGAACTAGTAATAGCTGATGTTTTGTTGGTTTGTTTTTTCCTTCTGTTTTTTGGAGACAGAGTCTCCTTTATCTCAGGCTGGTCTCGAACTTCTAATGTTCAAGGATGACCTGGAACTTCTGATCCTCCTGTTGCCATCTCCAGAGTGCTGGGGTTACAGGCGAACATCACTATGCCTGCTACTTTATGTGGTACCGAGGATTGAAGCAGGGTCTCTTGCATGCTAGGCAGGCACTCTACCAATGGAGCTCCTCCAGCTCTAGCCTCAACCTGGCATTTGAAGTAGCTCCCTAAGCATGGGAAGTACTCAGGGAAATCAGCGGTAGTTTGTGTGCTGACCTAATGCTGTCCTCGATTCCAGGGAAGGGGGTAGCTATGTGAGTTCACTACAGTGAGCACTGTTTTCACACGAGTCAACAGATTCTATTGTGGAGGCCCACAAAGGTTTCCTAGTGAGATCTGAACTTGCTTTACCCAACAGAGCTGCATTTGAGGATTGTTTGACCACATGCGTGGCTACCAGGTATTTGGAAGGGTCTGCACTTGGATGTGTGGTATGCTTTGATCTAGCAAGGGGAGGTCTTTTGCCCTGCCCCTTGGCATTCCTTTAAAAAGCCCTTTAGAAGAGACAGAAGGGGCTGGTGGATAAGGATCCAGGCCCATCCGAGGCTAGCCTGTGTTTCTATCTGTCTCTCCCCCTTCTATATTTCTAGCTAAATCTCTTATCCCTCACTCCTCGAGTCCTCTGGGGAAAAAAGGTGGGGGCAGGCTCCCCACAATCTATATGAGGCATCAGGTGATTCCATGGACTGTCATTCAGCATGCAAATTTTTCTTTCTTGAAAACAGGTCCCCTTCCTTTTAGACTGATACTCAATAGAAACAGCATTTTTATATTGAATATAAAAATCAAAATGTACAGAAAATAATTAGATTCTGAAAAGTATTTATTTCCTGAATTCAAATAAAACAGAGATCACTCCATATTCACATAATTGCTCAGGGGGAAGGAGTGATATATTCTTAGAACCACACATTTGCCAATTCACAGGCAACTCAGGAGTCTAACATTAAAAACAAATACCACTGACTGGCTGTTCTCTTTCCTCATGTGTCTGTCATGAAGAGATATAGATTACTCTGAACTTTCAGGGACAAACTAGAATTTATAGTTTGAAGTGAATGTTAAACCTGAATGACATTTAGGGGCACAAGGTCTAAAAAAAATCAAATCCTTTGGGCCTTTCCTCAAAAACTTTTCACGAGTATCTTAGAATTGTTTTCAGAGTATTTTTTAATTTTTTAATTTTTTTTTATTTTTTTTTTTGGTTTTTCGAGACAGGGTTTCTCTGTGTAGCTTTGTGCCTTTCCTGGGACTCACTTGGTAGTCCAGGCTGGCCTCGAACTCACAGAGATCCTCCTGGCTCTGCCTCCCGAGTGCTGGGATTAAAGGCGTGCACCACCACCGCCCGGCCAGAGTATTTTTTTAAATCATAGAATAAGAGACTATAAAAAAACAAGTTTCGTTGCTTTCATGAGACCTTGTTTTATTTTGTGTGTGTGTGTGTGCACAAGTGTGTGTGCATGGGTTTTTTTTTTTTTGGTGTGTGTGTGTGTGTGTGTGTGTGTGTGTGTGTGTGTGTGTGTATTGTTTCTCAGGTGCCATCTACCTTTACTGGAGACAAGATCTCTAACCAGCCCAGAATTTGCCAAGTATGTGAGGCTGGTTGGCCAGGGAGCCTGGAGGATCCATCTGCCTCTGCCTTCCCAATGCTGGGATCATGAGTCTATGCAACCATGCCTAGTTTTTAAAAATATGAGAATTGAACTCAGGTTCAAGCACTTTTCCAATTAGACTATCTTCCCATGACTGCAGTTTAGTTTTTACTGAGACTTAATCAAATTGAGCCATTTCCTTTTATAATGCATCCTGGCACAGATAAATTTTGGGTTATCTGTGAAAATAAAACTCATTTCCAAATAGTGAAACTTTTGTTATGATTAAGAATATATAGCTGTAGTGGGTGTGGGGAATGCAGACATGAATTGGAGGACTTCAATCCCACAGGTTATGAGAGGCATAGAGACATTAAAATGAAGTGATTCTGCAGTATGTTGATAAGGTTATACATGCCAGTAAAGAAGCCAAGGTGGAGGGCAATAAAAGAGCAGGTAAGTAAATGGTAGGGACAGGAGTCAAGCTCTGATGCTATATTTTTAGTCACCACACTATGATGTTGCATAAAAACAGGTTAGTGCTAGTGTTTGCAGGAACTTATATGCTCCCCATGAGAGCAGTGGGGAGATCCCCTCTGCTCTCATAAAGTAGAGAAACCTTATGCTTGCACTGATCACTTTGAAAGCAGCGTACACCTCCATTGGATTAGAACAGACATTGCAGAGGGACTGCATACCTCAGTTCCCCTAGGAATAGAGTTATTTTGCTAAGTGTTTGTGAAAGTAAAAAAAAAAAAAAAATCGCTTGACTGATGCAGAACATCTGGCTGCCTGTGAAGGAATGTTCACAACAGTAGTAAAATCGACATGCTTCATTATCAGTCTGGCTTGAGAAACACGGAGGGAATATGATACGATGATAGACCTGACTATCAGCTAACTGAGAAAACACTTCTATGCTAACTTAAAAATAATTTAAAGCTAATGCACAGGATAAGTAAGGTACGTATGGACAGTGGATAGAGAGAAATGATAGCCTATTTTCTTAGACTAGTGTAAGTAAGGATAATGATTTTCTAAGGGAATCGAGTATTCAAAAACAAGGATGGCAAAACAACAGATCAGTGTTTAACAATTAAAGAAATCTGGTTTTGGATGGTGAATAAACTGTCATTTAGTTAGGTCCGTTGTGGCTACAAAATCATATGTAATCACTTAGCATAACGGGTCATGGGGCCAGAATTGTTTAAATAGGGGCCCTGAAGGACAGCTGTTAAGGAAAAAGAATGAATCCAGCTGAAGGTAGGGATAGTGTTTAGGGAGGCAAGATTCAGAATCTGGTTGGACTTCCAAACCCAGTGGTCCCAAGGCATCCATAACAGGCATACGTGTAGAAATGTCTAAGGGCTGCTTTATTCCTTTCAAGGACCCCTCACCTTCAAACCTCTCTTCCTATGTCAATCATGCCAATTGCAGAGAAATGAGTATTTGGCTATGGTTGTGAAGATTTATTGATGCTATATACACCACGGTAAAGCCTATCCTGTGTTAAGCTACAGTTCTTTTATTATAACTTTGCAGTGTGAGCCTATTCTCAGAGTGTGGTGAGAACACATTATGGTAAGTTAGCTTCATCTGCTCTGCCTCCCCAGAGCCTATCTTTGCTAACCTCGACCAGTTGCGAAAATGCTTCTGTGGTTGCTTCCAAAGTCAATTGCAGAGTATTTGCTGAGTCTGGGAGGAGAAGCAAAGGACTCTTGTGAAGAGAAACATAGCAAAAATCTGCTATCTTTTTAGAAAATAATGGATCCCCACCCTGGATCTGAAGACTGCATATGCATTTCCAAAACTGCTTTGCAGGTAAGAAAATACCTTTTAGTATTTTGAAACTGAAGTTTCAGTAGTTTGAACTTTCTGTTTTTGGCTGTGTCTTTACCCTTGATCATCTCAAAAATACATCTCTCTTAGCTTGAGATGAACTGCACCTCAGCACCCAATGGTCTGATCACAGCTGGACAAACTGTTACCTCAGATCCAAATAGTTGCTCTTCAGTGCCCAGCAGTCCCACTGCATTATTCTGGGATTTTCTTCTGTGGCTGAGGATAGTTTATCACACACATATGCACACATGTGCCTGCACACTCACACACACATTTTCTTCATTCTCTCTTCTAGTTCTGATGAACCAGTCTGCCTCCATGCTTAAAAGCCATCTTATAGTAAAGACAAACTAGGCTCATTCCTGTTTATGATTAAATCTGTTTCTCAAGGATCGGGGTATCCTCCACCTGTTACCTTAACAACAAATGATTCTGTATTGCCTATCCAGGAAACAGCAATCATGTCTTTGTTTCAAATAACCATCTTGTAACCCTACCATTTTTTTTTTTTAAAAAAAGGGTTTTATCAATACCTGCTGTTATGACTACCTTGTTATGACCACCTTGCAAATATGTCTTTGTTTCGGAAGGTCATCATGACTAACTTGTTATGCTTATGTTCTGCTCCTGTAACACTGCTTTGCCTGCCAAATTCTCCATTTGAAAACTCCCTACCCCTGAGCTATAAAAATGTTGTCTTCTTCACATCCAATGCTGATCTCTTGAACCCCAACTTAGGTGGAAGCAGCCCATGTTTATGAATAAAAAAGCTTGCTCTAATTAGTTGCTTGCTTTAATTAATTTGGCCGTGATGATTTGGGTCGGTGGTCTTTCTCCTCCCATCTTTGGGGTCAACAGTTCCTAGTTGCAGCCCTCACTTTGCTTATTCCTTAATCGCTGGATGAGCTCCTTGGCAACTTCTTCACTCACTTATTCACACCCTTCTTTGTGATTCCAAGAACTGGATGTTGTGAAGAATGCGGCAACACACATGCGGTAGACATCTCTAGGTAGGCTGACACCATTTCCTTTGGTTACATACTCAGACACAGGACGGTAGAATCCTCTGGAAAATCTAGCTTTAGTTTCTAAAGGAGCTTTCATATTGCTTTTCCACATGCAGCTGTGCCAATCTGCATTCCCACCAACAGTGTCTAGGAGTTCCGTTTTCTCCATATCCTATCCAGAGTTTGTTAATTTTCATCTTTGAACCCAGGTAAGGAGATATCTCCTTGTAGTTTTTATTTACATTTCCCCGATGGTTAAAGATGTTGAACATTTCCACTTTTTAAATTTTTTCTTATCTCTACATTTTCCTTTTCTGGGCTGGTAGGACAGCTCAGTGGGTAAGGGAACTTCCCACCAAGCCTTATAACCTGAGTTCAATCCTTGGGACTCACACGGTAGAAGAGAAAAACAACATGACCTCCTCATATGCCTCCTGACATATGCTCTCCCCTCCAAAAGAATGTGATACAAATGAAAAAATACTTCAAGTATGTTTCATAATAAAAGAACACTATGTGAAAACACAAACCTGCATGCACACACACTGAAGGTGCGCTCACAATTCTGTTTTTGTTGTGGTTTGTTTGTTTCAAATGGGACATTTGACAAATTTGGAGAACACTCTAATACACCAAAGGTTTCCCTCCTCCCCTCTTCCTCCCCCTCCCTTCTTCTTTGTCCTTCTTTTCCTCCTCCCCACCTCCTCATTGTTTGGGTTTTTCCTTTCAAGGCCTTTGCAAATCATTCTCTTAGTCAGGGAAGCTTACTTGAAATCTGCTCAGTAGATAGTAGTTTGTACATTTTGTCTAAAGGTGAGTTTCTCTTGTGGTCAAAGAAAAGTATTAAGGCATGTTGGCACACACCCATAATCTCAGCACATGGGATATGGAGACAGGAGTCTTAGAAATTCAAGGACAGCCTCAGCTAAATAAGTTCGAAGTTAGCCTGAGCTACATGGGATCCTATCTCAAAGAAAACAAACAACAAAGAAGTATATAAGACTTTAAGTTCTATTGCTTTATATAGGTCAACATTAAAATTTACTTTAAAAAATCTGCTAACATAGGTGAAGTCTATTATAAAATAATTTTATGAAGAGGAAGGAAGATCAATTGATTTATTGAAGAAATGATAGCCTCCATGGAGCATTTAAAAAGTGCTGTTAGTAATTCTATCCATGCATGTGCTGTCCATCCCTTTGAGGGGAGCAGAGCTCTGATTATCAGAGGACCAGACAGCTGGGGGATTGCTGACAGGCCAGAATTTGAGAGAAATGGCATCTTTATTGATGCACATGACCCAGTTCCCAAAGCATGGGGAAATCCCATATGCCATGGAAATGAGGTCTCCAAGACTGTGCCTGTCATGGAAACAAAAATAGTTAAATGACATTTGCTGCTGAAATAAAATTCTAAAATAATGTGTCCTAGCTGATTACCATTTAGAGATTTGTTTTCAGTCCACATTGTTTCAAACACACCTGACAGTTCCCAGGATAACTGGTCAGAGAGTTGAAGCATAAATAAAAGTGAAAATCCTGAGTGGAACAAAATGAGACCTTCTGATGCTCCCAAAGGCTGAGACGTAGTGTTTCAAATTATGGTGTTAATGTGCTTGAACAGATAAATGCACAAGTAAGTAAATAGTGAGCTTATGCACAGGATGCAACATTCAGAGCCTTCTATGAAACTGCAGTGTGTGTTGGTAAGGCAAACTAATGAGGGTTGTGGAAAATAGGCCTCCAGGGAAGGCAGTGTGAGCCAGTGTCAGAAGCAGGCAGGCTAAGGTGCCGAATCTCCCTTTCAGATCAACTAGATGGGAAGCCTAGATGCAGAGCAGGGGCTTGAGTCCATGAGTGCGGAACCAGGCTAAACAGGAGGGTGTTATTAAAACAGCAGAGGCAAGGTAAAAGAGATTTTTAAAAAAGGTGTAACTAAGAGTCTATTGGAAGAAGCCATGCAAAGGTGTTCCGTTAGTGACTAAGGGGTGAGCCACACGGGGTGGGGGGTGGGGGTGGGGGTGGGGGTGTGGGGGTGTGGGGGTGGGGGGTGCGACTAGGAATTGGGGCAAGGGGCTGGAGAGAACAGGGTTCAAAAGTTTATTCAGGTGCAAATATTTGGCATGCTTTGGCCAGGAAGGGAGCTATTTGGAAGGACAATGGGCTAAAATGCAGAGTTGGGAGACTGGAGAAATGGCTCAGTGGTTAAGAGAACTCTGCATTTCCAGAGGTCCAGTGTTTGATTTTCAGTACCTTTGTAAGCCTGTAACTCCAGCTCCTGTGGATCCAATGCCTTCTTCTGGCTTCCACAGGAACCCTCTCACATACAGCATGCATACATACAGACACATACGAAAAATACATTCTAAACAAATAAAGTTAGAGTTTAATAAGAAAAGGGGAAGAAGAAAATAGTTCTATTTAGGAAGAATGCTGTAGTAGTAAGAATGCCTTTAAGTTCACAGGGTCAGTTAAAACTGTTTTTTGTTCTTGAGTATCTGCTGTATACCAACTGAGTGTGTGAGTGTGTGAAGGTATGTGTATGTCTGTATCTCTTTCTCTCTAGGTAAACATACACATAAATAAAAGTTAAAAAATAATGCAATTTTTTATGAGCACATGTTGAGTAGTCAGGGAAGGTTTCTCCATTAACCAGAGTTAACACGTGTACATTTCCTTGTATGTGTGTGTGAGTGTGCACAGGTGTATGTATATACATGCATATATAGAGATGCTGTTTAGATTTTATCAACTTGATACAAGCTAGAGTCTTCTGGAAGAGGAGATCTCAACTGAGAAAAAGCCTCCATCAAATTGGCCTGTCTGCAAGTCTGCGGGGCATTTTCTTGGTGGCATTTAATGTGGGAGGGCTGAGCACACTGAGGGTAGTGCCTTCCCTGGGCAGGTGGTCCTGCGTTGTTCTTGTTATTTATTTATTTATTTATTTATTTATTTATTTATTTATTTATTTATGAGAGAGAAAGATTTGAAGTTTGGCGTGTGGGTGGAGGGGGTCTGAGAGGTGTTGGGGGAGGGAAAATATGATCACAATGTAGTGTATGAAATTTTCAAAAAATAAAAATATTTTTAAAAGAAAAATAAACAAAGGAAGGAAGGAAGGAAGGAAGGAAGGAAGGAAGGAAGGAAGGAAGGAAGCTAAGCAAGCCTTAGGGAGCAAGCCAGTAACAGCAGGGCAGCGGCATTCTTCTACGGCCTCTGCTTCAGTTCCTGTTTTCAGGTTTCTGCCTTGAGTTCCTGCCTCAGCTTCCCTCAGTGGTGCACTGTGATTGGGACACATAAGCCGAACTAACCCTTTCCTACCCAAGGTGCTTTCGGCCTGTTCTTTATCAGTACGAGGAAGCAAACTGGGAAAGAGACCTCCCACCTTTTCTTTGAGACCAGGGTCTCTCTCGTTGGCCTGGAACATCACCAAGAAGGCCAGGCTGGCCAGGCCAGCAAGCGCCAGGGACCCGTCGGTCTCGCCTCCCAGTTTTCCATCCCTGGGAGTACAAGCATGTGCTGCTTTGCCCAACTTTTTATGTAGATTCTTGGAATCCAAACTCGGGTCCTCACTTGTGAGCAAGTGCTTTAGAGACAGTACTTGCCCAGGTCTCCCCGGTTCTTTTAACAGGTAAGCCTCCCGTAAGTAATCTTGTAACTTGAACTACGGCACTTAACGATACTGTTTCATACCATTAAAATGTTTATAATAGCTGTACTTTCTTATATTTTTGGTTGTGAGCCTAGCCTTTAACGGCCGAGCCATCTCTCCAGCCCCAGGTGTACTTTCTTAACATCCCTTTATGTGGATAATAATTTTAGTATCTGGTCTTCAACCATTTAAACGAGTTACAAGTTATTCCACATTTTTTTGTTTGCATATCTTATGTTCTATGTACATTTATATGATTTCTTTAGAACAGAGTTTTATCTTAAGGATATTAAACCTGTTCCCTCATGTTTGGTACAAATAATATATTTTATGTTATTATGTATGATCGCTTTTTTATCTTTTTTAAATCTTTAATTTTTGTGTAATCCTCTACTCCTTGACAGGTTTAATAAAATTAAGAAGACAGAAAAACATGTGCAAAGAGTAATGTAATGAATGACTACGAGCTTCTCAGCTAAACGGGAAAAATGGTATTTTTTTTTCCAGATTATTTAAATAAAAACTTACAGAGCTGTTTGTTGTGGTCCATGCCTGTGATCCCAGCAGAGGCAAAGAGATAAGGAGTTTGGGGCCAGGGTAGACTGCTTAGTGACATTAGAGAGACTCCACCTCAAAAATTACAATGTATAAGTAAAATAAGATAAAATCACAGGTGAATTTGAGATCTCCTTAATTCCTCTCACCAGCAAGTCTCTCCTGCTTTTCTCAGTCTTTTTACCCAAAAGCAACCCCATCCATCAAAGCTGTAGCCCCAAAAGCAACCCCATCCATCAAAGCTGTAGCCCGATTCTGAAGTGTATTTTTATAGCAAGCTAAGACTGCTTGATGCATTTTAAAAATTTATGCAAGCTATCACAGGGCTTATGTAGGTTTTGCAATTTTCTCATCGAAATCTTATACTCCAAAAATTGGTCTTGTTATTTTATATGCTCATTTTGTTGTTAAGCCCATCTCGGCGACCACGCTTTTCTTCAGTCTTTGGTTGGAGGTTTGTGCTGCTCCTGAAGGTGTTGATACAAACAACACAGGAGTTCACATCTCTGCATGTGTTTCCTGTTGCAGGTGTGTGAATGCTTTGCCTAGACATGGAGTCACATGGTATTAGCACACGTGAATAATACATAACCAGCTATTGCCAGATCACTTTGGAGGGGTGGTGCGGGGAACTTTTCTGGGCTAGACCCAGGGCCTTGTGTGTGCTAGACAAGTGTTCTACCACTGAGATGTATCTCCTTGGGTTGCTTTTTTATTTTAAGTCAAGATATTACTCCTTTGACAAAGTAGGCCTAGAACTCACTCTGTGGTGCACGCTGGCCTTGAACTGGTGATCTTCCTGGTTTGGCCTCCCAACAAACTGTGATACCAGATCTGGCTCAAGTTGCCTTTTAAAGAAGGCTATACTGAGAAAATAGCCTTATGCCTTGTTTAGGACAGAATATTTTTGTATTATAATACAAAACTTCCTTATGCTTAAGTATTTTTTTCTGATAAACTTAACCGTAATTAAGACTTTTGGAAAGACTACTCCTCATTCACTCTGACTGTCAAACTAATGATTACATAGATTTCTCTTAAGTATTTTTAATTGGGTCTACCTGCTTTGATATTAATAGTATATGAAATCTCCATTTTTTCCTATTATTGTCAATTTGGGCATCTTGGTATTATCACAAGATTTTATTTTTGTCAATCTGGCTATTATAAAATTGCATAACATTAAAAACATTTAAGTCAGTCACTTCAGTGATATTGTGTCTGAACATCTTGTCCTCCATGATTTGGTCACTTGAAATTCATTATAAGTATTTCAAATACTTTCTCCAGCTTGTATAACAAAGTCTTTAACTTTGTTACAGTGTATTTAACTAGACAGAAATTAAACTTTTTAGGTATTTAAATTTATTCATATTTTCTTTATGAGTTTTGCTCATTTGTGCCCTAAATTTTTTCTTGTCCTGAAGTTTTCAGATGACTTTTGTTATTTTCTTCTAATTAGAGTAAAATTTTACTAATTATATTTAGGTCTTCAATTTCTCTCCACAGTGTTTGAGATGGACCTAATTCTACCTTTTGAACCCAGTAAAGACACAAATCATCACACTATTTTATAAATATTTAATTTTGTTCTAAATGACCTGAACTCTTTCTTCTGTTACCTATGGAATTCCATATGAATTCAAGACTGGCTATGGACTCTGTTCTTTTATTTCTTTTTGTTTTGAGATATAGTTTTGGAATGCAGTCCTGTGTGATTTAAAACACTCTGATGATTCTCCTGCCTCAGCTTCTCAAGTCAAGTGCTGGGATTACAACGATGTACCACCTTGTCTGGCTCAGACTCTGTTCTTGTTTTTGGTGGTGGTGGTGGTGGTGGTGGGGAGGTTGAGACAGGGTTTCTCTGTGTAGCCCTGGCTGTCCTGGAACTAACCCTGTAGAAGGGGCTGGACTTGAACTCAGAGATCCGGTTGCCTCTGCTTCCTGAGTGCTGGGATTAAAGGTGTGCACCACTTTGCCAGGTTTCTGATTCTACTCTTTATTGTTGATTTACTTCTGAAGCAATAGAGCAAGCATGGAGGGGTTAGGGATTTAATTCAGTGGTAGAGCGCTTGCCTAGGAAGCGCAAGGCCCTGGGTTCGGTCCTCAGCTCCAGACAACAACAACAACAACAACAACAACAACAACAACAACAACAAAGAACAAGCATGGGTTAGAATAAGCTTTCTTTTCAGAAAAGAAAAATTTCCTCCTTACTTTTATTTCTTACAATTCTTCTGTTCATTTACAATTTAGGATCAGCATGAAGAGGCTCAGCCTGGTGGCATAGGCCTGCTACCCTAGATACTCAGGATGCTCAAGTAAAGAGATCTTGTGAGTTCAAGGTCAACCTGGACCAATTTAGTGAGATGCTATCTCAAAATAGAAAGTGGAAAGAAGGCTGACGACGCACATAGTTCAGTGTTAGAGGATTTGCCTAGCATGCACCAGGCCCTTTGCTCAGTCCTCAGTTCCAGATGAACCCAAACAAAAACAAACTAGCAGCAATAACAAAATCAGAGTGAAGAAATTCTATTGCTGATATGATCAGGAATAGCACTGTATTCATATTTTCATCTGGAAAAATGTTCGCTGTGATAATGATTTCTTATTCATATGAATGACGCATCTTTTCAGTGTTGTGGAATATTAGTTGAAGATGTGTTACATTTGTTTATGTTGTGGAACATTTGTTTAATGGTGCAAAGATGTGTTGCATTCTTTTATGTTGTTGCAGTTGTTTAACTCTGTGAAGCTGCTTTACTTTGTCTAAAACACCTAATAGTCTAATAAAGAGCTGAAAGGCCAATAGTGAGGAAAGAGAAAGGATAGGTGGGGCTGGCAGGCAGAGAGAATAAACAGGAGGAGAAATTTGGGAAGAGAGATCAGGGAGAAAAAAAGGAGAGGAGGACATTAGGGGCGAGTCACCCAGCTACACAGCAAGCCATGGAGTAAGAAGTAAAGAAGGTATATAGAATAGAGAAAGATAAAAGCCCAGAGGCAAAAGGATATTTTTAAAAAATTTTTCTTGAGACAGGGTTTCTCTGTGGTTTTAGAACCTGTCTGGAACTCACTCTGTAGACCAGGCTGGCCTTACACTCACAGATCTGCCTGTCACTGCCTCCTGAGTGCTGGGATTAAAGGCGTGCACCACCGCCACTGCCATGCAGCAAAAGGAAATTGTAAGTGAAGAAAAGCTGGCTAGAAATAAGCCAAGCTAAGGCCAGGCATTTATAAATAAGAATATGTCTCAGTGTGTGATTATTTGGAGTTGGGTGGCAGGTCCCCCAAAGAGTCAAAAGAGAAAAGAGAAAAAAAATAACAACAAACATTTCAGCAATTCAGGTCTTCCAGTAAGGCCTTCGTTAATATAAAGAAAAATGTTCATTAAAGAATTCTTTTCTATTGTACCCCATGGACTCATGGGTTTGAATACTTGGTCTTTGGCTGAAAGTGCTGTCTGGGAGGGTTGTTAAACTCTTAGGAGGTGGAGCCTTGGTGGAAGAAGTGGGTCACTGCTTGTGGGCCTTGAGTTTTAAATCCCAGCCCCACTTTCTGTGGGCTGTCTGCATCCTGATTGAATCTGCAGTGTGCCAGCTGGTGGCCTGCTCATACCATGAGGTCTTCCCTGAGCTGATGGAGTGTAGCCCTTGAAACTGCAAGCCAGAGAAACCCTTCCTCCTTTCAACTGCTTCTTGTCAGGCATTTTAGCCCAGAGATAAGAGAAGTAACAAACATGGTACCTTTTTATTAAATGATTATTTTTACGTTCCTTATAGATTTATTTTTGTCATAAATGATATTTTTATAGCATTTTCATGTCTAGGTTATTCTTGATCTTACATCAGATAACTTCTTGTTCCTCATTATAAGTTCTAAAAATTAAATGGTTTTGTATTTTCTGCACACATGATCTCTTTGTCCATAATTTCTCTCTGTGTGTCACCACTCCCCTCTTTCTATAGTTTCCTCTGTATCAACTCCTAGCGCTCTGAGTTCTCACGTCTTTCTATTAGATAGGAGCTCTGGTAGAAGCATAAATGCTGAGCACGATAGTGGATATACTGCCGGAACATGGGCCATGAATAAAGCGGTGTGAGGAGATTTCTGAGACCTAATGAGAAAACTCCAAATAAAGACAAGAGTCTTGTGATCTCTGTTTGCCTGTAATATGGTTCTTCTTGGAATGCATTTCTGTGCCCCTCCCAGGTATAGCAGACAGGAGTGAGCTTACTTCAGGTTATTTGTTACAGCTGGCTATTGTTATTCATTTACATGCCTCTGTGAAAAAACATGCTTTTGCCACATACGGCTTGTCCCTGTGACTGTACACTTTACTCAGGTGACTTCTTAAGCCTCAGAATGTAAATTGATGTTCTGAGTAAAGCTGGCTATTGCATGAGACTTTAGGCTGCCTCATTTTAGGCCCCACTCTCCCAGGTTCATACCACCAGCTAGAGCAGTAAACAATATACCATTGAGTTTTAATTACAGCAAGTGCCCTTACATTTTTCTGTATGTCTAAGTTAGTGCTAAGGATTTGATATTTATTTCTCTTTCTTGCAAGTTTTAAAGAAAGTTTTAAAGAAAATATTTAACTTCCTTTACATATTTTCCCCTTAACAACTGTGTGTACATATTCCTGATAGTTTCTGGACTAAACACTTGGTTCTATTTGACTGTGTGTTATTTCTTTTTTTTGAAGAAGTGGAGTGATTTAATCATTACACTTTTTTGTTATATTTTGATATTTAGGTTACAGCTATTTCACTTTTTTTTAACCTTAGAAACTTAAACTAGTGTCACTTGCTTATCTAACTATGTATTTTAAAAACTACGTGTGTGTGTGTGTGTGTGTGTGTGTGTGTGTGTGTGTGTGTGTGTGCAGATACATGTGTGCCTTGGCACATATGTGGAGGTCAGAGGACAACTTCTGAGAGTCAGTTCTCTTCTTCTACCATGAGTTCCTAGTATCAGACTCAGGGCATGAGATTTACAGTCAGCACTTTTACCCATTGCTTGTTGGTCCCTTTTGACAATATTTTATCCTTACTTCAAAGTCTCAGAAATCACCCCACTAGAATTTAAATTGGAACTCAGTTAACACACGAATTAACTCAGGAATCATTGACATCCTTTTACTACTTATGACTCCCATCCAGGAACTGACCCATGACACGTTCATTCAAACCCTGTTTCAAGTCCTGGTTCTGTCCTTGAGGAAATTCATTTTTCCCTACATAATTAATTACTGTAAAATAGGAAAGGTAATGCATTTATGTCATGATGCTGGAATTGAGGGCTGAGAATCCAGCTCAGTGCTACTTACTTACCTATCTGCATGAAATTCTCGGGTCCAACACCTAGTCAAAAACAACACTGGACAGTGATTGGCACATCCTAAATACTCAGTATAAGATTAATATTATTGTTATTAGTACTATTTACTTCAATAGGATTCTTTTTTTCCTACTTTCCTTTTTACCTTTTCACATTTTTTGCCTTTGTTTTGTAAGACAGAACAAAGGAGCACAGACTGGTGTTGAACTTTCAATGTAGGGTCGGTTTCTCAGCCTCCCAAGTACTGGGAGCATGAACATCTGCCGCCAACTGACTATAAAAGGATTCTTTATCTCTACACTATATCAGTGTACTGTTGATTTTAACTCCTTATTTGTAAGAGTCTACTTGTTATTTCTATCTGGTGTTCTACTTGTTCAGTAGGCCATTGTTACTTTTCATGGCTTCAGTGAGCCAGGCAGGCTCTTTGGATACTCGGATCATATGAACTGACAGACAAAATCTGTATATTCTGGTTTTAACTGAAAGTTAAATAAAAAATCTCTAATATTTCATCACTAAGCATAATTTTCTTTTGTTAGACAAATATGTATAATTCTAAAATATTTCTATTTCTAGTTAGTAACATTGCTCATTCATTTTGTTCAGTCAACACACATAATTGAATGACATTATATGTTTGTGATTCTTTGGGGGCAAAGTGTACTTCTTGTATAAGACAGATCTCATTAGGGAGACAGACTGCGGTGGTGTGAATGAGAATGGATCCCAAGGGCACATATGTTTGAATGCTTGGACCCCAGTTAGTGGAACTGTTTAGGAAGGATAAGGAGGTATGATCTTGTTGGAGAAGGTGTGTCACTGGGGGTGGGCTTTGAGGTTTCAAAAGCCTACACCACTCCCAGTGTCTCTATCTCTGCTTCCTACTTGCAGATAAGAGTAGAAGCTCTCAGCTACTGCTCCAGCACCATGCCTTCCTGCCTGCCTGATGCTGTGCTCTCTGCCATGATGGTCAGGGACTCTTACCTTCTAGAACTGTAAGCCCTCATAAACTCTCTCTTCCGTAAGTTGCTTTGGTCATGGTCTAGCATAACTAAGACATAGACAATAACATTTGATATAAAATATATGGTTAATAAAAGTTTGGATCTCATTCAAATTTTTTGTGCCATGAATACCTAGTGATAATATTTTTTCACTTGAATCAGTGAACATATGCATCATACAAATAATACTAACTTTTTTCTCACAGTTTTGTAACTTTGGAGTATAACATTATATAAAGATGTCACACTTCAATTCTTCTGTGAGACTGGTAAGAATGTGTAAATGATAAATGCATTGAATTTTATGTTGAAAATTCTTGGAAATCTGGAGAATGCTCTCTGATAAGGTTGGTCTGATTAGATTATAAAATTATAAGAGATTATCCTTGAAATTAATCTTTCTATCTCTACTCTGATTTTTTTCTCAGTGCATCTAAGGCAGATTTGAATTGTGTTGTATAAGAGGAAAGTGACAGGGACAGGAATAGGGGTAGAATAAGAGGGAGGAGGGAATGAGGGAGAGAGAGGCAGCGGTGGGGGGTGGGGGAAGACACAAAAGGAAACTGGAGCACAGAGACAAAGGCCCCAATGAGTGGCAAAGGCAGGTTTTAACCCCAGGTTGTGCTATTCAGTCATGTGTATAGAGGAAGAAAGACAAGGAATGCTGCTGGACAGAACAAAATGTTGGTCCTTCTCATGCAACACAAGTGATGGGATCAGCTGTCTATTCAGAGCTCAGAATCCCAGGCTGTTTCCACCTTCTGTCAACCTAGTATCAGTAATTGCTTCTAGTCACCAGGGTAGGAGAAGGGAGAAAACACAGACACTCACATTGACTTTTGAAAGTCTAGGACTGGGGTGACACAGAACTCTTCTCATGTTTCATGGGCTGAGGCAAGCCTCTGAGGCAAGCCTCGAAGCCAAGCCATGCTTCAAGAACAGGATGCTCGCCTGTATCCAGACGAGAGAAGAACCAGATGCATTGGTGACAGCCCTGACGTCACCTTGGTATGCAGTCTAGCTCCAGTTCTGCTACTGACTTTCAACAGGTCCCCTTGTTTCCAATTTTAACATTTGGACAAGACAGTATTCGTTTGCTCAACGGACACTTATTGTTTGGGTCAAGTACAGTATGACCACGGAAATGAAATGGCAAATTTGAGGAAATCTCTGCCCTCAGATATTTGCTATTGTTTCAGGCTCCAGGTAAGTGGGAGGATAACATGTGTATGCCATCATACATGGTCTTAATTTCATGAATCTTGGTGACAGAACTCAGTTCTAAAATTCCAAGTTTCTATTTAAAAATACTAGAGTCACATTCTAGATCGTCAAGCATTCTCTCAGATGTGTATTCTCTCGAGCACCTGCTTCTCTTGAGAGCCTGAATTCTCTAGACTGGAGTGAAAGTTCAGAAGTAGAGAGACAAATGCCATCACTTCCATACCACTGTGCATACACGTGTGTGTGTGTGTGTGTGTGTGTGTGTGTGTGTGTGTGTGTGTGTGTGTGTATGTGTATGTGTGTGCATGGGGTATATGTGTGTGTGTGTGTGTATGTGTGTTTAGTGTTTGTGAATATTCTGGAGCATACTGTGGAAATAGAGAAGTCCCTGAACAAGCCTCAGCTGTTTTGAACTTAATATGGAGAATGATAGCAAGGAAATATGGTTGAGAAATTTTGGGACAGACAGCTTTGCCACACCATGTACATCCCAGACACCAACATTTTTCTTTTTTCATGAATAAACCAAATTATGAAACTTAGAACATTTCCGAAAATTGCCTTTACAGTTACCTTTTCCCTGGAGGGATATTTATTGGCATGAAGCAAGAACATGAATAACAGTAATAGCAAGTACAAAACTGATTGCCAAGTAATTTTTTTAACCTCTTAGAACTTGAAGTAGGTGCCAAGTTTCAATTTTCTTGTTGTCTCCAGTTAAAATAGCTAATGCTTAAAAAATTTGTAAGAATTGGATGCATTGTCTTTAAGCATAATATAACAGTTGAAAATTTGAGTGAAATATGCAAAGAATTTCATTTACTTTCTGCTGACATGGTTGTGGGATTTCCTTTTTCTCTCAATACCAAGCGTCATATTCTTAAACCAAAGCCAAAAGACAAGGGAACAGAAGTTGAATATTCCTCTGGTTTTTTTAGGCCTCCTGTTGGCTATCCCTCATGTAAGAGATATTTTCACAGTGTAACAGGTTTGGATTGATTTGCCGCTTGTTTGTACTTCCTTACTGTGCACATGCATTTTGTGTGTGTGCACATGCATTGTGTGTGTGTACATGCTAGTGCACGGACATGTAGGGCACAGAAGAGGACATTGATGTTTTCCTCTCTTGCTTTCTGTCTCATTCCTGAGACAGCGTCCCTCACTGAAGCAGAAGCTCGCTGTTTGTGTGAGGCTGGCTACCTGCAGCCCTCTGAGAATCTGCTTCCTGTCCCTGCCCCCAGGTCCCTGGGGTCCAAGCACATGCAGCCATGCCTTTTAAAATGTATGATGCTGGGGCTTTGAACTCAGACCATCTTGCTTGTAGAGCAAGAGCCCTTACCTAAGGAGATATCTCCCAAGTTCTTGTTTGACTTTACTTAATATTGACATGCTTATTTCCTTTCTCAAAAGCAAACCAGTGGAGGGAGAGAAGGGGAAGGTTGGTCAGATGGTACCAAGTTATAGCTAGACAAGAGACTGACATTGTGCAGTAGAGTGATTATAGATAGTGGATAGTGTATATGTATTTCAAAGAGCTATAATAACAGATTTTGATTTTTTTCACAAAAATTCTAAATGTTTGAAATTGAGATATTTATCCTAATTTGAATATTATACAAGATATACATGTATTTAAGTATCCCATAATACTCCATGAAAATGTACAATTTTTAAAAGAAAAATCAGGTCAGAGACAATGATCAAATATATCAGAAATTCTGGATTTCCCACTTGGCATCCAGCACCCATCACTGGGAATTCTTAAGAGTAAAACCAATAATCAGAGTCCTTGGTCTAGACATGGCTCATTGTGGGAAGCCGGCAATGGTCAGAGAAGTTCTCAGTAGCCATCTGCATTTCCCACATGCATCGTCTCTTGAGTGACCCAGTCTACGGTAGCGATACCAAGTGCTACCTTGTGACTGTCAAACCTTCCTCTGTGACAACCACGCTAGCATTTCAACCACCACAATGCACAAACGTGCCACCCTTCCTATTCATCTGCTGATGTTAACAAAACACTCTAGGCTGAGACACTTGCAGAATTTACTTCTTACAGCCCCAGAAGCCAGGATACTTAAGACCAAGGCCCTGGAAAGTGTGATGTGTGGTAAGAGCTTGGTCTGCTCCCAGTGCACACTGAACTCTGCCTCCTCTGTGGATGGCAGAAGGAGAGATGGGCTTATCTGGTTCTTCCTATCCCTTCTACAAAGTCCTTAATGGCATTTACAAGGAAGGGTTTTACCTCATGATTTAATTCCTTAATACCCACCTCTTTATTCTATCACACAGCACATTAAATAGGATTAATGACATTGGGGGATTTGAAAGTGTCCATACTACTTCAAACCATGGCACTTTCATCAACCCCAAAATAATCCAGCCTTCCAAGTATGATTCCTGTCTTTGGCCAGGCTTGCAGTAAGCATTCCTTGATCCACACAGCCCCATGGCTTTTCTCACAGGAAACCCTGAGCTCACCAAAGTCTCTGTACCACACCTGCCCTCTATCCAAAAGCCAGGTCTATTCTGCCCTGTGATATATTTTCTGGTACAGCTGCCTGCTAAGGAGGTTTCAGTCTACCATGAGGGTGATAGTATTGCTGACACGAGGGTGATTGCTATTATTAGCATAAGGCCTCACTGTATAGCCCAGCTTGGCCTTGAACTTGTAATCCTTCTGCTTTGGCTTCCTGTGTGCTAGGATTACAGGTAGGTACAATAAGATCAAATTCCAAAAGTAATTGTTTAATAAGTATTTTCTGATAATAACAGAAGGGAAACAAAGAAGGGAAAATTGAACTGTTAAGAACAAATGCAAACCATTTAAACACAACATTGCATCTTGGTTTAAAATAACGTGTGTGAGGAGAAAAGCATTTACCTTCTGCTGTGGAAATGTGGACTCTGTCATGGCATCTTCAAAGCTGTGGGTTCCGCTGGCCTGTGTCTTCTCCCACAAGGCTTTGAGGAACTGCACAGACCCACTCTGAATGGACAGAGGCTCAGGAAATAGGCTCTGCATAGGCATAAGGATGGAGACATTACATTACTTCTTGGCCCAATGACACACTGTGACAGGCTCCAAGGTGCTATGGAGGCCTGCTTTGAATGTTAATATAACTTTTAGTGATACACCAGAAATCTATACTGAAGAACAAATATATGATTTAGCTCACACTTCTGAGCTTCTAAAAGAAATTTTAAATTAATATTTATATTTTTGCGTATATATGTACCTAAGGCTTGTAATATAATGCTATCTTAATGATTTCCCAATAACATTACTTAGTTGGAAAGTGATAAATATAAATATTGATATTGAATTTATCAAAGATCTGAGAATGAAGGCATAAAGTTAAAACTGGAGTTTAAAAGAGTCTATTTATATACAAAGTGGATTATGAAGAATAGAGATCAAACAATTACTAGAATTCATTATATAATTATGAAGTATAACCATTCTGATTGAGTATAGGAAAAATAAAACATTCTTCATCCTAAAATGTGAAACAGGTGAATATTCTTAAAGCTTTAATGTTGTGCTGTCAATGAGACATTACATTTAAAAAAAAAAACAACATTTAAGTAGAATTCAGTACAGCCAACAAGAATCAGCTTTTCAATGGGCATGCTAAATGTACGCTTACATATTTACTAATCTATGATGTGACTAGTAATCCTTGATATATTGGAAGGTTCCATTTACAGATGTGAGAAGCCAAATCAATTTAAGAATTTTGTAAAAATATATAGAACACCAATAAGTGACATAAATAACATTTATTCACATACAATACCATAAATGCTATTTGTTATCATGAGGTAGATTCAGTAATGAGACTGGCTTGTAAGTTATATTTTCATGACAATGACTGAGACCTTCTAGACTGTTTGTGTACACAACCTTCTACTTAGTGAGTGAGAAATACTAAATATTTCTCAAGGAAAATCTCATGATTGTCATCATAATGAGTGAGTGTCCTCTTGTGCTGACTGTGAAAAGTGGAGAATTGTGGACCCCAAATTAGTGACTGACAGGTTTTTTTATTAACTTTAAAAAAAATATATTAACTTTTTTGGGAATGATTACTTTTATTTTCTGTGCATTGGTGTTTTGCCTGAATGTATGTCTGTGTGGGGGTGTTGAATCCCCTAGAACTGAAGTTACAGACAGTTGTGAGCTGCTGTGTGGGTGCTGGGAATTGAACCTGGGTCCTCTGGGGGAGCAGCCAGTGCTCTCAACTGCTGAGCCATCTCTCTAGCCCAAATGACAGATTTTAAAAGTTTATGAGCCAGTAACTGACTGAAATTTACTTTGTGCACACACCCTGGATTTTCTGATTATTTTCAGAGTCATTACAGTACATGATGTTTTGTTTCAAGAAGAGCAGGGCTCTATTTAATGAATCATTAATCCACAGAGGAACAGGATCTAAGTCTGAAAACTCCGTGAATGTGGGAAGTTGACATGACAAGGAGAGTTGGCCAAGTAGACAAGACCAGTGATGGCTTTGTACTTACTAAATAAACAAAAGTTTGTTGTGGTTTTGCCCCAAGCCAGGATTTACCCAGATTGCATAAATCATAGATATGAACAAAGAGAAAGCACTACAATAAGATAAACTCAAAGAAAACATTACAAAGATATGCTTTCTGGGGATTTCCTTAAAGAGGAAGAGAAAGAATCAGATTATCAATAAAACAAGATCGAAAGAATGAAAAAAGAAGTTTTCTTGGTGTGTTTTCAGAAAGTTAAGAATAAAGCCCAACATGGAGCCAAATACAAAAATCACTGATGAAAACTATTTGAAAAAATACAAGTGGAGGAAAATTAATATTATTATTATAAGAAAAAATTACTTTTTATGTTTATGTGCAATTTGGCTCACACCAAAGTCTGAGCTGTTCTTTGCAAGATGTTACTGTTCTTAAGAAGACAAACCACAGTAAAAACTAGCAGATTCTCCACCTTTCCTTACTGTAGTTACATTTTATGACTGTGATGCACTCAGGACTACATTTCATTGTTTCCTGAATAAGCCTGACTTCATAAAGAAATGTTAGACTATTTTGACTTGTGACTTTTAAATTTTATTTAATTTTGATTTTTCCTTGTCTTAGAATTTTTTGTTTGAAAATTTCATGTATGCATATAAGGTGTTTGATCAAGTCCACTCCTCTATTCCCTCCTCTCCAATTCCTCCTCTATTCTCCTACTACGATTCCTTCCCAGTTTCACATGTCCTGTCTTTTCTTTTCAAACCTAGTAAACCCACTATATTCATGGGTATTTGATCACCCCCTGGAGCATTGGTAGCCTCTCGGGGGCTGCATCCTGGAAACGCTAACTAACTCTCTCGAAGCACACATCAATTGCCAATAGCTTCTCAGCTAGGAGTGGAGCTTTGTGACCATCTCCAAACTCTGTGCTGTGATTTTGTCTGATTTTGTCTGGCCTGATCTTGTGTAAGCTGTTGCAACCACCATAAATTGATGTGCAGCTGTTACATTGTGCCTGTTTTGTTGTGGTCACCCACTACCTTTGGCTCTTAAAATCATTATACCCTCTCATCCATGATGATTCCTGCCTTGGGAGGAAGTGTGGTACAAATGTCCCACTTAGTATAAATGTCCCATTTAGGGCTGAGCACCCTAGGCTTTTATGCTTTACATGTTGGCCAACTGTGGGTCTCTGTGTTAGTTGTTAGTTGCCATCTACTGTAAAAAGAAGCTTCTTTGATAAGGGTTGGGTGACACACTATTCTATTGGTATAACACTAAGTCATTAGGAGACAGTTTAATACTATGCCCATTTAGCAGAAAAATAGTAGTACTTTTCTCCCTGAGGGCCTGTGCTCTACCTAACCATGAGTTTTTGACCCTGTTAATGATGCCAGGCATGAGTTCCATCTTGTGGAGTGGGCCTTAAGTCCAACCAGAAGCTATTTGGTTACTCCTATATTTGTGCCACTATTGTGTCAGTGTGTAATCTTTTCAGGCCACTTACTGGAGCTTGCAGAACTTACAGTTGGGTAAGGTTGATAATTACTTTTATCCCCTTGTAGCATGTACACTGTCTTTTAGCATTGTAAAAACTAGCCAGTAGGGACAAGGCTTCCAAGTTGGTACCAGCTTGATTTCTTTATATTCTTTGATTCAAGTGTGTGATGTCTTCAGCAATGCAGTTTTACCATGATGTTCTAGAGCATGTTATTCTCAACATGTGGGGTTGCAGCCCCTTTGACAAACCTCCATCTCCAAAAATATTTACATTATAATTCATAACAGTAGCAAAATTTCAGTTATGAAGTAGCAACAAAATAATCTTATGATTGGGGTTACCACAACATGAGGAGCTGTATTAAAGGGTCACAGCATGAGGAAGATTGAAAACCATTGTTTTAGAGGGAAGCAGAAGTAACAGCAATAGCTTGTAATGGTTAGTTATCTTTGAGACCTAACAGGCGAACAATTTGAAAAGAGGTAACCTATATTGGGCACTAGGCTTTATATTTGATAACCTCTGATGTCTAGGAAAGGCATTGTTCACCTGTAATTTTTAAATACTCCATTAAATTGAAAAATGTTATTTATTAATTAATAATTTATGTGTTTATGGGCACGTGCATGCTGTGTTATACAGATGTGCATGTCAAAAGACAACTTGCAGAAGCTGGTCTTCTTCCGTGTGGATCCAGTGAATTAAACTCAGGTCATCAGAGCCACCTCGCTGCCTCAGGTGCTTTTTGTAGGTACTATTATAGAAATATTTTATTAATTGAAGTAATTATATGGTTGAATCACTTTGCCTTGACTTTCAACCATATTACAACACTCAGATCCTGCATTTTCAATTCTGCCCACCCTTCTATTACCTGCAAATATTTCCCATTTTGTTTTCAAAACACAGATGTTGTTGGTTGCTTTTTACTCTTTGACTCTTTTGGGGGCCCATTACCCAGCTCCCAAATAAATATATGGAAGTTTATTCTTACTTATAAATGCTTGACCTTAGCTTGGCTTATTTCTAGCCAGCCTTTCTTGGCTTCACTTAAAATATCCCATCTACCTTTTGCCTCTGGGCTTTTACCTTTCTCTATTCTATATACCTTTCTTTACTTCTTATTCCGTGGCTTGCTGTTCGGCTAGCCCCTGGAATCCTTCTCCTCTCACCCCTAGGTCTTCTCTTCCCATATTTTTCCTCCTATTTATTCTCTCTATCTGTCAGCCCTGTCTATCCTTTCTCCTGCCTTGCTAGTGACCATTTAGCGCTTTATTAGACCATCAGGTGTTTTGGATAGGCACAGTAACACAGCTTCCCAGAGTTAAACAAATGCAACATAAAAGACTGAATACATCTTTGCATCATTAAACAAATATTCCACAGCATAAACAAATGCATCACATCTTTAATCTTCTACAACACACAGGTAACAATAAAAAGATCACTGAATTAGAGATCCAATGATCTGAGTTGTGCCCTTCAATTTCCTTAATCAATAAAAGTGGTGTTTAAGATCTCTTCTGGTACTGACATCTCACCTTTATATGTTCTACCTTTATATTTTAAGTGCAAATTTAATGCTTCTAGTGAGCAGTTTTAAATAAGAATCTCTTTTTATGATGCCATTTTGGCATAAAATCTTCATTGTTTAGTTGAAAATTTTTCAATAAACGTAATTATAACCACATGTGCTAGCAGCTCATCCAGGACCCCAATGAGCTTGACTTATACATACCTGTTGGAAGAGGAACATGATCTGGATCCATGGCTGGGGTGCTTGGCTGATGAGGATGAAACTGGACTTGCTGTACAGGCAGTAATGACCCTTTAAGGAACAGGTAAAGAACAGCTTTGCCACACAACTTCTCATGGTATCTAGAAATAATATAGTATTAAACATTAGTTATGCTTTATGATCCAACAAGTAAGCACCTTTAGGAACCATTCTTAGGTTTTCCAGCAGTGAGCTAATGACTCCAAGCAACTCTGGATTTGGGAGTGGATCCATTTCATAGAAGGTACATATATTAAATGTATGTAAATGTAAATATGTTCAAATGAATATGGCTGAGACAGATTGTATTCTGACAACTTTGATCTTCTTTTAAATACCATGCAATGAAGAAAAGATCAGGCAACTCTGAGAGAAAGGAAAGCCATCGAGTTACTACAAAGGTCCGCATGTCACCATGCTGTAGTCATCTGATTGGACACATTCAAGTGGGGACTTGGGAGGATAAACTAATGAATGAACAGAGGAAAGGCAGAATCTACCGGTGGTGGGTAGTGTGCTGCTAACTGTTGATGCTGTTCCTTTGGCTGTGTGTGAACCATAAGATAGCCTCCACTAAACTCCTGGCAGAAACGTAGGCTCCTGTGCCCTGACCTTGCCTGGTTGGAGAGGCAATCTCAATCTGAAAATCAATAATCTGCAGAGTCAATGGGATCATTCCTTAAGGACAGGAAAGTGGTGGGAGGGCGATATGGGGCTGAAGCAGTGAAGGACCTACAATTAGGCAGTCAAGAATAAATGGATGAGTGAATGTTGTAAGTATAGGTTGAGACTGTATGTGCTAAACGCTGTGTGAAGTTCTAGATAGTAACAATTATCCTCGATTGAATTCCACATGTTTACATGCTGGATTCCTTGAATTTTTCCAACCCTGTAAGATGAATGATGTTATTGTTTGCATCTTAAATGTCACCCAAAGTCTCCTATGTTAGAAGCTTGGTCCCCAACTAGTGGACTTTGAGGATGAGGGTGACTAGTTATGAGGAATCTAGCTCCATCAGTGGATTAATCCATTAATAGGCTCATAATTTGATGGCATTATTGGGAGGCAGTAGGAACCAAGAGGTGAAACCTATTTGGAAGTAGTAGGTCACACTAAGGGCACGTCCTGGAAGTTTATATCATAACCTACCCCTCATCCCCTCCCTCACCCAGATGCCTCCAGGAGAGCATCTTCCTCTTTCATGCATTCTATATTACCTCAGGTATAAGCCAGAGAAGCCAGGTCACCATGGACTGAATCTTGGAAACCTTGAGTCAGAAAACCTTTTCCTTCTTTAGTTAGTTCCTACTGGCATTTGTCACAGCAATGAAAAGCCAACTAATGCAGATGTTACCATTTCTCCTTTAAAAGTGAGGACTCAGGTCATTAGAAAGTTAGTCTAGTGAACCGCTGAGACCACCTTGCTCACCTTCTAACCCTGCACACTATGGATTAGTAAATAAATAGATAAATTGTGTTTAGACAGATGAATGATGTTCAGGGACCTAGAAAAAAATGTTCATTTTTTTAACCCTATATCAGTTTGAGCCAGGATTTGAACCAAGCAGGGCTGAAACTATGTTGAGATACATTAAGATCTACATACTAGAGGGATATTTAAATTTGTGGAGTCATATTGATAAATCACCAGGAATTTATTGTTTCAGAATTAATCTGACTTTTAAAATGAAATGTTTTTAAAATTGTCATGAATTATGTCCTACTCATAAGAGTAGAAATGGATTGGAGTTTCTTTTTCTTTTTATAGAAGGTATGTATTTTATATGTATGAGTGTTTTGTCTGCCTGTATTTCTGTGCCCCATTTGTGTGCCTGGTACCCACTGAGGCTAAAAGAGGACACCAGCTTCCCTAGGACTGGGGTTCCAGATAGTTGTGAGCCATCATGTGGGTGTTGTGTATTTATGCTTTGTTATAAATAAACACCAATTAGATTTACTTTACTCACACTGGGACTCTGTTTCATATATGAACCACAGGGTCTCAGATCACATAAAATGGTCAAAGCACTAGAAGAGGAATGCCTTCACCCAGGAGCATGCACACTGGCTGTGGAAATAAGTCGGCTCTGGACAGTGAGGTTTCTGTTAATCTTCCAGCAAACTCAGTCTCCTTCAATATTCTCATATTTTCTTCAGAGCTTTCCAAGCTTGGAAATCTTTTTCTATATCATTAAATTTTAGTTGTTATTTTTTCTCTGTGATTTTCCCCTCTGATGCATCACAGAGCATTAAATAGCAGACATGAAATAGTTGTTGGATGAATGAATGATTAATTAATATTGGTCACTAGCCTGAGAATAATTAGAGGCCATGATGCTACCATGACTATTAAGACGCTTATATCCAAATGAGACACATTTGTAAACAGTGGTCACAATTTGCTTTAAGCTCATGAAACAACAGACATAGGGCTATTGTTGCTGAGAGAAATGAGTAAGGCATTCCAACTGGAGATCAAGGGATGAGGGAAATGCTTGAGATACACCTCAAAAAAAAAAAACCAAGACTTTGTACTTAGAAAAAGCATTTTAAGTAGAATTGTACAAAGACTTGCCCTTCATTTTTTCTGATTAAAGAACAATTCTGATCCTGAAAAAAAAAAAAGGTGAATTGTGCCTGTGGGATGACATCTGAGGCCATCTTTTGGTCTCTGTGTGTCCACCTGTATAGACACATGAACCCTCTCCACATAGTTTAAATGCCAGTGGTGTGATATTATGGTTTCTTGTTCAAACATAATCTCTTAGCAGAAAACCTGAGGAGAGGTCCTTCTCCATTCACGAACATACAGCTGTTGAAGCAACAATACAGTATCTCATACTGTGTGTGTGAAAACCATTTAGGGATCTACTTTACTGAGTCCTGGGACGAACCCCTTGATTGACAGGGGCAATAAGGGGATAATCACACAATACGCTTTCCTAGGATTTGGATGCTAAAAGGCAAGCTCTTGGTTGAACTGCTAAATTTCCATGAGCACTGATGAGGATCCCCAATGCTCACATGCTCCCACTTTAGGAGGCCTGGAACCTGCTCATGCCTGTGAGGACCTTGGCCACCTATCAAGGGCAGCAATCTTGTATGGGAAGTTTGACCTCCAGAACTGAAGGAGACAGAGACAGTTGATAGGCAGGATCACTGAGGTCACTAGTGCTAGTGGATTGGAAATGGTTGGGCTGGGACAAAAAGAACATTCAAAGCACAGTAAGCTATCAGTCTTCACTCTACTCTTGGTGGTACCCACTCATCTCTCCACTGGACCAGGAGGTAGCTCTGAATCTTGCATAGATGCTGCCAGTGCCTCCCCATTTGGAGACTGGTCTAGCCTATGTATGGACTTTCCTGCATCTACCTTGAAGGGCCTTGACAGAAACAACTTGTTCTTTTGTGACCAAGAACTAGTGTCCAAAGACTTCTGCTGATGAGCCAACTTTATCTTTTTATGTATAAGTCTGGGCCTCTTGTTCAGGGCCACTTCTTTTTTTCAAATTTTTTATTTAATTAAAATTTTTCTTTCATTTTACATCCCAATCATAGTTCCCCCTCACCCCTCTCCTCCTGTTTACTCCTCATGCCTTCCCACTACCCTCCACCCCACCAACATCTACTCCTCCTCTTTCTCTGTTCAGAAAGGGGCAGGCCTCCCATGAGTGTCAACAAAGCATGGCACATGCCGGGCGGTGGTGGCACACGCCTTTAATCCCAGCACTCGGGAGGCAGAGCCAGGCGGATCTCTGTGAGTTCAAGGCCAGCCTGGTCTCCAAAGCGAGTTCCAGGAAAGGTGCAAAGCTACACAGAGAAACCCTGTCTCGAAAAACCACAAAAAAAAAAAAAAAAAAAAAAAGCATGGCACATCAAGTTGAGGCAGGACCAAGCTCCTCCCCCTGCATCAATTTGGGCGAGGCAACCAAGCATGGGAAATAGGTTCCCAAAAGCCAGCTCAAGCACCAGGGACAGGTCCTGTTCCCACTGCTAGGAGCCCCACAAACAAACCAAGCTACACAACTGTCACACACATGCAGAGGGCCTAGGATGGTCCCATGCAGGCTCCCTAGCTGTTGGTCCAGAATCCATGAGTTCCTGGGAGCTCAAGTCTGCTGTCTCTGTGGGTTCCCCATCATGACCTTGACTTCCCTGGCTCATACAATCCCTCCCCGCTCTTCAACAGGACTGCTGGAGCTCGGACCAATGTTTAGCTGTGGATCTCTTCATTTGCTTCCATCAGTTACTGGATAAAGGCTCTCTGAGGACAATTAGGGTAGTCACCAACCTGATTACAGGAGATGGCCAGTTCAGGCACCATCTCCACCATTGCTAGTAGTCTTAGATGGGGTCATCCTTGTGGATTCCTGAGAGTTTCCCTGGGACCAGGTTTCTCCCTAACCCCAAAATGGCTCCTCTTATCAAGGTATCTCTTTCATTGTTCCCCCTTTTCATCCTGCCCGCAACCTGCCCAACCTGATTCCTCATGTTCCTATCCACCATCTCACCACCTCCCACCCCTGCCTCAAGTTTACCCAGATCTCTTCTATTTTCCCTTCCCAGGGAAATCCATGCATTCCTCGTTGGGTCCTCCTTGTTACCTGGTCTCTCTGGGTCTGTGGATCATTGGATATCCTTTATTTCACAGCTAATATCCATTATGAGTGAGTACACACCATGTTTATCTTTCTGGGTCTGGGTTACCTCACTCAGGATGATTTTTTTTTTCTAGTTCCATCCATTTGCCTGCCAATTTCATGATGTCATTGTTTTTTAACCACTGAGTAATACTCCATAGTGTAAATGTACCACATTTTCTTTATCCATTCTTTGGTTGAGGGGCATGTAAGTTGTTTCCATGTTCTGGCTGTTATGAATAATGCTGCTATGAACATGGTTGAGCAAGTGTCCCTGTGGTATGATTGAGCATATGCCCAGCATTTGTATAGTGAGGTCTTGAGGTGGATGAATTCCCAATTTTCTTAGAAACTGCCATACTGATTTCCAAAGTGGCTGTACAAATTTGCACTCCCACAAGCAGTGGAGGAGTATTCCTCAGGGCCACTTCTTATATTATTCAGGCTTTCAGTAAGTGTGTGTGTGTGTGTGTGTGTGTGTGTGTGTGTGTGTGTGTGTGTGTGTGTGTATGTATGTGTGTGCTACATTCTCACAGGCCACCATGTGCTTCACTGTGTTTCTGTAGTTGGACAACATTAGAAATTAGAAATTTCTAATATAAGTGAGCCACACTCCTAAAAATGGTGGGGTAATATGGCAATTCTTGGATGAGTCTGCTGTTCTATTCTATACGTCCCTTCCATCCATTGTCTCTTGATCACGTTTGTTTTTTTTTTTTTTTTTTTTTTTGGTTTTTTCAAGACAGGGTTTCTCTGTGTAGCTTTGCGCCTTTCCTGGAATTCACTTGGTAGCCCAGGCTGGCCTCGAACTCACAGAGATCCGCCTGGCTCTGCCTCCCAAGTGCTGGGATTAAAGGCGTGCACCACCACCGCCCGGCTTGATCACGTTTTAAAAAAATTTTATACTCCTTGCAGATCAAGAAGCCAAGACCCTACTTCAGGACTCAAGCGCATCTCATATAGCCTACTACAGCTTGTACCAGAACCAGAAGACATGGACAGTATGGTATATTGGAGAAACTAGGTGCAATCCTTGTTCCAACAGAAGACAGCTGTGGACTGGCACAGAATCCCTCTGGCCATGGAGAATGGCCTTACATAGCACAGTGAGTCTATTCTGAGAGGGAACAATTGTGATTTCATAGCATGTGTGTGTTTATTGGTAATTAGCAAATAACAAAATAAAAGTGCTTATATTTTGAATTTGAATAAAAGACCTTGTTTCAATTTAGGCTCTACCCTCACTGTTCTCACACATCTCTTGTGGGAAATCCAACACTACTAAGTATTATCTGGCCTTTCAGGCTTTTTCAAAAACCTTGGTTTTCTGAGATGCATCCATGTTATAGAGGTTTGGATGCTAACCCTAACCCTAGCCTGTAAGCATCCATGACCTCCCACCTTCTTCATGGGATGATGCATGCCAAGTTCTGCTACCAGCTCCAGCAGGAGGTAGACACCCTTGGATCAGGGCTCTGGTGGCTTCTGAGTGCTGAGGTGGCCGGGGCTGAACCTGGGCAAACACTTAGATAGGTGGCCATATGAGAACAGTGCACCATGAACACTCTACTGTTAAAAGACTTTCAAGTTTTATACTCTGGTGCCTGCAGTGGGTAGGTGTCTTACCAATTCCTGAAACTTCCCCAAAGATACACTTTTAACTGTACAGTTGCCAATTGCTTGACGTCTGTCCAGTCACATTGATTTCTTGACTTACAGCTTCTCTGCCCACAGCTGTAAGTTCTCTTATGCTCCTTTTCTGGACAAATGCATTGTAAATATGTTTTTCTTCATGATTTCCTCTATAAACTAGTCTAACAGCAACCAGCAATAACCATGTACGAACTGGAATGCTGTGTCTTGAAATGTCCTCCACCAAGTTAATTAGTCGGTTACTTTTGAATTTAGTGTTTCTCAAAATTAACAGGAAGACCTTTGGCCTAATTCCCAATAGACTCTTGCTCCAATCTGAAGCATCATGAAGACAGTATTTACTGTCCACATCTCTTTTGACATTCTGTTTTTCTATACTTGCACCAGAGTGACCCAATTAAATTCTGCTTGAAAGGCATTCTAGAACTTATCTAGCCTGCATCTCCAGCCTTTTCCAGTTTATCTCTACAAACCCATGTCAAAGGCCCAAGAACTACAGGGTCAGGTTTAGGCACCGTAATGACTCCACATTTGCAATTAGTTTTCTGTATTTGTTACTTTTGTGTTGTTGTATCCACAGCACTTGACAGAAACAACTTAAGGGGAGAAAGATTTATTTCTGCCCACAGGGTCAAAGGCATTCAGCTGTCATGGTGGAGGAAGTGTAGCAGGGCTGTTCAGTCTTCAGCAGAAGCATGGGACTTTGTCATGGGCATCACATCAAGCTGGGAAGCAGGGAGTGAGTACAGTTTTTAAAGGTCTTTGTGATGTCTGCTGTTGATGGTCAACTTGAGGGGATTTGAAATACCATGAAAACAACCCTCTGTCATTTTCTGTGAGGGAGTCTCTGGATTAAGATAACCGGGGTGGGAAGACCCACTCTAACTGTGGACAGCATCATTCCACGGGCAGGTCCTAGACTGACTACAAAGAGGGAGTGAGGTGAGCACCAACATGCACCTCTCTGCTTCCTGACTGTGGATGCTCTAAGCTCGTGCTGCTACATCCCCATTCCATGAGGGACTTGAATCCTTGTATTGGCCAAGTAGGACCCCAGGTAGACCCCTCCTGCTGTTAAGTATTTTGTCACAACAATGAGAAACTAGCCAATGAGTCTCCCCGCGGTGACTCAGCTTCACCCACTGAAGCCCATCTCCAGAAGGTCCCACAGCCCTCTGAAACAGTGCTACCAGGCAAGGAACAAGCTTTCAAGGCATGAGCCTGGGTCTATGGGAAGCACTTTACATTCAAACCGTAATGAATCTCTTGACAGATGTACAGCTGGCAAAGACTCTCCCTTTCTGCAAGCTGTGTCTTTTCCTCTGTTAATTGTTTCCTGTGCATGTACAGAAGCCTTTTAATTCATGCAACACCATTTGTCAGTGGTTGCTCTTATTTCCTGGGCTACTTGGATGTTTTTCAGAAAGTTTTTGTCTATGCCTATATATCTTTAAAAAAATTTTAGGTTAATTTAAAATTTTTATATCTAAGAGTATTTTGCCTGCATGTATGCATGTATGCGTGCCTGATGCCTACAGGTGACAAAAAGGGGTTTTGGTTCTCCCTGGAACTGGAGGTGTGGGTGGTTGTGAGCCACCATGTAGGTCCAGAGAAGCAAACCTGGGTCCTCTGGAAGAGCAGCCAGTGCTCTTAACCACTGTCTATCTATTGAACCACCATGTATGTTTACCTTGGAGTATATTTCTCCAGAATTACAGTTTCAAAGTTTCTGGTTCCACAATAAGGTTTTTGATCTGTTTTCAATCACAAAGTTTGTCGTAATGAAATCCGACGTTTTGTACAGTTAATCTACTCTAATAATAGAGTATCCATCTTACTTTGGGTAACACCTTGGAAAAGGAATTGTCCCTCCTAGCACATAGCACCTACTGCTGTTGTTAGTGTAGGAGGTTAAGTTAGACCACTCAATAAGTTATTCTAGAGTGTTTATTTGGGCAATATCTACTGCTTACTAAATATAGAGTTTGTTGCAGAATGCATGGTCATATATTTAGGTATTTTTATTATGGTAAAAATATAATAACAAAACTGCTATTTTAACTATTTAAAAGTATAAAATTGAGTGCGATTAGGTATGTTTATGATGTGTAACTATGACTGATGTCTAGTTCCAGAAGGTTTTTATTATTCCAAATGGAAACCTTATATTCATTAAATAATTATTACTCACTCTCAAACCTCTGCCTAGTTCTTGGCAACCACAAATCTGAATTTTTTTTCTCTATAGATTTGCCAATTCTGGATATTTCATATAAACGGAACCAACTAGCCTTTTGAGTATTGCTTCTTCATTTAACATGTCTTCAGAGTCATCCATATGGTAGCACAGATTAACATTTTCTTCCTTTTATAAGGGTAAACAACATCCTATTGTGTGGATGTGATACATTGTGTAGATATATACATTTTGATATCCATTTGTCTATTGATGGGAATCTGGTTGTTTCTACCTATTGGTTGTGATGAACAGTGGTACTTCTATGAACATGTATAAGCACTTTTTGTTTGATTGTTTGTTTTCAGTTCTTTGGACATACATATATTCATACACACATATATGCCAATAATAAAATATTTATCTTACTTTGGATAACATATTTAAAAAAGAAGTTCTGTCTAGCACATGGCACCCACAGCCACTCTTAGTGTAGAAGGGTTAGCTAGACCACATGAGTTATTCTAGAGTGTATATATGTGTATATACACTTATATGTATATACACACATATGCAGTTATGGAATTTCTGGACCATATGGTATTTTTATGCTGAGGAGTACTCATATATTTTCAAATAGTGGTTTTCTTATTCTTATAAAGTCCCCTTTTGGAAATGAGGCTGTCCTAGTGTGAAGGAGGTGTGTTTGAACAGTGAAACTTGCTGTACCTTTCCTGGTTTCTAGATTATACAGATGGAGAACAGTCTTAGGCAAATATCTCTCAAACCAGAACCTTTCTGATAAGGCTACTTAACCATTGGTCCTCTCTGAAAAGCGTTATTGTGGCAACACTATTTACATTTTCAGACTAGTTTCAGGAACATTGCTAACAATCTCTTAAATATAATTAATCAAACTATAAATTATAAAATTTGTTTCCAATTGAACTTGTTACCGAATGAATGCACCACACTTACTTTTGATATCCACTAAAGAAAAGCACACATGCATCTTCTAACCCCAGTCCCACCTACCACTGTGGGAACCTGGTGTAGTCCTAGCCCAATCATAAGACCCCTCAGGGCAGAACATTTGAAAGAATGCAATATTGCCCCACCATACCCTCCTGATGCTTGCCAAATACAAGCTAGATCTCCAAACATAAAGATGCAAGAGAGAAGTCAACATCAAACAAAATCAGAGATACATTTAGGATATTTTCATAGGAGCCCTCAGAGTTTGTAGACATGAAAGTACTTCTGGAATTTATATGAACTTTAAATCAAATGCAAGCCTTTTCCCCCCACATAATGCTAATATAGTTGATTTCTGGCAATGATACAGAGTCACTCTGTGGTTACACTGAGTCAGTGGGAGGCCATATGTTATAAATAAACATTTGGCTCTACCAAGCAGAGACTTATCAAAAGTTGTGCAGAGGCAAATGAGGCTGGCAAGTTGGGATCCCCTGCAGGCAATGGCCCTCATTGTGACTCCTGCAGGCACCGTCCCACGTGCTACCAATTACTTTACAATTCTGCATAATACATAACAGCAACCAGGTTTGAGGAAGAGAACATTTTAGAAAATTTTATGATTAAATTCCACTAAAATGAGCCTCTTGACATTTTTTCCCCTTCCTGAAGAGGACAGGACAAGGGTAAGGTTGTCTGGATGTGATTCATTTGCCTCCTCCATCTCCAGCTGGACATTCTGAATTAAGATCTCGTGTCTCAGCTGCTGCACAGTGGTGTCTTGGCCAAGGGACTGACAATGTTGGTAAATCTGTCCCACTTCTGAAAAGTGCATATCAGACTCTGAAGCTCTTGTTAGAGCTTACCCTTTTAGTCCTAATGAGCCTGGCTTTCCTAAGACATTCACTACTTCTGTGTTGACTTAATAATTATGTGGCTGTCATGAGAAAGTCAGGAGGCATCTTGTTCAAGTAAATGCTGCTAACTAAGGTTCACTGGATAGAAAGGAACTAACCCTGTGCAGCCATTTCTGGAGACACACTGTGAATATGAATACCAAATTTAGAACTCCTGTCTCAAAACAAAGTTCATACTGTAAAAATGTGTGTATCTGAAGTATATGGATATAAAAAATGAATAGTGTGAGGTTTAGCATGAAAAAAAAAAGAGCTCTGGGAATCACTGACAGCAGAGGAGTTAGCCTTGGTGATTGAAGCTGAGGACCCTAAAGGAGCCACATCCTGGACACCGGCCTTGGGGCAGGGATGAGAACACACATGTGGACATCACTGAGGGCAGAGGGGTTAGAACTAACAGATCTCGAAGATCAACAGCCTGGACACCGGCACTGGGGCAGGGGTGAGAACATATGTCTAAGAAAAAGTGTGGGAGCAAGAGGCAGGGGCATAGCTATGAGTCAGGATCAAGTCCTAACTGTGCCACCGACTGACTACATGATGTTGGGGTGGGTGGATTGACTTTCTGAGTCTGTTTTGTCAAGTAAAACTAGGACAGCAGCAGCTATATTAAGAACTTGCCATCAGGATTAAACAAAGTTATTACAGCTAGGCTGTGGTGCATGTCTTTTGCTACAGGCTGCAGGAATATATTATAAGAACTCAGCTGGTTATGGCAAAGCCACTACCTGAAGGGATCAAGGAATTCCTTCAGAGGAAGCCAAATTCCAAGGAGGTTTTGGTGTTATTTGGCTTGTTATATATCAGCTGTCTTCTGTTATGACAATCATGTGTACCTTCATAGCTTTCCCAATTGATTTTTTCCTAAGAATTGCTAACAGTGTGGACTGATCACTATTTGGACATATATGTTAGAGGTATTTGGAGAACAACCTCAAGAAAGACTTCCTTTTCTCAGGCCCATCTGTTTCTTTTCCTTTTAGCACTGGAATCAGATATCTCCCTTAGCCACATTCAAGGACTAACAGAAATAACAGTCCAAGCCACCACATAATAATCTCCTGAAATTAAGGTAAATTCCATTTGGAGACACTGCCTAGGTCAGGTGGACCTTAAGTAATAGCTTTGCACAATTTAGCTTGGACCCTCCTTTTCTTACAGCCTTGCTAACTTTATAGACCTCTAACTCATTACCTAACCACTTCTAGGAATATTTAGATAACCTTCTGCACTGACAGCTATGCTCAGCCAGAATCCCAGTTCAAGCCTCCCTGTAATTATCATCATTGGCAGCATCCGGCCACGCCCATGCCCAGATGGAGAAAAGTACCTTATCAGAGATACCTCTGTACTCTCTAAGAACAGACTTAAGCATCCAGACTACCTGTTTGAGAAGGCCTGGTGGATGTGCCAATTAAGCTTAACTTTTTCCATTCCAAAGTCTTATCTCTAGCTTTAGATCCACCCTTAACAATTAACTCAGAACTAAAGGGTTCCAACTTATAGGTACATCTAGCTGTGTAGGAAGTTGCCTAGCCAAGTTGCCTAGCGACAGAGCACACTTGCCAGAAATGGCAGGAGCAGAGATAGTTTGGAGAGATAAGGGTCAAAGGGATAAAAAGGCAGTTTTATTTTCAGAGAAGAAGGATAGAACCTAGAGGTATAAGAAGACAGAGAGGAAAAGAGGGTAGAGAACTTGAGGATGGAGACCTTAGAGGGATAAGGAGGATTTTGACCAGAGAGAATGTGTGGATGGGATGGAAGATGAGGAAAAACCAGATGGGGAAGTACTAGCTGGGTAAGAATCAGATGAGAAGGACCTAGATGAGGCAGAATTAAGACGAGAGAATTAAGATAGGACTTAACAGGAACAGCAGATAAAAGTAGAGAGAAATCAGGCAAGAAAGGAGCTAGGCACAAGAACAGAACTGAAGCTGTGTAGATAGGGTTTTATCTTAGTGGGATAAAGTAGATGGACAAAGAGCTTGGTGTACTTAGATTCATTTCCCAAAAATAATTCTCGCTGTTCGTACTTTTCTCTTCTGAGCCCCTGGGAAGTATAATATTAAGGCTAGTCCTTTTAATATTATACAAGATTCTTTAATCCCAGCACTCTTGAGGCAGAGGCAGGGGGATCTCTGTGAGTTCAAGGTCAGCCGGAACTACACAAAGAAACACTGTCTCTAACACCCAAAAAGAAAACAAAAAAGTTATTTCATTTATTATTTTATTCAATTACTATTCACCATGTACCATAAACTGAAATTAATTGTTTTTGCTACTAATAAGCTTACAATGCATAAGCACAAGGTGATCTGGATCTGGACCCTAGGTGGACCCTGGAAATTGGCTTATAATGGATCATGTGAAGGAGAAAGAGGCTGGATCCCAGTCACGCAGCCCTTAATGACTACTTCAGACTGACTGGCCTTCATCTCTCTCTCATTCTTTCTCCTCTTCCTTCGTTTCCTCCATCCTTTCTTTTTAAATTCATCTAACCCATGTCCCTGCTGGATGACTCCAAGTCAAATTAGGCCACATGTCTGCTAAGGTCTTTTGGTATCTTGCAGAATGGAACACTGGAACCTATCTCTGGTGACAGAGTAGGCGGTGTCCTAGCCTCCATGCAAATACTCCCTGGCTTTCAGATATCACAGCCGCAAAAATCAGCTGACACCAGACAGGTCCGGGTAACTGCGGGTCTATGCTGTATGTAAGACCATGATGGCAGTAAAGAGGGGGAACAAAAGCTAATAGACTTAGTTTTATTTCTTTTTTAAAGTAAATCTGTTTGTTTGTTTGTTTGTTTTTGTTTTTCAAGACAAGGCTTATTTGTGTAGCCCTGGCTGTCCCATAACTTGCTCTGTAGACAAGGCTGGCCTCAATCTCAGAGATCCACCAGCCTCTGCCTTCCGATTGCTGGGATTGAAGGTGTGTGCCACCACCACCTGGCTAAAATATATCTTATTTTTAGATAGCACACAGAATTAGGTTTCACTGTAGGATTTTCAAATAAAATTAGATTTTGCTGATTCTCTTTCCCGATTATCCCCCTCCTGCTCGCTGGGTCCCCTGCACCTTTCCACACCCATAACTCCCTTTTCCTCACTTTCATGTCCTGTCACCCTCATGGAGGTCTCCTCTCAGGTGCCACAGCCTAGACTGCACTGACCTTCACTTGTATACACACATAAAAACATAACCTAGGGTCCACGTAGGAGAGAGGATGTGCGATTTTTTTTTTTTACTTTCGAGTCTGAGTTACCTCACAATACAATTCTTCACAGTTCTATCTGTTTTCCTGCATAGTCCATGATTTTATTTTTTCTTTGTGTCTAAATAAAATTCAGTTATGGACACAGATGTGCCAAATTTTCATTATCCATTCCTCTGTTGATGGACATCTGGGCTGGTTTCACTCCCTCACTACTGTGGATAGAGCAGCAATGAATATGGATGTGTAGGTATCTCTGTGGTTTGACGTAAAGTCCTTTGAGTAGAAACCCAGGAGTGACATAATGGGGCCACATGGTAGTTCTATTTTTAAGTTTTTGAGAAGCCAGCATGTAAACTAATTTTATTTCTGTTTCAAGGTTGCATTTGTCTGCGTGAACCAGGGGCCCTTATTCTGAGTGTGGCTGTCAGGCTCTTCCTGCAGGCCTCACATGGCAAATGTCCACTGTTTCATCCCCCTCTGACCTGATGAGTTGATTTTCACCCAATTTAAGTATCACATAGTATAAATCCAAAGATTAATAGCCAAGACTGGCTGTGGATGGCCTTAAAGAGGGTCCAGGGTGTGCTGTGATTTCATGATCTGCACTGACATAAAATCCCACTGGCTGGAGCCTGAGGTGCCATGACGAACAGGAACATCTGTGGATGAGTGTTGGCACAAACTTTCCATTCAGAAGTACAGTATCTTTTATTTCCTGCCTTCCCTAGTCCATTTCGGGAACAAGGGCTGCTGAGTTTGATTTGATTCGATGTTCTGTCAAAACTGAAATCAGAGGGCTGGAGAGATGGTTCAATAGTTATAAGGGCATGAGCTGCTCTTCCAGTGGGTCCACATTTGGTTCCCAGCACCAACTGTCTGTAACTCCAGCTCCAGGGGGATCTGATGCCTCTGGCTTCCATGAACACCTGCATTTATGTACACATACACACACACACACACACACACACACACACCCCAAACACACACACACACACACACACACACACACACACACACACACCCCAAACACACACACACACACACACACCCCAAACACACACACACACCCCAAACACACACACACACACACACACACACACACACACACACACACACACACACACCAAACACACCCTACAAAACCAGCAAGCAGCTACCTCACCCAATCACCTTCATTAATGTTATTATAATAGGCACTGCAGCCCACAAAGCAACTAAAGGCAGCATAAAAAAGTCTGATATCTCTTCACCTTCATTTTGTACTTATAACCCTTCAGTATCTCAAATGCCACTGTTTACAGCGTCTTTATTTTTTAGACCCCCGCCCCCAAAATGGTATCCAAACTTGCAGCTTCCTTGGATACCACAGATAACAGGTCAGATCTGTAGACATCTTTACTATAAGAAACTGGTTATCCTACATACCCCAAACCCTATGTGGGGTACCCCAAACAATGGTGAGCAGCAGATCAGTCACCTTCCAAATGAGGGCAATTGTCTATGATATCATGGCTGCATCCTGGAATGGCAGCATCATCTTGTGGGAACCAGACTGCTCCATTCAAGCAACGAGGGCCGTTTCCAGCCACCTTGGGAACCAGAAGCTCAATCAGACAACGCCAAAGGCTGCTTATTTATGCACAGTCCTTATCTGCTGCCTCTCTGTTAAAGCTATATCAGTGCCCCAAATGTGGATTGGGAACCACTGAGCCACTTCAATCTGTACTTCTTAATGGAGTCACATTGCTCCAATCGCCTTCCTTCACTTCTCTCCATCACCCGTCTCTTTAGTTGGAATATTGGGACAGTGGATGGATCTGTCCTGTTGGGAACCTGGGCATTTGCTCTAACCTTCCAGTAGTACTATCACCCTCAAAGTCAGTGGGCTGATCTTTGAACGTTTGCTGTGGAAAAGTCAGTGTCTATGGGCGGAGAAGTATTGGGATGTGTTTTCTCCTTGACATTCCCAAAGGAGTAAAGCCACTCTCTGAAGACCGACGGGAAATATGCGTGTGACAAAGAAGCCCAAATACAATGAAGTGAGGAGAACATTAAAGACAGGGAGAATACTGGAGATCCTCTGAGGGGAAAGAAGTCAAGTCAAAGAGAAGACAAGCATGCCTTGGTGCTCATAATAACCTGGAAGCTGGGATGCTTTCCCTCTAAGTAGTGAGCGCTGGGCTGGAATATAACCAGCTTCTGCTTTGAGATGAAAGAGGGAAACGGGACAAAAGGAAGAGGGCTCGACAAAATTGTCAGTCAACTTTGCATACTTCCCTTTTCTCTCATCAATTCTGTAAATGTGCTGCTGGGAAAAGGAGACATGTGTTCCAGGACGGGTGAGTGAAGCCTGTTAGTGAAGTTCAGTTGGTGAAGACCACAGTGACCCTTGAAGTTTGTATCCGCCACTACCAAGCACACCACTCCTTACCACAGTGCTCTGTCTGTACTGTTCATAGTGTGTCATCGTCCGTGTCCCGTCCCCTCCCCCCTCCCCCGGCACCATAGCTACCAGCCTCCCTCTATCTTATCATTCCCTCTGTGGACTGATAGCCAGCCATACAAGTCATCGCCCTAGAAACCTGCTTCCTGTAACTTCTCGTCTTCTGGGTTTCTACCCCTTCCTCACTTGAAGGCTCTCATCAGTGACACAGTCAATGCAAATATTAACAAATATTTCCGTGGGGCATTAATGGGGGGAAAAAAAGGAGAGGAGAGGTGCTTTGGGACAGCCTAAAGGCAATATGAATATTGTAAACTTAACTGGTGGTTATTGTTGGCATTGTTCTTTTCTTTCCACATATGTTATGAATACCAAAACATTTAGTTAGTGTCAGAACAGCGCCCCCCCCCTCAATTCAATTATATACCTGGAGCTTTGTGGGTGAACTAAATGTGGCGGCCCACACCCCATTTTGAAGAATTAGTTGATAAAGGATGAATGAGTGTCCTGGGGAGATGATCTTCTGAGTTTGTACCTCAATCTCTGTCTTTCTTATTGTAGAAGAGGGAGCTACGGTGCAGGGGGTGAATTCTGAGCAGAGACCTCTGGATCTAACATGGTTATGCAGCCTGCATTCCCACCCAGCCAGCTGCCTCACCCTGTGTTTCTGATCCACTTTTCTGAATAACTAATGGAGTTCAGTTATTCAACAGGAGCCAAGAATCACCATCACCTGTCTGGAAAGCCCCAGCCGCTCTGTCTGCAGGAGACAAAGGTTGCATTGTTAGTAGAACTGACTTAGGCTTCTGCAGAAGTGGAAATAGCGGGGTACATTAAAAATGGGTAGTGAAGTTTTCTACAACATTTAAACATGGTTATTATATTTAGTGCCCTTCCTATGTTATTGCAGGCATTCCAAGGCAACCTCACCTATAATGAATGAGCGTTCACATCTCCCTATGCAAACCTTGCTCATGACCAGCTGACTCTATGTCAAGTTCCTATTATTTTACTGTGTCTTAAGTGGAAGCATAGGACCGTGATCAAAAGTAAGAAGACTTCTCTTTGCTTCAGTATGGTTACATTCTGCTGTTGTGCGCCTGGTGCTTCTTAACATCGGCAAACTCATTTCTTGGTAAGATTTCTGCTCTAGGGAAACATCCCACAGGGATGAAAGGAGTTTCCTAAGCCCTGTCCTGATGGAGAAAGTGAAAATGAATTTGAAACACATGGATTACATGCTTCAAAAATGGGCTTGAGTTCAAAAGTTAACAAATGTAATACTTGGTTAAAAATGTTTGGGCATTTCTTAAGCCTCAAATGTTTGAAAACTCATTTTCTGACTTGGAATTAGATGGTTCTTTATCTGTTAGGGCATCATCATTTACACTAAACTTATCTCTACAGACAATAATTTAACAAACTGTAGGTACAAACATGCTATTCTATTTCTTTTTTTCTTTTCGTAATTTCCTCATATTTTAGTATTTAAATTCTCAAGCATATAATTGCTGAATTACTTCAAGGAAATAGAAGAATTCTTCTGTCGCACATAAGTTCAAAATGCACAGTTAACCAGGGAACTCAAAGTCAAACATGACACATTTTCAAAAATAATAACACATACTTTAAATAGTTAATACGTATTTGATACTTGAACTATAAGGACAATATCAATACTGCATAAACGTGAAGAATGCTGGTCTTGAGTCTTTTACAGTAGACTCAATTATTTATACAAGTTTGAAGACTTTGCTGAAAAAGAGAACAAACAAAAATTCCCATGGTATGACTGTATTTATGAATTGGCATAATTGTAAAATAAAATTTCATCATGAAGATTTGACAATGACTGTCCTGGTTAGGCCTAATTGTCAACTTGACATGGCCTAGAGTCATCTGAGAAGAAAAACCTTAACTGAGTCATGCCTAGATCTGATTGCTGTGGGGGCATGTTTGTGTTGTATTACCAATTGATGTAAAGGGCTCAGCCCACTGCAGGGGGGGCACCATTCTTCAGGTGGGTGGTCCAAGACTAATATAGCTCGCTAAACACAAGCTCATTTGTGAGCCAGAGAGCCAGTTAGTAAGCATTATCCTCCATGGTTTCTGCTGTATCCATTAGACTATTTGGTCAGGGTAGCAAGCAGTTCTGCCTTCAGGTTCCTGCTTTGAGTTCCTGTCCTGACATCTCTCAATGATGGACTGTGGTGATATTGTGTCCCACAATATATTGTGTACCCTAATAAACTTATCTGGGGTCAGAGAACATAACAGACACTAGATAGACATAGAGGCCAGAAAATGGTGGCACACACACCTTTAATATTATCACTTGGGAGGCAGAGATCCATCTGGTTCTCTGTGAGTTCAAGGCCACACTGGAAACAGCCAGGCATGGTGACACACACCTTTAATCCCAGCACTTGAGATCTCATGTATTGCTTGGAAAAGACACATATCTTTAATCCCAGGGAGTGGTGGCAGGAAGCAGAAAGGTATATAAGGTGTGAGGAACAGGAACTGGAGGCTTTTAAGCTTTTAGACTTTTAGCAGCAGTTCAGCTGAGATCCATTCAGATGAGGCCTCAGAGGCTTCTAGTTTGAGGAAACAGGATTGGCTGAAAAGTTGGAGAGGTGAGGTTAGCTGTGGCTGGTTCTGTCTCTTTGACCTTTCAGAATTTACCCCAATAGCTGGCACTGAGGTTTTTTTTTTTAATTATTAATAAGACCCTTTAAGATTCATGTTACAATGGACTGTGACCTGGAATTACAAGATGGAATAAAACCCTTTTCTTTCTCAAGTTGTTTTTGGTTGGAATGTTGCATCACAGCAACAGAATGGAACTAGGTTTAATTGTCAACCTTTACTGGAAAAGATAGCTTGTATTAAGTGTGTCCAGGGTTCTTTATGAAAGAACTCAGAAAAGAGTATATCATACATTCAATAGAAGAAATGATGCTTTATAATACAATGACAGTTCCCATAAAGAGGAATGAGGGCCAATTGGATTAATCACTAAATAACAATGAAGGTGAATTTGTATTTGTTTCACTCTCTTTTCGATGTTTTGAAGCTAGGAGAATATATTGCCTCCAACATATTTTTGCTTAATTTTAATTCTCTGCATATTTTAAGTGAAATATAATCCACATCTTTTACCTTATTCATTTAGACATTTAGTGAGGCCCCATTACGACACTTTGGATGCAAATGTATTTTGAGACTTATAAAACTATCATCCATAAAGAAATACATACCATGTTTATGGAGAATCAGGACACAGAATGCAAATTTAAACATATTCCTAGGTGTGAGTTTCCTGCCTTCTAAGCCCAATCATGTTTCTTAAAACATACATCCAAGGATGCCTAGAGCCACAAAATCAGTGCTGTGAAGAGGCTATACAGCTAACCCTGGTACCACAGAGAAAAGGACAGACTCAGTTAAACCACACATTTCTTTAACACCAAAGTTCTTTTCTGTACTACTAGGATCTGATAGACCCTTTCATTCATGGCTTCAGGGCAGGGCAAGGTAATGTTCTTCCCACCCTTCCCCAAGCTATTAGAGTCCTTTAATTTATGGACACTGTAGATTTTGTGACTGATATTACTTCTCTCCTTTCTATCACCATTTGAGTACTCAGAGATCAGTTTGTAACCATATTCAGCACTGTTAAAGTCTTCAGATATAAAATATCTGAAGAATAACTCAACTAATGGATTTGTTTCATTTTCTGTGTTTATTTTTTCACATTGAATGAATCAGCTCTCTCTTTTATTAAAAAAAAATTTTTGTTTGTAGATTTGGTACAACTGAGGAAGGTAAACAAATCTATTGGAATAGGAACAGTAAATACAAATACAACGCACCAATTTGCTAACTGGAGTTGGTTATTTGCCATTTAATGCATATTAATGAAAGAATTTAAGCAAATAGTGACAGAAGCCTCAAAAAATCCTGAATAATACAGCTTGTTTCCTCCTAACAGAAGCAAAACCACTGGAGGAAAAGGATAGAAAACTAATATGAAAAAACTTTCTTTTGGTGTGTGATTATTAGAGATATAAAATTAGGTATAAAGTTGAAGCTGATGAAAAAAAGTCAAGTATCAGCTGGGCGGTGGTGGCACATGCCTTTAATCCCAGCCCTTGGGAGGTAGAGGCAGGTGGATCTCTCTGAGTTCGAGGCCAGCCTGGTCTACATAGTGAGTTCCAGGGCAGGCACCAAAGTTACAAAGAGAAACTCTGTCTCAAAAACAAAAAACAAAAAACAAACAAACAAAAACCAACCAAACAAACAAACAAAAAAAGTCAAGTATCAATAGTTTCATACTTTTGCCACCTTTGGAATGAGGCACTTGGACTTCATTCCATGCAGAACATAAAAACACTGGAAGTAACCCAGTCCAGAGTGTGACACAGTACCTTAAGCTGTGGGACTCTTGGTTTAAGCATCTATGAGGAAGGCCAGTGTGCAAAACCACCTATATCAGAGCTGCCCAGCTTGAGGGCAAGAGGAAAGAGAATAGAAGACAGAAATTATGCATTAGATGCTTATCAGCTCCGATAGGCTAAAGCCAATAGACACCCATAGCAACCAGTCCCAAACTGTGGCAAACAAAAATGTCCTCAAACATGACTAAATCGTCTTGTAAACTTGTCTCTGATTTAAACCACTGCTTTATTGCCATGAAATACTGTGAATGGCCCCAAGGCTTTTTAGGCAACACAGCTTGAAAACACAGAAATTCTTAGCATTCTTTTGGGAGAAGCACAATGATGTGAGAACACAAGGAAAGAAGCCACCTAAGTCAAGGCATGGGAATTGACTTACAAAGCTGTGACTAGAATGCAGTTGAGACAGGATGCTTCAGAGCCTGGAGTCACTATTAGGGTTCAAGTTGCCAGCATCACTAGTACTGAAGCAAAGTATTCTCATTAAAAATTCCAAACTGAACTTCCGAAGAAGACTTAGGCTTTAATGAAGGCCAGGCTGGATTTAGCGACCCCAGGGTAAGACACTGCCCACCACCTGCTTTAAGAAGCCCACCACCAGGCTTCTTAAAGCCTGCCCAACAACCCCAGACTGTACCTTCCCCCCATCCCACTTCCTACCCCCATCAATACTTCAGCCCACAGCCCTGACAGCTTTACCAAAAGCCAAGCTGGTCCTAGGGACTCCAGGTAAGGCACTGCCCACTGCCTGCTAGCACTCCTTAAAGGCCACTCAAAAACCCCAGACGACAATCCCCTTATCTCCCACTCCTGGGCTCCGTATTCCAGCTACAACTTTGGAATAAGACTTCAGTTTTACCAGAGGCCAGGTTGGATCTAGGAACCCAAGGCCCCAAAAAACACAGTGAAGACACCCTACTGAAACTGGATACTCACTAATCACCAGAATCCTTGGCCACTTAGGCCAGAAGACCAGAGAGGAAACAGAAACCAAAGAACAAAACATCTATCCAAAAAGGACAAACACAGGAATCAACACTTAGCCTTATAATCATCCCCAAACTAGATGCCTAAAGGCCAGTGTAAGAACACCATCAATAACAGAAAGGGCAATATGGCACCACCAGGACCCAGCTATCTTGTGACAGCAAGACCTGAACATTCCAACGCAGCTGAAGCACAAGAAAATGACTTTAAAAATAACTTTATGAAGATGATAGAGGGCCTTAAAGAGGAAATGAAAAAAAAAAACCTCTTAAAGAAATTGAGGAAAATACAAACAAAAAAAAAAATGGAAGAAATCAATAAATTCTTTAAAGAACGCCAAGAAAGTCAAGAAAAAATGAACAGGCAGGTAAAGGAAATGGTTCAAGACCTGAAAATGGAAATAGAAGCAATAAGGAAAATACAAACTGAGGGAATGCTGGAAATGGAAAATCTGGGTAAGCAAACAGGAACTACAGATACAAGCATCACCAACAGAATACAAGAGATGGAAGAGAGAATCTCAGGCATTGAAGATATGATAGAAGAAACAGATTCATCAGTCAAAGAAAATGTTAAATCTAAAAATTCCTAACACAAAAGAAATCTGGAACACTATGAAAAGACCAAATCTAAGAATAATGAGAATAAAAGAAGAATTCCAGCTCAAAGGCACAGAAATAAATTCAAAAACATCATAAAAGAAAAATTTCCCAACATAAAGAAGGACATACCTGTAAAGGTATAAGAAGCTTACAGAACACCAAATGGACTAGACCAAAAACAAAAAAGAGTTCCTGTGCCACATAATAATCAAAACACTAAATATACAGAATAAAGAAAGAATATTGAGAGCTGCAAAGGAAAAAGGCCAAGTAACAAATAAAAGCAGACCTACCAGAATTACACCTCTCAATGGAGACTCTAAAAGCCAGAAATGCCTGGACAGATGTCTTGTAGACTCTAAGAGATCACAAATGCCAGCCCAGACTAATATACCCAGCAAAACTTTCAATCACCATAGATGGACAAAACATGATATTTCATGACAAAGTCAAATATTTTCCCACAAATCCAGCCCTGTAGAAGGTGCTAGAAGGAAAACTTCAACCCAAGGAAGTTACCTACATTTATGAAAACACAGGCAATAGATAATCTCACATCAGCAAAATCCAAGGAAGGGACACACACACACACACACACACACACACACACACACACACACTGCCACAACCACCAAAAAAAAAATAACAGGAATTAGCAATCACTGGTCATTAATATCTCTTAATATTAATGGACTAAATTTGCTAATAAAAAACATAGGCTAATGCTGTGGGATGTTCTGTATGTCAAATATGTTGCTCTGATTTGTTAGTAAATCAAACACCTATTGGCCAGTAGCCAGGCAGGAAGGATAGGTGGGACAAGCAGAAAAGAGAATTCTGGGAAGTGGAAGGCTGAGTCAGAGAGACATTGCCAGCCGCCATGACTAGCAGCATGTGAAGATACCAGTAAACCACGAGCCATGTGGCAAGGTATAGATTTATGGAGATGGATTAATTTAAGCTATAAGAACAGTTAGCAAGAAGCCTGCCATGGCCATACAGTTTGTAACCAATATAAGTCTCTGTGTTTACTTGGTTGGGTCTGAGCGGCCATGGGACTGGCGGGTGACAAAGATTTGTCCTGACTGTGGGTAAGGCAGGAAAACTCTAGCTACAGGCTAACATAATGGCTATAAAAACAGGATCCATCCTTCTGCTGCATACAAGAAACACACTTCAACATCAAAGACAGACATTACCTCAGAGTAAAGTGTCGGGAAAAGACTTTCCAATCAAACAGACCTAAGAAGCAAGCTGGTGTAGCTATCCTAATATTTAAGAAAATAGAATTAAAACCAAAATTATTCAAAAGAGATGGAGAAAGACATTTCATACCCATCAAAGAATAATCCACCAAGATAATATCTCAATTCTAAACATCTATGCCCCAAATACAAGAGCACCCACATCTGTAAAACAAACATTACTAAAGCTTTAGTCACACATTGAACCCCACACATTAATAGTGGGGGGCTTCACTATCCTACTCTCATCAATGGGCAAGTCATCCAGACAGAAACTAAACAGAGAAATAACGGAACTAACAGACATTATGACTCAAATGGACCTAACAGATATCTACAGAACATTTCACCCCAATACAAAAGAATATACCTTCCTCTCAGCACCACATGGAACCTTCTCCAAAACTGACCAAATACTTGGTCACAAAGCAAGTCTCCACAGATACAAAAAACTGGAATAAACCCCTGTGTCCTACCAGATCACCATGGATTAAAGCTGGAGTTCAACAACAACAGAAACTACAGAAAGCCAACAAACTCATGGAAATTAAACAACTCTACAATGAATGACATCTGGGTAAGGCAGAAATAAAGATGGAAATTAAAGACTTCCTGGAATTCAATGAAAATGAATACACAGCATACCCAAACTTATGGAACACAAAGAAAGCTGTGCTAAGAGAAAAGCTCATAGCATGAAGAGCCTGCATAAAGAATTTGGAGAAATCTCATATTTGCCACTTAACAGCAAATCTGAAAGCTCTAGAACAAAAATAAGCAAACACACCCAAGAGGAGGAGATGGCAGTAAACAATCAAACTGAGGGCTGAAATCAATAAAAACAAAGAGAACAATATAAAGAATCAGTGAAACAAGAAGTTGGTTCTTTGAGACAATCAACAAGATAGAGAAGCCCTTATCCAAATTAACTAAAAGGAGAGAGAATATCCACATTAATAAAATCAGAAACAAAAAGGAGGACATAAAAACAGACAACGAGGAAATCCAGAGAATCATCAGGTCATACTTCAAAAACCTGAACTCCACAAAAATGGAATTCTAAAAGAAATGGACAAGTTTCTTGATAGGTACCACATACCAAAATTAAACCAAGATCAGATAATTTAAATAGACCAATAACCTCTAAAGAAATAGAAGCAGTCATCAAAAGTCTCCCAACCCTCCCGTCTCTCCCTGCAACCCTCCCGTCTCTCCCTGCAGCCCTCCCGTCTCTCCCTGCAACCCTCCCATCTCTCCCTGCAGCCCTCCCGTCTCTCCCTGCAACCCTCCCATCTCTCCCTGCAACCCTCCCATCTCTCCCCGCAGCCCTCCCGTCTCTCCCTGCAGCCCTCCCGTCTCTCCCTGCAACCCTCCCATCTCTCCCTGCAACCCTCCCATCTCTCCCTGCAACCCTCCCGTCTCTCCCTACAACCCTCCCGTCTCTCCCTGCAACCCTCCCATCTCTCCCTGCAGCCCTCCCGTCTCTCCCTACACTTCTCCCATCTCTCCCTGCAGTTCCCGTCTCTCCCTGCAACCCTCCCATCTCTCCCTGCAGCCCTCCCGTCTCTCCCTGCAGCCCTCACGTCTCTCCCTACAACCCTCCCATCTCTCCCTGCAACGCTCCCATCTCTCCCTGCAACCCTCCCGTCTCTCCCTGCAGCCCTCCCGTCTCTCCCTACACTTCTCCCATCTCTCCCTGCAGTTCCCGTCTCTCCCTGCAACCCTCCCGTCTCTCCCTGCAGCCCTCCCGTCTCTCCCTGCAGCCCTCGCGTCTCTCCCTGCAGCCCTCCCGTCTCTCCCTGCAGCCCTCCCGTCTCTCCCTGCAGCCCTCGCGTCTCTCCCTGCAGCCCTCGCGTCTCTCCCTGCAGCCCTCCCGTCTCTCCCTGCAGCCCTCGCGTCTCTCCCTGCAGCCCTCCCGTCTCTCCCTGCAGCCCTCCCGTCTCTCCCTGCAACCCTCCCGTCTCTCCCCACAACCCTCCCGTCTCTCTCTGCAACTCTACACATACAAGGACCCCTTCCTTTCTTTGTTTAGGTTCTTCTCTTTCTTTTTTCTCTTATCAAAGCACTTACCATGTTCCAACGTCTTCCCTACTGTGTTTATGCCTTAGTTAGGGTTTCTATCGCTGTGATGAAACACCACGACCAAAAGCAATTTGGGGAAGAAAGGGTTTATTTGGTCATTGTAGTCCGTCATTGAAGGAAGTCAGGGCAAGAACTCAAACTGGGCAGGAACCTGGAGGCAGGAAGTGATGCAGAAACTATGGAAGGATGCTGCTTACTGGCTTGCGCCCCATGGCTTGCTCAGTCTGCTTTCTTATAGAACCCAGGACCAGCCCAGGGATGGCACACCCACAGTGGGCTGCACCCCCATCAATCACTAATTTTTTTTTTTTTTAAAAATGCTTACAGCCAGATTTTATGGAGGCATTGTCTCAATTGAGGTTCCCTCCTTTCATTAACTCTAGCTTGTGTCAAGTTGACATAGACTAGCCAGGACAGCTTATTTCTCATTTTTATTGTTTACTTCATGCCTTTTCCAAGTAGAACAGTCTTAACGAAGTTAAGATTATCACACTGAAGTTTTTCAGGTGCCTACTGTGGTGCTGTCATGTAACAGGCACTCAGAATGTTGAAGAATGAATAAATAAATGAGGAATAAGTGGGAGAAATAAGTAGAACATGGCATTTTCAGCACATTAAGACTAATTCTGTAGAAAGAGGGCAGACTAGGGGAGAGACTAAAGCGGGTAGTGGAGTCATGAGGATATGGAAGCAGGGTCAGGGGACAGTTAACTAAATGAAGTGTGCATGAAGAAGCCACATAGGACCCTATGATTCTGCAACCCAAGTATAAAATATAGTTAAAAGGAATAGTAGATCACATATAATATGACTCAGAGCTAAAGGTTTAAGTGGGGATGGGGAATCGTGGAGTAGGGGGATTGCTTAACCCAAACTAAAGATGTATGAAGAAGCCTTATGGAACCCCATTAGTTTGTAAACTAACTGAAGCGTGGTTAAAAATAAAAAAGAGCTTGAACAGAGGTATCTCTCATTGGTAAACAATGAAGCTTTCAGGAGACATTGGTTATTAAATGAAAATCTGAGGGCCAGGCACAGGTTGCTTTCCTGTGAATTACTGGTCAAGGAGCCCCAGAAGCATCAAAACAACTCACACTATTGCCATTGCTCATGGCTGTATGCCATAAGTAGATGGTAAGAGGCTATCACAGGAGATACCACATACTTCAGTTGCAGGACATAGAGAAGTTAATCCGGAACTGACCAGGAAACTCTCCCTGATGGCCAGCTGTCATAATTCCAGAAGGTGCTATGTAAGCTGCTTGGGGAGAAAAGACGCCAGTGCTCTTACCTAGCTCTGAATCACACATGCTACAATAGTGATCTGCCATGCAAGATGTGCTCACCGGTGCAATAGTGTCAAGACTGTTTATGGGGTAACCAATGGCTCTCTTTGAGGCCTGCTCCACAGGAGGGAATGAACGCCTGGCACAAAACTTTTGGCTAGGGAAGCCACAGCATCTAGAAGAAAACCCACTGACATTGTTTTGCTAAATGGTCATGCTGTCAAACTGCCTTTTAAATTATAGCCATAGATTTGTGCTGCTCCCAACCTTGGTTGGAGAAGCTTCTTACTGCAGTTGGGTAGTGGTTCCTACAAGGACTCATTAACTATTCAAAGTCCTGAATATAAGTGGCTGTGAGTTCAGCTACAGATGGGACCTCTTTGTCAACCTCCACCTCTCCCCAGTCCCAGGCTCAGGGGACATTGAGGAAGAGGGAGCAGAAGGGCTGTAAAAGGCAGTTCTCTGGGATTGACACTGCTGTCACACAAGACCCCATCAAAATCAAGATCGTTAACGATTGCAACAAGGAGGTGAGAGAGTTCCTGATGGCCCACCCTGGTGGGGGAGCTAACAGCAGCTGATGGCTGCTGAGGGCGAGAGAGTCACTTTAGTTTGAGGAAGGGCATTGGTAGGTTGTGCATACCCCAGTGGATGATGTGAATGTGTGCACAGCAGATTGGACTTAGCAGAGTATTTTTAAAGATCCAAGCCAAGAATGAATCCTCATATAAGCTACGTGCTGAGTGATGATGTGACAAGATAGTTTCCTCAGATGCACACCTGTTTCACTGCCACGGTAGATGGGCATTGTGCAGGTGTTGCTTCTGTGTGGGGGTGGGGGCACATAGACACCCTGCATAATTCTTCCCTTTATTAAAAATGTACTTCAATTTTTAAAGCAGGGCCTCTCTATCTAGTCCTAGCTGCCCTGGAACTTGCTGTGTAGACGAGGTTGACATTGAACCCACAGAGACCCTCCTGTCTCTGCCATCCAAGTGCTGGGATTAAATGCATGTGCCACCATGACCACTGAAACTCCACACCTTTTACTTAATTTGCTATGACTCTAAAGGTACTTTTTTTAAAAATACCATGTATTACTTTTAAAAAAGAATAGTCAAAACTCACATGCCTAAAACCAAACTTTAATTCCTACCTCTTTATGTTTAATTCTTATCTCTTCATGTTCTCTCTTTCTCTAGTCTAAGTTGTCTTGGTAAAGGATGCTTTTATCCTTTGGGTGGCCAGGCCCAGCCTCTTTGTCTTCCATCTCCTTGTCCTCCATCTCCTGACCCCCGTCCCACCCAGTACTGCTGACAGCTTTGCTTGCAACATCCAAGGTGTGGACACTTCCTGACACCTGCATGTCAGCCACCCTGGTCCACATTTCCTCAGTGAAACACTCTTCTCTCTCAGAGTTCTGAATTTGCTTTCCACCCCCACCTCATCTCTTTAGACCACCACTGCAGGTCACATGGGTGGAGAGCCTGTCTCAGCCATTCGGTCTAACAGCAGTCCCATCCCACGTCCATCTCCATCCCTGGCTGTGTTCTGTTTTATAACACCTACCATGCTAAAGAGATAGATGACAAGGTTCTTGGGTCTTGGGGCCTTGAGCATCTCATTGGGGGACATAGTCACCTGCTTTTATTGCTAGCCATGGAGGTAAGATGTTATTTCTCAGGTTAGCATTCCTTCAAGTATCTAAATATATGTGATCATATGTGAAACATAGTTTTAACTTAAATTTTGTAGATGAGAAACAGAATTACACTCTCAGAGGAAGGGTTGTGGTTTAAAGTGGACTGGGCCAGAGCCCATGACATCTGTGTTGGTTGATTTTTATCTGCTTGACACAAAAATAGACATATCTTAATTGAGAGAATGCCTCCGTAAAATCAGCCTGTAGACACATCTATGGGGGTATTGTCTTGATTAATGATTGATGTGGGAGGGCCCAGCTCGCTGTGGGAAGTGCCACCCCTGGGTAGTTGGTCCTGGGTGTATAAGAAGGCAGGCTGAGCAAGCTACAAGGAGGAAGCCAGCAAGCAGCATTCCTCCACAGTTTCTGCTTCAGCTCCTGCCTCTGGTTTCCTGTCATGAGTTCCTTCCCTGACTTCTCTCAGTAATAAAACGTGACCTGAGAGTTGCTGAAACAAACCCTTTCCTTCCAAAGTTGCTCTTGGTCATGGTGTTTTATCACAGCAATAGAAACCCTAACATACACAAGGTCTAAAATAGGAGCCCACCTTGTGAGAAAAACCAGATGAGAAAAGACCACAGGCTTGCCATGTGGAGACTCATCCCTAGAGGATGCCAGAGAATCTGCCTTAGAACTTGTTTTTCTAAGGGGAGAGATCCATTCTCTCAGAGTTCCTGAGAACTCATGGCTTATTTTAATGTCAACATGAAATGCTTTGTGTAAAATATCCATCTGAAAGAAAGAATTATTTCCATAAAATAGTTTTTAAAAGTTTGTTGAATCTTTGTATAAGATAAAGGAAAAAAAGTTTGTTATTTTTCTTCTTACCAGTTCCTAAACTGTAAAAAAGTAACCCGGGGATTGGCTAAGTGTCTGTGTGCTCATTTCAGGTCTGTGCCAACAGGTGCTCAGGTCCCTGTCAGACTCACCTGCTTCTGGGAACATGCAACTTTCTGAAGGTGAACCCTAACACATTCTCGAACACCTGGACTCCTGTCTGCCTACATTTTGGGCAAACACTTAGACATCATCCATCCTCTGAAATTTGGTGCAACTGGAGGTAAATTACCCATGTCCCTCCACTATCCATCTTTTTCTCTGCCCCATTTTTTCACCCAGCCATATCACCATCCTTCAGTGTCCTGGGTACCAGCACTTCAGTTGCAGCAGAGATCAAGATACAATTTTTCTCTTCTTGTTATGTTTTGAAATGAGATTTGATGGCGAGCAGAGGCTGCCATTTGCTTCTCTGCAGAGCAGTTTCACTGGGGAAGTTAGTGGAAAACAGGGTACACTTTATTGTGATTCAACTTGTGGCACTGGACTGGAATGCCCCCCTTTTGCAGGGGACTCTCAGTGTCTCAGCACCACTTTTTATCTCTTAGAGCAAGCAGTCCCCAAACAATGATAGTGGATGACCAATACAAATCTGAGTGTAAGCTCTTCTGGAAAAAAAAAATGCAAAGACTGATTGCCAATGAGTACTTCATCACATAACAGCTTAGTTTAAAGATGCTGCCTTTAGAAGACTGTATCTAAGACACAGAGACACACTAGAGCAAACTGTTTCTGCTTACCTTCTCTTTAATGTGGGTTGTCTCCAGGTGTGGAATACATTTCTGTACATTTTTATCTCATTTATAAGCTCGCTTGTGCCTCTAATTATTTGTTAGCAAGGTACATTTAAATCTACCAGAGGTGAACATTATTTGGGTGCCTGGTTTCATTGACAGGCAGATAAACCTTTCTAGATCTCCACACAAGTGTCCTAGAGAGTACCAGTGCTTACAAAGTTGGTTGCATGGTATTCCCTAGTTGGGCGAATGCTCATCTCATCTGTAGATAAACTTCACGTCCCAAGGAAGGACGAGCTTTGCAAGGAAGATTAAAAATGGCTTTACTACCAATGACTTAAAACCCAATCTTCTTTTTAAGCTGAACCTTTTGAAAACACAGCTAACAGGTAATGACAATACTGAATGTCCTCTATTGGAATTTGGGGTGTGATAAGTGTGGATGGAAGTGTGTAACATCCTAACCATTGATTATCTAAAACTTATGCCTGCTCTTGCTTTGGGACATGATACATAGGACAATAATCTGGTGTGAGCTAATGAAAACAACGTGTAGAGGACCGTTTTCAAAAGATCCACTGATCTTTCTCTAGCCGTGGCATTTGGAAGTCTCTAGACCATCACAGGTGACTTGAATCCATACATATGTTGGCAAGAAAGTCATAGAGGAAGACTTCGCCATGGTGATGTCTGTCTCCTTTAGCTAAAAGCCACTCCTTGGAGAAATGAGCTCGAGAGTAACATAATCTGAGAGAAGTTCCAGAGCACCAAGAAAATAATTTCTAGAAGCTGGAATTAGTGTTCCCTAATCAGTGTCTTGGGAAAATGGCCAATGAAGCATCATAATGAAAGGAGGCTGTTTTTCACTCTCAAATTCTGTGAAAAGTTTCCAAGTTGTTTTCCAGCTCCAAATTTTACAATTTTCTTGATGGAGAAATTATCTTAATCCTGAAATTCATCTCATGTATTAAAAAAAAACCAAGAAATGTTATCCAAAAGCAGCAAATAGATGCACATTATTATCACTGCTGGACTGTTTTTGGCTCGGCAAGCCCAGTACCTTGAAGGAGAAAAGACTATCAATGAGGCTTCTTATTGTCCTCCAACGGGAATCCGAATCTTCACCTGAGGCTTGTGATGAAAGCCCAGCATGCCTGGAGGCATTTGCTGCCCACCATCCTTATAGTGAGAGCTGAGCATGCCCATAGTGCTCTTGACCAGAATTTTAGCCCTTAGACTCACTGTGCTTCATGACCTTAAGCTCAGATGCTCAAAAAATGTGCCTATCATCTATCCTTTAACAATGACCTTAAACTGAGCGTGCTCAGGTATTTACCCAAGCCTAAAGTACTTTTGTATACCAATAGAGACAGTGCCCCATCCCTAATAAAAGCTTCATGCTTCTTCTCATGTTCCCGGTTCGTGATTCAGTTAATACATTTCTCCATCCTTTTCTTCCTCAGGGATGCTAGCTTTGGCTTTGTGTTCACAGAGATGTAAACCATTGCACAATTGCGCTAGAAGGGTGTAGGGACCTGTGTTGACAGTTCCCTCTCAGTGACCATAATGCTTTGCGAACTGGGCTACCTGCCAATGTTAAGTTATGAGGCTTTATTTGTATTTAAGCATACAAACGTTTCTTCATTTTTATAGAGAGTTTTATCTTTCTTTAAGAAAAAATCTTCTCATGTGGCCTGACTGGAGCAAGAACCATCTTCTAAGGTTAAAAATAAGCTTTCTGTAAGTCAGGATTCTTTTTATCCAGTTAAGAAACACTTCAAAGTAAACTGAAGTAACACAGATGGGTTCTTACAAGCTCACAAGTTCTTTTCAGAACTCCAGAGATGGACCAGATTTTCAAAGATGTATTTAATATTATCTGTGTATATGCTTTTGGCCTCTGATTATTTTGCTCACATTAATGAATACTAATGATTCAAACTTTTAAAACATCCTTAGCCACATGAATCTAATTTTTCTGGTCTGGTATGAAAATATAATCAACTAGTGACATTAGGCCATATTTGCTTACAGATACACAATTTTCAGTGACTGGTAAGCAGAAACAAAGCCATCCAGACTCATCAGAGAACGGGCTCACCCAATAACAAGAATGTTGTGACTCAAAAATGACCCAACCTCAGTAAGACCTGGGGTTTGAAACCTTTGTTTCCAGAGGTGATGTTAGATAAATACAGATTCGCTTCCCCACTACTGCTGGTCCCCAGTGTGACCAAGGTCAGGGTTAAAAATGTGACTCGTGACCTTGAGTCATCTCGTACTGACTTCTGCAGTTTCCATGAGACTCCTATTCTTCTATCACTATTTATTATTGAAGTATCAGGTTGAAGCACAGGAAACTGATGTTTTTGTAGATCTAAACAGTTGACCATTTTGTCTTTTCTGTCTTTCTCGTATGAACCAACCTCATGTCCAGAGAGTTTCCTTAAGAAGCTGTTTCGTCATTTTTGCAGTGTGGGCTTTGTGTAGCACTCCAAAATGCCACCTGGTTTTGTTGTTTCCTGCCGTTTGTCTCTTTAATTAAATGTTGCGCAAAGTTTTTGTTAGTTTTTGCTTCTTTTCTTCTTTGTCTCTTGATTATTTTGCATAATTTACTCAGAAAGGCCAGATGCTTCTTTTAGGCCAACCACACACTTGACATTAACATAATTTCTCAGCCTGAATCTTCACTAAGGTTTTAAGGAAAGAGATGTGATACTGTCGTGCTGGGTGAGGTCATGAAGCAAATGAAGTCATGTCAGCCAGAGGACGGCTGGTGTCTACTGACTAGCTCACCATCTTTGGAATATCAACAGTGTCTCCTGCAATAAGTCTAAGTACTTCATTGGCAGATGTATTACCAAGGAGCCATATAAATATTCCATTCCTTACACATGCCCCTGCCCTGTACAGGAATTTCCTAGGAAATTACTAAAATATGAATGAATTCCAAAATGTGTCAACTTAAAAAATACACACTCAGTTCTAGGTTTTCCCTGGTTGGAAATGTTACCATCAAAAGTAATTATGCTTTTCTTTTTCTTTTTCTTTTTTTAGATAATGGGCTCATTCAACATTTGGGGAAAAATCCAAACAAACCCAAATCATTTAGTTGAATCTAAAGCTAATTTTAACTCCTGAAATATTTCTTTGTAACTGGGTGTTTAAAGTAATTCTGTCGGTTTTCTTCCACATTGTAACAGAATTGAAACTCATTATAGAGTAAACTTTTTATATTTTAGGCCAAATTTGAAACATACACACACACAGACACACACACACAGACACAGACACACACACACACACACACATACACACACACATTATTCTATGAAGTGAAATATGTTTAGCTTTCTCTTGGATACAGATACCCTTTATGGCACCTTGAAATTCACTTCTCCCTTACATTAACCTCTTCAACCTGTGTACGTAGAGTACTGGCAAAATAGAAATTATGAAGAAGTCACTCAGATTGAACTTCAGTAATCTTAGGTATTCCCACAACCTGATGTACTTCACCATAGACAATATATTTGAATGTAAGCAACACAATTTTCATTTTTATCACTACAGAATAAATGTAGGAAGGCTGGTCAGATAACCACAGACACCGGAAGGTGTCAGACTCGGCATAGACATAGCAACTAATTATATTTGGTACAGGAAGCTCCTTTGGCTTAGCAGAACACAATCTCTCCTCAGATTGGAAATGGGAAACAGGGTAGGAAGTAGAGTATGGGGAAGTGGACCCTCCAGGGATCCCCACCTTTCTGCTGTAGCCTTAGGGGGCTGGACTGTCTGGCTTTTTTCCTGTGGGAAGATGACATGTTGACACTTCACTTTAACTCCCAAGAGAAGGTGTCTGTTGTCTGAAGACTGCTGGAAAAAAGCTCTAAGAGCCCCACAGTGCCATCCAGGCCAGTTCAGTCTACAATCTGCCCTGGTGCCCTAGTGCCCTGGTGCCCTGGTGCCCTGGTGCTCTGGTATTGGTGCCCTTGTGTCTCAAACATTCTATCTTTTCCCAGAGTCAGAGTAAAGACATAAAATGTAAGAGAGTGTCAAGAGACTTATTGGTTGCTATGCATAGCATTTAAGAGACTAACATAATGCAGAAACTGTGGTGACCAAAATGTCCAAATTATAATTAGAGAAAGATTCAATATGCAGTGATTCTTTGGACCAAGGATCCTATACAGTGTGACAAGAGACTGTGACTGATCTGTCATGACTTCAGTTTGACTGTGTCTTTTGTGACACTTTAAACTGTGTTCCTGTGGGAGGTCTAGCCCCTGACAGTCTTTCTCTACTTTGTCCTTTGTTGTCCTGGTGTCTCCCACAGGCTTGTTATCTGTCCCACCGCCTGGCACAACTTTGCTGTATTCCTCCTGTACTCTAATCTCTAGGAAATCAAGGAGTGTCTGTCACTCAGATCTTGAGTCTCTGAGGGGCCAGAGCAGAGCACACAGCGATTGGCTAAGAGGACAATCTGCCACAGTCAGTGATATGCATGGCTTCCCTGTTTGATTACACGGATAGAAGCATTCTCTGGATGCCCTGACCGCAGAGCCTGCTTCGAGGCCACTTTTTGTACCCTGGGAATGGGAAGCAAAGCAACTCAAAGGTTTGCAAAACTCAGGAGACTCAGAAGCATCTGTGTAGAACCAAAAAGACAAAAGTCAACAGATGGGACAGCTTCCCTCAAAGAGAAGAATCAAAGATACTGGAAGATATTTTCAAACACTCTATTTTAAAGCAAGAGGTCCATAAATAGGTACGAGTACTTAGGTGTTTTGAGAGTTTTGTCTTTGACACTGACGCCTGAAGTTTCTTGAGTGTGGGAAGCTCAAAGCACTTACCTTCAATGGTGCACTGGTCTGGAACTGGGACCTTTTTTGCGATTTCTGTGGCATAAGCCTTCACTTCACTGAGGTTTTCCTTTAAATGCAAGTACAGCTTATCTTGGTATTCAACGGGACTTGTGGCTGTCTCTGGAATGTCTTCCTGGATGTTTTCTTTAACAGTTTCAGGCATAGTCTCTGATTCTACATGCACAATACTTGGGTGTGAAGCTGAGGAATCTCTCAGCTGTGATCCATGGGCATCTATCTTAAGGGGCAACTTGCCAGTTCCGTGGCTAAGAGGGTCTATTTCTGAAAGAGAGATGCTGGCATGTATTCCTGCCCTTTCTTCAGCTTCCCCATCTCCTGCTCTCACTGCATTTGTGAGCACAGTATTCAAAGCCAAACTCCTGGACCTGTAAGGAAAGGTCAGAGGAGTTAAGGAAGCTCTCGTTCCCCGGCAAAGGAAAAACAGTCCTACCAGGACAGAACTTTACTTTCTCCAGAGGGAGACACTATTAATAGACCAGATAACACGAGGACCACCAAGCTGTGTGACGAATAACACTCTGAAAACATAGGGCTGGGGTTGTACTTCAGCAGTCTACTACATGCTTGATATGCATAAGGCCCTGGGTTTTATCCTCAACCCCACCAATAAGAAAGAAGAGAATGTTTAGGTACCTCCAAAAGAAGATTTAAATCAACTTCTTAACAAAGTTGGCTGTAAAATGGTAGACAGAGAGTTTTTATTCTTTCTTGCTTTTGCCTCTGATTATTCACTAGAATAAGAGATGCAACTGGCAGCCATTTTCAAAATTAGCATACTTAATTTAAAAAAGTGTTTAAAAGATAAAATCAGATGTTTGCCTTCTATTTATAGTCCCTAAGTCAGTGGTTCTCAGCCCTCTTGGGTCACATATCAGATATTTACATTACAATTCACAACAGTAGCAAAATTACACTTCTGAAGTAGCAGTGAAAATAATCTTATAGTTGGGGGTCACCACAACATGAGGAATTGTATAAAGGGTTGCAGCATTAGGAAGGTTGAGAACCACTGCCCTAAGTAAATAGTAAGGTTACTTGAATAATGAGAGCACTATGGGTAATATTTTTTAATTCATTAAAGGATAGAACTTTGGGAAGCTATAGGTTAAGAGAAAAAAAAAAAACATGAAACACCCCAAAGCATCACGATAATAAGAGCAATAGCAAATATAAGTTCATACTTCAAAATGATGACCGAATACAAATTATACCTGCTAAACCGAATGTGTCTTTGTTCTTCCTTAGAGATGTGGTCTAAGCTGTACCTGCGGACAGAACCAGGGGTGTTGCTCTCGGTGTTTATTTTGTCTTCAAAGGCTTGGATTTTAACTTGGAGTTTTTCTTGGTCTTCACTTTCAGGCTCCTCCGTCATGGTCTTGGCTTCTCCCAGTTTCTCAGGAAAGCCAACTTCAGCGCTGGTTTTTCTCCTAAAAGAACAGAGATCATGAGCTGCTTGTCATCCATACCCTTTGGAACGGACTTCATTCCACTACCCTTTATCTGGAAATGAAAACTCTGCTGGATAACTTTCCGGCTAGTTGTGTAGCAAACTTTTGTTGACTGTTTAGACACAGGCTTTTGATATTCCTTCTATACAGATCACTTTGCCAGAAGGTTAGAAACATTGGAGATCATGCCAACTCTGTATTAGAAATGCTTTCTGGGGGCTTGGAGAATGAAAGCAGTTTGTGCTCACATTTATCACATTCCTTCTTAGAAACTCTTTAAAAGTGTGAGAAAGACTCTCAGGATAACATTTGGTAGAGCATTTCCATGTTCTGATGTATTCGCTGATAAAGGTGGTTGGCTTCTGCAAACTCATGGCTTTGCTAATTTTAGAGGAGTCATTGTAAGTCTCTCCTGTTCAGAGTAAAGTATGTCTTCTCAATTTTATTTATGTGTTCTATGTATATGAGTGCTCTGTCTTCATGTACATCTGCACACCAGAAGAGGGCATCAGATCTCATTATAGATGTTGTGAGCCACCGTGTGGTTTCTGGGAATCAAACTCAGGACCTCTGGAAGAGCAACAAGTGCTCTTAACTACTGAGCCATCTCTCCAGCCCTACCTTCTCCATTTTAAGATATGGGAAAAAATAAGGTTATTTTGTTTTTTGTTTTTTCTTTTTTAAATGATATTAGTAGCTTTCTCTCTCTATATATATATGCATATATATACACATATACATGCATATATATACACATATAAGATACATATGTATATATACACACATATAAGATACATATGTACAAATATACAAGATTTATTTGTACTTTTTATTTATGTGGATATGTGCATGTATGTGTGTGTATGCCAGGTGTATGGGTGCCTGTGGAGGCCAGAAGAGGGAGTGAGACTCCTCAGAACTGGAAGTACAGGAGGTTGTGGGCTGCCTGACATGAGTGCTGGGAGCCAAACTCAGGTCCTCTGGAAAGCAGCAAGAGCTGTTCATTGCTGAGCCATCTCTCTAGATATAGTTTATGAGAGTTTATGAAGCACTTTGTGCATATTAAACTTCATCTTTTAAGGCTTAAGTCAAAATGTGGTATGATTTGAGGCCCTCTGAGAGCCAAGAGTTCGTTTAGACAGGATTAAGAACTGCAGACAAGCCATAGAAAGAACCTGCTCTGTGGCACTCACTGGATGATGATGGCAGTTGGAAGGCAGAAGGTATTTCAGTCTCTTATTTGCATTCAGATGACCTAGGGTGACTGTAATCTTTTAAAACACTTTACTTATTTTATGTGTTTGTGTCCTGGCGTAGGTATTTGCACCACATATGTGCAGGACCCTAGAGCAGTCAGAAGAGGGCGCTGGAGCCTCTGGGACTGGAGTTGTAGGCAGTTGTGAGCCACTCTGTAGGTGCTGAGGACTGAATCTCTGCCCTCCGCAGGAACAGTAAGTTTTCTTTCCCACTGAGTCATCTATCCAGCATGAGTTGATTTAATTTGATTTACTTTACAATCATCACTAATTAAAACCCATTTCTATTCATGTGAATACTAATCATGGTAAAACAAGCTGTTTTTAGTTTCCACACTTCTGACATTAAAATATGTATCTTTTACTCATACAAACTAATTCTCCATCCCCAACTGGGTGTCCTACAGTTCTATACATTTCCAGTACTAACTGCCTAGAGTTAGTTAGCATCAGTCTGCACAGATCTCCACGTTTTGTTACCAGTTTCAAGCATTCGCTCCCAGGCCAATAACACTGAATAACCTGAGAACAAAGTCAGAAGGTTTCTCACCAAAGGAGACTTTAGGCTCAAGAGAGTCTAAAAAGCTAAGACTCTTGGCTACAAGTTATCCTTAGATGCCCACTGACCCCAAGAAGCACACACACTTCATATACCTTTGGGTAGGGTTGCCGATAAAATACAAACATTAGGCCAAATAAGAATTCCAGATAAACACCAAATATTTTAAAGATGAATTTATTATTAAAATATTGATTACATTAAATATTCATATATCTTATAAAATGAAATTATTATGTATTTGTAATGTTTTTATGACATATTTATGTAAGCGTGTATTTTATTATTAGTAGTATTCATCTATATTTTAGTATATTATTACTAAAATGTATTTCATTATCTCAAGATTACTATATTAAAAACCCTAATTTTTTTTTAAATCTGAAATTTAACTAGACATCCTGTACATGTAATACATTTAGATATCCAGGCCACACTGCTTTGCTCCCTCATGATTTCATATGCAGGGCACTCACAGCAGCCTGCAAGGTTTGCGGAGTCAGAGAACCAGGAATGCCTGGGGTCTGAAGTCAGGCTGGCCACATCACCTCAGGTCTACCAGATGCCCAGGAGACACGGGCAGCTTCTACTGACTCATCCCAGAGGGGAGAAGCATTGCGTTATCTATCTGTCAAATGCGAGGGGCAAAGAGAGGCAGAATGTAACAGGGGGAGCAAAAGCCCCCCACTTCTGCCATTTTATATCTTGTCATTCAACCCAGAGGGAGCACAGCAGGGACTTTGGAAGGGACCAAGTGAGAGTCAGGAGTCAGTAATAAAAATCTCTGACTGAAGAAATGGTCTCCAGACATGGGGCTGATGCCTGTGGCTCGTGGGCTGAGCTGTGGCCACACAGGCTTTTCACTGCGCACAGTTTCCCTTGTTTGGGGATTTTCAGACTTGGAGTGCACAGGAGTTAAGGAATGGGGGTGGAGGGTGGGGAGTAATGGATGGCCATGACTCAACCAAAGCCTTAACATGGGTACAGGGAACTTTTTGTCATTGGTTACCACTCCACCTGGATATGCCCGATTTCACCAGGGAGCTAAGCGGGTTTTGATTCTAGTAGGTTAGAAGGCCAGGAAAGAGTAGCTAGAAGGATGGAGCTTAAAATATCTTTCCTTAGCTGGGTGGTGGTGCCTCACGCCTTTAATCCCAGCACTTGGGAGGCAGAAGCAGGAGGATCTCTCAGAGTTCGAGGCCAGCCTGGTCTACAGAGTGAGTTTCAGGACAGGCTCCAAAGCTACACAGAGAAACCCTGTCTCGAAAAACAAAACAACAACAACAAAAAAATCATTCCTTACTCCTTAACTTCCTTTCATATAAAATATAATACAAAAAGAGGGAGAGAAAATGCCTTTTTTAAAAAACAAAGCCCCTTTCCAGATAAGCAGACCCCCCCCCCCCACTCTCCCCAGCCTCCACCCCCACCTTCCTTCAAAAGCAGGAACTACACAAACATGACCATGAGTGGGCTGGCAGGCCAGTCCTCCTGTGGGGGTTTTTCTGGGATGGGGGCAAATGGGCTGGTCTCTTGCAGGGGGCCCCTATTCCTTTACCATTTGTCACTTTTAACTCCAGAGGTAATTTACAGAATGCTCTGCCAACATTCTGTACTCCCTTAAATATTAACTTGGCCTTAACTCAACAAGCCACATTACAAGAGGCTCAGCTGATTCGGTCTGAACAGTTTCTGGTCTCTGCTGCCAAAGTAAAGTCTTTAGAAGTGCGTCTAGGGATGCCCAGGGGAGGCCTGATTGCCTCCCTCTTGTGTGCACTGGGACTCCCCTAAGAAACAAATTGGCCCTTGGGCAGTTTGCTGTGCTCCCTCTATGCTGGGTGATGACACTAGACGCTGGTAGGGGTGGAGAGATTGGCGAGCTCTGTTCCTGACCCCTTAAATCAAAGGAAAATAATATTAGTTCATGTTTCATGATCTTGGCTTTCGATCCTGTGTCCAGGATATACTCTCTTGCAGAGTTAAGCTTGTGATGGGGAAAGAGACCTCAATGGGCTAAATCCGTACCAGAGTCCTAAATTCTGGGGATGTTATATTTTTTTTACTCCTCAGCAATTTCTTGGGTCATCATCAGTCATTAAAAGGATGACAGAGATGATCCCTTGGCTGATAGTCCCGTTGCCTGTTTAGGGGCTTCAGTGCTTAACGCTGCTAGAGTCTGAAAGTGCAGGCATGCAGCTGCGTCCTGTGAACGTCTGTTCTGGAGCTATTTTGTGGGCAGACGTGGAGCCATGCAAAGGCCCAGTTATGTGGGGATTAGAATGTGGTCAAGTCCACAGTACTGTTTCACTGAAAAGAAATGCCGCCACAGTTGATCTCCTTTAGAGAGAACTTTAGTTAGAACTTTAAAAGGGATGTCAGGAGAGGACACTGTAGAAACATGGAGTGATCAGGGCCTCATGAGGGAAAGGCCCAAGGGCGTGCCTCCAATTTCCCACCTACTAATTAATGATGTGCTAAGTCTCTTTCTGACTCTAAGGCACATTTTATTAAACAAAAAAAAAGGGGTTAATGGCTTTGTGTCTCTAGGTAGCTAAAACTGTCATGTAAAACAGTGGATCGGACAGTGTAGCCCATATAGTATTGGCTTGGAAAATTCCAGCGGTTAAACCCTAGGTGGTGTTGCCCATTGTGAACTTTGACACTGAGAGGTGGCCTGAGTCGGCAGTGCTCAACTTTGAAGGTAAGTGCCTGCTCAAAGCCAGGGAAGACCGTGAAAGCCCTCCTTCATGGTGGCATCCGAAAGCACGTACGCCGAAGGAGAGCAAGGCTCATGGTGTGTGAGTATGCAAGAACTGGCATAAAGGTAGAGTGGATTTGTAAAACTTCCAAACTTCAAGAACGAGTTCGGAAGGCTGGGCTGGCAGCACGCACTTGGAATCCCAGCGCTAAGGAGGCGGAGGCAGGAGTTAGAAGCCAGTCTCGGTGACATAGCAAGTTCCAAGCCAACCTGGACTAGAGATTGGGGGCGGGGGGCGGGGGGAGAGTATTAATTCTGAACAATTGTAGACTTTGAGAATTCCCTGCAATCAAAAGGAAAATACTAAGCTCCAATACAAAGAAATGGTCTCCTTAACACAGACGCTCACTTCTTTATACATTCTCAGCCCTTTGGTCAATCAGAGAGAAACAGGGAAGTAAGGGATCTGGGAAAAGTGCAAAGACCCTTGCACATGTTCTTCAAGTGGGAGCTGCAGACCAACAACTCCAAGTCCTTGGAGCTCATGGGAATCAGGGTATCCTCCCCAGACCCACAAAATCAGAATGATCGTTGAACAATCCCGCCACATTCCCGGCAGCCGACCCCGTGTTATCTGCCATGCTTACAGACTGGAGCATCACAGATCGATCACAGGAAGAACAGATTGGAGGTGGCTCGGGGCAGAAGGCCTGATGTGCATTATTTGGAGTCAAGGGGCCTTACTGTCCGACCCATTTGGGATCTCTGTAAATTCCAGGGTGCAATTTTAGCTTTCACTATCAACAGATACTGGTGCCGACGCACCCTAAATCTGCAGTCAAGATTCCGGAGCTGAGAGTGGGCATATGGTTCCCAGAACAGGAGGTGGCCCCCGTCTGTCACGTGGCAGTCTGGATGTGGCACAAGTTTTGAAATTGGAAAGGAATGCAGAGCAGCGATGTCACCGCAATGCTCTGAGTCAGGATGGAACTATGGAGGAAGGGTACCCATCTTTTTCTAGACTGTCATGCCCGGGAACAGGAGCAGGCAATGGGCTGTCAGCTGTGAAGACATCACAGGATGTGACACTGGAAGAGCAAGACAAAAACGTTTAATAGCTCCTTCTTGATATTCCTCAATCATCCCACGTGGCCCCTTTGAATAGGCAGAAGCCCACTGGTTTGACTTGCTGTGGCTGTGGCCCAATACAGACAAGAGGGAACTAAAGGAAGAAGTGTGTTTCAGCTTGAAGTTCATGGGGAGCCGGTCCACCATGGCTGTGAAAGGGACGGCAGCAGGAGCTGAGAGCAGCTGGGCACTTGTATACTCAGGAAGCAGAGAGTGACTAGCAATTGGGGTCTGGCTAGAGAGCCTTGGGGCCTGCCCCCAGGGACACACTTCCCCCAGTGAGGCTCTACCTCCTAAAGGTTCCATAGACTTCCCACACAGCACCACCAGCTGGACTAGGTGTTAAACACACGATCCTTAGGGATCCAAAGCACACTATATTTACCTAGCATTGGCGGAATGTCAATAGTTGAAAACATGTCACTGACTGGGCTGGGTTGAGAACTCCACACACTCTCCAGGTCAACTTCTAGCTCATTTAGAATTCAGCACTTACCTATGGAAAAGTCTAGCTAAGAGACTTATGCTGCCAGCTTAAAAGAAAAAAAGGTATACTTTCACCACATATATATATATATATATATATGTATATATGTATATATATATGTGTGTATATATATGTGTATATATATATGCTATTAAGACTGGTTTTTGTCACAGCTGTAACCTGTCTCCAATGGCTAAAAATGTGTGTGTGTGTGTGTGTGTGTGTGTGTGTGTGTGTGTGCGCGCGCATGCGCGCGCATGTGAGGCCTTTTACCAGCAAGTCTTTTTTTCTTGAAGTCCCAGAGGAAAGTCTAGGGAGTAAAATGTTGGATACTAAGGAGCACCCTCAGACTGGTGTAGGCAGCTTCCCTGAGGATGGATCACAGCACTTTCCAAGCTACTTGTGGCAAACAACTGTTTGCTGTTTTTATTTTCATAAACCAAGGACCCATGTTTCTGTAAGTCAGTACAGTACAGTACCAGAGAAATGTAACAGCTAAACAAAGCTTACAGGGTCTACTGGCCGTGTGCTCGGCTGCTATAGTAATGCCATAATTGCCGCGAATATTCCAAGTTCTGTTCAGCTCCTGTAATAACTTTGCTGTGGTCTGCTAAGAAAGAGTTTGCAAATGAGCACTTCTCTGTGGGCCATGCTCCGGGCAGCTCAGAGTATTCAAAAGTCACTACCCTAACCCTCACCTGGCACAGAGTGTGAACGCTACCAGTTAACATTTACTGTGGGCCTTTTTATCCACAGGCATTCTAAATCCAGTCTATCTGTGATCTTTTATCTTCAGTTTTGCTTGACGGGGGTTCAGTTACCTGTTACATCAAATGGAAAATCCCAGAAACAAACAAATCAATGAATGTTAAATTGGACATCATTATGAGTGGTAGGATGATATTTTATACCATCTTGTTCTGTTTCATCCAGGACAAGCACCATCCTTTTGCCCAGAATATCCATGACTACGTAGTATATACTATACTACCCCATTAGTTATCATACAAGAATTGTCTTGTACTGTTAAAATGCTTGTATTTAAGTAACTCTCTTTTTACTTAATAAGGGCCCTAAAGCACAAGAATAGTTATTTCCTCAATTGAATAAGCTAAAGACATGTTAGCGATTTGTGCTCACCATGACGTGCTTCCTTTAGTAAGAAGACAAAGAAAGTAGAGTAAGATGTTGTGAGAGGGTGAGAGAAACCCTCTAATACCATATTGTCATGATCGCTCTATTTTATTAAGTCATTAATTGTTATTAATCACTTACTGTGGCTAATTACTAAAGTAAATTTTATTATAGATACAGATGTATATAGATACCTTCACACTGATTGGGAAAGTATTTGCCTTACTTTAGCCGCAACTGAAAAGACGTTCAAAACTCAGAAAACACCACCCAAATAGTAATTTTAGAATTCAGACATGATGGATGGAGCAAAGCAACAAGGACCATTTCCTGAAGCAAAATATCAAGCAGCTAGGTAATGAGGGTCTACTGAGTCCCTGCGGAACAGCCAGCACCTCAGATGGGTAGGAGAAGGTCAAGTCTCCATTACATCTCCCACAAGTGCCCTTCCCCTCCTCCAGGCTAGAACCTGGGTCTTCTCTGCCGTGTTTGAAATGGAGCACCAGGCCATGGGCGCTCCACAAAAGCCTGTGATTTGAATACTGTGGTCCTGGGTCTCCTTGCAAGGCTGCAGCTGTGTTACTCACACTTCAGGCAGGACCACCACCATTCCCATCCCCCTTCGTCTACACCCTGCAGAGCCCGCCCTTCTGGAGTCTCACATTCACTGGCCTTGCTCCATTGTCTCCAAAGCTGATAATGGTGCCTCCCACCCATGTCTCTTGCTAATAAATGAATTCCTGAAATACCTTTAAAGACCTTCCCTAGTCCTAAGTACTGGTTAAGGAAGGAAGACCAATGAAGTAAATGAACAACACATGGGACATAAATGGTACCACATGTTAGCTGCAACCTCTTTGGGACGAAGCGGGGCAAAACCTGAAGTGATTACTTCATATATATGGAGGGGTCACAGCAACCACACAACCATCACAAAAGGCTGTCAGGATTTCCTTCTGATACAGGACATCTCTAGATGGAAACGATGCACTCTTTTCTTATGGAAACCCCAGTTTCATCTTCAGATGTTACCTTAGCAGGGTGGAAGTACCTTCAACTTTTCCTAAGCAGAATGTCACATGGTTTTAATTATGTCCTGGAACTACTTGTGGCAATTCCTTGAGTCTACAGTTGGTCTCAAAAAGTCAGTTCTTTCCTTTGTGTAAACATATCTTGCCTTTTAAGAAAAAAATTGGAGTTATTATTATTATTATTATCACTATATTTCTTCTGTATACTAGCTCTCTAGTTTGGAGGCAAGTAGGACACAAAGAGATACCTAGTGCTCCAGGAGCTGGAGAGATGGAGGAAAGTGGGATCATGGGAATCAGAGGAAAGTGGGATCATGGGAATCAGAGGAAAGTGGGATCATGGGAATCAGAATGGGATCAGAGGAAAGTGGGATCATGGGAATCAGAATGGGATCAGAGGAAAGTGGGATCATGGGAAAGAATGGGTGGAAAGACCTCATAGAGAAATGATAAACTGAGGTTGTAGGGAACTGCAGCCTTTCTTGGGAAGAGAGGAATGAAGAGGGTATTCTAGAATGATGGGAAAAAGGAAGCAGAACTGGTCTGAATTTTGGTAGGAGTATGCAGAAGTCACCTGGGACAATTCCTTTGAATTATATAAATGCTGTGTTTATTGTAAATCTTATCCACACTAAAATCTGAAACAAGACTAAAGGAAGAAACAAAATGAAGCTTCGTGAATTGTTGCCTCATATTTATGCAGAAATAACTGCAGGACTACAGGGGGTGTGGAGGTTGAGTAGAGGCTTGAACTTTGTGCTAGTTTATTTATTTTTATTTTTTGTTTATGTGTATGTGTATGAGCCCGTGTGGAGTTTGTGTGTACCATGTGCATAAAGGAGTCCATGGAGACCGGAAGAAGGGATTGGATCCCCTGGAACTGGAGATACAGAAGGTTATGCCCTGCCATGTGGGTGCTGGGAACTGAACCTAGGTCCTCTGAAAGAGCAATAAGTACTCTTAACCACATCTCTCCAATTCCTCTTTCTTCTAGGGGAACTTATCCCATCATGCTTTAATATGAAGCCTCTACAATTCTGATGTACATTAAGATATTTTCTTGTGAAGATTAAATAAAATGGGACTGGAGAGAGAGAGAGAGAGAGAGAGAGAGAGAGAGAGAGAGAGAGAGAGAGAGAGAGAGAGAGAGAGAAAGAGAGAGAGAGCTTAGCAGTTAAAAGCACTGGCTCCAGCTTCCGGAGCACTAGGTATCCAGAGGGCCCTGCCCACATACTGGTTCATCACCATCTGTAACTCCAGTTCCAGAGGATCCAATGCCTTCTTCTGGCCTCTGTGGGCACTGAGTGCACATGACACACAGAATACATTCAGGCAAAACTCTCACACACACAAAATAAAAATAAAGGAAAAGAGATAACAAAATAATATTGTTAGTTGTTTTAAGCTTGATTAGACCTATTAGCAGCATTCCTGGCAAAGATGTAGACGAGTGGTCCTCTGTTCCCTGTGATTTCTGTCCTCGAGCCAGTGAAGCATCATCATTCTCAAGTTGTCACTCCGTGTCTTGAGAGGGAAATAAGTGTATTATGGCCTCTCTCTTGGGCTAGCTCTCTTTCCCATTAGCAGCACTCCTTAATAGACACTTGACCATTATGGCATCTCAGCATCCTGTGGTTTCCATTGTGACTTAGATCTCATCTTCCCAGCTTCATTCTCAGGGCTGCCTTGCAGAGAACAGAGCCCTGCCACACACTGCCTGGCTGCAGCCACTTTCTGTAATTCTGAAAGATGTCCTCATGACCCACTTCATGCCTGCAAAGCCAATAACATACGGACAATGCTGCCAGGTTACATTGCCAGTTTAAGATCTAACCTGGCTCTCCTAAACCACAGCTTCAGTAGCCTTCAAAGCTGACCCTCAGCTGGGTGGTGGTAGCTCAGGCCTTTAATCCCAGCACTCGAGAGGCAGAGGCAGGCAAATCACTCAGTTCGAGGTCAGCCTGGTCTATAAAAGCTGACCCTAGGAAAACATTTCCTTAGGTGATCATTAAGAGATCCAAGTTCAGGCTCTGCCCTTTCATACATATTTGCCCTGCACACTCAAGAACCTTCAGTGAGCGAGGGCTTGCTCTTGGCATTTTTCCTGTTTTCCAGAACAAAGTTCAGGAGTTCTCTCACCAGGCTAAACTCTTCAGCAATTCTATCTGCCTTCTTTGTACAACCCTCCTTATTTGCAACATTAAAATTCTTTCATGCTTCTTTCCTTGCCAAACTGTATATTCTTCCAAAATTTTCTCCTTTACTTGCTATTTTCTCTCACTGTAGGCAGGAGTAGTGAGAAGTAGCCATAATTAATAAAAAGTCTGAATGCTCTCCTGTCTTGGAATTTTCTCCACCAAAAAAGAATCATCCATTTTTCTTGCTTTTAGCTCCAGTTACATTGTCATGACGTGAACAGAATAAAGCCAGATGTGCTAAAGCCAGTTTGCTAAGATGTGACGTGAACGGCCTCTAGCTCACTTCCCAGCAGAGCCCTGTTATAGGGCTCTGAAATGCCATGAGTCTGGCCTCCATTGTCTGCACTCCTCATGGCATCTAATCTTCCAAATTCCCACCAGAAGGTCCCACTTAGCTCTGCTTACAGAATTCTTGGACTTTTCTGGTCTATAGCTTCAAATTCTTCCACATTCCTCCTACAAACCAATTCCAAAAGCGTATGGACTACGGTAAGGTTTATCACAGCCTCACTTTAGGGTACCAATTTTTGGTATTAGTCACTCATCTTGTTGATGTGACAAAAATAAGTAACAAACACAACTAAAGGCAGGAAGGGTTTGTTTCGGGTCAGAAGCAGTCCTTTGTGGTGGGAACGGCACGGCAGAGGAGCACGAGGCAGGCAGTCACGCTGCGTTGGTGCTTACAAAGATGGATGAGTTGAATGCTGCTTCTCAGATCAACTTCTCCTTTTCAGTCCAGAGCTCCAGCACTTAGGATGGTGCATCCATCATTCAGGGAGCGTCTTCTCTCAGTTAAACTTTCATTTTTTTTCCAACAACCTCATAGACTTACCCAGAAGTATGTTTGCATGGTGATTTAAAATCCAGTCAAGCTGACCCAAAAGATTAACCATCACGCCATCTATCCTACATTAGTTTTATGTCTTCCTAATTTGTTTCCGGCTATAGTTTTCTTCTCCTTCTCATTTTTAACTTTAAGGTGTGCTTCTTTAAGACAAAAGAGAGACATAGCTGACATCATTACTACTAAGACAACAGGAGAGCAAGTACCTATTTAACTAAGCAAGAGGTGGGAATCATTTTGTCATGGACTTTTCTTACAAACAATTTTCTTTCCTCTACGACTCCAATGGCGTTGGCTTGGCTCTAGGCTCCAAAAGTCACATCTAAGGGAAGAGTTAGTCCGCCACCACCAATCCTGGGCTGGAGACGGTATTCCTGTCCTCTCCCCTTCTGCTCCTTACTATCACCATCCTCACCCTTTCATCTTTTCTCCTCTTTACTTCCCTATCCCGATTTCCACAATTTTCACTCCTCCAAGTTTCCATGTCCACGTGGGGCCTGAGTCTGACCTCCTGCTAAGAACATGTGTGACGAATTGTCCCCTTCTACTGAAGCTGGATCAGAGACGCCTCTTTTGTGCCAAACATGCTTGGTAAAGGCATCTGCTTGTGCCTGATTTCTTAAACTGAATGGGAGGGTTGGGAGAAACAACTGGCAACAGCAAAAGTTTTGTGAAGGTATAATGGCAAAATATCAATTCAAAATCAGACATGTGGGGCTGGAGAGATGGCTCAGTGGTTAAGAGCACTGGCTGCTCTTCCAGAGGTCCTGAGTTCAATTCCCAGCAACCACATGGTGGCTCACAACCATCCGTAATGAGATCTGGTGCCCTCTTCTGGCCTGCGGTCATATATGCAGGCAGAATACTACATATATAATAAATAAATAAATCTTTAAAAAAAATCAGACATGAAACAACTCTGAGGTGCTTCTGGCAATGCTTATCAAGGCTGTATGCACAACTTCACGGGAGCCTTGGTTTTGAACATACAACACATGCACTTGCACTGTGCATTCGTCATACCACTTGCCACCAGCAAATGCTGCTTGAAACGTCTCAACTCAGGGTCAAGACTCCGGTATGTTTTTATTCTGTGTGCAGAAGTTTTCTGTTCTTATATAAACATGATGGCTTAATTATGGAAACAGAGACATTCAGTATCTTCCCACCGTCATCTCTCAAAGTACTGTCTTTGGATTGCATCGTGTTGGCACGTTTAGTTTTAGAAATTCCTATTTGAAAACCCAATGAGTTTCATAAAAAACAATACATCCTGATTTGGTATTTGGACAGAATTTCCGTATCTGAAATGGACCTATATGCACTTGTCTTTCTGTACTATGTTTTCATGTGAAGTGGTGTCTCAGCATTGATAATTATAAATTGAAAATAATGATCAACTCTAGAAAACATTAGAGATGTTCTATGCCTGGCAGCATTAAATATTCAGCCAAAATTTAATTCTTTCTGTAAAAATAAACAAGGCCACCTCTCTCATTAGTATGCAAATCTGCTTTAATTGCCAATAAACGATAAAATTATATATATGTAAATAAAGATTTGTCTTATAAATTTTTTGTGATTTATTATCATTGTTTGATTTGTATATTCATTTGTATGCATGCATATATAAATACACACACACAGGGTTACAGAAACTTCTTGTCTATAAAGAAGTTTCAAGTAGAAAAAGCTTGAGAAGCTGTTATCTACTGAAATGGTCACTGAACACAATGACTGCTGGGGAACTGCTCAGCTAGTCACACATTCACCAAGAACACACTCTCTTCATCCCCAGTTTTGACAGGGTCTGACAGGCAAGCCGTCCAATGGTTAAGGGCTACCCCGAAGGCCACAAAGGGCATGCCATTTGCAAAAGTATAGGTCTCTTTTCCTAATTCCTTAGTCACCTTGTCAATCAGAGTCACCTCCTTTTTTTGTTTCTCCAGAATTGATTTCAAAATTTAAATGCTCTGCTTGGTTCTGTCATTTAGGCTTCCTTGGCTTTTATTTAAATACAAACACATTCTAGAGACAGAGAAAATGGGGAAAATGCAAACAGGCTCACCTGCTGCCCTTTACAAACTCACCCAATTTATTCAGAATCTTTCTGGCAAGAGGAAGGCTCATCTGCTTTGGTTTTTTTCATTCTCTCTGGGATGCTAATTGTTTTTCTTTTGATAGTCTTGTTGTTTTGGCCTGAAGTCTAAAATCTGGCCTGCTGAGCTGTGTGTCCCATTTGTAAATTAGCTGACATCTGCTTTGAGTTTTTATCATCTTTAATTTTCTTTCAGGATCGCTTCCCTCGTTCATTTTCTCCTTAATTGTAAGAATCAGGTTTTTGTTTTTGCCTTATACAAAAGTATAGACCTTTCTGCTTTGGGGGCATGGACTCAAATGGGTGGAATCACATGGTCCCAAGGAAGACTATTCAGGGAAGACATGCTGGGAGAGAAGCCTTAGCAACCGCCCCGGAGAGGATGAGCTTTGGACACAAAAGGCTAGCTGTCCACACCACACTTCTGAGGTTCCCACTGAATAATCACAATCTGTTAGAAGGAGATTGACAGCAAGGGTCGAACTGGGAGAAATATTTTGAATTGAGAGAGGCTGAGGTGGTGGACATATGTGGGATGAATGCTGACTTTTTATTTATCTTTTTCAGTGCTGGAGAGTGAAACCAGGACTTCACATGCAAGGCAAAGCTCTACTGAGCTACATCCCCAGGCCTCCCTCCCTACCTACTGTCCCTTCTTCCTTCCTTCCCTTCTTTCCTTCTCTCTTTCCCTTCCTCCCCCTCACTTCCTATACTTCCTTCTCTTTTTCTTTTTTACCTCAGGAAAAAAAAACAGTAAAGGGAGTATTACTGCTAATAGGACTGAGGTTATTTATCAAAGATTAATTATACTGTTAAATTATTGAGCACCACAGCCTTGTAACTTTTCCCCACTTTATAGGAAGCTTTCACACACACAAGCTCAACGATGTTTGTTGGCAACATGTCCCCTGGCCAGGGCCTGTGCATGAGCTTTTCTTCTGGCAAGTGTGACCATAATGGCTGGAAGAGGTCACAAGCAGGTTGGCTGTGCACAGAGTATAAAAACTTTCCTCAATACCAGGTGCAGAGACTCCATGGCACATTTCTGAAACTATATCATACACTTATTTGACAGTGGCTTTGGAGTTTCATATACGTCACTGGATGCTACTATGATAAAGCTATTGCTACCTAAGTCAAAGGTGTGTTATTTTTGAATGGTATATGTATATAGCAGTGGTTCTCAATTGGGGCACTTTTTGTCTCCTAAGGACATTGAGAAATGTCACAGACAAGTTCACAGTCACAACCAAGAGAGGAGACTGGTGTTAGCACCTCGTAAGTAGACACTTGGGTTTCTGATAAATACTTTATAGTGCATAAGATAGCCCCCACAAGAATAGAAAGGGCTAGCTGGGTACACTGAATTCACTCCCACTCTTCAGTTACAATGTTACAATGGCCCTCTTTCCAACTCAGGCAAGTTGTGGCAGCTCATTCACTACCATCACTCTAGTTTCCTTATGACAGTCCATTGATGTGTACTGTCTTTCCCTTGCTTGATCTGGCTTTGTCATCTTCTTGCCGGGACAGTCTCTGTACTGAGACTAGAGAGACCTTGAAATGGGTTCTGACTTCACCCCACCATGCACCAATCTCACAGTGATTCCTACAGGATAAAATGGGAACTTCTTAGAAAGGTATACCAAGCCCACCATGTTTCATCCCTGCCTCCACTTCATCATCATTCCAAATGCTGCTCTTCTTGTAGCACATACTTCACTTATACAAAATGATGCCCATTTCCAGAAAGACAGACATGTCACCAAAAAGACAGTCTGGAGCAGTCTGGTTATCTCCTAAGACTTGGTCCAAAATGTCTCTTACTCTAGGAGTTGTTTCTTGATCCCAATTTTACCCCTCCTTCTTCCATACACAGGTAGACGCCACCATCTCATTGTTCTTCAAATTCTTTGAACCCATCTTTATTAGTATATTCTTCCTCTAGCCTCTAATTTTATTCTCTGATTATTTAACTATCCAACCTACTGGACCTCTATCTCTCTGCTTAGATTCCTGGTTCAGAATAAACAAGTATCAAATGCTTATCGAGTCAATAAAGGAGAGCTACCTGGCTTTGCCGTGTGTGCTTCATTCTGTTTCTTTATCATAGTCTGCATTTCCTCCAGACTTTGGCTATATTGGTCTCTATAGATACCTGCCATTCCCAGCCGAGCCGTTTTCCAGTCGTCGGGAAAGCAGCTTGGCAATGTTGGTGAAGCTGTTGCTCATTCGGAAGATGTCCCTGCTGTGAGGGCCCAGGATGGAGGGGAAGGCATCAGTGATGCTCTTGATTTCCAGCAGGAGAATATGGTGAAACGAGTGCTCCATGTTAGCCAGCTGGCTCACCAGGTATCGTAAGCAGCTCCTGGCTCTTTCCTGCCAACAACAATGAGCAACAACAGCTGTCTGTATGATAATATAATATTGAAGTTCCTTGAAATCAATTCCTTTAAAGAAGTATGGGCAGTATTGATAATGTAGGCACTTTTGAAGATATCATATTTGCGTGAACTCGTGATATGCCATGTATCACAGAGACACTTTCCATCCCCAACTTAGAGCCAGAAGATAGAAGTGGGGTATCTTCATCACACGCCAGACCCATCTTAGAAGTTAGGAACACAACACAAAAGGAAAAGGGTGGAAGTCTACTGTCATGGCGAAGCAGACAGACTGTGAACAAAATACCCATGTAAAAAACAGAGTGTGTTAGATGGAGAAATGTACTGCAAAACAAAAATGAAGCAGGAAGAGGAGACCCTGGGAAATTAATATTAAATAGTGCACTAGGCACATCCCAAAGAGAAAATAACATTCAAATTCAATGACGTTTTTTATCATTGAAATCCAGCATGCTCAGAAACCTTAGTAACAATTAGAGTAAAATTCATCTTGCTTGATACAGGGTAGCAAGAAAACCTAGGAGCAAGGCCACATGGGATGTGATATTTTATTTACTGTTTGTCTCACTGACAAGTGTAACTTCAAACTTCATGTATGCTCCTTAGCTTCAGAATCAGGTTCTGCTTTAGCATCCTAAAAAGTCATTCCACAAATACTTAAGTATCCCTATGGCTCTCCAGAGAGGATTTCCTGGGCTGCAGATGTAGATCAGTTGCTACAGCAATTTTGTAGCACGTGTGAGGCCCAGGATTGACCCAGGGATTCTTTCTCCACCCCCCCACTCCAAAACCTTTCTCATCATAAAAAAATTAGAACATTCTTTTCTTAGAAGCATTTGTCTTCCTGGCAGTGAAGGTGACTGTGTGGATGTTTGCTGAAATCAGCCTCATTCTGAATGATCCTCTGGCATCCAAACTGAGCTGCAGGGAGAATTAATCACATTTCGGGAACAAGAACAATTCTAACTGCTTGGGACCCTGCATATGAATCCACGCCAACCTCACATCGTTTGTTCTGAAACCTTGGAGCACATCCAGGTTCCTCACCGGGGTAACAGATGTGATTCTGGATGAGAAAGTGTGATGTTAGGGTAAGAAGCAGGTTATGGAATTCTGATTTTTTTTCTCAGCTCCAAAGTATTTCATCTCTAAGGCTTAGTGGCCGCATCTTGTGCCTTCAGTCTTCCTACAGTGGGGCAAGGTCAGCGGCACCTGTGTGTCATAATGGGGGCCATTCACTTGTCCACTCAGACACAGACTCTTTATTTATTATTAGAATAAAAATAGTAGATACACAGGGCAGTTAGTCTAAGTGTCAAGGCTATCCCACATGCTCTTTGGTACTCATGGGATCCTCTGAATGATACTGTGAGGTAAGTAATGTGATGGCTATCATTTTATGGGGAAGAAACTGAGGTTAGACTAATATACTCAAAGTCACATATCCTCTCTGTCTCTGACCATTGTGCCCTTGCTGGCTATGGCACCAGTCCTTCCTACAAAGAACCAAGACCACAAGTTAGTCCATCCCCTTTATGGTCTCTCATTCATCACAGTTATGCAGTTCATTTGATTTACATAATAGACATCATAAATACTCTGTAAATACAAAAATATGCCAGCAATTTTTAAACCTTTTTGTTTATAGGGTACCTTACCTTTTTTTTAAATGCTTGAAGTTCCCAAAGAGCTTTTGTTTGTCTGGGCTGTATTGATATTTGCCATTTACAAACTAAATTGATAAATTAGAATCACCAATTCATTTAAAAATAATAAACCATATGCATGTTAGATTTGTTTATGAAAAAAATCTCATTCTCTGAAACAGAACTTTTGCAAATCTCTATAGTATACTGATTGTTCACATGGACAAAAAAACTGTATTCTCATATCTGTTCTTTACCTACTGCATTATATATGGCCTCATATAGATTATATAGTTGGAAAAATTAGGATTATTTTCAATAGCTGTGATAATGATGCACATTCCTCATGGATAGTACATGAAAACTCAGTAAGTGATAGTAACAATGTGCATTATTAATATTTCTGTACTCTGTTACATTAAAACCCATCTTGTAGTTTTAATGAGTCTTTTTACACCTTCATGATATTGTAACATTAAACATTGACTATTTGGCAAGACATCAGTTCACTGAATTAGGCATATCTTCCAAATGTAGATTCATTTTATTCTATAAGATCAGGAAACATTGCACTTGACAGAGCGGGAAAGGGTTCACGAATTCCCACCCCCAGGAAAGTAAGGAGCTACTGGCAATTGATGGCTTTAAGCAAGGGAGAGAGAGTCGGTTTTCTTTCAGGGTGTTGCCCACACTCGAGTGGATTTCCCAACACCCACGAATATATGGGCAGCACAAAATGACTCAATGGGTTATCGACAGAAAAAAGAGGATATAATGTTGGGAGAGTGTGAGAGTGAGGATTGGAGCTGGGAGGAGTTACAGAGAGGAGTAGGGGCAAATATGAAAACACATTCATGGAAGGGCATGTATAAAATTATCAAACAATTAATCTATTTTTAAAAGGAGAAAACAACAACAACAAAACTCAACTCTCAACTGTTCACATGACCATGCTTTTTATTAGGAAAGCTCTTACACTAGGGGAACCAACTGTGTTTAGAGTGGTGGTTATAGATTTTCATAATTCTAATTTTCACTCCAACTTCAGATTTTTATCACTGGCAACTGATACAGTTGCCAGTCGGTGTCCATGAGTTCAATATCTGTGGATTCAACTAACTGCAGATTAAAATCCTCAAGAGGGAAATTGGCATCTGTGTTGCACATGTGCAGACCGTTCTCATCATTATTCCCTAAGCACTTTAGCAAGAAGATGGTCTGCACAGCACTTACACCGTGTTGGGTGTTCTAAGTAATTCAGGGACAATATGACACACAGGAGAGGATGAGCATATTAAGTGGTGTTTTCTGTAACGGAATCAAGTACTCTTGCACCTTGATATCCACAGTCTATTAATCCTCGCCACACACACTTTTTCTTGTAATAAAATGCTGAACTGGAATCAACTTAAGACAAGGGTTTATTTGAGCTTATAGTTCAAGGTGATAATATAGTCTATATATATGAATATAATCTGATACACTGCATTATCAGTCTGGAAATAGGAAAATAACTGGATTGGGGCAGGCTAAGAATGTGAAAGCCAGGCACCTACCTCCTCCAGTTAGACCCCACTTAACTAACCCCCCTCAACACACCAAGCAGAAGACTGTAATAGTCAGGGTTCTCTAGAGGAATAAAACTTATAGGATGGATCTATTTATCTGCCTGTCTGTCTGTCTATATGTAGTATGTATGTTTATGTGTATACATAAAGGGGGCTCAGCTAATCTAATAATAACTGCCTATGAACAGAAGGTCCAGGAATCCAGTGAATGTTCAGTTCACAAGGCCGCATGTCTTTGCTGGTCTTCAGTATACTCTGAAATCCCAAAGAAGTGGGCTGTAATGCCAGAGAAGGAATGGACTTGCTAGTGAGAGCAAGAGCAAACAGACAGACAGAGAGAGACAGAGACAGAGACAGAGAGACAGAGAGAGACAGAGAGAGCTTCCTTCTTAAATGTTCTTTATATAGGTTGCCAGCAGAAGCTGCGGTCCAGATTAAAAGTTGAATTTTCTCACCTCAAAAAATCTGGATTAAGGGTGTATCCTCCCACACCAAAAGATACGGATTAGAAACAGGCCTTCATTGAACTAAGAAAAACATCCCTCACAGATATGCTCAGTCATTTGAGTTTTAGTTAATTCCAGATGCAGTCAAGTTGACAATCAAGAATATCCACCACAGTCTGCTCCTTGTCAATTTGATACACAATCATATCTCTTTATGCCATGTTTAATTTCCAAATAAAAACAATAACTAAGTTATAATTATGCCTTACATGATATAACTGCCCCTCATACAACTGCAAATGCATTATAAATTTAGAATAAGTGGCAATGTCCCTTAAGGGACATTCTTTCAGTATCTCAAACTAAAATATTATAACCACTGATATTCTCTAAATTGATTTTACATTACATAATAAAGAAATTGAGGAAAGACAACACAAATATCTGTGCAAATACATTGTAAACAAAATATGACAGAAATACTCATGTCAGTTATAATCCTTGTTTCTGCAACTAGTCACATGGCCTTAGCTGGCATTTATAACCACCTTCCTCTGCTAATGGAACCCAAACATCTGGCACCTACATCCACATAAAACCTAAAAAAGCTTTAAGAAGGTTGTAAACACACAAAAACAAAGCCAAATGTGTCCTCCTAGTCTCATGTCTTTCATGCCAGCCACAGTACCAGGAAGCATCTCCTAGCAGTTGCCTATGGGAGGAGCCAGCTGCCAGCCAGCACACACTACTGAGATGCACTAAGCTAAGCTGCACAAACAGCAGTAGACGTAATAGTTTAAGATTTATCGCATGTGATCAAAAAACAATACAGATGCTCAATAAAGACAGATTCAGGCAAAAAAAAAACTTCTAAATGGGTTATGATATGTTTAAAAACATACATAGGCTTGGGAGAGAAAAGAAAAAGGGTAGAAACAGTCATAGATTAAAATACAGTTTAAAATAATAAAGTCCTTAAAAAAGAAATAGAATAAAAATTATAATAAGCCACATAAAGATGGGAAACACACAGAGTCTAGATTCTGTGTATTATTATGTTGCCCTTAGGTTTTCTGATTGCTAATGAAGAAACGACAGCTGCTATGACACATTGGATTATAAAAACTGCTGAATTAAACCAATCTATATATTTTAAAAATGTCTTGACTTCCAAATGGAATTCAAAAGATATGTTACTTTGGGGAAGAGGTTATGCTTTTATTTCCACAGGAAAGGAGAGGCTGTGAATTCGTTCCGGGTTGATATGGTTCAGGTTTGATCGGGAAAGGGCTCTAAACATCCTGACTACAAACATAAAGAAATAAACCTAGAAGAACTATAAGATACATGATGTATATTTTACCTTCTCAAACATAAAACAAAAAATTATCTTTGGCTGACTTATGTACAATGCACAATCTATACTTGCATTAATGCAGATATGTATGTTACCTCTAAAAGATTATGTATTTTCGCTGGGTGGTGGTGGTGCATGCCTTTAATCCCAGCACTTGGGAGGCAGAGCCAGGTGGATCTCTGTGAGTTCTAGGCCAGTCTGGGCTACAGAGTGAGTTCCAGGAAAGGCACAAAGTTACACAGAGAAACCCTGTCTCAAAAAAAACAAAAAACAAAAAGTTTATGTATTTTCAGAACAAGGGGACCAGATACCAATAAAAATATATGGTCCAGGTGATCCAACATCTGGAACAGTTTCAAGGCTGCTAGCTGAGATGACCCAGCCTCACATAACACACCAGTCAAGACTTAACAATTTATTCTGATTTTTCTCAAGGTTCCCCCAAAGATTCCAGTGCCCTCAGACAACAGAAAGAAGTCTAGAAAAAAACAATGCCCACATTCCCAAAAGTTGGGTTATGGTTGTTTGTCATCATTTAAGGGGGGTTGTTTAAAAGTTGTTATTGGTCATAGTCAGAAAAAAACTAAACAAAATAGTTAAATTCAAAGATCTCTTTCTAAAGGAAAAAAGGGGGATATGATATAAAAATGATGAGATAAAAGGGTAGATTACTGAATCCACTTTAGCCCCCCAAACAACTATTAATCTCAAAGTATTCTACATTGGTATGGATTTTGGTTTATTGATATAAATTTAAAGTTAATTTTGTTATACTGTATGTATATTTCTACTTTTGTTTAGGGTATTGTGTTTATATAGCTCATTTAAAATGTAATATATAATTAAGAAATACAGATTGATAGTCATCTATCATAGTTAAACTTATAGTCATCTTAGGTATGTTTTCAAGGTCATACACAGATATATTTAGATAGATAAATGGTTTTCAAACACTTCAAAGACCTACAGAATATGGCATTTAATATGTTTAATAACCTAAGGCTTTTCATGACAATGAGACATGTCTGCTCCTGACAGCACCAATTTGCTTCAAAAGAGGATGATGAGCATTGAAGAAACCCTCTATGGAATTTGTTTTCTTTACAGCAAAAGCTAACAATTTGGACAAAGAAACTACCCTTGTCTCAATTGCTGACAGTATATTGTCCAAACTGGACTAGTAGGAACACAATAAAGCAACTGCTGAACTTTGTCAAGACAAGGTAGGACAGTCCTTCAAAATTTCCTGCTTCTCAGAAATATCTGTCAGATATACTAGGCCTACAGCCCAAAGTTGGATGTCCTAATGTTACAGAAGAACTTTGGGTGACTGTCCAGGTAGCCAGATTAGGTAACATTATACCCTTCTGGGGTCTTTGATGAAGCTAAAAATTAAATAATTAGACTTAAATATTTCCTTAATTGTTTTAAAAGGTAAATTAGGTATAAAACTTTAGACTCAAAAAGATAAGAAAGATAATATTTTCTCTAATTTTGCCAAATATAAATGGACTAGATATTGTAATTTGATAACTGTTTTGTTATATATAGTTTTACTATGTTAAAGTTAAAATCTTTTTTAATTAGATGAAAAGGGGGAAGTGTTATGGAATAATCTTTTGGTACACTGTGAAGATGTGTCTTTGCCAAGGTGCCTTCTGATTGGTTTAATAAATGAGCCGACTGGCCAGTAGCTAGACAGGAGGTATAGGCAGGAAAGCCAGACAGAGTACACTGGGAGGGAGAAGGGTGAAGTCTGGGGAGTCTTGAGAGACAGAGAGAAGCAAGGTGAATGTGCTGTGTTGAAAGAAAGTACAGCCACATGGCAGAGGGTAGATAATAAATGTGGGTTAATTTAAAATGTAAGGATTAGCTAGTAACCAAGCCTGAGCTACCAGCTGAACATTTATAATTAATATTAAGTCTCTGTGCATTTATTGGGGAGCCAGTGGTCTTGAAAAAACCCCACCTACAACTACCCATTCTGTACTTCCTCCACTCCCAGTAAGCACCTCAGCAGGTCTTGATTCTTTTCCTGGAGGAGTGATTGATGCACACCTTCATTCCTGAAGGATCTGTGCCCTTTCCTTCTGTCTGGATTAGGCTTTTGTAGTTTCCCATTGACTTTAATCACAGGACATGGTAGCACCCCTAAGGATCTCATGCACTCCAAACATAATCGCCTTACCGTCATTGTGGAGAAGCAATTCAATGTCCCCTTGATAATCTGGACTCAATCACTGCTCCTAACTCTGTTATTCTTTTCTTAGCCTATTGGCTTAAGGGCATCAGAAAGCCAAAGTAGCCAGGGGGAAGTCTGAACTTCCAGTCTAATGGAATGTTTGCTGTGGCTCTTGGCAGGAGTGCTCCCAACTCTGGAACCAAAACTTCTAGGCCAGCAAAACTTAAAGTAGGAGAAACAGGAAGCAAAAATTTTCCTAGTGGGTCAATAGGGGTGATATTGAGTGAAACTATTCCCATTTCCACCCATTGATTCCTGGACCCATGGATCCTGGCTATGGGAGAAACCACAACATATATTTGATGCTGATTAAACGCATATATCACTTTCTGAAAAACACTATCCAGCCCTTCAGGCTGCTGCCACTTAATTGGACGTTCCATCTTTCTATCAGGACAGCTGCTTCAAAATGGTGGGGACCATGGTAAGAGCAGTAGAGTCCATGGTCATGGTTCCACTGTTGCACTTCTCTGGCTATGAAGTGAATTCCTTAATCAGAAGCAATATTGTGTGGAATACCATGACAGTAGATAAGGCATTCTGTAAGTCGACTGATGGTGGCTTTGGCAGAAGCATTACATACAGGAAAAACAAATCCATAACCATAATAAATATCTATGCAAGTAAAGATAAAGCATTGTCCTTTCCATAGAGGAAGTGGTCCAAAGTAGTCAACCTGTCACCAGGTTGCTGGATGGTCACCCTGGGGAAGGGTGCCAGATCTGGGGCTCAGTGTTGGTTTCTGCTGTTGGCAGATCGGGCACTCAGCAGCAGCTGTAGCCAGGTCAGCCTTGGTGAGTCTAAGTCCATGTAGTCAAGGTCATGCATAATCTGTCACAATGGCCACTTAGTTCGTGGGCCCATTGACAGGTATGGCTGTTCATGGGCAATGACAGGAATGGCTGGGGAAAGGGGTTGACTGTTGTCGCAGGGCTTCTATTGCTGTGAAGAGACACCATGACCTCAAAGGGTCCACTGGATCACATGGTCCAAGAGGTAGAACATTCGTAAAAGCAGTCTGGACCTGTTGAAGAGCCTTCTTCTATTCTAGGCCCCACTCAAAGCTAGCAGCTTTCTGAGTCACTTGGTATATGGGCCAGAGCAACCCACTCAAGTAAGGAATGTGTTGTTTGCAGAATCCAAATAGGCTCACTAAATGCTGTGCTTCTTTCTTAGTGGTAGGAGGGGCCAGGGGCAATAACTTGTCCTTCACCTTAGAAGGAATATTTCTGTATGCCCCACACCACTGTACTCCTAAGACTTTACTGAGTTAGAAGGCCCTTGAATTTTGGTTGGATTTATTTTCCATCCTCTGATGTGCATATGTGTTACCAATGAGTTCAAAGTGGATGCTACCCCCTGCTCACTTTCTCCAATCAGCATAATGTCATCAATATAGAGAACTGATGTGATATTTTATGGAAGATACAGATGATCAAGTCTTTCCAAACATAAGTCCTCACATCACAGTTGGGGAACCAATGTGAGAATTCTGCCAACTTCTAAGTATATCTATCCCAATTAAACATTCTAGAACTGGGGAAATAACCACAGGATGAGTTTGGGGACTTATTGGACCTACTGTGAGTTGGATTTCAGCCCAAACTCCATTAATCATCTGACCTCCATAAGCCCCTACTTTAATTAGAGGGCCACAATGTTTTTTTGGGATCTCTTGGAATTAGTGTCATTTTAACCAGTATCCAATAGACCTCAGAAAGTCTAATTTTTTTCCTGTCCCTCAGTGTATGTTACCCTTGTAAAAGGCTGTAATTCCCTCTGGAGATGGACTGGGGAAAAGCCAACATTAAAACTTTTAGGTATTTTTATCAAGGTCCTTTCTCCAGGGAACCTGGCTGACCCTTCATTCAAGGGGTTCTGGGTCTGCAAACTGATTCAAGCCTGGAAATTGCTTTGTGGGTCAGGATTCCCTTCTGCCAAGATCTAATGTAGCCTTTTATTTGAGAACTTTCCCACTTATATAGGTCAAATGAAAATCCAGTAGGCTTCTTATGTATTTCATGTCTGATAACACCATTGTTAATTAGCCAGTACTAAAGGTCCATATGAGTTACGCCTCCATAAAATTCACTTTGTCTGTGTTGACCCTTATGGGTCAGGCTATTATGAATATTGCTTTGTCGATTCTGCCCATTATGATAACTACAATCACCTTTTCTTTGTTGATTCAGTGCTGCCACCTGGCGCCTGCTACTTTGGGACCCAATTAAACCCATTGCATTTAATTCATCCAACCGAGAGGCAGTGCCACCGACCCCAAGGTCTGGTACAAGGAAGAGGGTGACAGAACTCTTCAGATGTGCTCGTGCCCCTCGCCATTTTGCACCTTATAGAATTAGTGAAGAGCATGTCTTCTGGGCGTTCCCATAGTGGAAGATTAGGTTTTACAGAGCATTCCCACTCTAGCATTTCCATTTCCCTGAGCCTTAAAATCCCTTCATTAACACTAAGCCAAGGAATATCAGGCATTTCTGACTCCTTTTCAGCGGGCCATCTTTTGATAAATGCTTCAGGCAACCATCCAAACAAACTTTTGACACCTTTTTTTTAACTGTTCGAGCTTCCCTATTAAACTTAGAGTCTCCACTCAGAGGGCCCATATCAATAAACCCAGCCTGATCCAGTTTAACATTCCTTCCACCATGATCCCACACCCTTGAAATCCATTCCCACATACATTCCCCAGACTTCTGCTTGAATGAACCAGCAAACTCATTAAGCTCTTTAATAGTGTAGCACACCTCCTCATGGACTACACATTCTACCTCTCCTCCAGGAGCCTGCTTAGCTTTAAGTCTGGTTATAGGTCTAGAAGCAACTATTGGTGGGTCCTGAGAAACATCAGTATTGCCTTGCTTGGAATCTCCTTCACAAAAAGTCACTGTTGGTTTAACAACAATGAAGGATTAATTTCCTCAGTCAAATGTGGAAAAGGCAATATTTCAGGGTGTGGGAGTGGGAGTACATCTTTTGCTGGGGGTGGAGTGACTACTTGCTCAGATAAAACAAACCCTTGAGAATCTGAGGGTTCAAAGTTCTCAGCCTCAATAGGGTCCTCCCACATATCCCCATCCCAAGATATAGGATGCTATTCTTTACCAATTAATGCTCTTACTTTAACTACTGACACCCTCCAATGCTGGGGCTTGAATTGTAATTCACCCAACTTTACAATGAGTGTTTCAGTTTGATTTTCCACAACTTGAGCTCTGTGGCTAGTGGAGAGCGATTCTCTTCCAGGACACACTTAGAAACCTTTAGACTATTTATGAGCATCTGGAGCTGATCAATTATTTCCACTGAGTTCATTATCCTTTACCGTATTCTAAGATGCTAGAAGTTGCTTAATTTTATCACGGAGCTCTTTCTTTTCCTTTGTCAGTTTATCCAGAGATGCTAGGAGCAACTGTCCAGCAATATTGTTTTCCTTATTTTTCCACAAACTGTCAAAGTATAATATACAGAATCACCAAATCAGTTTCCTCTCACAATTGGTGAATTAGGATAATCAAATGTAAAATAGTTCACACCATGGCCTTTACACTCTGAGCTCCCAGGAAAGGCTTTAGCAACTGTAGCTCTTGGCAAATGGAAAGCCTATTCCAGATACTTAAAATATTCATCCTTGTACCTTTTGCTTCTTGTATCAAATCTCTGTTAGTCAGGGTTCTTCAGAGGAACAAAACTTAGAGAATGAATTCCTCTCTCTCTCTCTCTCTCTATATATATATATATATATAATATGTAAGTCATTATATATGTAATATGTAAGTCATATATATATATATATATATATATATATATATATGACTTACAGACTGTGGTCTAGCTAATCCAACAATGGCTGCCTATAAACAGAATGTCCAAGAATCCAGTAGTTGTTCAGATATCCAGGCTGAATGTCTCAGCCAGTTTGCAGTATATGCCAGAATTCTGAAGAAGTAGACACTAATTCCAGTGAAGGAATGGACTTGCTAGAGAGAGTGAGAGCAAGCAGGCAAAGAGAGAATGCACCTCTGTATTCCATGTCCTTTCTATAGGCTGCCAGCAGAAGGTGTGGTCCAGATTAAAGGTTTATCTTCCCACCTCAAAGATTTGGATTAGCAGTGGGTCTATCTACTTCATGATTTAATTAAGAAAAAAAATCCCTCATAGGTGAGCCCAGTCATTTGAGTTTTAGTTCATTCCAGATGTAGTCATGTTGACAACCAAGAATAGCCATTATGAGGACCAAATGTTCAAACACAAGAGACTATGGGGGACATTTCACATCCAAAGCACAACACAAGGGGTCATTAGAACCACACAGGTCCCCAAGGGAACTATAGTAATATCCATAGTTTTGTTGAAAGTGGAAAGCTCACTTCATTCCTCTCTCCAGATAACAGTTACCAACTCGTTGAAATGCATAATCACAGGCTGTTTGTCAATCATCTTAAGTAAAAAGCATTCTTTGAAAGAGTTATTCAGATGGTCTGGTAAGGCAAAGGCCTAAGTTGCTTTCCTAATTAACCTCTATATTCCTGTATTTAAATGTGCATCAGAAATTCTGAGCCAAGACACATTTCCAACTAACCAATTTGAATATGAAAAATATTCAGGGTTGAGATATAATAAAGCCAGTCATTTCTATTATTTCATCAAGCTAAGTGAATCCTTGTGAGGGTGGGGGGGGTGAGGTCTAGAAAGTCAGTAGAGTAATGTTTGCCACCAGAGAACCTTTGGAGACTGTCTGGAGATATTTTTGGTTGTCATAATTGAGGGGATAGTGGGGTAGAATGGCAGAATCCAGTGGGAAAAGGCCAGAGATGCTGTCAAACATCACGTAACACACAGGATAGCCCCCAGCAAAGGGTCATCTAGCCCAAAGCGTCAATGGTGTCAGGCTGAGAAATTCCTAGTTAAGTGAAAACTGGCTCTTCCCCTGGTCCCACAACTGTCAATACAATCTGGTGCCACTGTCCTGATTTGTGGTAATCACTAGAGGTTTTGCAAACTATGGCTTTGTGCTATCAGTGCAGATGTCGACCCAGTAGACACAATAAACAATGTCTTATGAACACTGCATCATTGTGAAAACAACTCTACCATCACAGATCCCTTGAAAGGGCCTAAGGAGTCATGGGTCACACTGAGAACTGATGAACTAGAGTCAGACTTAGCAACAATTTCTGTAAGGAGCAGATAGGAAATATTTTTTTTAACCTAGTAAGTCATATGGATTCTGTTTTTGAAAAACAGTTGTCAACAGTACTACCTGCCTGAGTGTGACTGGATTTGGCCTCAGGCAGCATTTGCTGACCTCTGAACTAGTTTATGTGGCAAAACTGCATTGGCCATATTGTTTATTTGTAATCAGTGTTATCATTTAGTTTTAAATGTGTGTTAACTCTTATCTCATAAATCTTTTCTGTTTTTCCTTATCAAGATAATAGAATTTAAATAAGAAACTGACCAAAAAAAAGTGGTGGCTTTGGTTATGAGCAAATCAGGACACTTGATAATTTTGTTACTTTTATTCTATCTAATAGAAACAACTTAATCGAGGGAAGGTTATTTATTTAATTACCTTTTTTGAGGGGGCAGGGTCTCACTATGTATCTCTGGCTGGCCTTGAACTCACTATGTAGACCAGGCTGGCATTGAACTCACAGAGATCCATGTACCTCTCCTGCCAAGTGTTGGGATTAAAGGTGTGGGCACGGAAAGGTTTATTTTGACTCAGTTTCAGAACTTTTAGTTCACCCAAGAAGGGAAAGCGTGATGGAGTTCATTCAAGAGACACGCAGGCCAGATCCAGGATCAGACTCAAGGGTCAAAGGCCTACCCTACTGTACTATTCCGGCCAGCCTAGTCCCTACCTCCTAAAGGTTCCACCAGTTCCCAAATAGTGCCACCAGCTAGACCAAGCATTGAAAACAAGCCCATGGAGGTCTTGTCCTTAAAGAAAACTGCTCCTCTTCCCGAAATGCCATCGGTTGTTAAAAGCCCCTCAACTTGGGATGGGGGTTGTGAGCTTAACAGAAGTCCTTGCAGGTACAATGATGTTATATACCCCTTTCTCTCCACATGTATATCTAAATTATATGTGCATATATTATATGTATCACAGATGTATATAATCATAGAATTCTTTCTCACTCATGGTAGCTATGTTCTATGAAGTCACCATAAATTATGAATTAGAGAACAGTAAAGTGTTTCTTGTAGGGAAACAGAGGGCTAGGTACAAGCTTCTGATTAGCAGAATTTTTTTGTCAACAACGCATAAGCTTATTTTGTGTGTGTGTTGTCTAAAGTCAAAAACGTCTTTTTACTAGTATGTGTTTGTTGTAAAAACATCTCATTTAGTACATACTGTTGATGCTTAAAATTGAACTCTGCCAACAGCTGTGTAACTTATGCCAGAATAATTTTTATCTAACATTTAGATTTCCTCTATAAGGTCTATCACAGCTATTTTGCACTTAAGGATACAGAGAGAGAGAGAGAGAGAGAGAGAGAGAGAGAGAGAGAGAGAGAGGGAGGGAGGGAGAAAATAAGAGAAATGTGACACTAGGCCAGTGTCTTTGAGGGCTGGAGAGCTGCCTCAGTGGTTAAAAGTTCCAACCACTCTTGGAGAACACCTGATTTAGGTTCCCGATACCCATGCCATGTTACAGTCATGAACCACCTGTAACTCTAGTGCCAGGGGGCCTGATACCCTCTTTTGGCTTCTATGGGCCCCTGAACTCATGTACCCATACCCACACACAAATACACATGCATATCCAAAATTTAAAATAACAAATACATCTTTTAAAAAAGAGAATGGCTCTTTTACAGTAGGATAATTGAAATTTGAAGACAAAGTATCAAGTTTCTTGACTTTACCTGAGAAAATATTTCGGCTACTCTGAGAATAAACGACCAGGAAACAGCATGAGCATTTATTTAAGGTTACAAAGACATTTTAGTGAATGGGTGAATTTACTAACATGAAGTCACTGAGGTGGATATAGATTGTGGGTAGGTAGATATACAGATAGAAGGGTAGGTACATAAGAAGACAAGTTGCTTGATGGGTATATATCTTTGTGGTTCTCCTAGAAATAGATGTTCCAAAATGTTAGGACATGATTTTCTAGGAAGCCACCTCAATCATAGCCAGAGGAATGCAAATGCAGCCTTGTGGGGTGGGGGTGGGGGGTCAGGTGGCTTTTCCTGTGGTGCTGGAGACTGAACCCAGGGTCTCCTGTGTGCTGGAGAGGCACTCTAGTGAGCCATCCCTGCAGCTGAGCTTCTGTGTGAGTCTCTTGCCTATCTTCCAATTTGTCTTTCCTAGTGCTTTCCACCATGGGCAGGTTTTCTTACTGCCTTCACACTAACTGGACTTTTTTCTCATTAGCAAATGACTGGATATTAAAATTTATGTGAGATGGAGATGTTTGCCTCAAAAGGTCATTCTTCAGCTGTTTCCAGAAGAATGAACAATAGCAGGCAGCATTGATATATGCTGAAGGCTTTTAGTTTTCTCTCTAGATTCTCCCAATAAAAGATAACTGAAAAGATACTTCAATAATGTTATTTTTCATTTTTGATTTTTAAAAATCAATTTTACACATAATATACAACAGTTAGTGTTCACTACAGTCACTGTTAGCTCATTGACAAAGCTGAGCGCTGCTCACTAATTCCTGTTTATCTGACTTTTAAAGTTACTTTAAAAAATGGAAAAATGAGAGTGCAATTGTCATTGAGTAAATATCCTTTGATCCTTATGCAGTTTTTTTTTTCCAGAAAGTGGTGTCCATTATTTTAGAATTATGTTAGCAATTTACCAACCAAATAACTGGTTTTCACATAGTGTCTTAGTTAGGGTTTCTATTGCTGTGAGGAGACACTATGACCATGGCAACTCTTATAAAAGAAAACATTTAATTGAGGCTGGCTTACAGTTTTAGAGGTTCAATCCATTATCACCATGGTGGGACATGACAGCATGCAGGCAGACATGGTGCTGGAGAAGGAGCTGAGAGTTCTACATCTTGGTCAACAGGCAATAGGAAGTGAACCATCACACTGGGCATGGCTTGAATATATTTGAGATCTCAAAGCCCACCCCCAGTGACACACTTCCTCCAACTAGGTCTCCTAGTAGTGCTACTCCCTATGGGCCAAGCATTCAAACATGAGTCTATGAGTTCATGCCTACTCAAACCACCACACACATAAACTGAAAAATTACCACAGCAATGTCTTTGAACTGTCTGTAGAAACTCTGAAACTGTGGGTCACTTCAAAGGATTGGCTCTTTACTTGGCCGGAGTGAGCTGCTGCTTTCAGCACCACTGCCACACAAGGATACCTAAGAGACTGTCTGAGCACAGTCATGCCCAGTTTCCATAGGAAATCTCTAAGTTTTGAATAAAGGTTGCTTAATTAAGGCAGAACAATACTTGGTCGGCACTCTAGACAGAAGAGCTTAAATTACAGCAACAGCAGCTCTCATCTCAAGCAGGAAGGGGAAAAGCAACCAAGGCAGATGCCAAGGGTCTGACTGGGATGAGGATGCACAAGGACAGGGCTGGCTCACTCCCTATGGCCCTCCAGCTGTGGGTGGGGGACTGCCACTCACCTGGCTGGTGACCTCAGGTTTAGCGTCTAGCACCTGCTCCCTTGACAGAGACCCTTTGTGTCCAGGGCCTATGCTTGCATGGTCTGAATAAACTTATTTTCAAAAAGAAAGCATTTATTTGTATTGGGACAGCAAGTTAGAGAACACTTTGAGTTTAGCTATGGTTTGTTCTACAAAGGTTCACATGCTGAGACTCAGTTCCTAAAGGAATAGTACTTAGAGGTAATGGAACCTTTAAGAGGTTGGTCATGGGCATACTTCCCTCAGAAGTGACTAACACCCATCTTGAGAGTGATTAGGTTTTATAGGCATAGGATGGATTGATAATTAAATAGAGAATGGGCTATTAGAAGGCAAGGTCGTCCTGTGTGTCTTATTATTGGATTATAAATGGTGCTTAGGAGAAAGAAGGAAGGTAGAGTTCCTAGTGGTACATGGAAGTAGGGTACCACCAAGCTCTTAGCCCAGAGGCATTGAAAAGACTTATGGCAGAAATAGAGGTGGGGCTTGGGGAAATGAGCTGCAGTCCAGTCGATCTATCCACAAGGCGTCCAGAGTCCTCTCAATTTGGTCATGTCCTCACATATTGTCTCCAGGCAGAGATGCTCATTTAGGGGAAGAGAGAGAACAAGAAACCAGACCTCCCTCCTGTCATAAAAAACCCTTTCTAAACTCACTCTCCCATTGTTCATGAATTTGAAAAATTTGACCCAAAGGGCACAAAAGCCTGTTGTGGAATATTATTTTAAGATGTGTTACATTTGTTTATGCTGTGGAACATTTGTTTAATGATGCAAAGATGTGTTGCATTCTTTTAATGTTGCATTTGTTTAACTCTGTGAAGCTGTGTTACTGTGCCTGCCTAAAACACCTGATTGGTCTAGTAAAGAGCTGAATGGCCAATAGCTAGGCAGGAGAAAGGATAAGCAGGGCTGGCAGGCAAAGAGTATAAATAGAAGGAGAAAAAGTGGAACCAGGAAGCAAGATTGGATGAAGGAGCAAGAAAAGAAGGAGAGAGGATGCTAGGGGCCAGCCACCCAGCTCTACAGCCAGCCACAGAGCATGAAGTAAAGAAAGATATACAGCACAGAGAAAGATAAAAGCCCAGAGGCAAAAGGTAGATGGGATAATTTAAGTTAAGAAAGCTGGCAAAAAAGAAAAAAGAAAGAAAGAAAGAAAAGTTGGCTACAATTTGGGAGTTGGGTGGTGGGCCCCACAAAGAGTAAAAAAACCTACAGAAGCCACTGGCCTAGGGTTGTTCTGGTGGCTGTTGAATTGTCTGGCCCCCTAGCCCCCTAGTTATGCTCATCTGAGATGAGAGAGCCTTCACGGCTCGGAAAGACCCCACTATTCCCATATCAGCATCTTTGCTTCGTGCATGGTCCTGGCCTGTGACGCCATCTTCCATGCTGTGATGCATCATGAGCCCCAGTGGATGTGGATGCTTAATCTTGCCTTTCCTATGCACAGAACCATGATCTAAGCTCAGCAGCCCAAGCTATTTTGTTAGCAACCTAAAAGGGACTAAGAAAGAGCCCATGCCTGGATGAGAAGTACAGTTATGAGTGAGCCAAAGAGGACTTATATCCAATTGTTTCTAATAGATTTTGACATTGCTTCAGAAGATAATTGTGAAGTATCAGTTGGAGATCTTACTTTTGGAGATGGCTTTGCCTTGGCTGTTTATGACCATTTTTAAATAAAAAAATTAATTATTGTTATTACATGTGAGAGAGATGTGTGGGGTATGTGTGCTACGATGTACGTGTGGGGGTCAGAAGATCATTTTCGGAGTCAACACTCTCCACCATGGGTTCTGGGGGCTGACCTCATATTGTCAGGCTTGTCCAGCAAGCCATCTTGCTGGCCCTTGTGGCCATTTATTTAAAGAGTTTTCCTCCTTCTCTAGGTCCACTAACAACTCAATATCCATTAGAAAAAGACATTTTCCTATAGGGCAAACCTTGGCTACTGGAAATCTTTCGTTCTTCCCTTTCTCATACACACCTGTCCTGGTCAATTTTATGTGTTGGTTTGATTGGAATAAGGACTAACCAGGTAGCTGATAAGAGATCATCTTTGGCCTGTGTCCACATCTGCACACACTCATGCATATATGCCACACCATATCATACATGTCACATATTCATACACACATACAATCAGGAAAATATATACACAACATTGGTAAAGAAAGTAGATATCAGAGGTTATCATATTCAAAAACTAGGTGACAATCATTTTTAATAGAATATTGAAATGACAAGTGGCCCATCACACCTTTTTTTTTTTTTTCCTGGTAAAATAACGTAAAGAATGAACATAAATCTTAGATATCTCTTTTGGGTCTCTAATTTTCTGATTTTGAGACAAATAAATTGAATTTTTATTTATGGCTGTGTGCATGCTATGTCCTATGTGTGGGGGGTCAGAGGACAACTCATGGGAGTTGGTTATTTCCTTCCACCATGTGGGTCCTGGGGGTCTAACTCAGGTCGCCTGACTCTGAGCCGAAACATCAGCATAAAACATTTATTTAAGATTAAAATGGTTCACCCTTTTACCCCTTGCTCATACCTTGATTTCCTTATATATTCTCCTGAGGTGGTTAAAATGATTTTCTACTCATTGATAAAGAGAATTACATTATGATTTAACAGCTTCAAAAATTACACAATAAATGTAAAAGAAAGACATTTCTACATTTACCATTTGTGAGTCAGTTTGCATGATTGTAGGACCATGATTTCTGGAGCACATGGAGAGTAATAAATCATGCCTAGCAAAAAATGCTGTCTGGACAAAACAATTTTAAAAATACATTTCAGTAACAAAAGTGAAGAAATAGCTGATGAAAACAGATGTATCCTTTGTTTTGTATGAACCTCAAATTTTGTCACATGGTGAAAATGAAGGATAAATTGGACTGTGTTCAACTCTGTGCATTTGGCATAGAATACTAAGCCGAATTTCACCCATGCAGAAAAAAAAAATCAACAAGTCTAGGGTTTTCATTTATGAAGCAATTATGGCTAGACACATTTAAGCCTGGAACTTACTCGGTCTTTCTCAAGAAGTTGTTTGAACACAAATGATTTAGGATTTAAAATAGTAACCAGAGAAGGAAAGGTAGCTTAGCTACATGCCTGTGGAATTTGAAAGAATAATGTACTTGTGCAAATGAAGTCTTTATTTTGATTGATTTTTAAAGGGGAACAAGGACATCGTCTGCCACCAAGTAACTTTTTCCAATTTATGATTATTTGTCCTCAACTAGAACCCAATTTAGCAATGTTTCTGTTTAAAAACCCCTCCTCCTACTTGTTCTGGGTGGGAGTCCATTCTCAAGCATCTTTTCATTGCTTTAACCCCTCTAAATGCTTACAGATCTTAAACGTTAGAGAAGGCCCTCTAATTTGAGCTTCAAGCACAGTGTTTTGATTGATAAGAGATTTAAGCGTTCTATAGTTCAGATTTACTCTCTAAGAGCTGGGGGCTTGGGAATGTAGCCTCTGAAAGGTAGACCTTTTGTGCAGACCCAGAATATGTTCCATCAGGCCAGCATTTCTTCTCCCACAGCACAGGGACCCCTCATGTAAATGACCTCTCATTGATTATCCCGAACAATGGGCCCACTATTTCTTTTGCTTTAATTAAACACTTTTTGAAAGACCATTGAGGACATAGCACTGAAAAACTTCTGGTGAACACAAAGCTACAGACCATCTTAATCACACTAGGATCTGCTGGACAAATGATGTGCAAAACAAGAGGGAGAGAAACTTAGAAATCATGGAAACCATCTGGAGGAAAGGCACTGTTGTTGGTCCAAAAAGAAAAAAGAACAAAGAGAGGAAGGAAAGAAAGGAGTGAGGGAAAGAGAGAGAGAGGGAGAGAGGGAGGAAGGGAAGGACAGAGGTAGGTTAGAGAGAGAGAGAGAGAGAGAGAGAGAGAGAGAGAGAGAGAGAGAGAGAGAGGAAGAAGGGAAGGCAAGGGAAGAGAAGGGGAAAGAATGATTGAACTTCAGTATTTCCTTAGGTCAAAGAAATATGTGTTTTTTTGTTCATCAAGGAAAGCAACAACGTAATAAAAATTCAACTTAGTTAAACCGTGTCAGTCACAACAAAACTTTCCACAATTCACTCATTATGTAATTAGATACGAGGTACCTATTTTTCTTTGTACTTATTTCAGAACAAATAGCCAGACCATCTTACTGGTGATAGTTGGGATGTAACTTCCCAGGGACAAGCTAGAAAGATTTGGGTGAGTACTGTTTTATTACTCACAGAGAAGAATGAGATAAAAAAGGCACTTTTTTTTTCCCAAATTATAACCCTGGTATCTTGCCCATCATCCATGCAGCTACGTATGCTTTAGTTTCTGAATTTTATCTTGTTTCCCCACGCCCTCACATCAAGTGTATTTTCACTATGAGATGCCTTAACTGAATTAAGCAGGGGATGGATGGATGGATGGATGGATGGATGGATGGATGGATGGATGGAGCTGTGAAGACCCTGAGAGAAAAACATCCCTAAGAGAAAAATGTTTAAAACGGTCTCTTCCAAAGCCAACAACCATGTTCCCGCTTGCCATCCACGAATCAGCCTATGTTAAGTGTGGGCAGTGGAGTAAAGCTGCGCGGCACTACATGGAGATCTGGAATGGATGCAGTGTTCAATAGCATCATTTCTCCAAGGAAGAGCAGTGTCTCCTCACTGTACCCAACATTCTCGCTGCGCTGACTGTACGGGATGCTAAAATCCATGCACCTCATCTCTGTGTTCATTCTCACTTCCTAAGAGGGAGGGAGGTACTATTGCCTTCAGGAAACATCTGTACTGTTCCTGCTTCCCCCGCATACCCCCTCCACCCCTTCAGTATAAACTGTATTTCCCAGTCATGAAGAAGAGGAGTTGATGGCTCCTGTGTTTTGAATGTTTATCTCCTAAAAGCGTGTTGAAATGTAATTGCCATTTTAATAGTTTATAAAGTTCGAAAGCATGAGACCTGTACGAGGTGATGAGGCTGTGAGGTTAGGTTCTGCTCCCTTTAATGGAACAGTGATGCTGTTATTTGGGAAAAGGTTCCTTACAAAAGAATGCATTTGACATTCACTTGTCCCTTGGACCCTCTGTTTGTCGTTCCTCTTGAGAATGTTGTAGTAAGGGATTACTTGTTACATGCAGCTCCTTTGCTGTTGGGCTTCCTAGCTTCTAGAACTATGAGTCAATGGTTTCTGTTAATTATAAATTAACCAGCCTGCGATATTCTATTATAGCACTAAGGCAACTGACAGGAACAAGTAGTCGTCAGAGCAAAAGGGCTGGGAAGTGTTGTGGATGAGCAACGGGAGGCTGAATGAGAAAGCGGCACAGGGCTCTGTCTTCCACTGAAGGAAGTTTGCCCTCTGAAACGAAAGCAGTAGAACATCTGGGAATAGAGAGACACTGGAGTATAGCCTAATCTGAGGATTTGCCAAGGCCGTCCTAAGGGGTGTCTTAGTTACTTGCTTTCTTGCTGTTACAAAATACCAGGCAAAGCCTATGTAAGGAAGAGCTTCTTTGGGCTTGCAGTTCCTGGGAATATATGTCCCTTCAGGGCTGAAAGCTATGGAGGCAAGAACCGGAGGCAGCTGTCACACTGTGTCCGTAGTCAGGACGCAGAGAGCAATGAGCACTTGTATGCTCAGCTCATCTTGCTTTCTCCCTTACTCAGCCTGAGGACCCAGTCTCTGGAAACAGACCCGCCACATTTATAGTGGCTCTTCCTACCTACACTAATCTGGATAAGATCTCCCAGACACGCCCAGGATTTGTTTCCATGATGATTCAAAACCCTTCAAGTTGATCATAGTGAGTGAACTTTGCAGCGATGAGAGAGAGAATTACTCCCCTCACTTGTGTGAATAAACTGTTAACTATTGAACCTGTGAGGTCCACATAGCACCACACATGGGAAAATTCCCCCAGTCCACTTCCATTTCCTGGGAAATACTGACTTTCTATTCATCTCAAAAATTAAAAAGGTAACTGTTTCATCTTCCTTCCTTCCTTCCTTCCTTCCTTCCTTCCTTCCTTCCTTCCTTCTTTCTTTCTTTCTTTCTTTCTTTCTTTCTTTCTTTCTTTCTTTCCTTCTTGTTTTTTGAGACAGTGTTTCTCCGCATAGTTTTGGTGCCTGTCCTAGATCTCGCTCTGTAGAACAGGCTGGCCTTGAACTCACAGAGATCTGCCTGGCTCTGCCTCCCCAGTGCTGGGATTAAAGGCCTGCACCACTGCCCGCCCGGCCATTTATTTATTTCTTAACAAGAAATAAACTAATGTGAAGCTATGAGATTTTCCCCACGGGGACTGTGATTTCTTATATCTAATCTATGTGTACTCAGTCATGCTGGACCTTATAATGAGTTATGTAGCATGGGAACATTCATGTGACAGCCAACAGCCAGGTATGTCTTTCCTTACAGGGCTTTCGTTCTGACCTGGTGAGCCAGTACCAACTCCTCAACACACAACAAAATTAATTCAGGCTCAAATTTTCTGAGAAATAAGGATGAAATGTAAATGTCGGTTCAAAACAGTATAGCCGTAGGTTTTCAGCAGACTGTCCCGGCTTTCAAGTGTCCTCAGATATTTTGAGAGTACAAATCTAATAACACTTTTACCACGCAGCACATTCTGCATGTAAAACAGCGGCTTGGAGGGTTGCGACTGCTTCCAGACCTTGTTTGAAATATGATTTACCAAATGCTATTTTAAAAATCAAAATTAAAACTCCAGCAGTAGGGAAATCTCATTTATGTTCCCCGAGGTGGTTAATTAAGAACACCATCTTCCATTATACAGGTAGGAAGGCAGACTAAGGAACTGTAAAAACATTATCTGGGAAGGGTCAACTCATCACATTTTTGCCACGTGAGGGACACTTCCTAAGTGAATTGGGAAAGCCACACCCTCTCAAAGCCCAGGGCAGAATCTTCTTTACCTTCCAGTGCTTTGTTCAGAGCAGGAGTGTGACAAGTGTTCATAAAGACCATTGTAAGTAACATGTTTCCCCCTACCCCAGGTTCCTATGCATTTTAGTGCTGTCCAAGACGGTAACTTTTCACAAGGTATTGGTTAGTTATACTGAAACAAAACTATGGGAGTGTGTGATATGGATTCACAACACGCCCCCACAGTTGGGCATGGTCGAGCATGACTGTGGGGACCTAGTCACTTCCGCCTAGTCATTTCCGGGTCAAAACGTCTGGCGTGACCAAGACCCCGTGGCTTTGCATGGTTGCATAAAGCGCGCAGCACAACCATGCGATCTACATGCAAGTGTGGAATAGCCACATGGGCCTGTGTGCGCAGGCGAGGCCCAGCCTTTATAAGTGGGTGCCATGATTCCCGGCCCCACTTCACTCACGTGTCTTTCCACAGGCCTGTGCACATCTGTCCCTCTCCCTTATCTTAATAAAACTCTTGTTAGTGGATTCTGTCGTGTTTCATGACGTTTCCTCGCAGGGTAAGAGTGCCGCAAAAAAAAAAAAACAAAAAAAAAAAAACAAAAAAAAACAACAACAGTGTGGCTATGTCACTTCTGAAATCATTACTTTCTATTCACATTTGTAACTATTTGTGGGGACTGTTTGGCCTTTCATGTACTCTCTCAGTTCCGGAGGAGCTGTGAGGAATGTAGGCTTCCTTCCTTATACTATGGACAGAGACGACATACTGTTCCAAACCACCTGGGCAGAGTAGAGAGAGAACACAGGCATGGTCTGCTGATTAATGAGGGGTTTTCACAAGCTGGCTTCCATCCACTGCCCAGCCCCAGCTCTCTCCCTCCTGCCCATTATTCATCCCATCCCCCAGGCCAGTGAAACCCTTCATGGTTCCAGAGCATTCAGGGTCGTACACAGCATGCTTCCCAGTGGATTTCTTCCTCTTCCTCCATAACCTTGTCATCTAACAAGCCACATTAGTAACACTGTCCCCAAACCCTCATGGAGTGTTCCTTATCCAGTTCAGACTTTAGAACAGAAAGTACAAAATTCAGTTCCAGATTTCTGTTGACATCTCTTTCGCCCTATGAACTCGCCTAGAGCAGGGACTGTGTGTCTCCTCTGTCTGTGTTTCCATCACCTGCACCAGGGCTGGCGCTGTCAGTCAGCACCTCAGGCTGCACTCCTCGGGATGGGGAGGAACGAACATCAGCACTTTTATGTGAATGTATAATACATTCATATAGATATAATTTGTAGGACACCCCCCCCCCCCCCCCGCACACACATAGTCTATCAGTCTTGTTTCTCTAGAGAACCCTCACTTAACACCTAGCATGCACAGAGTTAGGTTAAATTCCCAGGAAAAACGAAAAGGGAGGAAGAAAGGTTATTTCCACTTCAGAACAACAAATATCTTCTTCAACTGATGATAGTTTTGTAGATTTGGATAGCAGGCAGCTGGCGCCAGCCGACAATTAACTTCTAAATTAAAACAGCCTACTTCTTTTAATCAAGTCCATTGTCCCTGGGGAAACTGAGGTTCCTGGCTGCAGTTCCTTCCTCTAGTTGAAAATCACGCCCTCAGGTTCTTCAGTCTTGATTTGCATATTGAAGGCGTCCATCCACTGGCCGTCTCTGCTCTGCAGGACAGTTTACAGCGGCCGGGATGAGGGCAGTGGTCTGGCCCTCAGCTGCCTCTGTCATTCCTTTTCTTTCCCTGCTGGAACTCTGTATGCAGGGCCACCGGATGTCACAGAAATGCAACCTGGTCAGAACGTGTATCATTTCTCTATCTGAAAAGTATCCCTGACTCTGAGCCCAGAGAGGATGTCATAAACATACCCTGGTGCTTGGCCAGCATATTCTAGCCAGTTAGAAAAACAAGACAGACGGCACAGGACTTAACACCCATAATGACAGTGACTGCACTTTGGGGCATGCCACTTGACTCTTCACAGGTGCAGCCTGGTGGTTGGCAGCTAAGGAAAAACAAGTGGCCACAGCATCCTTCCTCTGGCTATGAGATCACTTCACCTGTTTTTATACACAGGTCAGCTGCTTCCTAGGTCTGGAATGGACTCAAAATACGGTGGCAGAGCATACGCCACATGTTGACCAAGGAGACCAGGCTTTAATGAGGATGTGTCTGGTAAAGAAAACAGCTTTGCTCCATTGACCTGAGACTTATTCAAGTTGGCTTCTCAAAAAACAAAAAAAAAAAAGAAAGAAAGAAAGAAAAAAGAAATGGTTCCTGAAGGAGTTCTACTTAGGAAGGAGGTCATGACAACCTAAAAATGTGCTGAGACCCTTTGCATGGACAAGACCCCAATGAAGAAATGAATGGAAGCCAGGGGGTGGTGGCGCATGCCTTTAATCCCAGCACTGGGGAGGCAGAGCCAGTGGATCTCTGTGAGTTTGAGGCCAGCCTGGTCTACAGAGCAAGATCCAGGACAGGCACCAAAACTACACAGAGAAACCCTGTCTTGAAAAAAAGAAAGAAAGAAAGGAAAAAAGAAAAGAAATGAAATGAAGTGAATGGGGGAAAAATCTGTAATTGGAACAACATTCAGCTTTTATCCTCCATGGACAAGAATGACACCCCACTTTGGACTCATATTAGCCCCCTTCACATCTTACTAATGAGAGTTTAAAGATAAAAATTGCTATGAGCATACTGAGTGATTTTTGTAGGTGGGGGGAGGCTGGGACTACCTGCCATTTATAGAAAGCAGTGTATTTCTAGTGTCTCAAGAACAAAAGGTGAAACTCATGAAATATGCCCTTATATTTCTGTTATTCTTATTGTCCCCGGAAAGATGTCTATCATTATAAATATCAATATACAGCAGACATCACATAGAGTGGTAGTTTGTTCAAAGGTGAAGGTAATTGGCTCTGCACTCCATCTTTAATGATGCCTGTAGGTGTCTCTGGTGATTTGTTCTAATTCTCTTCACCTGTAATTTGACTTGTCCCACATATACACATCCATTCAATGTTGCAGAACCTATGACAAAACCCGCCATTTATATGGTTGCTGTCTTCCTAATTTCAGTCTTAGGCCCAAGTTTCAGCTTGTCTACTAACAAATACGATGAAAAAGTATCAGACAACAACCAGGAAAGGCAGAAAGTGCTGATATCTCCTGGTTATGCATTACTTTCTAGACACTGACTTATAGTGTAACTCATTAAACTCACAACAAATTTATGAGGTGAATAATATCACTAATTCCTAACTTGCAGATGAGGAATGTGAGTGAAGAAAAGTTGTATTGACTTACCCAAGGCCACATAGCTGGTAAGTGAGAGAGTTAGGATTGAAACCAAAGCGGGGTGGCATGAAATCCCATGTCACCGTGTGATACTGTGCAGATGGCCCCAATAGTAAGCAAGCTCATTCATGAGACATCTTTGCTGGTGATCATTCTACATTCATCAAAGAGATGAGTAGACCCTCTTGTAGCTGCACTTCCGAGAATTTTCAGCCTGGGGCTCTTGGCCACTCATTTTCATGGTCAATTCAGAATTATTGTTCATTTAGGCCACCATTCAGGGAGGCAGAGTCCTTTGGTATCATAGATGGTCATGTTTCTGTCACATGCTTTCCGGATATTGATCCTCTCTGTCATTTTTCATTAGTTAGATACCAGGGATAAATTGTGTAGGTTCTAAAGTTTTCCACCTCTCCATATTAATATCTCATCCTCCTCTGTTGTTAATTGATTCGTTTATTTATTTAATCACTGTAGTACAAGATATTGAATTTAGGGCTATGTGCATTATGTGCATGCTAAACATTGTGCTATTTGCCCCAACCCTCACCTTATTTTTTAATTGATAATGTTTGCATATATATGTATGATACAATGTGATTTGGTTATTTTCCTCTCTCGTTATAACTATGTCCCCTAGAAGAATTAGAGAATGATGTGATCAAACAAAATTGTCAAGTAAGAATCCAGCATTCAAATTATTAATTAATAGCACTCCTGAGTGCTCATTCATTTTTTTGGCCACAAGTGAATTCAGATGCTCTCCTAATTGGCATTCACTGTCATCTTGACACAGCCTAGAATCTTCTAACAAAAAAAATGCTCCATTGAGTAATTGTCCCTATCAGGTTGGGCTGTCTTGATTATTAACTGATGCAGGAGCGCCCAGCCCACTGTGGGTGGTACCCTACAGAGAGCTGGACTTGGCTATATAAGCAACTAGGTGAGCATGAGCCTGTACACCAGAAAGCCATCCAGAAAGCATCTTAGCAAACAGCACTGTTACTTGATTCCTGCCTATAAGTTTCTGCCTGGAGTTCCTGCCCTGACTTTCCTTAATGCTGACTTGTGACTTGGAAGAGTACTACTTAAACTCTTTACTCCCCAAGCTGCTTTTGGTCAGAGTGCTTTATCACAGCCACAGAAGGAACCACAACAGACAGATAGGAGGTGACTCATATTCTCTGGAATCTCAGCCACTGGAGGAGAAACTGACCCGGCATGGCTAGTAGATGGGAGGTGCAGCCCAAGCAGTGTGGGAGTATAGACTGTGGTGACTCACTTTCCTGAGAAAGCTTACAAGAATTCACATAGGGGACAGTATTTGATCTAGGGTAGGCAAGGTAAGTAGGGGAGGGGGGTAAGACTATCCAGACTGCGGTGTGTGCTGGAGCAAGGTGTGTTCAGGAAAATATTAAAATTCCAAGTAGACAGAAAGTCAGGAGACAAGGGAAAAGTAGGAGGCTGAGGTGGGTTGAGCGAAGACAAATATTTTGATTGTTTCCTGTAATAGTAGATAAGCCCAGAGAAGAGAAGAGGGCCCACAATATCTTTGGGAATAAAGCAGGTAACCCCAAGAGAAATGCATTAGAGTGGGAAGAAGCCCCCTTACTGGCCGTCTCCACATGGGCAGGGCTATTATGCTGCTGTTTTGTGGTCATTGAAACTCAATTGTTACATGCCAGGCATTTACATGAACTGCCCTGCTATGTGCTTGGGGATGGACCCTGATAAGCCATTAAGAAGTTATTTCTGGTGTTAAAGGGTACTGCATTTCAGTCTCCTCACTGAGAAAGGAGAAAAAGGACCTTTATACTTTTTGCAATAGTTAGGGTGAGTCTATTAAATTACTATCTCTTGTGTGTGTATTTATTCAACTGAGCATCCCAAAGGAGGAGAGTAAATCCCCAAGTGATGGAGAACTGATAGGACCTTTACTGGATGGAATAGGGCGGCCCCAGAAGCATGTTTCTCTGCCCTTTGGTCTCTTCCATTTGAACTCTCCATGCAAGCACATGCTTGGAAATGGTCTACCAGTCATTACATGGCATCCCACAATGACCCGATCATAACACAGCAATTTAGCACAGTGCCCTTTTAATTTGAACAGAAAAGATTTCTGAGTTAATTTTACAGGGTAGAGGAAACAGGCTTTGCAGGATTTTGGTTTTGTTGTATGCATACAACTTTCCCATGCTGGTCAATACAGACTGGAAAATTGTGAGTCTGCTACCAAGCTGTTGAAACAGTTTGCCCACCCAGATGGACCCTGATTTAACAGACAATCACATCCAGTCCGGCTCCCAGCAGCCATCTAAAGATCTGATGCCTGGCTTCATGCAGACACAGAAGGTGAGACATGAGCCAATTAATAATGCTTGACTCTACCCCGTGGCAGTCTCAGGCTGATGACTGCATACTTTTAGGATGCTGTTGCTGGAATTCAGACAGTTAACAAGGATCTAACAGGAGGCTCTCTCCGCTCAGCTCCAGTTTTACTTCTCAAAATTTGGAACAAGATCCGGAATTTGGTTTGACATTTCTGTGTTTCTATAATCTTTTGAATCCCCAATATGCCAAACTCCTGAACATAACCGAAGTGTTTACTTGGGTGCCAAGGAGAAAAATTTCAAATTATGTTAATTTTTAAATAAGATAAAATATAGGATAAAGGAGAGGCTCAAAGGGCCAGGGCTTACAGCGGTCATGTGGCTGTCTATAGTGAGCACCCACAATCATCCTATGCCTCATTCATTCCTATATTCCACCAATTTCCCATGTCCTGAGTCCTCCACACAGACAGCAGTAGAGTTTTGTTTAGAGCAAAGTTTTTGCCTCACCGTCTATAATAGACTCTCATAGGTGCCCCGGATGCTGTACTGGATGTCGGCCCTCATGCTGACTCTCCATGTGCCTCAGTGAAACTCCTTGTTCCTTTTGGAAGAGCTTGATAAAAGTGCACAAGCAGATACATCCATCCAGTGGCTTGGCTCTGGCCTTCGACAGTGTTATACTACAAGCTTTTCTATGCGGGGAAGAACAAATTCACTCATATTCAGCACTAACTCGCTGCTTAATCCTAAGACACATGAACTTTAAAGTTTCTCAAAATTCCAACTTTAAAGCTAATGAAGGACTTTTAAATGGTTAGATTTTTAATATTTTTAATCATTTGTTGGTACTTGCAATGAACTACAAGGTTAGCAGACTCAGTTAGAAGATGTCAGATCCTCTGGACCTGGAGTTATATGGATGGTTTGGGAGCTGCCATGTGGGTGCTGGGAATCTAACCTGGGTCATCTGGAAAAACAGCCTGTGTTCTTAGTAACTAAGCCATCTCTCCAGGCTCTTTCTAACTCTTAACTTTATCTTATACAGAGTCAAGGCACTAAATTTAGATGAACTATGGGATTCTTTAAAAATATTGGGCAATTTTATATTATTGAATTGATAGTTGTATGTAAGCCAGCTAAGTGAAAGCCTCAGTTATATATTTACTTTTATTTTTTAACAGATAACTAAGAATTCTGAATACCTATGTAAACATGGTACATCTGTGCTTTCACATGCACAGCCTTCAAAATCTGGACCTCTAGATGCACTCTCCTTGTGTAGTGCTCACAACCCCTGATGTTGTCCCATCACTCTTGCAAGGCTCCTTTGTGCAAACATTTACACTAGAACTTCTAAACATCCACAAAGATTTATTTATCTCTCCCAAATAACATCACCAAGAATGCTCAGAGCACTCTTTGACGTGGTAGCTATGGGCTTTCGGGATGGGCGTCTCCGAGACCTAACTCTGCTCACAATCTCCTGTGCTAAGCACAGCTGCAACAGATAATGTGATGAACCCCTGCTAAGGGCTGTTGGCATTACATAGTGGTCTTGACTATGTCAAAATTTTCTATTCCATTTTAACCCTCCTTCTACCTCAAAGGACACACTAGCAATGAAATTCTCAATTCTGGAACTTTCTACGGACCCTTGCTATGTTGATCCAAAGGCCAGGGTGACTCAAAAGTTTCAAAAAAGAAATGGAAACTCTCAGAAGTCCTGGACAGCTTTGGAGATTAGAGATGTTTCTAAATAATTCAGGGAGATGGGGAGGAAGGAAGGAAGGGAGGGAGGGAGGAAGGAAGGAAAGAAGGAAGGAAGGAAGGAGAGGGAAAGGGAGAGAGAGGGGCCAAACTTACTTCATCCACATGTCCAACAGCACCAAAGATCCTTGCTATTTGTCCAGTGAGGTAGGGGACTCTCTCCCCAATCTCCTTCAGCATTGGTAGAAAGCTGCTCAAAGCCAGTGGTTCACAGCATGCTATTTCTATGAGGATGTTTAGGATGTAGTCATTGTGGGTTGAATCCTTCAAATGCCCGATCAGGAAAGGAACACATTTCTGAACCACCTGCAAGGGGAGAGGAGAGGAAGAAAGGAGAAAGAAAAGACAGTGAGAAACATTAGTCAAATCAGAATCACTTTCAAAAGAAAACTTTGCTGTGACAGTCCCATACACAGCATAGGCTGGACTCATTTGGAAACACTCCTCCTGCCTCAGCCTCCTGAGCGCTGGGATTATAGGCATATGGACAACAACATATTAAATATTACACTAGTGGGCAACACTTCCTGGGATTACTAAACTCGTGGTAAATCTCCAGACTTTGGAATCTAAAATTTATAATAAAACCTTCTGCAACCGAGTCTGCTTTCCTTTTAAGTCATGCTCTGCTATTGAAAAGTGAAGTCCACAAAGTTCTCATGTCGTGGATGCTCAAGCCAAGTCTGGATGTGCCACGGGAATGCTCGCATTCTTCACCAGCCACCAGAGCTGCAGCAGAACAGCCAGTGAGTAAGAGCGCTTGCTGATTGCACTACAGCCTCTGGTTTGGGAGAATTCCATTTAGAAATGCTTCATAATGGAGACAAGAAAGCAGGAAGGCTTCTCACTTGTTCTCAATCTCCACTTCTACCACAGAATGTCATGATAAGGTATAATTATTAAAGCAAAATGATTTCTACCACATTCCCATTGCTGTATAAATACAAGAATTAATATTTAAAAAAGTGACTTTCTGTGAAATAAAATCACTAATACGCACAGATATGGGAAGGGAGCCATACATAGAATTTGAACAGGGACAAACCAAGGGTAGTCTGAAGATAACTAAAATCATCCTAACATATAGATTTAAACTTCATAGTCATTTAAGTGCTTTGGGAGGAAAGAGCATGGCTAGTTCCTGACAAGCCACACATCTGCAGCTCTGTAAATGCTGTCTGTGCATTGAGGAAGGATTGCATGTCAGGAGACACCATGAGAGGTCCCTGGCACACACAGCAAAAATGTCAGCCAACTGCTCTGGGTCAGGCAAACATACCTGACCTAAGGCATTTGGAAATGGAAAATGCTCACACATTTCCTGCCCCTTCCAGAAAACTCCATATCCTAGGCCTTGCCCTTCAGATCCTATTCCTGGAACAAGAAGTTTCTGTGACACATGGTTCTTTACATGCCAACGCTGAGTTTTAATTTAAACCCCAGCCACATAGTCAAAGTCTCACAAGGCTGTGCTGTATCTTTCCATTCTTCCATGGATAAAAGGAAAAAGGAGAAGAAGGAAATGGGGAAAGGTGGAGGAGAAAAAAGAAAGAAGGAAAAAACAAAACAAAACAAAAGCAGGCAGGCACCAGTCAAAGGAATCCCCCAACTCCCTGAGAGGGACAGATGACTCCAGAGAAGGCCCAGAAAGTAGAGCCATCTTGGATACTGTAAACAGCAATGACGACTTTATACATGAAACAAAAGCTGAGTATTTCACTGTGGATTCCTATTATACTAAGTTTATTATGACGGTGATAAAGAAGAAAGATAATTCGAAGTTTGTCCCACACATTGAAAATGATGCCCTGGCAAGATAAATTTTATCTTCCACATGCAGGGCCCATGTCTCCAGTGCCGTCTTGCTGGGTTGACTTCATGTCTAGGAGCAAGCCCTAGCCCAGCTGGGAGCAGAGCAGTCACAGAGACAGCACAGAAGGCAGGCAGAGAGGAAGCTGACATAAATGTCATCCCCCTGTCTCTACCACTGAAAGAAGCCCCCAATGGCCTCTTTGTCCCTCCTGCTTAGTCTCCTCACTGCCTCCAGAGTACCTTGCCCTAAAACTCCAATCTGATGATGCCAAGCTTCCCTTAGGGACTTTCAAAGACTCCCTCACGGCCCAAGGCCAGAAGCCCAAGCTGTGGCCTTGCAGGGTCTTCACTTAGGGGTGTTTCTGCTGCTTCTTCCCCATGGCAGGCCTTGCTGGTGCTGACTGCTTCAGCAGCTTGACAGAGGAAACCCCTGCTTTTACATTTGACTTTCCCTTCTGCCCACGCTATAGACAGAGGACCCAGGGCTAGGGTACCAAGAGAGTCCTGCACATCACACATCCAAATATTCAGCAGCACTTGCAATCCTCCTACCTGATAAATGAGCCTTGTAACAATCTGTGATGCTTCATTTCGACTTGCAATCTTTGGCCTGGGTGGAGGAAGTAAAAGAGACGACCCCACCCCCTCTCCTCTGCCTGTGGCTATCTCAGGCTTATTTAAGCCACTTCTCAGGAATATGAGGTCACTTAACAGCGTAAGGTGGACCCTAAACATTAAAATTTCTCCAGAAAGTATGTTAAGAATAAGAATAGCTTGAAGCCTGTTTCCATGAGGGGATCCCCCTCAGGACAATCTCTCACAGTTCTGACAGCTTACCTCACAGCTAAATCTACTGACATGCACTTTCTGGCTGTTCCACTCTCCCCTCCCCCTATAAATTGTATGACTACAACAGGAAAGATGGGAAAAACTAAGAATTTTCCCCCTTTTGTTCTGGCCCAAACTGCAGATAAACTCATTTCTCTTTACCAGTTCCTGAATCCTGTTATTTTGGTAAGATAAGCAAGCAAAGGACCCCTAAGGGCCATAGTCAGTCATACCCTTGGAGCAGCTTGAACTGTCCTGAGCCTGCCCTGCAGAAACAGCAGAGGCAGGTTCAAGGTATCTAAAAAAATTCCAAGGCCCTAGTGCCCTGGGCTGTGGGTTTAAACTAGAGTGCAGGCAGGCAGGGGCTTTGGAACAGAACTCTCCAAAGCAAACAGCCAGGGCAGAATCTCAGCCTTGGATGCTCTGGTTCTTCCTGGACACCAGGCTCTTCTCCTTGAATCCCTCATAGCAGTTCATAATGTTGGCCTCATCACAAGGTTGAAATTCTGTGGCTACCTCTCCCCGAAGCCAAGGGCACCTGAAGACTAGGGCCATCAGAAAATTATGCCCTGTTTGGTTGGTAGTAAATGACATTTCAAGACCTGTATATGGAAGATAAGGCAAAGTGTGTGTGTGTGTGTGTGTGTGTGTGTGTGTGTGTGTGTGTGTGTACACTACCACTTAAATTCATCCTCTGGCAAAAATTTCTATTTTAGTTAACTTAAGACTTCATTAATTTCTATGAATCTACAAAGCTGATTGCCATTCTTTCTGTTTACTACTACTTATTTCCTCCACACTGATGTTCTGGGAAACAGGTTCTGCTCTGCAGACTGTCTCTGAGTGGTCTGTACATCCCATCGCTCAATCTTCTCATGTTTTGTAAATGACTTTGAGTATTTATGCAAAGTGACCCCTGAGCCTTGTGGGCCTGGCGACTGGCCTGGTGGATGATGTGTTAGGTGTTGTAAGATTTGGCAGGAGAAGAGGAATGTTCTACTCTGTTGTGTGAAACCCAGGAAATGACTCTCCTTTCAGGACCGGACCGCAAAAGCAGTTCCTCTGGGTCTGAACACTGAGGAGGGAGAGTTCCACTTGCCACTCTCTGTCACTCATCTTTGCATGCCTGGGGCCAGAAGCCCATGCCTGGGGCTAATAACATGTATGCATACACATTAATAAATTATGTTCTGTTTGCTAGCTAGACTGCAGGATGTCCCACGGCAGCCAAGAAAACACTGACTTTATTCTTATAAAGGCAACTTGGAAAACTGACCACACAGACTTTTCCTATAAATGGATCCTGAGGTTCCCCTGGGGATGCTGACCATGAGTCACTAGCCAGGAACTGCCTTTCTATCTGGGAAGAATAGTGTCCTGTAAAGAATGATACCCAGTGTCTGTGAAGAAGGATAAAGACGTGCCTGGCCACCCATCTGCTTCTCAGAGCTTACAGATGTGTGGATGCTGAGAATTCATGGACTATCAGCTTTGTGTAGAGAAATTGTCTGTCTCTGTAGGGCCTTGAATGGGAGTCTCCAGAGGGGCTGCTTTTACAGGGAGGGAAGGGCTAACAAGGGGAACAATCCCTGAGCTAGATCATGGTCTGAGGAACACTTTCTCAACGGCCCACTACTGACCAATTCTGACAGTCATGTTCTCACTGGTCACAAAGGGTAGGTGGTGAGAATCACAGCATTCAACAAACAAACAAACAAACAAGACAAACCGAGCCAACAATCAAACAGGAACCTGGGAAACACCACAAGTGACAGCATTGATTAGAGATATCACTAATAACCTCTGTTTTAGTTACTTTTCTCCAACGAGAAAACCGAAAGAAGCAACTTAAGCAGGGAAGGATACGTTTTTAGCTCATGATTTCAAGGATTTCAGAGTATCATGGTGTGGAAAGCATGGTTTGGGACTCTCAGTCCCTGTTGGGGGTTCTCACATCATGGAAGGCCATGAAGCAGATGTAACCCCCAAAGGTCTGTCCTTAGTGAAAATTTAGGCACTAATTTTAACTTCTCCATATGAGAAATATCCATGAAATATATCTACAGTATACCAGGTGCTTAGCCAGCCATGGGATCCTTTGTTGGCTGTGACCAACATTGAGCAGGGTGGTACCAGAGCAAGATAGTTCTCGTATCTCAGGGTGCTTTAGAGGAGAGACGGACCAGGAATTGGGGAAATGGGATTGATTCTGAGAAAGTTTTAGCATTTTAGTGGCTGTCTCAAGGACAGGACCAGAGTTGTGAACTAAGAACCTTCCAGAAGGAAACACAGCATGCTTGTGAATACCCACTGCCCATGAAACAATACCTACCAGCAGACCATGCAGACTAGCTTTTTGAAGTTTTGAGGCCAAGTACCTAACTGGAGTCATAAGTCTTTTCACTTGCTTCTTGCAGCTGTAATGTTCTACAGGACCTCTGTGAATGCCACATGTAGAGCATCCTCACCCTTGGACTGCTTTGCATTAATTAGTGTGAGTGACTTCAGGGTGTTTGCTCTTCCCTCATCCTTTAACTGAGCCTGCACTGGCTTTGTTTGCCTTCACACTCAGTCCTCGCCCTGTGGGAGAGGAGCTGATGATGTAGATCAAGTTAGTCTTTCTAGAACCATTGTCTGAAAATCACACTTGTTTTGTTTTAGTTGCCAGGCCACAGATGAAATGGGCACCTTTTAGTCACTCAGGGTTCCCTATCTTCTAAACACCTCTTTCCCAGCTCCATCCCTGGTAATCATGACAATGGCTTCCCATAGGGAACTCATAGGCCCTTTCCTAAGGTAGCCTGTGAGTATGCTGCCTTATGTGGCAAAAAGAACCAGATGTGATCAACCGTGTAGATGTGATCTTGAGGTGAGGAGATTCCCTTGGATTATATGGGTGGTCTCAATGGAATTATAAGGGTCTGGAGAAGACAGTTGGGGTGGACCAGTGTCTGAGATGTGGAAAGAAAAAGAGAGGCAAGAGTGATGTGGATCATGTGTCTGGAAAGCCAACAGTCCCTGGAAGCCAGAGAAGGCAAGGAAACAGACTCATCCCTAAAGCCCACAGAGGGAATTAGCCCTGCTGACCTATTTCGGACTTTGGCCTGAAAAACTCCAAGCCCATCTGTGTGCTTTCAAGTCACTGAATTTTTGTTGTCTTTCTAAAGCAGTGACAGTAATGAAGAAACCCAGCATCGTGCCCATTCAATGGGCCTGCTAGTAGGTGGCTCGAAGGTGCTTCTCACCCATCTATAACGGATGTTCCCCAGCCTTTCTGTCCTTCAGCCTTTCTGAAAGTGACTCCTGCACTTGTGATCTGAATCACACTGCCGAAGGTACCCTGGCGTCTTGTTTTACGTTGCACTTCCTCTCACATCTTCTGTCTCTCTATTCTTATTGTGTATTCATTTTTCCTGTTCTCTTTGGATTTCCTGAGTTGGCAGTCCATACTCACATGGTCACTTCCTAACCTTTTCTTCTACCTGCATCCCACAATGAGAATCTGCCTCCATTCAGCACAGCCCCACATACATTGATTCTTTGGGGTCATTGGCGAGTCCAGATGGCCAGGCCAGGGTCAATTCCTATCTCAAGTCTCCTTTACTCCTCTAGATCATGATTCTCTTGAGTCATGTTTCCCCCTTTAGAGACTATACTACAACTCTTCCCGGTTGATTAAGGCTTCTTTCTACTTCCTTTGGTGTCTTATTCATTCAATAATCAATTCATTTCTTATTTATTCGATAATCTCTTCCTCTAACCACTTTGGTGTGTGTATATGTGCATGAGCATTCCTGTTTATGTATGCGCACATCCATGTGTGTGTTTGTGTGGAGACCAGAGGTCAACTTCAGGCATTCTTCTTCAGGAGCTATAGGCCCTCTTTGTGGAGACAGGGTCTCTCACAGGGACCTGGGGCTTGACAATTGAGCTAAGATGACTGGCCAGTGAGCCCCAGGGCTTTTTGGTCTCTGCCTTCTCAGTCTGGTATTGCAAGCATATACTACTACGACACCTGGCTTTTTATGTGGACTGAAAACTGGGGACTGAACTCAGGTCCTCATGCATATTCAACAAGCACTTTACCTACTAGCTAGCTCTTCAGTCCCTATTGAAGCCCGACTATCTGCCCAGCATGAAGTTAGGGACTAGTTGTGAATATGTAGACATGTCCTATGGTCTTCAAGGAGTTTATAGTAAATGGAAGAGGCTCACAAGCCATAATAATAGTAATGGATAAGTTATAAAAACAACAATAAGTTATTGATAATAACATACTATCGTTATTATTATTACCCCAAGGACAAAAGTGAAGTTGCACAGAGGAGGCAGAGAGCTCCCAGTCTCCTGCCGAGCCTCTGACTTCATTTTCTGGTTTGTGATCCCTGTAGTAACAGCCCATGGCTTATGCCTGATCTACTGAACGAAGATCTCTGAGGATGCAGCTGAGGTAAGGGCCAGCTTCCTGGTCTCTGTCCTGGGCATCAAGGGAAGGCTATACTTAGTGTTTAGTAACTCCTAACCCTGCTCCTTTTCCTGGAGGCCCATTGTCCCTCTGCTCTCCCTGGCACAGACTGTGCATTTTTAAGGCGCTAGCTGGATGCTACTCCCACAAGAGGACCTCACTGTACCATTTTCGCCCAAGGCTGAATCCACAGCCCTCCGAAATCTACATCAGCTACCTCTTCCTCACATTATCCGATTTCTATTGAGAAATGGAAAGAGAGAGTGAGATATTATTTCATTCTCATTATTTGGTCTTTTAGATCAAGCCTCATCTAAGTTTTTTGTTCTTGTTGTTTATTTGTTTATTATCGCATTACCTATAAATTCCTTTCACCATTGAAACCACTGTGGTTTGCTAATTCCAAGCATCCAAACTGTCAGTATGCTACTTGGATATAAAGAATGACAACTGACTTGCTATCTAGAAAGTGACCTTTTGCTCCCACTCTGGGCACATTTACTCACAAATCAACTCATGTGTAATTCTTTCTCTTGGCCCTGCTTGTGAGAATGCAGATTCTTAGAACCATGTTTGCACATCAATTACATTGAAGTTACCCTGCAATGGCTGCAGATTCACGCTTGCTGCTTTTTATCAGTGTAACTGTGATGGTTAATTTTGTGTCCATTTGATTGGATCACAGGGTGCCCAGATGCTTGTTAAACGTTTCAGGGTGTCTGTGAAAATATTTTTGGGTGAGAATAACATTTGAATGGGAAGACTGAGTAGAGGAGATTTCCCCTTCATTATGGACAGGCATCAGTCAATCTGTTGGGGACTTAAACAAAGGGAAAAGGGAAGGAAGAAAAAACTCACACTCTATGTGATGTCTTGTGCTAGACCATCTGCCCTCTAGTTTCCGGCATTTTTAAAGTATAATGTAGAACTGTGCCCCTGGATTTTCTGAGTCTCAACCTTCAGATGACAACCTTCACAGTGATATGAACCAACTCTCTCTCTCTCTCTCTCTCTCACACACACACACACACACACACACACACACACACACACACACACACATATATATTCACACACACTCCTCTTGTACAAATGTATTATAAACAGGTAGATGCTTTTGCTTATATATGTATGCACAGGGAAATCCTAAGCACATTAATCCTGCTCAGATGATCCAGAACTATATCTGGCTGTGTGGGCTGTCACCGTGAGTGCGTATCGTATACAGCGGAGATCAAGCAGACGCAGTACACTTTTTTACCTCCACATCTTTCCTCTTTGCTGCCACATGCAAAAGCCGTAGTAGATGGTACTGCTCTGTCTGCTCCAATTGAGACATCAAGGCCAGGAGTTCTGCCAGGTGTCTGTTGATTGGTTGTGGCTGCTTTTCATACACAGCAGGTAACACCCTCAACAGCATGGCATTTCCTATTGGGAGAACAATAAAAGAATCAGCGACTTTATCAACCTCAAAGCAATAGAAATAACATCATTGTCAATGTAATAATCTTTGCACTTCAGCAGTACAGTCAACAGCCAAATGTTCTGTTAAAATTAACAGACTAGCTCATTCTGAAAAAAAAAAATTAGTCACTGACGCACGAGTCCAAGTGATTTCACAAGGGGGGTATTTTATGATATAACCAGCATTATTATCTAAGGAAATTTTTTCCTGAGTAATGCTCCATGGGAGTTAGAGGCACACTTAACAGTAACCAGACCACACCCTAAGGAGACAATTCCGATAAAGAATTCCTGGTGAGAAGCAACACTTGGATGCTATTGAAGTGAAAAGTGAGCAGTGTTACAAGCGTGAACCTAAACGGAAACTGAACCAAAAAAATGTGCATAGGAATGTGCTCACATTCCTGAGGGGTGGGGGGCGTGCTTGAAACAATGGACATATGGAAGCTATGCCTTATTTTTATGAATAGTTTAAAAGGTAGCAATGCAAATTTAAATCCTTGATTTCTGCCCTATTTCAAGGGGGATTTACACTCAGCTTGTTTGTCGCATGTGATTTTCCTTAGAGAGGTGTGTGACAACTGCATTTAAAATGGTAAAACCTGAGGAAAAAAATCTTCCATAAACTGTAGGGATTTAAATTTACCAACACGTGGGGAACAGCTGCTTACCGCTTTATGTTATGGATCTCCCCCGCAAAATGCTGTCAAGTGCTTACTTAAGTGTCTCAGAGGATTTGGCTTCTAGAAGAATACTTTCTTGATTCTGTTTACACATTTTGTTGTGGCAGCGGTATTGGGGTTGAACCTTACACATGCCAGGGAAGCACTCTTCAAACGGCCACATTTACCCCAACCCAGTTCGTGGTTTATTTCTACTTTAAAGTTAGCTTTATTCACAGAAAAAACATACACAGAAAGAATCAAACAAGCAGAAACTACACATATGTAAACCTTCAGTACGTGGTGGGGAGATGTTAACACACAAAAGACATTTAATTATGAACATTAAGGAAAGAAAGCTTGGATTTCTAGAATACCAGTATTTATATTCAGTTAAAACGGACAAACAACGTATTTGGGTAAAAAAAAAATGAGGATTGCTTTTTCATAGAATTAGTTTCAAACGTGTCTTATCAATTCGTCTACAGAATAAAAGATTTTGGAAATACCTGTAATTTTTTAAAGAATTTGAAAGAGCCATACTGAGGCAGGAAGATGACCACAAGTTTGAGCCCATTCTGGCCTATATAATGAGTTCAAGACAAGCCTGCGCTACACAGTAGGACCTTGTCTCAAACTGAAACTAAAAACTAAAACATAAAAGTTTTTCCTGGGATAGAGAGATGGATCAGCATTTAAGAGCACTGGCTGCTCTTCCAGAGGACTGGGGTTTGATCCCAGCACCCATAATAGCTGACAACCATCCATAACTCCAGTTACAGAGGACCCACGCCCTCTTCTGGCTTCCATAGGCATCTGGCTTGTGCTTGCAGACAAGACACCTGTATCCAGCACTTCCACATTGAGTTTTGAGACAGGGTCTCTCACTGGCCTGAACTTGCCCAGTATGCTTAGCTGACTGGCCAGGGAGCCCCAGGGGCCCTCTCCCCAGCCCTGCTGTTAGGACCCTGAATCACTACACCTTTTCAGTGTGGATTCTGGAAATCAAACTTGGGTCCACATCCTTAAGAGAGAAGCACTTTACTAACTGAGCTGCTTTCCACACTGTCCTTTAAACAATATCTTACTGTCTCACATTGCCATTTCTTTCTTTCTTTTTTTTTCTTTTTTCTTTTTTTTTTTTTTTTTTTAAGGCTTTAAAAATGGTTTCAAACATACTCGTTTTTAGCTGTTATTTTAAATAAGTGAAGTTCTTGAGCAGGGGGCTTAATGCCTTTTGACTTTCTGTTGATTCTTATTTATGATGTACTATTCCTTCAGATGTCTAGATATGTTTAACTGTGAATTCATTTTTACTGTGGTGGTTGGTATGCATGTGCATTGCAGATGCATGAGGGCAAGCCCCTACTTTCAAACTTAGGGGTCTTGTGGTACTCAGTCAGGGAAAGCCACGCATGATTCCTCGTGCAGGGGAAGGAGGGGGGTTTACCTATGGAAATCCAAAAGGCAGCCTTCTGAGAGGCCTAACTTGAGGGTCATTTCACCCTCATGGTTGGATGGCTGTGACTGATAACCATTCCCCTCCATCTCCTCTGGGGACTCAGGACTGGTATCAGCTCAGCAGCTGACCCTGTGGGCTTTGTTCCTTCTAGATCTTTGGCCACTGTCTATTGTTGCTTTATTTAGAGTTCATCTGAATATTTTAAGTTTTTTATCACTATTCTTATGACATCAATACCTGTCTAGGTATGGGATTTTCAGCTCTCTCTCTCTCTCTCTCTCTCTCTCTCTCTCTCTCTCTCTCTCTCTCTCTCTCTCTCACACACACACACACACACACACACACACACACACACACACACACCAGGACTCACTAATTTAATTTAAAGCAAGATCTTTGCCTCTGAGCTGTACAGGACACTCCCACCCAATGCTAGATTATATATATATCAGAGAATACCCAAGCTCCTGAAGCCAGCACCTACCTCCCTGCTCCCAGTTCCCCGTTTTAGTAGAGGTTTACTTAGTTGTACTGTATTTGTTAGTTGCAACTCCAGAGGAGTAAAGACAAAGAAGCCAGGATGGATTTGACTTCCGGAGTCAGAAGTTCTTAACGTGTCGTGTTATCTTGAACTCACAGAATAATTTTCTATAGCTTAGACTTGAGAAAGTGTCCAAAAGGAAAGTGAAAAAAGTTTTCTAGAACTTAAGGGGTTGTGGAATAATGAAAGCTCACACAAAGTCCCAAAATGATCATTTGCGCCCCCCCCAACCTCTGTGCTCCCCACCCCCAGGAGTGCTACCAACTCAGGTTACAGCAGCTAATCTTCATGGGGACCAGCAAAGTCCTGCTTCCCTCCTCTTTCCCCCCTGACCCTCCTCTAATTAATCTGCCCGCAGTGTGGACCTTTGTGGTTTAACGTTGTGCAACCTCTTCGGCTCCCCTGCCTTCCCACCCAACCCCCTCCCCCAAATCCAGGGGAACTCCCTCGCGCTGTGCCACCGGCATTACTCATTCATCCCAGTTCAGGCTTTGGAGCCTTTATTAAGGGCTTCGCTCCTGCCTCACTCTATCTCTCCCGGGCTCAAACTCGGTTCACTGGAGAGTCTGGCTTTCTCCCCTCCGGCAGCTGCGGAGCATACTTGGGAGACTCTCTCCAGCAATGCATCTTCCTGCGGTTCTGCTTTGTGCTTTCTGGTCTGCAGTGTTGGCTGAGACCTCGGATGACTATGAGCTCATGTATGTGCATTTGGACAACGAAATAGACAACGGACTTCATCCCACCGAGGACCGTAAGTTCATTTTAAGTTTCTCAGCTCATCCCAACTACATGACCCACTTTTTTTTTGGGGGGGGGGGCGATGCAAATAACATACATATAATTAGTAGCCAATGAAGCAAGCTAAAATCGTACTTGGTTTTATAAAAGTGCGGACTACCTGAGGAAAGCCAGAGATTTTAAATTATTTTTGCAGCGTATATAAAATCTCTGCTCTTTAACTGTTTTTTTAGCTACATAAATGGCAATTCCCCAGAGTTAGCTTAAACTTATCCGGTAAAGAATAGTTACTGTGTCATTTTTGAGAAATTTACACACACGCTGTTTTCAGGGTGATCCTTACAAGGAGGAGGGTTGCTGGGGACAGGCTGAAACGTGGGGTCACTGAAGGTGCAACCCACCGGCCGGGGCAGGCTGGTAACAACACTGTGTGTGTCCCGCGCTCTAGCCACGCCGTGCGACTGCCGCGGAGAGCACTCGGAGTGGGACAAGCTGTTCATCATGCTGGAGAACTCGCAGATGCGGGAGGGCATGCTGCTGCAGGCCACTGACGACGTCCTCCGCGGCGAGCTGCAGCGGCTGCGGGTCGAGCTGGGCCGGCTGGCGGGCGGCATGGCGAGGCCATGTGCTGCCGGGGGCCCTGCGGACGCCAGGCTGGCGCGGGCCCTGGAGCCGCTGCTGCAGGAGAGCCGCGATGCGAGCCGCAGGCTGGCGCGCCTGGAGGAGGACGCGGAGACGCGGCGGTCCGAGGCGACCGTGCCTGGCCTGGGCGCAGTGCTGGAGGAACTGCAGCGGACGCGGGCCGCCCTGAGCGTGGTGCAGAGCTGGGCCGCCCGCCGCTGGCTGCCAGCAGGTAAGCACCGGGCGCAGTGCCCACCGTCCGCTTCGTCCCTAGAGCCCGCCGCACTAAATCACACCAGGCGCGCTTTAGTGAGGACCCTCACCTTCAGAGGCCCGGAATTTTTCATATGCACGATCACAGAGCTCAGACACACAAAGCAGACACACTGCTTTTAAAAAGTATTTCCCAGCCCGAGGAAGCAAAAGAAAGTGGGGATTTAACCATCAATCTGGGAGTAGACGTCAGAGGTCCCTGATACAGGATCCGACTAGATATTACAGGAGTTCCATTGGCAGGTGTTTAACTGTGACCCTCCTTGCTGCCCTGAGTCCCTCCGTTAGGGATTTCCACGTCTGCTAATTTTATCCGGTCGCTCTCTGTAGGCGAGCTCTGGTTTCCCACACTATTTCAAGGCCAGGGCTTACTTCAGCGACTTTCCCAGCCTCTCCGCCGACTCCTCCCCCTCTGCTTCTGAGCTGACTAGAGCCTAATTGGATCTCCTGCAGAGTCAGCAGAATTCCGCCAGGGTTTCCTCAGCCCAGTTAGGTGGACAGTGAAGAAGGTCAATGGGTGTGGGCTTTAGAGTAAGTCCTGTAAAGTCAGGAACAGGAGTCAGGGGGTGTAGATGACCACTCCATCAGACGCCAGGGCCACACAAGAACAAGACCGTACAGACTGTGCAACTTGTCAAAGGCCACACTCCATAAAATTCCCAACTGATGAGGGCCCCCAACGGTACACTTTTAAAGTTAAAGAAACAGAACATCAGAGCCCAGGAACACGCTTCTTAAGTCAAATTTCTGAGGAGGCAGTGATATATTGATGTAAATTATTCTAGAAAATTAGTGTCCTCCGTCGAAAAATATCCCTTGTGCTTCTCATGAGTCTCAGAAACAATGCCAAACAATGCCACCCTACCCTGTATTTCCAAGGAAACGAAGCTTCTTGAATGAGGTAGGAGGGAGGATACAACAGAGCATGCTCCATTCCTTTACAGAAGCCATGCTACAAATCAGTCCTTCCTAAATAGTTGAGGACTGTTTGTCAGTATGGAGGCTACACGGCCTTAAACCTAAATAGGACTTCAGAGAAAAAGCATTAAGTTAAATCGAAAGCAAAAACCTCAATCTGGTAATTCTTTGACAATTTTAAACGCATGGATATTTTGTTTTGCAAACTGGGTAAAGTCATGTCCATATAATGTACTCCCCTTACCCCGCCCCAGAAAGAATTACTCTAATTTATATCCTCACCTATGCTAGGAGACAGATGTATACATTTCCCAGTTCTAAACTGTTGGTGCTTAACACACCCAGTAACACTTCACACACAGACTTTGACTTGCCCTCTCTTTCTGTCCTAACTTGGCTCCCAGAGGGTTCCTAATCATGCTGTTGTGGTCTGCCTCCTAAGAACCTGGTTTTCATTTTGCTTGGTCTTTGATAATATAATTACAAAGACTTATTAGTTAAAAGCCATTTCATAAGAGAGTTTCTGACATTTCAAAGAGGTCCCAAAAGACTCAATCACTGTTCTGTAAAAGAATCCCACAAAATCTGCCTACATACTACTTTACAGCATGAACTCAAGTAGCTGCCAGAGCCTACAGGGATGATGGGTGTCCCAGACATAGTCATGGAGAGCCTTGGAATGCAATCCTCACTTCCTGGCCTTATTTAAACAGGAAGGCCGATAATTAGATTGTAGTGGATGCCCTCTCGAACAGCATTTTATTTAAACTTACAGAGGCCAAGAAATTTCAAATGCACACACGGCAATCTTTTGTTTCCACGGTCATTATTTGATTTACTTATTGTAGCTAGAGAAATAATCCCACTTGAAAATGCCTCATTTAAAAAATTTTTCATGGATGATTAGAATTTTCAACTGATGCTATTATTTGGAGGCATTGCTATCATGGTTGCTTGTCTGTAATTTTTCTATATTTCAATATTTTCTTTGACTATTACTAAAAGATATGGTCCGTGTTTGTTTGATCCTTTCTGAACAGAGCCTAGCTCAGAGCCACTTGCAGGAATTTACTACACTTTACAGGACATTTGACACTCACAAGTTCTGTTGACTCACCAGTCAGTCTTTAAGTGCCTGGGGGACTGACTGGCCATCTCACAGCATCTCCTTGGGGTTCTTATGAAGTCAAAATCCAGCCTTCTTCAGTGTTTTCAGATACAACATGAAGTAGAGCCCATGTGGTCGAGGCTTTAGCATTTACCAAGTCTTCACTTTGGCATCTTAGCTGCTGACGCAGCCTGAGATCAGCAGGGGTGGGAGTACATGTGTCCTCATCCCTATGTTCAAATGTCTCTGTCTTCTCAATGTTCCCAACAGAAACACAGTCTCTAACAAAATCCTTTGGGAGAATCCCTCCTTTTAAAGGGTTTTCTATAACGGTGTAACTAAGTTTTAAAACATATCCTTGGCCTGCCCAGATGTGAGTGCTGTATCCTTGTAACCTACAGACTTGAAGAAGAGAGTCCCCTGCTCCCCCCTCCACACTTTATACATAGACAACCACTAAAGACTTGTGAGATTATAGGCTTCATCAAAAACTGCATAATACTCACCAGCAGTAAATTACTCTGAATCCAGGGCGTCTATTAACAGATAATATAATGTGTTGGCCTCTACAAAAGATCCCCCAAACTAAAACCCGAGTTTAAAATTTTATCAACTGTAGAAACATAGGTAAGTTATTTTTGCCTCAGTTTTCTCCCATATAAAGTGGGAATAGGGAGACTTTAAGAGCGGGTAGGAGGATGTGTTAAGATGGTGAGCAGATTGGTTAGAACACCATCTGAGACATAATGAGTGCCTGATAAACATTAGTCATCACTGTATACTTGGCTTCCGGTCAAAGGGCAGTTTGCAAGCTGGCCTTGGTGGTGTGCACCAATAAGTTCAGTCCCTTAGAGGTGGAGGCAGGAGAATCAAAAGATCAAAGTTATTGCTAGCTTTATGCCCAACCTGAGGTCAGCTTAGGCTACACAAAGCTTATTTCAAAAAGCCAATAATAATAGTAGTAAAAGAACAGAGTAATTTTCTATAAACTCTGCAAAGTTACCAATATCTGAGATCACATGGTACATGAAAATGTATTCCCCACTGACGTCCCTGTTCTAAAAGACATGCTGATAATGACTACCTAGAACTAGCTAGGTCCATTGAGTTTCATAGGTCTATTGTCTTAGGATCGTGGCAGAGGTAAGAAGGAAATGGATGGATTTTAAATCCTTGGAGATAATAGAATCCTCTGAAGTTAACTCATTGTGAATCAACCTATTAATTTTAAAAAAAGGTAAAACTGAAAAGTGGATTGAAAGGGAGACGGTTATTCAACATAGTTTTTGGTCTCTGTGGGTTGAGTTGAGCTTTCCTTCTGCTTGCACACTCCTTTATTAGGTTGCTTCAGTGAGTAAGCCAACTGACTCTTCCTCACCTTTATTCTCCTTGCTCTGCAGAGATCAAACTGGAGGCCCCGTGAGTCATAACACATTACCATACACAGTTATCTAGTAGAGTTAATATGCGTATGTTTACATAGCTGACTACCAAAATAACTGAATGCATCTGAAGTTTTTCCTCTTATTCTTTTTTTACTACTCCAGGCTGCGAAACAGCGATTTTATTCCCGATGCGGTCTAAGAAGATTTTTGGAAGTGTGCATCCTGTGAAACCAATGAAGCTTGAATCTTTCACTACTTGCATCTGGGTTAAAGCCACAGACGTATTAAACAAAACCATCCTATTTTCTTATGGCACAAAGTGGAACCCCTATGAGATCCAGCTGTACCTCAGCTCCCAGTCCCTAGTGTTTGTGGTAGGTGGAAAGGAGAATAAGCTGGTTGCAGACACCGTGGTTTCCCTGGGAAGGTGGACCCACCTCTGTGGTACCTGGAGTTCAGAGCAGGGGAGCATGTCCTTATGGGTAAATGGGGAGCTGGTGGCTACCACTGTGGAGATGGCCACAAGTCACTCTGTTCCTGAGGGTGGACTCCTACAGATTGGCCAAGAAAAGAATGGTTGCTGTGTAGGTGGGGGATTTGATGAAAACTTAGCATTTTCTGGAAGAATCACAGGCTTCAATATCTGGGATCGTGTTCTCAGCGAGGAGGAGATAAAGGAGAGTGGAGGAGTTGAGTCTTGCCACATCAGGGGAAATGTCGTCGGGTGGGGCGTTACAGAAATTCAGCCACATGGAGGAGCTCAGTATGTTTCTTAAGTGTTGTGAAACTCTACTTGAAGCCAAAGGAGACTCACGCTTTAAGTATATGCCAGTTGAGAAAGTCTAAAAACTTCGGTGCATAATAAGACCACTTGAGACTAATGAAGGAGAGGCTTGAGATCGTCTTTATTTATCTTGGCAAAATACTGAATAAACAGTTGAAGGGAAGGCATAGGAGAAGGCTTGGGATGTTGTTGCTAAGCCTTATGCCTGTGGTGCTTTCAGATTAATGTCTGCCTGTGTCAGATGAACCCTCAGATAACTAAGCAGGCCTGGACTCTGAACAGAAGGACAATTGTGCTACTTTTCTTTGGTTAATTTTGTTTTGGCCAGAGACATTTTTATACTGGAAGAATAACAAAACAAGCTCTGTTGCCCATTGTTCATTCTTCACGGTGTACCTTGTGACAAAAGGGATAATGAGAAAAACATATTTATACCACAAAGTGACTTCTTAACAAACAAAAATGTAGCTTACGTGTTATAATCCAGTGTTCCACTTGGGAGAGATAGTTGTGTAACTTATATTGTGAAATGGGTTTGTATTAATTTTATTTTTGTAAAATGCTACTGTAAATAAAATGTTTTATAAAGCTAGCCTGTGTCCTCTAATTCAAGTTTAAGAGCTGTTTTGAAGCAAATCTACATTTAAGCAAGTTGTTCGCAGAGACTGCTATGAAAAGAGCAGTAGTTAATATTGTTAGAAGCAAACCCTACTGCTGCTATAAGCCTTGGTGCCTTACAGATTGTAAGAAATGCTAAATGCATTCATCTCTTTGGGTTTTTGTTTTTTCAACTACGGAACTGAGGAAGAAATGATTTGCTGAATCTATGAGCTTGCAAAATTTTCTACCCTGTTGTAATACAAACATGTATTATCTGACTTCTCCAGGTAGACATGACACATATAAGCGATGGCTAGGTGCATGTATCAGCTCTTGACATTGCTACATAAAGCTGTCATCTACAAAACTCATATTGAAGAGATGAACAATTAAGTTATCAGAAAAAATGCAAAAATGAAATGTTTTAAGTAAGTTGGGATTTTGTGCATCCATAGATCTTCTGGGGTATACGGCCTATCGGCCACCTGTTGGACACACATGATAGGACTATCAGAGGAGAGAACCATGAATCTGGAAAAGAAGCAAGGCCTACTCATTTTCGTCCTTGCAAGGGAAAAGCCAGTGAACCTTCACATTCAGGAGTCCTGGTAAGAGCCTCACCAGGTTATCTCCTCCTGAGGATTCTATGCAAGGATTTCTAGAACCTTCTAAAGCTGCTACAGAAATACCATGGAATCACAGTAAGCATGGATCCTAAAGATACAGTGAAAAACATTCCTGCTCATGAGGTGTGGCAAGTAGGGCCAGGCACAAATCTGTAGCTATCTAGCTGAGCTTCCTTAGACATTTGCCTTGATCTTCTCAGGAAAAGAAAGGAACATGGACCCAGTTTTTTCAGAATCAAAGTTCCATGAATCTAATATGTTCAGAGGATGCTCATGGAATCATGCTTCATTCCAGTCTTGAAATCTGTAAAGTTAGGCCTATGAGCCTGTAACAAAATTACTTGTAGTTATGAGCTGATACATAAGCCAGTCTTCTACCCTTGAGAATTATACAACTCAATATTTCTGATACATTGGCCCCATGCTAAGTCTCTATCTAGCTATTGTCTATATGAGTGAATTCTCATCTGGAAGAAATACCAAACCCAACCTAAGAGGGTTAGGCATGTGCCTGCACAAATTAAATCTGAAGATATGGGCCAAGATAAGTACCAACTCATATGCTAGCAATATTAACTGTATGTTATTAGTCAATATTGATCATTCTAGTATGCCTTTATGTATGATTAACACAGTGACATTTTGTGTACATTCGCAAAGCACAGTTGATGTTTTCCTTGTCTATTATAGTAAAAATTGGCCTTTAAGTATTAATAATCTTATATCTAGAACATTTGATTAGTAAGGAAGTATCATAGGATGTCAATGCTGACCAAACTAGCTGTGATCAAGGGCAGTGAAGGAACAAACAGAAGAGAACAAAAACATTGGGTTATAAATGTTGACATTTCATCTGCCACACCAGCAGGTCTGGATAGATAGGATTCCAAGGACTTTTGATTGTTCCCTTATCTCATTTTTACCTCTTTTCTGAAGTAACAGAATTCACATGTTAGCATTATGCATAGCAATTAAGACATCAATGTTTCTCAGTATTTCCCATGTTCTGGTCAGTGATGAACTATTGATAGAACTAAGTGTCTATCTTTTAAAATCCATTATTAGTTATTACAATCTAATCCAGATCCAGTAATTAGAGAAAAAAAAACTTAAAAAGACAATGCACTTTATTTTCTTCAAAACACTCAGTGTGCAGATGATTTTTTTTTTTAACAAATTCTCAGGAAGCTAACTAAAAAACTAATTGTACTTAAGGAGTTTTGGAATGCCAGGGTATCACCAAGAAGAAAAAATAAGCAACTTGTGGAACTGAGACAAAATATCCCTGAAGAAATACCAACTTGCTGGCTTGGTTTAGCACTGTGGTACATGGTTTTATTCACCATGTTGTTATTGAGAGTGTTGTCACATGATGGCATAGCCGAATAATTGTACAAGATGACTTGGGTCATTAGGATAAAAACGTATGTGTCACTAATACATAATACCATCTATAAAGTTAGTATTATTACTGATATAAAGTAGGGTGACTACGTTTCCTGGGCCTGTTCTAGCTTTATCAAAGTTGCCATGTCCTGGGGCAAACTGGGACAGTTGGTCACCCTAGTGTGTATTTATGTATGATTAGTAGGGCGACATTTTGTGTACATGAACGAAGCACAGTTCATGTTTTCCTTGCCTATGACGGTAACAACTGGCCTTTAAGCATTAATTACATTATATTTAGAACATTTGATTTTTAAGTATATATCATAGAATGTCAGAGCTTGGGTTTAGATTTTGGCACTTAATTGACTTCACATTAATGGGAACTAGACTGACAAATAATAAGATCCCATGATTGATTTTTATTTCATTTCTTCTCTATTCATATATTAGGAAGCTCTTTATTTGAAAAAATACCAGGACCAAGTATCTCCAGAATTGTCTTTTAGCTAGTTAAGAAGCAACATTCCTAAGTGTAAAAGCCTTAGTTAAAGCAACTGTGCATATTGATTTACATTATGTTTGGGTTCTATGAATATGAAGGTATCAGATTATTGATCCTTGCAACTTGGTCAACCTGAAGTGCAGAAGAAAGTTTGCAAGGGCTTCAGGTCAGAAACCCAGTGTTTAAATCCTGGCACCACCAAGTACCAGCTTCCTAATTAGCCGACACACTCAACTAATCTTCACACATCTTAAATTACATAACAAAACAAAATCCCTAAGCATCTATCATATTTAAAAGTGTTTTCTGGCTCATCAAATCACTTTTGAAATAAGATCTGCCCTGAATTATTTCCCCATGGTATTCCCATGTGCTAAAACATAAATAAGCAATGAAACTAAACTATAACAAAGAGATGAGCCTCCGGACTTTCCCGCATTGTGGTTGGTGTTTTAAGATCAGCACAGACATCCAGGCTGGCACGTTTCCTTCATTACCTCACAGCAACACCTGCTGGTGAAACAGTGAAGGCACACCTGCCTGGCACCAGCTCCGGCCGAGACAGCCCCGACCGAGACAGCCACCCACAAGTCGTCTTCTCTCCAGAGGTGTCTCTGTTTCTCAAACCATGATGGGATCGACTTTTCACCATGTTATAGTTAATCTTTTTCTGCTCCTGTCAGCATATCGGGTTGGATATTTGTAATAGGACTTCAATTTAAAGGATGAAATTTTACTCTTCCCATAGTGAAAACCAGCCTGCTTGTGATAATGTAAAATTCGTAATATCTTATTTAGACAAAGGAAATCTGCAAAATATTAATAATAAAGAAACACCGAATACCCTCCCTTGAATTAAAAACCAAGACGAGAATAATTGTACAAGATGACTTCGGCCATTAGGGTGAAAATGTGTGTGCAACAAACATATAGTATATATATGGTTAATGTTACTACTTGTGAGAAGTGGGGCTAGCAATTTTCCCTGAACAGTGTGTGAGATAATAAACTTAGAACTTTTTCTTTAGCAATAATTCTGTCAAGGTTTTTTTTTTTTTTTTTGTGTGTGTGTGTGTGTGTGTGTGTGTATGCATACGTGTGTGTGCAGGTGGACACACTTATGTGCATGTATAGAAGATAGAGGAAGGCATTGGGTATTCTCTTTTTATCATTCTCTGCCTTTCTCCCTTGATAAGGGTTGTCTCTGTGTGATCCTGAAGCTTACATTTAATAATTTATCCTGCTAGGCCGGCAGCCATCAAGCCTCAGAGATTCTCTCTCCCACCTCTGCTTCACACACTGCTGAGGTCACAGGTGTGTAAAGACCATGGCTGGCTTGTCATATGGGTGCTGGGATCCAAAATCAGGTCATTGCAGTTATACAGCAAGCTCTCTCTCTCTCTCTCTCTCTCTCTCTCTCTCTCTCTCTCTCTCTCTCTCTCTCTCTCTCTCTCTCTCTCCCCAAGACAGGGTTTCTTTGTGTAGCCTCGGCTGTCCTGAAACTCACTGTGTAGACCAGGTTGGCTTCAAACTCACAGAGATCTGGCTGCCTCTGCTTCCCAAGTGTTGGGATTAAAGGTGTGTGCCACCACCACCCAGCTACAGCAAGCACTCTTTTTTTTTTTAAGGTTTACTTGTTTATTTAAAGTTTTTTTAAATTTTACATACCATCCACTGTTTTCCCTCTCTCCTCTTCTCCCACTCCCCACCCACTTCCCCCCATCCCACCCCCACCCACTCCTCATAGCGGGTAAGGTGTCCCTTGGGTATTCAACATAGGCTGGTATATCAAGTTGGGGCAGGCCCAAGCCCCACCCCTATGCATCAAGGCTGAGTAAGGCATGGCACCATAGAGAATGGACTCTAAAAAAGCCAGTTTACGTACTCGGGATGAGTCCTGGTCCAATTGCCAGGGGACCCACAATCAGATCAAGCCACATATCTGTCACCCTCATTCAAGGGGCCTAGTGCGGTCATATGCAGGCTCCCCAGCTGTCAGTCCAGAGTCTGTGGGTTCCCACTAGCTTGGGTCAACTGTCTCTGTTTTTTCCCATCATGATCTTGTCCCCTCTCAGCAAGCACTCTTAACCACTGAGCCATCTCTCCAGTTCCTGTCATGAACTTTTAACGGCTGAGCATCCCTCTAGGGATTATGAACCTCTGTGAATGGATATGGCTCTGCCTCCAGTATTTTAATATGAACCTGGTCCATTGCAGATACTCAATTAGAGATGATGGGAATAACACTGGTGACAGGAAGAAGAATCACAGTGATCAGTGTGCTGAGTGCTGTGTGGAGTGTAGGTATTTTATCTGGTCAAGCTTCATTGGCAACGTGTGGCACATAAAATCAGTGTCATAACATGTGGGGAGTCAACTTTCTCTGTTCTTCTGAGACAGCTCACCATTTAGTGGTTTGGATTTTTGTCTCACATAGAGAAAGAAATGAGGTAAATTTATCATAATTAACTGGACAGTCTTTTCCATGCTGTTGCCAACAAGTCAGAAAGGAATCTGGACTCTTGCTGAAACAACATTTTATTTTCTCAAAGATTTTCTACTTAAGTTTCAAATCATTTGAGGTCATCTTGTGGCTTGTGCAAGAGGACTGTATAAAATGTCTGTGGTGGATATTTCCGTCCTTACCTCTGGTTCAGAGAGGGAGAGGAAAGGACAGCATTACATGCAGATTTAATAGCAGGGACAGTCACTGCATCACAGTTACAAGTCAACACTTGCAAAGGGCTCCCCCACGGACCCACAAATAACCACATGAAGTTGAAGACACTCTTGTAGGCCTTCTGTAATACATTGCCAGCTACATGGGTGAAAGATATGGTAACTCACACTGCACTGAGCAATGGATGTGCTTCTGCTTTCTGATACTGGACAAGCAGCATGGTCTGCCTTCACACGGCAGAGAATAAGTCTGGAGAATTATTCGGGACTAGATTCTGACGTTGCATAATATAAAATTATACATGATGTAACTGAGGCAGAAAATAAATTCATCATCCTATGACATACTTGCCTTAGATTTTAATCCAAGGGCCTTGTATTAATTATTTTTTTCTTTAATGTAACTTAGTCTAGGTTCATTTTTGTAGATATTCTTTGTTAGAATAAGAGCATTACTGATTAGACACTATCGAGAGAGAGAGAGAGAGAGAGAGAGAGAGAGAGAGAGAGAGAGGAAGAGACAGAGAGACAGAGAGATAGAGAGAGACACAGAGAGAGAGAGACTGACTTTTACTAATGGAAAGAACTAGAGTTTCATATTTTACATTTAGGTCTTTATTCTGTCTGAAATTAATTTACGTATGTTTTGATATGGACAATTATTTCAACAACACGCACTAAATAGTCTATCCTTCTCCACTGCAAAGACTTCCCACCAGGTCCCCGATTCCCACGATGCCCCTCTACCCACTGCAGAACCATTTTCTCTCTTTTTGCAGCACTGATATGCTGCAGTAATTACTATGACTTCACAGTCATGTTCTCCTTCTGAAGAACTGCTGGAGCTTCCTGACACACTTTATCTGACTTGTTCATTTTAAAATCAGATGTTATCTTTCATCACACTTTCCACTGGTGTTTTATTAAAATTTCACTAAATTCATTGAAGCTTATGTCTTGGCTGCACCAATGTCTCCCATCCATGAAGATGGTATAGTGCCCCACATGTCCATGCTTTATTTGACTACTTTCAAAGTGATTTGTAATTTTATTCTCAAAATGTATACATATAATTTCCTAGATGTTGTGTACAAATCATGTTATATACAATATTTTTCATTCACTTCTGACTATAATGAACATTATAATTTATTTTGGGGTCTAGGCTGTGCTTTCCATTGCCATGGTAAATAGAAATGACATAAAAGTATCTTTGTCTCTTTCCTGGGCTTAGAGGCAGGCTTCTACTCATTCACTATCAAATATATAAATATTCTCCTAATCAAGTTAAGGGACTTCTCAAAGTCTTCTAGTTTGATTTGCTTTTAATCTTATAAGACACTTATGCTGATAGCATGATACCCTCCCTGCTCAGTTTTTACTATGGGGTAATTCAAATAGGAAACTATTTTGTATTCCTGGAATAAATCCAACCAGGTCATTATGCATTTCATAAAATGGGATGGCAACAGTTCCTCCCTCATAAAACACAAGGAGGAACAATGAGAGTCAACAGGTAAGTACCCGAGATCAAGTCTGCACTCAATAAATGTTATATAGTTTCCCTTACGCATTGCTAGAGTCGTTTTCCTAATGTGTTTATTCCTAATGTCTACATCTATGTCCATGACTAAGACAAATGTGCGTTTTCTTTTCTGATAATACCTTTGTCTGGTATTGGTTTGTGGATATATCAGACTTGCAGAATTAGATGGAACATATACTTGTTTTTCAATTTTCTGGAAAATTCAGATAAGATTTTAATGATTTATTCACTGCATTATTTGTTAAAATTTTCTAACAAAGCTAAATGGGACAGAGTTTTTCTGATGGCTGACTTAAAGACACTAGTATAACTGACTTGTCAGTATTCAAGTTTGCAATCACTCTGTACTTTTGTGTGTGTGTTTATTTTTTATTGTGTTTATTTTTTATTAATAATTTTTTTATTCATTTTACATACCCACCACAGATCCCCCTCTCATCCCTCCTCCCGCTCCCCCTCAGCCTTCCCCCCCACAACCCACCCATCCCCTTCTCCAAAAAGGTAAGTCCTCCCACAGGGAGGCAGCAAAGCTTGGTACACTCTGTACTTTTAATTCTTCCAAAAGAGAACCTTTTATAATTTTTCTTCTCATTTCAAGAAGTCATAGGATACAAAATAGGTAAGTGCAATCTAAACAACCTGAACAAAATGAATTTTGTACTTAGATTTAATTAAGCTGTACATACCTACCCAGTAATAAGGAAAAATTGTAAAACTTGGCTTAGAATTATTCAAACATTTTCCTTTAGGGATAAATATACAATCCCATTTCATATAGTTTCTCATAGTTGAATTATAAACATATATGAGGAATTTGATTTGTAATATATGGTACAATTTTGAAAACTATAATCAGTGGACTATGATGAGCCAAGTCTAAAGGTAAACAGTACTGGCACACCAAGGCCCTGCACCTCATAGGGTCAACCTTTGAATTGGTGTTTTGAAGAAAGAGTAGCACTGATTAAGGAATTTATAGTTGACAAAGACCTTGGAAGAAATGCAAACACATTGAAATGCAAGAAGCATATTTTATAAGCCTTGCCCTGGAAAAGCATTGAGCTGAATCCCATGGGGTGGGGGGGAACAGTAAATAGTTTAAAATGTAAGTACTATGTGAAGCTTAAAAGATTGACTTAAAACCAAGAACACAGAAGAAATTGCTGAATATACTAAAATAACTAGCCTGTACGTGTGTGTGTGTGTGTGGGGGGGTTAACAAAGAAAACCTTTGAAGATGTAGTGGAGGAGATTAGTAGAAATAAAGATGTGACTGTGTGGCTGACTGACTTAAAAGAAACAACCTCATTTTAAGGTTGCATTAAGCTTCTAAACAGAGAGACATCCATTTAGTCCTTATGGAGACAGATTAGACCATTATGATTATGATCAGGCATGAGCTATACACTGCCCAGTGCTGACAAGAAAACCAGAGATAACTCAAGAGGGCAGGCCACATGGAAGGGACCAGAGGGCATCCTGCAAAGTGACTCAGAATTAAGTCATTTTTGGCTGAGTCCGTGAACTAGCAGGGAACCTGCTTGTTATGACTGGAGAGGAAAACAATGGTACAGACGTGAGGAGCCATGAGAAGTGATGCTCCGTGTTTGAAAGCTCATCCCACCAAAGAGACCCAAGAGGAAGGCGTTAGCCACAAATGAAAGGCCACAGGGAAAGAACATCTAATTCATCTTAAGAACCAGATACTCCAGAAAGATGTAGGTTTACACAAGAAACAGTGGGTCTCCTGGCACTCAAATATAGGCAGGCTGTCGTAATTGTTACCATCACCATCTTAGCTAATATCCATCGAGAGCAAACTCAGCTGTGGTGTTATGCCATTGTCCGAACATCTCGATTTACACAAGAAGAAACCAGTGCTCAGAAAAATACAAGCACAACCAATATTCAGTAGAGCCGGGATTCAATGGCAGAGGTAGCTTTGAGGTGAAATGGCCAGAGTTTAATTCTAGTCAGCTGCTTGTGTATACAATGACATGGTGGGCATTTGTGGCTTCCACACAGCCCCTGTTCATCCACACAGCAGCCTGCCCCAATTTCTGGGATCCACTCCTTCCTAACTCCCCACTCATGTGGGTTCGCTGCAGTCCATTGCCAGCTCCTTTTCTGAGGTCACCCATGATCTCAGCAGACAACTGATAGACAGTATCTACCTGCAATGATGATGTGTCAGTTCAGAAACAGTCAGGTTGCCAGAGTTGGATCGAACACAGAAAATCAGATTGGATATGGACTCTGTGCAGTCGGTATTCACAGTGATGTGAGCTGGACATGCTGTGGGACGTAAATGCAAAGCAATACAGCAGAAGATGCTTAGCCACAGCCTTCAGGGCCACCACTGAGGCCCACGCTAAGTCAATGGGAAGTCTGATCCACCCATGAACTTTCATGTGCTAACAAAGAGTGGCTCCTCTTCTTCACCCTACTCTTCTTTCCTTCCCTCTTCCTCTTTCTCCCCCTTCTTTCTCTTCCTCCTTTTCCTTTCTCTCCTCTTCTTCCTCCTTCTCCTCTTTTCTTCCTCCTCTTCCTCTGTCTCCTTCCTCCTTCTCTCTGTTTCTCCTCCCCTCTTCTCCCTTTCCTTTCTCTATTTCCCCCTTCTTCTTCTTTATCTTCTTCTTTCTCCTCCTCCTTTTCTTTATTCTCTCCATCAAGTCATTTATAGCAAGGTTTTTTGTTACTTAAAGTGTTACTGTCCAGGAAAATGGGATAATAGGATTTCTGTTTTGCAGTTCTCACAATAATGCTGATCTAGTTTGTTCAAATGGATTAACACAACGTTTGACATGAAAATTGCCAGACTTTATTATTATAAAGTCTTTGTACAGATGTAAGTATCGTCATTGAACAGATGACCACTAACCCTTTTGTAAGAGTAGACGTCCAGGAGAATGAAGATTAGGATACTATAGATCAAATGAGACAGGCACAGATCAAAGACAACAGCCTACAGATTAGGATACTTCAGATCAAAGAAGACAGGCACCGATCAAAGACAAGAGTCGAACGTGGCTACACGGAATGAAGAAAGACCCCCAAGGAGCTCACTAAAGCTGCTCACAGGGAGCATCAAATGGAGACTCGCAGAGCAAAGAACTCACTACTCAGAATCCCTTTTGCTCTGCAGCTCACATGAGCAGAGGATGGAGCTTTATAGTCTTGTCAGCCCTCAAAATCAAAACCCTGGAATACGCAGCCCCAGCCATTCACAGGTCAAGTTACTATTGATTCTCGGGCAATTTTCAGAGTGCCAGATCACATAAACCAAATTATTTGTTTATTTCAAATGCTTGCAGTGCACTTATAGTTGATTTTGTGTTTCAAAGATCTCTTTGTCATTGAAATAACATTCAAAAAGCCTCAAAAGTATGAGCTAAGCTCCTGGCAGCCTGAAAGAGAGAATTCATTTTTATATAAATCTGTTGCTCACTAGTCTACTTCCCATAGTTTTAAAATGCCTGGTGTGTTTGCAGTTTTTATGAATTTTTTTTCAAAAAATATTTTCAAGGTGGTAAAAATAAAAGCATAATTGCTTTTTCTGGACTTGCATCAAATTCAATTACATGTGAAGTAAAATTAGCAATTTGATCCTGAAGCCAAAGAAAATTAGGAACAAAACCTCTGACTAATACCACTAATGGCAAATCTTTACAGAGAAGCACAGGCTGAGTGACACACTTCACCGTCCCTGGTGGTCAGGCATATCTGGGCATCTGGCTGACAGTGGGCTAGCCTGGCCAGGAGTCTGTGGTGACACGGAGGAGGAGCCTCCTTACTTGAGCTTGAGGTGAGGACAAAACCTTCCTCCTTGGCAGACAGTAGGCATTCCAAGAATGCTAGAAGGGGTGGGGTGAAGTGGAGTGTGTGAGAAGATAGGGTGGGATGGGGGCTATGCATAGGTGGACAGTTAATTTCAGGTTTCAGGAAAGGAAAGGGAATACTTTGGTCGTCCCCTCCCCCTCCACGCCCCCCAGCAATGGGGATTGAACCTCTTGCCTTATTCATCTGGGTGAGAGGTCTACCACTGAGCCACACATCTGGAAAGAGTGGACTCCCTATCTTATTGCAAACACAGTAAAAGCAGCGTGGTACCGAAATGAGCAACTGTCTGCCAAGGTGTAACCAAGGTGTAACACCAGGGAGAATGATTGCTGTTCTGCCGCCAGAGGCTGCCACGTGGAACTCCAGGTCCCAGGACTCATGGCTCCTGAAGCTTCAGGTGAGGAATCACATGAGGGCAGAGGCCAGCATTCTGGCAGGACAGCATGGAGCCTCCATATGGCCCCTGTTGGGAACAGTCATGAGGAGAATGCTACCACAGTGTACTAAGCTAAGAAGCCTGGTCAAAAGGATATAGATTGTGGGCTGGCCTGGGTACACTGGGCACAGAGCACATCCAGGACGTTCTTGGAGACTCCAAGAAACCCTCGGACTAGGAGCGCAGGAGCACTTTGCAAGAAGTTGAGCCTGCGGGGTCTGAATAAATCTATGGGCAGCAATGCCTGTGGACCTCATGCATTTTTATCAGTGAGGACTGGGAATATCTGGATGCATACCAAGTCATTTGATATATTGTCCTCTGACCTGAAATACCTTAAAAATAAAAAAAGAAAGAAAGAAAGAAAACAAGGTTTCAGATAGATAAGACCCCCCCCAAAAAAAATATTAGTTTGAACTCTTTGATTCAAATGATGTAATAACAAAGATGTCCTTATATTTATTTTGGTAGTATTTAATGCACTTGTAAATTAGTTTCAAGTCATATTTGAGTTAGAGAAGTCATCATATGCCTTCCTGTGTATTTTTTGTTTTGATTTTTTTTTTTTTTTTTTTTTTTTAGACAAGATTTCACTATGTAGCTCTAGCTGTCCTGGGACTCACTATGTAGAGGAGGTGGTCCTTGAACTCACAGAGATGCCCCTGCCTCTGCCTCTCAGGTTCTGAGATTAAAGGCATGTGCCACCAAGCCTGGCTCTGTGTATTTTATGCAACCAAGGATACTTCTTAATTTCAGAAATGAAAGTAAAGAGTGCTTTTTCATCAACCACTGAGAGACCTGTCACAGAATGAGCTCTCCACAGCCCGGAGTTGGATACTTTGACAGGAACCATGGGCTACACAGCTTTCTGGACTGAGAATCATAGGACTGTCAGGAAGCTCATACTTTCTTATTGACTCTAAGTACTTCATTTTCCAGGTAAAGAAACATACTGAGCTGGCCCAGGAGACATTATGGCATGATCGCAAGTCAACCATCAGCAGAGGCCAAAAAAAAAAACAAAAAACAAAAAACAATCTAACTCACCCCTTTGTGTACTAGGCCTCACTCACAGGGGCCATGAGCAATTCACTGAGTTTCTTTTAAACACATCCCAGCTCAGTTCTTGCACTGTACCTTGGAGTATGCTCTTTATTATCCCTTCGATGTGATCAGCCAGGAGATCGGCCTTGGTGATGGCAGCCAGGGATAGGTAGTTGGACATGTTCCTACACAGCTCCTTGTTACCTCTGTGGAGGAATTTCACTGCGATGGGGACGGCTAGTACCATCACAGGGGTCCGGTTGTAATTCTGAGGAAATATGAGAAGACAACAAACGTTCGTTATTCATCCATCTCAAAACCATTTGCTGGGCTCCTCGACTGCAGCTGTGAAAACACAGACCCTGCCCTGTTAACATAGCCTGCCGCCCCCTTGGTCTCACAGGAAGATTAGGGGCAGTTGATAGCATTCACCGGAGGTACGACCCGTGAGGTGCAGGTTGCTAAGGAGCACCCATTCAGCCTGGAGGTGTCAAGAAAGACTTCTAGAAGAATGGGTGCCTTAGCTGGGACTCAAGGGATGGGTTAGGGTGGCTGGGTGATGGTGAGGTAAAGACTGGAGAAGGAAAAGCCACTGTGGAGGTGCAGAGGTGAGGGAGAACGTGGTCTCCTAGGGAGCTGTGGGTAACTCAGTGTGGCTGTAGTGTTCTACGTAGGAAAATCAGCAGGAACAGGGAAGGCCAATGGACCTGGGTATATACAAGGAGGCTGAAGAGTTTGGAACTAACCCGAGGGCGAACAGGGGTCAAGGGGAGGGACAGAGCATCATTTTTATATTTGAGAAAAACAACCGAAGGAATGTTGATAAGCTTGATGTTTGTTGGAGTAGAATATTATTTTAAGGTGTGTTACTTTTGTTTATGTTGCATTTGTTTAACTCTGTGAGGCTGTGTTACTGTGTCTGTCTAAAACACCTGATGGTCTAATAAAGCACTGAATGGCCAATAGCAAGATGGGAGAAAGGATAGGCAGGGCTGGCAGGCAGAGAGAATATATAGAGGGAGGAATATATATCTGGGAGGAAAGGGATGTAAGATCTAGGAGCCAGAGAAGGAGGGGCACTCCAGGGGCCAGCCACCCAGCTATACAGCAAGCCAAGGAGTAAGAGTAAGATTTACAGAAGTTAGAGGATGGGAAAAACCCAGAGGCAAAAGATAGATGGGTTAATTTAAGGAAAGCTGGCTAGAAACTAAGCCAAGCTAAGGCTGGGCATTCATAAGTAAGAATAAGCCTCCGTGTGTGGTTTATTTGAGAGCTGGGTGTCGGACCCCCCCAAAAAGAGCCAAACAACAACCTATAACAGTTGGTCTTTTAAAATCAATCAAGGATGGACAGATGCAGAAAATGTGATACATACATACATGAATACTATTTGCTCATAAGAAAGAATGAGTATCGTATCATTTTCAACAACGTGAATGGAAGTGGAGAGCACTGTAAGGTGTAGTTAGCTAGACGTGGAAACAGAAATATTACACGTTCTCACAGTGTAGTTAAAAAGGTTAGTTCACACAGATGAACTCATCACTTTAGTCCCAGCTAAGGTGTCCATTCCTCTAGAAGTCTTTCTTGACACCCTCTGGCTGGAACAGGATCGAAGGAGATCAGATAATGGCGCCAAAAACATTTGTATAGGACAAGCACTAATATTTACAGCTTGTCAGGACAAATGACACAAGTTCAAGGGGCAGGAAATACTAGTGGCCTTGACATCATTGCACGTTACAAGTAATGACTGAAACACAGTACACTCTGTGTGTCAATTAAAAATGCTAACATTTTAGTTAATGATATTCAAAAGAAAAAATAAATATAAGGCTAAAACCTGAAGGCATTCTAGATTCTTAAATAATTCTCTTCTTATTTATTCTGTGACTCACCTTAAGGGTCTCCTAAATGCTGCCATCGGCACTTAGCTAATTAGGAGATAATTGTAGATAAATTGTAATATATTCACAACCACCATCCCTACCACGTAGATTGACTATGGGCAGAACTGTTTACATGCAATGTGTTTGGGAGCTGACTTCATAGTGCTGTATCGTTATATTATAAATAAAAGTGGTTGCTTTTCTCTGTGTGAAAGGTACTAGTTATTCCATCCATGGATGGTGCTTTCTACTACTTCCAACAATTCCATGCTTATGGTAGGTCCTCAGTAAACATGGTGGACTGAATAACAAATGAATAAATGTAATTAGGCTGAGATATGGCCATTGCCTATCATCCATGTAAAAAGCTGAACGTGATGTCAGGTGCCTGTAATCCCATCACTGGGAAGGCAGACACAGGAGGATTCCCAGGGCTTTCTACCTGCTAGTCTTGTCAAATTGGTGAGTTTCGTGGTCAGTGGGAGTCCCCGTCTCAAAAAAGGGGGGGGGGCACAGCAACAGAGGAACAGAGGAAGACACCCAGCATCAACCTCTGGCCTCCACATGCAGACGCACACACAGACACACAGAAACATGCGCACATGCATCTAGCACACATACACAGGCAGGGAGTAGGGAGGAAGAAAGAAGATAATGTGGCTACATTATCTTGGTGATGGCTGTCACTGCAAACACAGTGTGTTGGGAAGGGCATGTGACAGAAAACAGACTATGGAGTCCACTCGGGTCTTTGTCACCCTCTTGCTGGCTGAGATGTTACCCAACTCTCCAGATCATTTGTAACAGTGACTGTCATCACATTTTCCCAGTGAGCAGTCTCTGATAAGTCGGTCTCAGGGTAGACACAATATCAACTGACTGGCACAAAAAGACTCTCCAGGCTGCTTAAGGACCAATGACCTTGGAAAGAAGGTCAAGTAATGAGGACACTCCAAATAGGGCATATACTGAGTAACTGTCTAGGTTACTACAATGTCTAGGTTACTACAGTGATCAGATTATGGTCATTGAAGGGAAGCCTGGAGCAGTGGGCAAGGGTGATGGGATAGAAACTTCTACCTCTCCAACAGTAAATGGGTATTTCCTTTTTCTTTAGTAATTGGTTTCTGGGTTTCTGCCGGGGATAGCCACATGATTGCAGACAGCATTTTCCACTTTCTTTGCAATCAGATGTGGCCACATGCAAAGCTTTAGACAATGAAACAAGGAAGGCTTAACGTGTGCAACCTTTAGGCTACTATTAGCATGATGTGACTTGGCTTTTTAATTCATTTTTCCCTTTAAATCTAGTTGGAACAAGGACCCGGTAACAAGGACTGAAGCAGTTGTCTAGGACCATGAGTTAGAAACTCTGTGTAGTACAGAGAAAAGAGGAGCCTCCATATCAGCCCTGGCCTGACACTTCTGAATTGTCTATGAGAGATAAAAATGCCCTGTGTAGTTTAACTGACTTTCTTTGGGGGCCTTTGTTATGGCAGCTGAGCTTGCATTCTGACTAGAAAAGCGCTAAGCCTGGGTCACTTTCATTCTTGAAGCATTCTTAGCAGCTTAAAGGGAATGTTATATTCTTAGATGGTGTGGAATATAACAAACCCTATAATAAAGACCACAGAAGGAACATGAGGCCAAGATTGCCACTGATAAACAGCATCTCTGAGCAACATCACAGTATCTTAGATACAGGGTGGTTAAGTCAAAAAGGACACTTAATGGGAGAAAACAGTGTTGTGACCATTACCATTATGCCAACCAAAACAAAACCAAAGAAAAGGTGGAAAAGGAACTTATTCAATGTCCCCAGTGGCTTTGGGTTAGTGAGACGTTCCTCAAATCTAACTAAAACATTACAATAAAAAAGGGGAAGGTGAAGTGGATAAGGACTTCTAACTCAGCGATACTCTAAGAGAATGAAAAGATAATCCAAAGGACACATATTTGTGATCCATTTATTCAGAAAGGGCTAACCATTACTAGAATATATACAAACAAACAAACTTGGAATCTGTAAGAAGAAGGCATGCAGCCAAAGGAGAAAAGAGACAAAAGGTTTGAACAGATGCCTCACCAGTAAGAACACAGAAGCTAACTGAACACATGAAAATTTGCTCACTTCCATTACAATTCATTTTGGTCTGGGGCTAAATTACAAGGCATCATCGAGAGATGAACTCTTTTCTGAAAGAGGCAAAGCTCTCACATTCAGTTTTGAGTTAGTTTTCTGAGTGGATTAAAACCTGGTGTACGTAGAGGTCCGAACATTCTGTGCGTATCCAGACACCACCTGTTTTAGGGTTTTGTGAATGACCATGACATGCAGTGGTGGGTCCAAGACAGTCAACAGTACACAGTGCCAGTGCCAGTGCCAGATGATGCAGCTGGCCACACTGAGTATGTGAGTCAAGTAAAGGAAATGGTATGGGGTAGCTGAGACACTCAGTGAGTTGGGAGCAATAACTTTGGAACACTCTGAGCCCATAACACTTCCTAAAGTGACAGAAAATGGTATTGTGATGATTTCCTTTCCACCTCCAGACCTCAGCCTCATTAATCCCTGCCCAGTGTCTTGCTTTCCTTCTTTTGGAGATTTCACATTAACTCCTCCTTGAGGATCTTTCTAGTTCTACTGATGGCATTTCTATTTGGTCAGAGTGATTAAGTGACTCAGCCTAGCAGAGAGCCACATTTCCCTGGTTCAAATGATGGCTCAAGAATAAGCCGTGACCAAATTTAATTAAGGAGTCTTCAGAGGACTCTGTGATTGTGATTTTCCTGCTGGATTCAAGGTACTAATAGTTTATGGGTGTCACTATCACGTGACCTCAGTAGGCAGGAGAGAACTTGAATGAAACTTAAGGAAATACAGGATCAGAAAGGCAAGCTGGGAGAAATCAGGTCCTGTTAACATTTGAGTTCCATGTGCCTAGCCCATCTCCATTCGTAAATTTTTCAAAACAAGCCAATTAAATATATTTTGCCTAAGTATTCCTATTTTCCTAGTCACTAGGAACAAACAAACAAACACACAAACAAAATGGCTAATATGTTTTAACTCATTCCTGTATTCCATCAATTTTCCAGATACAGAGTCAAGACCATGGCCTGCCTTGAGAATTCTCTGATGGCTTATCTGATTATCTTGCTCTGCCTTCCCCACCTTCTAGCAAGTATATATGGGCCTGACTGGACTGGCCATTGCTGATGTAGTAGGTCATGAAGCCTCCCTGGGAGACAGGCTCCTCCTTCCTCCCAGGCCCAGCACTCATCCACATAGAATTGCTTGGATCTACTGAGGCCAACTCACACCAAGGGATTTCTAGAAGGCTGACACATAATAGTGAAGCCAAGGGACTCATCTATAGCAGGAGACTTTTTTGGTAAGATCAAAACGTCCCTCTCACATTATCAAGGTACCAAGAGGCCAGGCCAGAAACCAGAGTTTCCCAAGATCGGGTGAGCTCAAAGAGATACTGAAATGTATTCCATCAAGACCACAGTAGAAGCCGGGCGGTGGTGGCGCACGCCTTTAATCCCAGCACTCGGGAGGCAGAGCCAGGCGGATCTCTGTGAGTTCGAGGCCAGCCTGGGCTACCAAGTGATTTCCAGGAAAGGCGCAAAGCTACACAGAGAAACCCTGTCTCGAAAAACCAAAAAAAAAAAAAAAAAAAAAAAAAAAAAAAAAAAAAAAAAAAGACCACAGTAGAACCTGGTTAAAATAGCACACTTATTCTACAATCATCTGTGATGACCAGAACATTTCATCCATCAAATTCAGTCTCTAATACCTGCTCTGATTAACACTTGAGTATGCATGTCAAAATAGTGATCTGTCTTCCTTTTGCTAATACACTCTTCAGGCTGTGGTGTTCAGCAAGGTTTTCACTTTTCTCAATGATGCTATATTGTTGCTTCTTTGGATTCACACTCATGTTAATTCTGTCATAGCACCAGATGCTACCCTAGCCCCAAGTCTGGTCCTGGGCTGTGTTCATAGCCATCCAATCTCTCCATTACATGGAGGCTTCTGACAGTTAAACTTGGCTCTACAACAACTGGTCAAAGCCCTAACATTGGAAACTTCCAAAAAAGAACTTCATGTCAAAGGGACTTTTGTCACATGGAGTCTTTTGCCAAGAGTAACTTGAAAGTAGAAAGGTACATGTCTTCTATTAGAGGAATAGATCTTCAGGCACTTTTAATTTTTTTGTCATTTATTTATTTTTAGACGGAGTCTCACTATGTAGCTCTGGCTGGCCTTTAACTCACTACATAGACCAGGCTGACCTCAAACTCACATAGATTTGCCTGCCTCCGCCTCCCTAGTGCTGGGATTAAAGGTGTTTACTGTGGTCTCAAGCATATTTATGTGTAATGTAAAAAAACCAAAGGGGGTGGCAGCAGGAAGGGCCCTTGCTAACTGTGAGCACAAGACAAACACAAGGAGGGATCAGATGAATGGAAATCACTCTTTTCTGTTTTCATCTCCGGAGTGAGCTAGCCCCTGGCAACAGCACTGAAAGAATAGGCCTTCTGAACCAATCAGACCGTATTCTTTTTAGAACGGTTCTGGATGCCTCTGACGTGTGGATCCAACACAAAATCCTCCCCTCAAGTGTTTAATGTCATCACTAAAAATCAAAAGCAAAACGAACTCCGACACACTCGATTTTTCTGTCTTCTCCCCACATGTATCATTTGGAAATCTCTCAAATGAAACAAAAAGTAAAACATTAAGCAAAGAGTTCGTCTAAATTCTGAGCGGTCACCACCAAAGGCACATCATCTCAAAACAGTGTCTAGACAGCCCCTACCGTATCAAAAGCCACAAGCCCTGCTGAGGACAACAGGATGTGAGTAAAGGGGCTGGAGGCCAGGATGACATGGACAAAGAAGAATCCCAGGCACCCAACAGATAACAAACAAGTTCGCCCCAGCGGCTGAGCTTCATTTCAAAGGCATTCTAATGCAGTAGATCTGGACCCAGCAAGTCATTTTTATCTTTAGAGTTATTTGGATCACAGGGCTGCTAATGGGATGCAGGCAGAGAAAAGTCCTGTGGTCACCATTCTACAACAAATAAACCACTTTAACAGCAGCTGATAATGCCACAGCCTATGACGGAGTTTGGCCCTCGGCACAGATGTGAGCGGGCTGGTGTGAATATTATCTTCAAAGTTCAGAGCTCAGGGAACAAATGGAGGGCACTGCAGTATGGAAATTAACCTACTCTGAGGACTGCTACACCTCACTGGAGACTTGAAACAAGAGGGCCTTGTTCCACGATGCCAAGGATTCCATTTCTCAACTTGATTAGCACCATTTGAGCTCTTGGTAGAGATTTTCCTTTTGAAAATGCACTCTGGGAACCTTTCTGAGTGTTTTAAAACTGGGAAGAATAAAGCAAAGGAGAAGAGATACAGATCTCAGGTGACAGCAACAGAGAGGCCCTTCTGTCCCCAGGGATTGAATTCAACTGGAGCCATAGAAAAGCAACAATCTCAAGAGATGTTCAACTTCACTTATTAAAATGGGGCTCCTTGGATAGTCATCCAGCTTCATCAAACGGACAGACAGAATGCTTGATTCTTACCAGTATAGCTAGCTAGAAATCTAATTGACACAGTTATCTGGTTTTCCCAGTGGGTTCTTGAAAGGTGAGAAGGGAGCAGGTCTGTCTGTTGATTTGTCCCCATTGCATCCTCCTGTTCAAGGACCACATCCAGAAGCCCACTGGAGAAGTCTAGTTGCTAAGGAAACCACAGGATCGTTACTGTTCCTGAGCCCATACATTACTTCATTCAGTAAATGCTACTGAGTACCTACTCTTTGCCAAGTGCTATTTTAGGTGCCAGGACTACCTCCATGTAAAAAGCAAACATAATTTGGGGAGAGTAGAGACAGGCAAACAATCACCAATGGTTGTAATTACTGAATTATAGCTCGTTGTAAAGAGTCAAATGCTGGGTTGGGTGATGGCCTAGTAGATAAAGCACTTGTCACATAAATATGAGGATCCTAGTTAGGGCCCCCTCAAACCCACAGGAAAGCTGGTTAGGTGTGGTGGCTTGCCTATTACCTAGCTATCTCCTAGCACTTGGAGGTGTAGACAGGGGCAAGCTGGTTAGCTCTGGTTTCATCAAGAGATCCTGACTCAATAAAGTGAAGTGCAATGAAGGAAGATACCCAATGTCAACCACAGTGAAGGAAGATACCAATGTCAACCACAGTGAAGGAAGATACCCAAAGTCAACCACAATGAAGGAAGATAACCAAAGTCAAACACAGTGAAGGAAGATACCCAATGTCAACCACAATGAAGGAAGATACCCAATGTCAAACACAGTGAAGGAAGATACCCAATGTCAACCACAATGAAGGAAGATACCCAGTGTCAAACACAGTGAAGGAAGATACCCAAAGTCAACCACAATGAAGGAGGATACCCAAAGTCAACCACAATGAAGGAGGATACCCAAAGTCAACCACTAGCCTTCACATGCACACCAAACACACGCAGGCAAAATAACAATAAAAAGAGAGTGATGCCTTGCAGATGAGTATCAGCTGGAGTTAATGATCACATGGTATTGCCTATATCCCGAATGTGTTTTTATTTTATTTTATTTACTATCTGGTCATTTCTTTTCACCACAACAAAACCACAAGGCAATTACTCCTCTAATCTGTACTTTATAGATGAAGCAATAAAGACACAAAAGTGTGAATTTGTCCAAGATCACTCTACAGGTAAATAATAGAGAAGGGATTGCTTGTTGAGTAAACTTCTAACTTTATACAACCAGTTTCCCCCCATGAGAATTCTGAAGAAAAAATGCTGAGCCATCCGAGGTCCTTTTACTCAAAGCTTTCACACAGTGTTGGCTGGGGAAGCCTACACAAGCAGCGTGTGTGCAATCAAGGAGGCTAGACATTAGGTCCTCTTACAACACAGAAAAACATACACTTCCTGATTCATAGATTACTTCTAGTCCCTTTTGGATCCCTTGTCAGCCATCTTGGATTACTTCCCTCTTCATAGGCTCTCCTACAGCGGTAACTGTGGTGAGACAGTAGATAGCGCAAAGCTGATTAACATATGACATCGGGTCTCCTAAGCAAGGTAGTTGAGGAAACGTGACTCATATGATGAGGTTAAAATCAGGTATTTGTAGCATGAATCTTAAATGGTCTTATTAATAAAAACAAAGAAGATCAGAGAAGCAGAACAAGCCACAGCCACCTCACCTCACCAATTCCTCAGCTGAACCTGTTCCCTCAGACTGAGTCCTCATCCAAATGGATCTCAGCTGAACTGCTACTCACAGCCTGAAAGCTTAACCAGCCTCTAGTTCACAGTTTTCACACCTTATACACCTTTCTGACATCGCTTCCTGGGATTAAAGGCTCTTGTTACCACGCCTAGCTGTTTCCAGTGTGGCTTTGAACTCATAGAGATCCAGAGGGATCTCTGCCTCTGGAATGCTAGGATTAAAGGTGTGTGCTACTACTGCCTAACCTCTATGTTTAATATTGTGGCTGTTCCGTTCTCTGACTCCAGATAAGTTTATTAGGGTGCACAATATTTTGGGGAACACAATACCATCACAGGTATTGGCTCTGAGACTTCTGTCAGTTCTCTAGAGTTTCATTTTAGTACATCGACTATGCTGATAGTTATAATACCCCTGTGCCACATTTTCATCCTCATTGCCCTCTCCAAGTTTGTATTTATTTTAGAAAGCAGAATGTCTTGTGTATCTTTCATTTCGGGCTTCCTCTAGGAGATGGGCAATGACTGAATCCATACAGTAACTTGGTCAGAGGAAGCTCCTAGCCTTGAGTAAGTTGTGGTTTGAATTAGGTGCTCCACATTGTGTCGACACCACATATAGAAAGCTTTGTAATGAAGGTCCTTCTTCATTTTCATCCACCACCACCAGTCAGTAGTGTGAGATTTTAACCTTTTTGTGTCCTAGTTGGAGTTAGCTAGAAACTTCTTTCTAGTGGCCTACAAGGCTGTGGATTTGTTTGCTAGCTACAGATCACCATGTTTGCTGATCACTGATTGAACTGCAATTGTCATAGACAAGCACTTCACATGCCATGTCACCTTGATGTCTCACAGTTTCAAATGGTGGGCGTTGTTACCTTTGATTTACAAAGGGCAAAGAGGAGATGTAAAGAAATGGCAAAGCAGAGACTTAAAGACATGGGTTTGCCAATTTCTTACGTGTAGAACAGACGGGTATTCACAATACATAGGGAAATAGACTTAAAATGAGTTAGTCAGGCTGGGGAGATGGCTCAGTAGACAGAAGCGTTTACTGTACAAGCACGAGGGCCCAGGTTCAAACCTCTAGCACCCTCTTATAAAGCTGAGCACGGCTGAATGTGCCTGCAATGCTGATCTTCAGGTTCAGGAGAGGCCCTGCCTCAAGAGAAAGTGGGAAGTGATAGAGAAGGGCGCCCGACACCCTCCTTTACCCTCCCCAAGCACACCTTCATGCCTGCTCAGGTATTACTGTGAATTCTTTATCGTATAGCTCACATACATACAGCAGGGACTCAGTAGGATTTCCTCAGTTTATTACTTAGCAACCTGCTGGTTTAATCTATCAGTGGTTTATAGTGTCTTTTTACAGTATCTAAGAGCCACACAAAATTGCCTCTCAGTTCAGAGGCATCGTGTTCACCTAAGCTGCCAATGCAGTATCAAATCGCCTGCTGTCACACAGCGACCTACCTGCAAGATGCAGCTCATGATGTCAGACGCGATTTTTGCATGTGGAGTATCTTCGTCTTTCCCTGCAGGTCTCAGGTTGTGTTCCAAGCAGGAATCCCACAGTCCCACGAGGGCCCTGGCATGCTTTTCAATAGATTCCGTCTCTCTGATGGCTGTTGTGATCCTTGTGATACAGATTTCAACCACTGCCTGGTCATTATTATTAGTTTGGTAATCCTATTTAGAAAGAAAACCTTTGAGTTAATAAGCAGTCTAGGAAGTTGTCCTTAAAAGGAAGCAGTAATGAATCATTTTGAAAATGCCATGTGTCGGGTCACCGTGTGCTGAGGAGCAAGGCTGTAAAGACCTTTACAGTTGGCCTTCCTCTTGTGGAAGAGGCAGAACATACACCCAAGCACCTGCTGTCACTAACAAAAGGGAAGGTGACAGCTGGCCAGAGGAGCGGGATCATTAGTGTGCAAGCAGGTGACTCTTCAGGCCATTTCAGTTTCAAGTCCAGACAAGATTAGAAGTTACTTTTTTTACAGTGATGTTTTAGTCATGTGTATGGAAAAAATTCACATTGCTTTATAATTTTCCCTTATTAGCTCTTTTTCAGAATCCAGTAGAACACAATGTTTCATTGCTTCCTTTTCAACTCAAATAAGTAACAAACCCAGGTTAGCTTTCCCCACCCAAATTTCCTTCCATCTCCCTGTCTTAATTACCTTCCAAATACGTCATCATCTTTACTAAGAAAAAAAAATATGATCCCTTAAAATCTTTAAATGTGAAAAAACAAACATATACAACAAAAATGCTTATTGCTTTGAGTTGGAAAGTGGGTCTGACTGAACACCACACCGGGAGTCTCACAGAACAGGAGACTATAAGTAGACAAGCGTTCAGATGCCCGCACCATCCCGCTCAGTTGGCCGACTGGCAGTTCTCACTCCTAACATTATTTTTTACTAGTGTTATAATGGGGGCAATAAACATCTCGAACCTGTATCTACACTGTGATTACCTGTAGCCCAGATTTCTTTCTCCACAAGAGGAATTTTCTGAGGCAAAGGACAGGAATAATTTTGAGGCTCCTACTACATACCACTAAACTACCTTCCAGAAAGATCTTACTAATATAAACTCCCATTGTCTGGGTGAAAATATAATCTCTTCATCGTGCTTTTGCAGGAACCAAAGCATCTTTAATTTTTGCTAATTTGATCAGTGGAAAACAGTATCTCATTACTGGTTGGCATAGGCACGTTCTTAAATCAAAGCAAGAATGCCTCTTCATGTGTTTATTGGCCGTTTGTGTTTCCTCCACTGGGAACTGGGCAATGAGTGTTAAGTCATTTTTCCTAAGCCGACCTCATTTTCTTTGTTTTCCTCTTTTGGAAGACTATTTTCTCCTACTAAGGATATTAAGGCAACATTTGAATTATAAATCTGCTCATGCTTTATCATTCCTTTTCAAAATTGCTGTTTATTAACAGAATAAGAGTTTTAGACAGTTAAATCAATCAAGCTTTTGAGTTTTGTGTTTTTTTTCCTGTTGTAGAATAATCTTTTGTACACTGTGAAGATGTGTCACTCTGGTTAGTTTAATAAAAAACTGGACAGCCAATTTTTATAATGGTAATACAAATTTTGACAAAAAGTGGTTTAGGTATAAAACTTTGGATTACGATAGGATAAATAATACAGTACTTTCTCCAAATTTGCCAAATACAAATGGACTGGACATTGTAAATGTAATTCTTATCTAATAATTGTTCTTATTGTATATAGTTTTACTGTGTTAGAGTTAAAACCTTTCCTTTTTATTTAGACAAAAGGGGGAAATGTTGTGGAATAATCTTTTTGCAAACAGTGAAGTTGTATCACTCTGATTGGTTTAATAAAAAGCTGAACAGCCAATAACTAGGTAGGATTTTTGTGGCAAAGAGAACATGGGAAGAAGAATGTGGGGTTGCCAGCCAGAAGCAGAGAAAGCCACATGGCAGGATGTAAACTAATAAAAATTGGTTAATTTAAGTTATAGGAACTAGTTAGAAATAGCCTAAGCTGTTGGCCAAGCTTTTTTAATTTATAATGTCTCTGTGTCATGATTTGGGAGCTGGCTGGCAGAACAGAAAAATCCACCTACAATTTTCCTTCTAAAATTAGAAACAAACTGTTTAAACTTTTAGATTTAAATCTTTTAAAAGTTTTATTTCTATTTTATGTGTATGAGTGTTCTGCATGCATGTACATCCATGCAACACGTAAGTGCCTGAAGAGGACAGAGAAGGTATCAGATCCCCTAAGACTAGAGTTATAGATGGTTATGATCTGCCACATTGGGGCTGGAATCCAAACCTCAGTCCTCTGGAAGAACAATGAGTGCTCTTAACCACTGAGCCATTAATTAAATTGATTTCCATTCATTTAAAAGCCAAAGCATAGACATGGTACAAATGATGTAGAAAAGGAGCTGACAGTGCAAGGCAGAGCCCCATGAGCCCTGTTAGCCCTGTTCCTCAACCCCAGTTCCCCTCCCCAGTGGAGACGTGTTCCCCAGTGCCTTGTGTTTTACAATGGCATCTCAGCAACTCAGAAATCATTCACCTTCTTTGTGTGTGAATCCTTTCACTGCATTTCAAATGTAACTTTTAATTTTAATTTTATGTGTGTGAATGTTTTGCCTGCATGTATGTCTGTGTAGCACTTCTATGCCTGGTGCTCATGGAGGCGAGAGGAGGGCGCTGCATGGGTTCTCTGGAACTAGAGTCATGCGTGGTTGTGGGCTACCCCATGGGTGCTGGGAACTGAACCTGGGTCTTCAGAAAAGGCAGCCAGTGCTCTTAATTTGACTCCATCCCCCACAAATGACGAAATGTACATAGACAGATTGTCAGAATTATATGACAATGGATTAAGTTTGGTGGATATAAAATCACTAAAAAAAAAAAATTGTACTAAGGGTCGGGTGAGACGGCTAAGCGGGAAAGCACTTACTGTCCTAATGATCTGAGTTCATCCCTGGACTCATGGAAAGTGGAAGGACAGAATGGATTATAAAAACTTGTCCTCTGACTTTCATACATATGCTCACTCCTACCACATCCGTCATACATACAACAAGAACAAATAAAGTAATTGTGTTACATTCACCTGAAAAAAGTAGAAAAGACTTAAAAAAAAAATGTCATCTTTAGCCCTACCTAAGAATATCTAATGCCTCCACATTTAGAGAAAGATGCATGCACATTACTGTAATAGTGCTCTAGGAGGCTCGGTTCCCAGCACCCATGTGGCAGCCCACAACCATTCATAGCTCCAGGTCCAGAGAATCTAGTGCCCTCCTCTGGCCTCCATGAGCACCAGGCATGAAGGTGTTGCACAGACATACATGCAGGAGAAAACAATTAGGAGAATAAAACCACACAGTTTTATATAAAAGGTATTAAAGAAGCCTGAAGTAAGTGGATGGTAATGGTGTATCTCCAGAAATGAAAGCACTGTCACTGTGGTGCTCTTTTGTTTTGTTTTGTTTTCGGGTTAGTTTATAGGTACAAAGAATTTCCAATGAGCATTTTCTCAGAATCATTTATGAAACATGAGTATCTAAACATAAGACTCTTAGAGAGTAAGACCAACCTAGAGCAGATTTGGGGTACACTTGTCTTACCAGGCCTACAGAGTAAGGGACAAGCTGCATTCTGGAATGCTAGATGTACAACATGCGTAAGTGACAGAGAATCAGTGTAAGAACCGAAAAGAACATTAAAACCCTTTGAAAGAAAAAAAGAAAACAAGCCAGGTGTGGTGCTGCACACCTGTAATCCTAGAACCTGAGAGGCTGGGACAACAGAATCTAGTTCAAGTCTACTTGGACTCCACAGACAGTGCTCGGCCTGCTGTGGATATCACTCTGTATAAATAAAATGCTGATTGGCCAGTAGCCATGACAAGCAAGATGTAAGGTACTGGTAAGCCACGAGCCACATGGCAACTTATAGACTAATAGAAATGGGTTAATTTAAGATAGAAGAACTAGATAAGAAGAAGCCTGCCACAGCCATACAGTTTATAAGTAATATAAGTCTCTGTGTGTTTACTTGGTTGGGTCTGAGCAGCTGCGGGACTGGCGGGTGAGAGAGATTTGTCCTGACCATGGGCCAGGCAGGACCAGGAAAACTCTAGCTACACTCGGCCAGCCTTACTCTGTAGAGTAGGACCCTGTCTCAATACCCCTCCCTACAACAAAGGAGAAAGAGAAAGCAGATAACTAGAAACAGCACTTTATACAAACCTGAGTGGTAAATACCACATGAAAAATAGTTGCCCTCACTAGTAATGAGCTACCGATCTAATTAGCATTTGCATACTGCTTCACTAGACTTATTTAGATCAAAACTAAGTTCTAACATCTGACAGGTGCAGCAACTGATGAAGAGAGCAGCCAGAGCCTTCACACACCCTTCACATTAGAAAGCGATTTGGTGCATATTATAATACTGGAAGTTCAAGGATCTCTAAATCCAGTCATTTTACTTTACACTGAGAACCTGTGAAGCGCATATTTACCAAAATAATCAATGACAAGAATGTTCCCTGTAGCACTATTTAAGTAGTGAAAGTCGATCAAAAATGAGAATGGATAAATAAATAGTGGTATGTTCATATAATGGAATATTACATCCACTAAATGAATGAAACTACATGTACCAAGCTAGATAAATTAAAAATAGTATCAAAGCTACGATAGCATTTATATGAAGTTTAAAACCTTTTCTAGTTTTTATATACTTTTTATATACTTCTAAGGTTCTCAGTATAAAGAAAAACAACCGGTTTTAGAGATCTGTGCATTTCAGATATTATGATACACACCAAATAACTTGAAAATTTTTCTAGTTTTTAGCATTATATAAAAGTGTAATATAATAACTTACATAAAAGTTATTTTCTACTAATAATTTTTAAGTCATGCATTTCTAATACAGAAGTTAAACAACCCATGACTGAATGCCATAGTCTAGCTACAGGTTAATTTAAGGGTCTAAGGGAGGGCAACTGTACTGGAAAGAAATATGCAAGCACTTCTATTGTGCCAAGTTTCCTTCCTTGCTTCCTTGCCTCCTTCCTTGTTTCTTTCCTTCCTTCCTTCCCTTCTTCTTTCTTTCTCTTTCTTTATGCCTTTATTGTTATTTCTTTTTAAAAATACAATATTTTATCAACTCTTTTAGAATTTCATACAATGTATTTTGACCATATTAATTTCCTACTTTTCCATCAATTCCTCCCAGATCCATTCTCACCTCTTCACCAGCTTCCAATTTTGTGTCCTCATTTTTTTTTTTAATAACTTCATATTGAAGGCTGGAAAGTTGGCTCAGTGGTTAAGAGCACTTGTTTCTATTGCAGAGGACCTAATTTCAATTCCCAGTACTTATACGGTGGCTAACAACCCTCTATAATTCAGTCTCAGGGATCTGTTTTGATGCCTGTCCTAGATCTCGCTCTATAGACCAGGTTGGCCTTGAACTCACAGAGATCCACCTGGCTCTGCCTCCCGAGTGCTGGGATTAAAGGTGTGCACCACCACTGCCCTGCCCAATGCCTTCTTCTTACTTCTGAAGTTACCAGGCATGCATGTGTTATACATACATGCAGGCAACACACTCACACACATAAAAAATAAAATAAATAAATGTTAAAAAAAAATTGAGACAAATTTATGCTGTCAATGTACTCAAAGGTATGGGGACATCCACTGGAGCATGCATGGTTGATCTACCAAGGGTCACACTTTTAAAGAAAAACTGACTCCCCCTCTCCTCAAAGCCAATAACTGCCAGTGGCTCCTCAGCTAGGGGCCGGGGCTTATAAACTCCTCCCTCCTTCATGCTGGAATGTTGACTGGCTTGATCTTGCACAGGTCTTGGGCAGCAACCACAGCTGCTGTGAATTCATGAGTTCAGGAGCCTGTCATGTCCACAAGACACTGTTTTGCTCTCGATCTTCCTGACCTTTGGGTTGTAACTTATATCAAAATTGTATTTATATAGCACAATTTGTATAGCTTTGCCCACCTACTGACAAATTGCGTTTTGTTGACCACTAATTTGAGGGTTTTATGCAGGATGTCACGAGTTACAATCTTTCCCTGACATAGACACCTTCCTTACCATGGAAAACCCACAGATATTAAAAATATTTAGGGGCTGGAGAGATGGCTCAGAGGTTAAGAGCACTGGCTGCTCTTCCAGAGGTCCTGAGTTCAATTCCCAGCAACCACATGGTGGCTCACAACCATCTGTAATGAGATCTGGTGCCCTCTTCTGGCCTGCAGGCATATATGCAGGCAGAACACTGTATACATAATAAATAAATAAATCTTTAAAAAAAATATTTAGCTGGAAAGAGAAGCCATAAATGAGACCTGACAACTGTTCTTCAAAGGTTTGAAGTTTTTCTCTTAGGAACTGAGGCTGGACCTTAATGGCTGAAAACAGAGACTTAGACAAAAAATTAGTAAAATGTTTGAGTAGCAAGATTTCTTCTGGGTAAAAGGAGGAATGTGGTATGTCTTAGTTTCTTTTCCTGTTGCTGTGATTAATACTCTGACAAAAGCAACTTAGGGGAGAGAGGGTTTACAATTTGGGTCTACAATTCCAGGCTACTATTTATCATGGCTGAGAAGTTCTGGTGGAAGGAACTTGAGGCAGCTTGGTCTAGTTGTATCCAAAGTTAGGAAGTAGAAAACAATGAATGTTTGTGCTCTGCGAGCTTTCTCCTTTTTAGAAGTCCAGAACCCAAACCCAGGGAATGGCAACAACCATTATTAGGGTGGGTCTTTCCCACGTCAATTAATATAATCAAGGCAATTCCTCACAGACATGCTCAAAGATAAACCCAATCTAAATGATTCACATGTGTGCTTGGAGATTTGTCTTCTAGATGATTTCAGATCCTGTCAAGATGACAATCAACACTAGTCATCACACATAGTAACTTTTAACTTCCAACTGTTGTTGGAAGAGCTGTGTCTTTGTCAAGATTCTTTTTTTTTTTTTTTCCCTTCAAGACAGGGTTTCTCTGTGTAGCCCTGGCTATCCTGGAACTCACTCTGTAGACCAGGCTGGCCTCAAACTCAGAGATCCACCTGCCTCTGCACCTGACCCCACCGCCCGGTGCTGGGATCAAAGGCGTGGGCCACTACCACCCAGCAAGATTCTTGAATCGTAAGCAACAGTAGAAGTCCAGAGAAGCATAAAATGATGATGATGGTGCTGCTGGTGGTGGTGGTGGTAATAGATGGTGCACAGACTTGAAGGCAGTGCTGAAGTACCTGATCTCAGCAGAAAGAGTGGGCAACACAGACACAGTTTTAGAGAACATGGAAAGGGAGTACTATCTCTTCCAGCTACTAGCATGATAAATCACTCTCTGCTGATTTCTTTCTCAGAATTCCTGGGAAACTAAATTCTACTTGCTAATCTTAGATGGAGGATCTTGCTCTCCATCCTTCTGTTAGTAGCAGAGTTGGAGCAATCCACAGCAGGAGCCTTGCTCAAGGCCCCATCAAAGTACCTTGTGATACAGAGTCAATAGTTAACAAAGAGAAATTTAAGAGGGAGAAAAACAATAAAACAACTTTCCCAGTCTCACGATTCAGCAAGCAGAAGAGGCCATTTGTCAGGGGTCCCGAGGAAAAGATCGGTGCTGGAGAGAGGTTGGAAAAGGCAATTCAAAAGGAAACTGTCAGCTCTGTTCGTAAAGAAGAACTGAGAATAAGAATTAATTACTGTGATCCAGGGTCATCAGGAAAGAGCCAGACTACAGGGGAGACCTGGGCCACATCCTAAGGAATAGAATTAACACAGCTAATGGGCAGGTCAGCCAGGTCGGCACAGCGGACCAATCAGAGAAGGAAAAGGAGGAGTGGCTGGCTCCCACTGCTCCCTGGGGCTAGCTGGAGGAAGAGCAGTGAGACAGCAGTTAGCGAAGAAGAGTCAGGAACTGTTGGCTAGGTGAGGTGCTGGTTAGAGGACTTAGTCCCAACCGCCCTCCTAAAGGCATGTTTGACTTAAACGGCACCTTCACTGAACCAGTGGGGGACACGTAACAGGCCCAGTCCTAAAGTTCTGACATCTGTGAGGCAGGTTGAAAGAAACAAAAGAAAGCACAGGCCACTAGTGACCTCTGGTGGAAACAGCACAGGCTTTCGGGAACTTAGCCTGAGTAGTTTTTCCAAGGAAGAGGAATAGCAATGACCTATTCAGGCGGTTTACTTCTAGAGGAGTGAAGGAGGGAGCTGCTGGAAACAGCACAGGAATACTACCCAGAGTGTGAAAATGCACTAGCAATGCTCCATGTTTTGAGTCAGAATACATTGATTAATGGTCTGGCAAAAAATTGGAACAAGTAAATTGCTGTCAAAGAAGGATGTTAGGGCAATGACCTTGTTGGCCAGTGGGGGAGTTGGTGCATTAAGAGTGAAGAGCAGGGTGCTGGAGAGATGGCTCAGTGGTTAAGAGCACTTGACTGCTCTTCCAGAGGTCCTGAGTTCAATTCCCAGCAACCACATGGTGGCTCACAACCATCTGTAATGGGATCTGATCCTTCTGGTGTGCATGAAGACAGAGCATTCATACATGAAATACATGACTAAATCTTTAAAAAAGAGAGAGAGAGTGAGGAGCAAGTGAACATGACGACAGGCATGTGGAGAAAGCCTCGACGCTTGCCGGAGCTCCTTTTTATAAGTCTTACAATCTGAACACATGTCAGTGTCTCAAGTCCCGCAACTTGCCCCTCCCAATGGGTGTCTGTGCTAAGTGTGGGCAAACACTATTGAGTCGTGAGGATGTGAATGTGACAGGTGCTTAGCGCTTGAGGTCTTTGAAGCAGGACTAATCCGCAGGAAGGTCTAAGCCCAACCAGGAAGGTCAACCGACGTCAAACCACACTGGATGCTGCACATGTCTCTGCTTTGGGATGCGTTTTCAGACTATATAATTTTAACACGGAGACAAAACAAAGGAAGGGGAGGATCGATTGGGATCTTAAAGGTTTGTGCTCATATTTGGGACTAATCACGGAGTTGAATTAACTGGAGACTGGCGGGTAGAAAATGAAGCAAAGGAAAGGTTTTTACAGAGAGCGAGGCAATGCATAAGTAAACAGAATCAGCATCATCAAGCCCTGGGCAACTGTCATTTCTGGCAGCCGCGCTCTGGCAGTCCGTGTCTCATATTACCAGTGTGCCAGAGGCGTCACCTGCCGCCCTTCATTACTCAGCCGCCACACACCCTGCCTGCCTTGTTTGCTGATGTACTTGTGCGGCTTGGCAGGTCTGCTTTTCTTAAAGTTGTTACACCCCTCTTCTCTATGACATTTCAAGGATGTAAAAATAGTCCCCAAAGAATCCATTTGTGAGATTTCCAACATTCAGGTTTCCGTGAGGGGGCGAAAGCTGGCCTAAGATAATGGCTTGTTCAGTTTTATTTTTCTAAGATACCAATTAAACCACACATTACAGACATCACTGGCCTTTCCTCGTTCCCTTTGCTGGGAGGTATATAATCTTTGCCTCCGCGACTGGCTACTTTAGAGGTCTAGTCTACAAACCAGTTTACTTACCAAAGATGAGCTAATGACTTTAATCTGTTCCAAAGCTTCTGTCAGGCTGTCCTCAATCTCAGCGTCATCTAAAGAGAAGAGGTCCCCAGCTCTTGAAAGATCTTTTTGTCCCAAAACCAGTCTGAAAAGTTGATGCATGGTGAGTTGGATCAGTTGGCTTTCTGAGGACCCAGGGCCATGCTCAGCTCTCCACCGTCAGAGAGAGAAAACCATGCAGCCATAGGTACACTTCATATTCCACAAAGGGCCATTGTTCTTCAGACTTTGGGGTCTCCTCTGGCAGTCTCTGTAACAGAAACAAATGACACAGTGTGGACAGTGGCAGCCTGGCAGATGGCATGAGCTCAGAATGTGACCTTGATAGCAGGAGCAGGGAGGAGAGGGCAAAGGAGAGGGAGAGAGAGAGAAGGCGGGGAGGAGAATTGGAAAGCCATACATGGAGTAATTAACTCTTGTTTGGTGGTATCTGAATGAGCCCTTTCTTATTTTTTTTTTTTAATCTCAGAAAATTTTTTCTTTCAGAAAATATCAGATTTCTCCAGAATTAAATTTGAAGCTTTGAAAGAGCAACACAAGACTCACACACTTTTTTTCCTGAACTGTCTTTTCTATGCCCCTGCCCCGCTTTTCTCCGTGAGGCAGGTAAAGAAGAGAAAGAGCAGGGAATGAGTCCAGTGCTTGCTGGATCCCCTGCAAGCAGAGCCCATGGGAATTCAGCGCAGTGGAAGCTGAGGGAAATAGAGAGCATAGGAAGCATCTTTTAGAGCCATTGTGCGGGGCGGGCTCATCCTACCAGAACCTGACAGAGAGACTAGCTTACTCTCTTGGCTGCATGTCCCAGCTATATGGCAACAGAAATCCCTCCTTCCTTCAGTCTACAGAGTTATGTCCTCACTTCAATCCTGTGCACTCTAATCAAATAGCCATGAGATAAAGGGCTTCATCTCGGTATGTGGGTTTGGGAGATCTCTCCTGAAATTGAACTTGAGTGCTGATGTAGAACATGATAGTATTGCAGGGCAGGCTAAACAGGAAGGCCTTTGGGATCAGGTATCCTCCCTGTGTTACTCAGTTGGAATAAGACAATTTCACTTCACTTCTCCACTATGTAACAGAGTTCACAGAGAATAGAGCAAGTTGGATACCTGGTTATTCTCTTCAGTTCCCTTCTGGAGCTAATGGAATTATAGATTATTTGCATTAGTAGAGACTTTAGCGGTCATTTGGTGGCCAGGGATGTTTGATGACTTCCTCAAGGTCCCTTAGTAGCTGTTGTGGGGCTAATATCCTGCTTTGGGGTGAGCAGACTTTCCACCACAGTGTACAGTGAAGTGGAAACTCTTCCTTCATGAAAGCAATTGGTAAGTGTGGCCGTTTTCTCAGAGAATAGGAGCCCAGAGTGAGGCACTTAAGAGCAGTAGATGACTCTGACCATCATTTCAGCATGAATGAGTTCCCCAGAACGAGAGGGAGAAGAAAGAGGGCTTGGTGGTCCCTTGGGTACTCTCAGATCTCCCCTGGGAGGTACTGCTGTGGGAGCACCTCTCTATGCTGTGGGAGCACCTCTCTATGCTGTGGGAGCACCTCTCTATGCTGTGGGAGCACCTCTCTATGCTGTGGGAGCACCTCTCTATGCTGTATGCAGTCTTAAAGGTCAAGATGCTTATCCTCTGTTTACTGTGGTATCTAGACACAAGCCAAATCTTTCGTGGAATATTCAAGCCAATCTATCTGCAGAATTTCAGTTATTCATGGGCCCTTTTTAGGGATTTCAAGGGCATTCTTATCTGTTGATGTACAATTTTTATACTATCTTCCAGCATTAGAAAAATAAGGTTCACTCTGGCCAGGTAGGCTAACACATCAGATATTCACCTCTCCATCAGCTACTCCAAATCCAATCCCCCAGTCTCAGTCTCATGCCTAGCTCTACAGCAGACCACCTACCTGCCAACCCCACCCCCCACCCCTGCCACGAGCCTTCATTTCCAGTAGACTATACAGATATTCCCCTCCTAACCTCCCCCCACCAACTCTTTGCTTTTTCCCACCCCCAACTACTCCAGCCAGGGAAGCAGGTAGGCTAGCTGTAGATCTGCACCTCTCCTTCTGTTTCTTCAAATCCAGTCCCCCAGCCTTGTCCCCAGCCCTGCCACAGAACATCTACTTCAGCCTCCCTTTCCCCTTTCCCCTCATCTCCGGTAAATCCCATAGATCTTCCCCTCCTAACCTCCCTCCCCAAACTGTTTGCTTTGTCCCAACCCCCAACTCCAGCAGGACCCTGGGAAGCCACAGAACACTTTGATTAGGCAAGCAAGCAGGCTAAATGCAGATCCTCATCTTTCCCTCCATTTCTCCAAGTCCAATCCCTCAGTCTCACACCCAGCTCAATAGTAGACCTTCTGCTGTGACTTTTCCTCACTGTCTGGCCCCATTCCCAGGAGACAAACTAAACAGATCCTGGTGGAGTTCTCTGGTTTCTTTCCTCCTGTGAACCCCCTCAACCCACCCCAACCCATCCCCATTCTGCAGTGTCAGCTCCCAATACCCAGAAACACATGTTACCTAGAACCCCCAGTTCCTGCACCAATAATAATAATAATAATAATAATAATAATAATAATAATAATAATTTCCTACCAGGCAATACACAGCCACTATACTCTCCTAAGAACCAGAGAGGGTAACAAAAACTAAGGAACAAAACACCCACCCAACAAAGACAAGACCAGATATCAATATCTAGAAATTACAATCTTCCCAATCCATGATGTCCAGACTCCAGTGTAAAAACATAATCAATAACAGTCAGGACAACATGTCTCCACTAGAGCCCAGCAATCCTGTCAGAACAGGTTCTGAATATCCAACATAGCTGAAACACAGGAAACATACCTTAAAACAGGCTTTATGAATATTGTAGAGATATTTAAAGAGAAAAAGGAATAGGTCCCTTAAAGAAATATATGAAAACACAAACATTTGAAAGAAAATGAATAAAACAATTCAAGACCTGAAAGCAAAACTGAATCAATAAAGAAAACCCAAACTGAGGGAAATCTGGAAATGAAAAATTTAGGAACTCAAACAGAAACCACAGAGGCAAGCTTTACCAGCAGAATACAAGAGATGTAGAAGAAAGAATATTAGGCATTGAAGACATAATAGAATAAATGGATACCTTGGCCAAAGAAAATGTTAAATCTAAAATACTCCTGGCACAAAACATCCATGAAATCCGGGACACTATGAAAAGACCAAATCTAAGAATAACAGGACTAGAAGAAGGAAAAGAAACCCAGGGCAAAGGCACAGAAAATATATTCAGCAAAACCATGGAAAAATATTCCCCTAACTTAAAGAGGGAGAGGCCTATCAACATACAAGAAGTTTACAGAACACCAAATAGACTGGACCAGGAAAGGTAATCCAAACACTAAACATACAGAAAAAAAGAAAGAACATTAATAGCATCAAGAGAAAAAGACCAAGTAACATTATGATGACTTTTTTGTTGTCAACTTGACTAAATCTATAATTAACTAAACCCCCCAAAATGACTGGGCACACATATGAGGGTTTTTTGCTTAATCAAATCATTTGAATCCACTTCTAATCTGAATCTTTGAGGTGGGAAGACATATCTTTAACCCAGATATTTTGAGGTGGGAAGATTCACCTCTAATCTGCTGGAAGCCGATATAAAGACATGGAAGAAGGAAGCCTTGCTCTTAGGCCGCTTGCTCTTGCTCTCACTAGCAAGTCCATTCTGTCACTGGCACTACAGCTCACTTCTCTGGGATTCAAGATACTGAAGACTAGCTTATATACTCTGAAGACATCCAGTGGGCTGAACAACTACTGGATTCTTGGACTTTGTGTTCATAGAAGTCATTACTGTATTAGCGGGACCACAGCCTGTAAGTCATTCTAACAAATCCTATATCCATCCATCCATCCATCCATCCATCCATCCATCCACCCACCCATCCATCCATCCATCCATCCATCCATCCATCCATCCATCTATCTATCTATCTATCTATCTATCTATCTATCTATCTATCTATATAGATATAGATAGATATGTGTGTGTGTGTGTGTGTGTGTGTGTGTGTGTATGCATGTATGGTATGTATAGATTCATTCTACAAGGTAAGGTCTGTTTACTGTGGGGAACCCTGACTAATACAAACACTTATACCCTAAACACAAGGACACCAAAATTTGTAAAAACAAAACAAAACAAAACAAAAACCGTAGTATAGCTTAAATCATTTATTGACCCTCACAAATTGATAGTGGGAGACTTCAATACCCCACTCTTGCCAACAGACAGGTCATCCAGACAAGAACTAAACACTAAACTGCTAGAGCTAACTGATGTTATAAACGAAATGGACCTAACAGACATTTACAGAACATTTCACCCAAACACAAAAGAATATATCTTCTTCTCAGCACCTCATGGAACTTTCTCCAAAACTGACCACATACTCAGATACAAACCAAGTCTCAGCAAATACAAGAAAACTGGAATACCTCCCTGCATCCTATCAGACTATGAAGGACCAAAGCTAGATATCAACAGCAGAAACAACAGAAAACTTACAAACTCATGGAAACTGAACAACTCTCTACTGAACGAAAAATGGTGTAGTCGGTAGCCATTCCAGCTTCGATCTGGAAGTCCCAACCCCCATTGAGACTTCGGCAACTGTCATGCCTACAAGGCGGGGCCAAGGGAGGCACCTGGAGACCTGAGATCTGGATGGGCTGCGCTCTCACTCGGTTCTGGGACCTTGGACGGTGAAGGTAGGCCAAGCAGAGCTCCAGAGAACACCGCTGGACTGCGATACACCTTCCCCAGATCCCACGACCTACCTATCCCTTAACTTGTAAGTTAAGCCATTAAATAAATCTCCTTTTAACTACGTGGAGTGGCCTTAATAATTTCACCAATAAAATGGGCCATGACAGAAATTAAAAAAAGAAATCAAAGACTCTCTAGAATTGAATGAAAATGAATACAGACCATACCCAAACTTATGGGACACAATGAAAGTTGTGCTAAGAGGAAAGATCACAGCACTAAACGCCTACATTAAAAAAAAAAATTGGAAAGATTACATTCTAGCAACTGAACAGCACACCTGAAAGCTCTAGAAAAAAAATCATATCTAAGAGGAGTAGATGGAAAGAAATAATTAAATAAATAAATAAATTCAGGGCTGAAATTAATAAAACAGATACAAAAACAGCAACAAAACACCACAAAGAATCAATGAAACTCTCAAGAGTTGGTTCTTGAGAAAAATCAGTAAGAATGACAAATCCTTATCCAAATTAACTATAATACAGAGAAACAATATCCAAACTAACAAAACCAGAAACAAAAAGGGGCCCATAACAACAGACATTGAGGAAATCCAGGGAATCATAAGGACATACTTTTAAAAAACTATACTCTACCAAACTGGAAAATCTAAAAGAAATGGATAATTTTTTTTCAATACATACCACTCACCAAAGCTAAATCAAGATCAGATAAGCAAATTTAAACAGATCTACAACCCCTAGTGAATTAAAAGCAATTATTAAAAGTCTCCCAGCCAAAACAAAACAAAAGAGCCCACAGGTTTTAGTGCAGAATTCTGCCAGAGTTTCAAAGAAGAGTTAATGCCAATACTCCTCAATTCATTTCACAAAAATAAAAACAGAAGGAACATTGACCAATTCACTTTATGAGGCCACAGTTACCCTGATACCCAAAACACATAAAGACCTAAAAACGAAAGAAAATTATAGACCTATTTCCCTTATTAACATAGATGCAAAAATACTCAAAAAAATACTTGCAAATCTAATCCAAGAACACATCAAAAAGATCACCCACCATGATCAAGTAGGTTTCATCCAAGAGATGCAGGGATGGTTCAATGTATGTAAATCAATAAATGTAATTTACCATATAAACAAACTGGAAAAACAAAAACAACACTTGATCATCTCAATAGAAGCAGAAAAGGCCTTTGACAAAATTCCAACACCCCTTCATGAAAGAAATCCTGGAGAGATTAGGGATACAAAGGATATAACTCAACATAATAAAGCAGTTTACAGCAAGCTCATAGCCAACACCAATTTACATGGAGAGAAAAAAGCAATTCCACTAAAATCAGGAACAAGATGTGTTTTTCCACTCTCTGTATATCTATTTAATGTAGCACTTGAAGTCTTAGCTATAACAGTAAGACAACTGAAGGAGATCAAGGAGCCACAAATTGGAAAGGAAGACATCGAAATATCTTTATTGTGGATAAGATGATAATGTATATAAGTGACCCTAAAAATTCCACCAGGGAACTCCTACTGCTGACAAGTACTTTCAGCACAGTAGTTGGATTAGCAATCTACATATTCAGTGAAATCTCCATCAAAGTTGCAACACAATTCTTCACTGATCTTGGAAGGATAATTTTCAGCTTTGTATGGAAACACACACACACATACACACACAAAACAAACAAACAAACAAACAAACAAACAAAAAACCCAAAAAACAGAATAGCTAAAACAATCCTGAATAATAAAAGAACTGCTGGAGTTGAGACAGATGTGCAGCTTGGTCTGCTTAAATGGCCCCTGGCAGTAGGATCAGGATCCGTCCCTGGTGCATGAGCTGGATTTTTGGAGCCCATTACCTATGGTGGGACACCTTGCACAGCCTTGATGTGTGTGTGTGTGTGTGGGGGGGGGGTTGGTCCTGTGTCAACTGAATGTACCAGGCTTTGCTACTCCCCATGAGAGGCCTTACCTTTTCAGAGGAGGGAAGAGGGTGGTTTTAGGGGAGCGGGAAGGCTGTGGAGAGAAGAGGAGGAGGGAACAGATGGGGATCTGTGGTTGGTATGTAAAACGAATAAACAATTTCTTAATAAAAAAAAAAAAAGAACTGCTAGAGGTATCACTATTCTCAACTTTAAGTTGTGCTACAAAGCCATAATAATGAAAACAGCATGGTATGGGCATAAAACTGACATACTGATCAATGGAATAGAATTGAAGATCTAGACATAAATCCACACACCTATGAACACCTGATTTTTGATAAAGAAGACAGAAACACACTGGAAAAAAGACAGCATCTTCAATAAATGGTACTGGTCAAATTAGATGACTGCATGTAGAAGAAACCAAATACAACCATCCTTTTCACACTGCACAAAACTTCAAATGGATCAAATACCTTAACATAAAACAAAATACACAGAACCTGATAGAAGAGAAAGGGGAGGATAGCCCATTCATTGGCAAAGGAGAATATTTTCTGAACAGAACGCCATTAGTTCAGGCACTGAAATCAACAATTAATGAGACTTCATGAAACCAAGCCTCTACATGGGAAAAGACACCATCATTCAGACAAAGCAGCAGCCTACAGAATGGGAAAGGTTTTTTGTTGTTGTTTGGGTTTTTTGTTGTTGTTGTTGTTGTTTTTAACCACTGCACATATGGTAGAGGGTATGGTAGTTTGAAAGAAAATGGTCCCCAAAGGGAGTGGCACTATTAGAAGATGTAGTTTTGTTAGAGGAAGTGTGTCATTATGGGAGTGGGTTTTGAGGTTTCCTATATTCATGCTACTCCCAATGAGACAGACCATTTCTTGTTGCCAGCAAGATGTAGACAACACCATGTCTGCCAGCATGGCACCATGCTCCCCGCCATGATGACAATGGACTGAACTTCTGAAACTGTAAGCCATCATCTTAATTAAATGTTTTCCTTATAAGAGTTGCCATGGTCACGCTGTCTCTTCACAGCAATAGAATCCCTAACTAAGACAGAGAGCTAATACCCAAAATATATAAAGAACTTAAGAAATTAGGTAACAAGAAAACAAATAATCTAATTAAAAATGGGGTACAGATCCAAACAGAAAATTCTCAATAGAGGAAACTCAAATGGCTGAGAAACGCTTAAATAAAGTTCAACATCCTTAGCATCAGGGAATTACAAAGCAAAACTACTTTGTGATTTCATCTTACACCTGTCATAATGACTAAAGTCAACAAAATAAGTGACAGCTCATGCTGGGGAGAATATAGAGCAAGGGGAACACTTATTTGTTGCTGGTGGGTGTGCAAACTTGTACAGCCACTATGAAAATCAGCGTGGTGGTTCCCCAGGAAGATGGGAACTGATCTACCTGAAGATCCAGCTATTCCACTCTTGGGAGTAGACCTAAAGAATACTTCATCCTACCACAGACACATTTGCTCAACCATGTTCATTGCTGTTCTATTCATAATAGCCAGAAATTGCAAACAACGTAAGTGTGCCTCAACAGAAGAATGGATAAAGAAAATACACTGTTACACAATAGAGTATTTAAAAAATAGCATTTTAAAAAAATGACACTGTGAAATTTTAATGGCAAATGGATGGAGCTAGAAAAATTTATTCTGGGTGATGTAGCCCAGAATCAGAAAGGCAAATATGGTATATATTTGCTTACATGTAGATATGAGCTGTTTAATCAATGATAACAAAGCTACAGTCCATAGTACTGTAGAGGCTAGGTACAGAGTAAGGGACTAGAGGGTACAGATAGATCTTGTTAGGAATGGGAAATAAAACAGATAATTATGGGGGGTGAATAGGAGGATCCAGTGGGGAAGAGGAGAGGAGAGGGGGCTGAGGGAGAGAATACAGGGAGAGACAGCTAAACATTGAGAGACATTGAGGGGTAGTATGGAAACCTAATACAGTAGAAACTTTCTAAAATGTGTACAAATATGAAGGCTACATGAATGACATTACCAAATAATGAGAGAGACAGAGTCCCACCTCTGTCTTGTCACCAGAGGCTTCTAGTCCTGTGGTGATATTTTTGTGTGTGCTCTAACACATGAAGCCAGCCACTAGTTAGCCATAGAGGCCAGGCGGTGGTGGAACATACCTTTATTCCCAACACTTGGATCTCATGCCTTTGCTACCAGTACTTGGGAGGCACACATGCCTTTAATCCCAGCACTAGGGAGGTGGAGACAAGTAGTGACATGGCTGGGTGGAGAAAGGAATATAAGGTGGGAGGAGACAGGAGCTCAGTCTCCTCAGGCTGAGGAGTTGGTGAAGTGAGAGGTGGCTGTGGCTTGTTCCTTTGTCTCTCTGATCTTTCAGTGTTTATTCCGATATCTGGCCCCAGGTTTTTATCAACAACAATTAGGATTCATGCTACACAGTACTAAGGCTGGGTTACATCTAATCCAGTTGTTGGCCAAAGTGGTCCCATGGGAATCCCCAAACAACCCAGGCTGCTGCTGGAACAATAGGTTGCTCTTCACAAACTGACAACTAGGCCCTGTTACTGAAGGCAACATCTATACAACTCACTGAACATGGAGATGCTATAGAATGTCTTTCTGTACATTGTGAATATGTGTTTCTCTGAATGGTTGATAAATAAAGCTGCACTGGCCTATGGCAGGGAAGGATGGAGCCAGGCGGGAAAATCCAAGAGAGAGATAGGAAGAAGAAAGGCAGAGGCAGGAGAGATGCCAGCCGCTGCCCAAGGAGAAGCAAGATGCCAGCAGACTGGTAATGCCATGGCTACGTGACAAAACATAGATTAATAGAAATGGGTTAATTTAAGATGAAAGCGCTAGCTAAGCAAGAGGCCTGCCATAGGCAATACAGTTTGCAAATAATATTAAGCATCTGAGTGATTATTTTATAAGTGTCTTCAGGACTGCATGGCTGGGCAGGACCAGAAAAACCTTCCAGCTACATGGAGAAGTCGAGCTGGTGAGGCCACTGTTAGAAACAAATCTCCTAAAGCAGTGGTTATCAACCTGTAGGTCGTGACCCCTTTGGGGATGAATGTCCCTGTTATAGGGGTTGCCTAAGACCATCAGAAAACATAAATATTTACATTATAATTCATAACAGTAGCAAAATTACAATTATGAAGTAGCAACGAGAATAATTTTATGCTTGGAGGTCACCACGGCATGAGGAGCTGTGTTAAAGGGTTGCAGCTTAGGAGGGTAGAGAACCACTGCTCTAGAGTAATACTAACATTTAAGAAGGAAGGTGTGGGCAGAGTGAGGAAGTGGGAACATGACTGCGTCTTCTCCCCTGAACCCATGCCCATTTATACCCTGGGGTTTAGAAGAGCCAGAGAGCAGGACAAGCAGAAGAAAGAGGAGCTCTGGAATTTAAAAGGAGGGCTGGTGGGGAGACTTTGTGGGAGAGGAACAGAGTGAGCGCATCCCAAAATAGTATGCTCCCTGGAAAAATGAGGAATGATGAACTACAATATCTTAAAAGGATGTTAGGTTAGTTCTCTTTTAACACGTCCTTTTTCCAGTTGCAAGGGATAATCTCCATAAAATAATAGCCAGAAGCATAGATAAGGGATAGAAATGAGTTTTTGCTTTGGTCATTGGACAATGTCTGCACTTCATGGAGCCACTGAGCTGCCCCAGACACATCAGAGATGGAATCTGAAAGGAGGCAGAAGTGCATCCTATGGAGAGGAACCCTACAGGCAGCTGGTCCCTGAGCTCCTTCCCACTCGACATGATGCCGGCTTTGAAGCATCTCAGGCATGCTTCCAGCTTGATCTACTGTTCCCTTCGTGTGAAAACATTTCTTTAGGCACCATGATGTTTATATTGATTACCAACTTGATGGAATTTAAACTCACCATGGAAACTAATCTCTGGGCATGTCTTTGAGGAATTATGCAGATTAGGTCAATCGAGGTGAGACGACCCCTGTTCCTTGAGCTGGGGTTCCAGACTGAATAAAATGGAGAAAGTGAGCTGGGCATCAACATTCATTGCTTCCTGACTTTGGATGTATGCCATACTTTCTCAACCATGATCGACTGTATCCCCTGGAACTGTAAACCAAAAGAGGCCCTTCTTCCTTAAAATGGCGATTCAACTAAATAGTCTGCCATGTGGATATGATCTAAAGAACAGTCTCCTGGGTATTACAAAAGAGAGTGAGGGAGTCAGAAGCAGTCCACCATTAGCAGAAGAGGATACTAAAGGCTCAGTAGAGGAAACGGCATTTGAGCATCATCTTTTCAGATATTAAGGAATTTACAGATTTCACTCATCACACATGTGCTAAACTCAGAGCAAGGGATGTTTTTTTAAGGTAAGGTTGGGATTCTAGGCCTGAAAGATCATTGGTGCATACTTTTCCTTGTCTCATCTGCAAAACGGGTCTAATGCAGGGCTATTCTACCATGATATACTAAAGATCAAAGTTGATGACATGTAAAACGAAACTATTGGGATTAAGAAAACAATACCTTAAAGCGAAGGTGCTAGAAGCTGCCTTGGAGTAAAGTTTCAATATGACCTTGTGTCCTCCTGTCTCCTGATTCCTTTTCTCTTCCCCTCCCTGCAGAAAGCAAGCCAAAGCAACTAGAATCTCTCTTCTGTAAGGCAGGTCACAGAAGCTAGAGCAAAGCAAACCACAAAGGATCTGCACTCTAATCTCTTGCCTGTGTGTTGGCGCTAGCTATGACATTCTCTATCATAGCTTTTCTGACAGTAAGACTTTCTGTGTCCTATAACCAAGAAGGAATGCTACACAGAGAGGCGAAGAAAGATCTGAAGAGAGAGGCCTTGCTGGGTCTCCCCACTCAGTCTACTAACATTATATCAGACCCTTTCTAAGCAGTCAGATTTCTATATGGTTGTTTATGCATCAATGAACCCAAGCTCAAAAAAGGAACAGTTTACTCTGAGTTTATGGGTCTTCAGTTTGAAAACTCTTGTATCGCATAGAACTGTGATCTAACACTCCCTTCTTTGCCTGCCTTTTGATAAATGGTGTCAGACACGATAGGCAAGAAATATAACCCCTGTCTTTCCCCCAACACACCCAAGAGCTGGTGTTTGCCACCTTCGAGCATTATTCTGAGTACTTCCCAAGTTTTGAGTCATATGATTATGACAAGACATGCAATGAAAACCTGAAGCTAAGAGAAAAAGAATAAACAGCTGCCCAAATGCCCAAAGAACAGTTGCAGAGTTAGGACAGAAAGCTGTAGGTCTCCAGGTACAAAGCCCTCCCAGGACCTTTCGTAGTCAAAGACACTACCATGCATGATTATGACAGAGCTGCCCCCCCAGCCCCTCACTGAAGGAATGCTCCACTCTGGCTGCACCAAACTGCCTCTTTTTTTCTTTTTCTTTCAGAATTAGGATTGGCAAAGCAGTTATTTATTTTCTGGTCAATGTTTTGCTTAGATGTCTGGTTTCTCCTGCTTGTTTATTTTGTAACTGAATTTGAAGACATGGCCTGAGCCTGGTCAAATCTGCCTAATCTCTACTACTTATCTTTCTAGTATTGGTGCATACTTTTCCTTGTCTCATCTGTATTGTAGTACTGTGGACCAGATATATGTATATATGTTCACGCATGGTTGGCACATATGTGCACACATAAAACATGCATATACATGTATGCATACTCAAATCCTTTCTGGGCACTAAGCTCTTGGTTAGACACTTTTCAATATACCTACTAACCTAGTGGGTGGATATAGAAGAGTAGTCATTCATTACTTTAAATGCCTTTCCTGAGGTTACACATAACCAAGAAGAAATCTGTTTTATAAATTGTGTTACTACTCTGTGCTTTTCATTTATCTCATAATTTGCTCCCCTCGATGTGTAAGGGAACCTAACTTTTCTTAGTTTTAAATTTGTTTGTTTGTTTGTTTGTTTTTAAGGAGGTACCCATTGGCAAGTTAACTTTCCTAAAAACAAAACAAAACAAAACAGGCGCGACAAAAGAGGAATGATTCGGCGTGGAGCGGCCCATTTCAGGGAGTCGCAGCTGTCCCCGCAAACTCAGTTTACCTGCGAGCTCCTCCTCCAAGGCTCACTTGCTGTCACTGGCCGAAAGCTTCTAGACGGCTGGGGCGGGAGGCGGACAGAGAACCCGCAGCTGTCCACCCGCCGCTGCCGCGAGGAAGAATTCCAGGAATGCGGCGGAAGCCACCGGCTGCTCCCGGGGCGGGTCAGGTGACCGGCTGCTCGCCCTCGCTGGGCGAGCTACCTCCAAGCACAAAGGCAGCTCCAGTAAGGGAGAGCCGCTGCAGCCCGAGAAGACAGAGCGCCCTGTGTTCGTGGAAATCTACACTTTCCCTTCCGAGATTGGGTGGGGGTGGGGAAGCCACGCAGGAAGCCGGTCTGGTAGGTAGGGCCAGGTTGGAGCAGGTGATGGCATGGCCGCGCCCCAGCGGGAGCAGGAAACTTAGAGTGAGATACAGAAGTTCAAAACAGGGAGCCTTGTCTGAGTAGAGTCACCGCCTGAAAGAAATGATCTTTCCTTTCTGCCTCTAGATTAATGTCACTGCAAGTTTAAGGATATAAGGAGTTGCTAGAGGATGGCACAAACTCACTCCGTGGAACCACACACTTAATTTTCCACCCTGTCGTGAGCGTCTACATCAGTGGTTCTCAACTTTCCTAATGCTGCGACCCTTTAATACAGTTCCTCCTGCTGTGGTGATCCCCCCCCCAACCATAAAGTTATTCTCGTTGCTATTTCATAACCGTAGTGTTTCTACTGTTATGAGTCGTAATGTAAATATCTGATATGTGATCTCTATGAAAGGGTCATTTGTCCTGCCCAGGGGTTGAGACACACATGTTGAGAACCATTGATCTACATTATTGATTTGTATTTTTAAGTATTACTACAAGAGTCAGAAAAAAGTTTATCTTGCTTAATCTATTGACACCCCAAAGAGTGGGGGGGGGGCATTTAAGCCCACTTATTTGTTTATCTATCTATCTACCTATTTATTTATTTATTTATTTATCTATCTATTAAACAGAGTCTCACTATGCATCCTTGGCTGGCCTAGACCAAACTTCTTATGTACACCAGCTTGGCCTTGTACTCACGGAGTCTGCCTTGCCTCCTGAGTACTGGGCTTACATGTGTGAGCACCACACCCAACCTCTGAATTGTTTAAACAGCTGGGTGCACATTTAAAACTCTGTTTAAAAACAATGAACTGTATTCTTTTAATCCACCTGCAGTTGGATCATGAAGGCAGTTCTCCTGCAGGTTAAGTCCATCTTCAGCAGGACAAAGATGTAGACACTGTCTGGCCTGGAGTGCTCCCCACAAAGGTAGGTCAGGGGCTACAAACAACGTTCTGAGAGAATAATGCCAGGAATCATCCCAGGCACGTGGCATTCCATCATATTTTCTCACTGTCCTCACGGGCAGAACTGTCCACATGAAGAGTTCCTTGATAAAATGGAGACACCAATCGTTGCCCCCCAAGTGTATTCTTTCTTAGTAATTTTCCAGCTTGCAAAATAACTACTGAAGTCTCCCACTTTGACGGATTAGATAGAGTCCTTTCAACTTTACTTTTCTGACTGCTGGTTTAGAAATCCTTAAATTTTTGTTCAGCGTTCTTAAACGTTTTGAGCAGGTAGGGTTTGGAACTTGTCGTTCCATAGACACCGTCAAGAGGAGCAGTAGTGAGGGAGTGGGGACCTGGAGACACCCGGTCTTCAGTCTCAGCTATGCTGCTCAGCAGTGGGGACGGGGGGGGGGGGGGGGGGGGTGTGTGTGTGAATTAGCCTCTTTGAGGCTGTATCAAACACAAGTGGCATCAATCCTGTCCTTTCAAGTAGTCTTCTGCTTCTCTGGTACTAGACATGAAACCCAAAGCCTCATGCAGGTCAGGCCAGCACTCTACCATTGATCTATATCCCCAGCCTTCTTTTTGCTTTTTATTTGGGGACAAGATCTCCCTAAATTGCCCACCTTGGCCTTGAATTCACTCTGTAGCCAGGCTGGTCTTGAACTTGCAATCTTCCTGCCTCAGCACATGAGTAGGTGGATTAAAACTTTATGCCTCCAGATCTTGGGCATTTTTGTTCTTACAGATAATTTCCTGTTAACACATCATTACATCATATTGTTTAAATGTCGAAACTCTATGGTACTATTAACTAAATTCAGTTCTTAGCATAAGATACTTCTGGTTTTTGTTGTTGTTTTCTATTTGTGCCATTTATACATTTTGGTTGTACTTTTCCTCAATTGTAGGTCTGGATATAGTTCATTTGTATCATACACATTTCACTAACTTGACTGGGTCCCTGTGGGTTTGGGGGCAACTCTTATTTCTTGGAGAAGTAGCCTTACTGTGATCTTTCTTACCTCCACCATGATTTAATAATAACAGTGGTTTTGTTTACAGATCATAGACTAGGATGAAATGTATTTTAGACTTTTCATGGCTGGGTAACCCAAATACCTGCGTTTTCCATATTAGTATAATATTTACTCTGCTGTTTACCAGGCAGAAGGGAATGCCGTTCCAGAGAACCAGGTACATTCTTGGTGACTTTTCAAGGTGACCTATACTCATTGTTCACTTATAAATACATTAATAATTTACTCTATCACGGGTCTGTAGATTCTGCTGTATAAAAGTTACCACAGGGCTCAGTCCCTCTAATATAGAGATAGTGCCTGTAGAACACAGAAAGCTCTTTAGAGGATGATTTTGATAAACATAATTAGCTCAAGAAGCCAATTTCTTCTGAGGAATTCAAGCCTCTACCTTACAGGTTAGAATAGGCCTGATTTCCTATGTCAGACAATTCTAGAATAGCAAGGTTTACATTTTGAGCAACATGACTCTGCCTCAAAACATTTTCATTTAATTTACCTGAATTTAAAATGCCTACTGACTAACTTAGGGCCATTTGGATGCTAAGAAACTGAATAAATTTCCCAGATAGAGTTTTCTCTTGAAAGAGGGATTAAAGATTCTTTTGAAGGAACATCTTTTTCACAGGGTGTGAAAGGGCTACAGGCGTTCCCATGGGAATCACCGGAATATATTTCAGCTCTCCCCACAGATGGCTATTCTTCCCGGGCAGCTCTGGGTCCCTTGCCTTGGCGTGTTGCTCCATTTCACTTGTACCAGAAGCTGCCAATGCTAGATTAGCCCAAACAATTCTAAGAGACTCAGACCTCAGGGTTTTTGTCAGAATTCCTAACTCCAAATTTGTAGCAAGCTTCTTATAAGAACATACAAATGTAAGTTTGGTCATCTCTTTAGTTAAAAGCTCAAAACACGTCATTTTAAACACAAATTGCAAGTTTTGAACACAGATGGAGAAGTGTTTCCCTTTATGGGCAATGAGAGGCAGCATATCACATCTAACAAACTTTGTAAGCTGGGAATTCAGTGGTCTTTCAGGATGATTTCATAGTTGGCCTACGTACGCTTTTTCACCTGCAACTTTTGACTTGGCAGGTCATGTTTTCTCTAGAACCACATGTATCTTGGTTTTCAAAATCTGAATTCAAATTCTGTTTGGCTAATCTTTTTCAGGAAACATGCCCAAATTCTCAAAACGTGAGGCGCACACAGTGTTGAGCATATGATTGTTTCATTTAAACTCCCAATATTATTGCTGACGAACAATTCAAATGATTTCCTACCTTTACAATCTTTAAAAAATGGATTCCATGGAACCCGAATGTTGATCATTCTGCCGATTTGAATTTGCATTCGAGAGAACAAAGAAGTGGTTAGATTAGATCATGATTTATAAGATACACCCAGCAGCAATGATGAACAGCACCGGTGAGTGTCCAACCCACTGACTTTGGAATGATGCTACTTAGCTTTCTGCGAAGGTAATAACAGGGACAGTTCCTCTGCTCGGTGGCAAAAGCTTCCTAAGGTGAACGAATGTGTGAAAAGGAGACCACAGTTATGGAGAAAAACAGTAAAGCACACACTAGGAGCCTAGCACGATTACCTGGCCCTAGTAGTTTAGAGACATGTTTTCGTAACCCACAGAAAAGCGGACGTCCATACCCTAAAAACTAAACTGTACACATATGTGGTCACACACACACACACACACACACACACACACACACACACAGCTCCTAACTGCATTTCATCTGCATAATCAGCCAGCCCTTGGAAGTTTCTCTGCTCTACTTCCCAGGCCCCCTCCATTCTCGCCTCCCTGCAGTTTCTGGCCTTTACTCTGCTTGGCTTTTGTTTCTGCCGAACAAAAGGACAGGGAAGAAGACAGGCATACCTCCTAACACAGGACCCTGGCAGGTGCAGGCAACAGAAGGCAAATGCTTGATCCTTAGAGCGCTTCCGCGGGCACCCAGGACCGCCGCAGAGGCAGCCCTGCAGCGCCTGCCTGTCCTGTCCGTGGCTGTTGGCACCTCCCTGTGTGTTGGTCAAGCTGGCTCTGCACGAGAGTCCCTCCTGTGGACTCACGAGCGGGATCAGGCGAATGAGTAACTTTCCTCCGTTTTCCGAACTTCTGTGTAGATCTAACAATTGGCACAAAGCTCCGCTTATTTCCTTGGTAGATTTACAGCAGCTCCTCCGAGCCAATTGGTAGTGTGAAAGGATTGGATTTGCTACCAACCAGTAATTTAGGTTCTGTCAATGAATAACTCACTTTAAAGAATCAAGGAAGTTTTAGGTTAATATCAGATGTGGGGCCTTTATAATGACATGAGGGAAAAGGGGTGGGGAGAGACGGGGTCATGGAATGAGATGGTATTTAAGCCAAATATGATAGGAGAAACACACTATATAGCAAAGAAAATGTGCCTGAAGGTGCAGCTGTCCAACTACACAACTATCAGCATTGCTAGTGAAACACTGATTAATTGGCTGGAGCATCCCTAGCAGTCCTAGGGATTTCTCCAAGGCAACAGGGTTTCTCCTTGTGTCCATTCAAAGTGCTAGCTCGTTTTCTTTACCTTCTAAATATGGAATTTTCTCAGGCTTCATGTGTAGGGGATTCCTTACAAGCTGCCTCATGTCTCCATAGATCTCCCTCTTTTAAGGAGAATGCTCTTCAAAACCTCTACTGCATAAATTAATTGGTGGTACCCAGAGGACTGATACGTGCGGAGAATCTTCTCTCCCCTAACAGGTATGAAAAGGGCTTCCTTCCTTCATTGATCCGAGGTTTTGGCCTACATAGACTATTTCTGAGTCTTTCTGGAGCTTTCCGCCAAATAGGGTGAATGCATGGGAGCAAAGCAGAGGAGGAAAGAGAGGTGTGAGGTACACAACCAAAAATACTGTATGTCTTTGGCAATTATCCTGCCATGAATATAAAGGCCACACTCAGTGTGGGTCCCTTTCTCCTGTTTGCCACCCAACATCCCTTCATTCTAATCAGAATTGCACTCAGTCTTCCCGTGGGATGCCGTATTTTTTGGGTAGAGTTGATACCCATACATACACAAGATGGGTCCTTTGAGCTTGGCAACTGCATTGCCCTGATCACAGTGACTGATTTAGGGAAGGCTTATAGACTCTTCCGAGTCAATCAGAAAACAAAGGTAAACGTGTGATCTCAGCGGGAATTATCTTTGTGGACAATGTAAATTTCTAGTTATCTTGGTAGCAGAGTCAAAAGGACAGAATATACTTTTGTGAGGAAAAAGTTGCTAGCCAGACAATTGTAAAAACAGAGATAAGCCACAAATCACCAATACTGGGGATAAAAGAGTGGATATCTCTTTCATTGTGTCAATATGAAAAGAAAACTGTAGTAAAGAGCTCTTCAAGACTGGGAATAGAGGCAGCCACACTCATCTGTTCCTGCACAAAGACACGCAGCAACAGTTCTACAGCTGAGTATTAAGATGTGTGATCGTGGAGAATTCTGGAAATCAACAGGAGAAAAGTTGGAAACCTTGTAAGATCCAGAGATGGAGACAACAGTAGAGAGGGAAACCAATATCCTACCACCTGCCACCCTGGCTCTGCACCCAACGGCCGAGTAAGATGGAAGAGGGCACCGTGTCAGCGTAGATACTGGCAATCAAGGTGATGGAGAGTTCTGCAGCTCTTCCAGCCCCGCAGCCTATTATAGAACTAACCTAAAATATTCATGGAACCGAGTTTTTGAAGTGGAATTTACATTTTTTAGCCGGCACCCATGGTGCTGTAGCCAGGAGCCACCTTGAGTAAAGAACCTACTGTCTGAATTTGGAATCCCATCTTTAGGAGCCCCCACCACTTTCCAGTGCACTGCCTCAGCAGTTGGATGTCTTATGAACCAGATGTGGCTGGGTACAACGACTCTGACACAAACTAGCTAAGAATACACATTAACTTATGTTAATAGTAAAATCACAATATTGAGTGAAAAGAGCAAGCCATGGAAAATCCATTTAGATCAACTCCTTTAATATATGCAAAGGTCATTAGAATATATTAGACAACATTATCCTGAGGAAACCCCCACATGTAGTAAAATTACTTTTAAAGAGGCAACATAATATTCAGAATTAAATTCAAGATAGCCTTACAATCCTGCCTTTGAGACCAGGGGCATAACACATCATGTGTGGTTTCATGTAAGTGCCAGTACTTAGTCAGCCATGTAACATATGTCTCTGGGTTCTTCCCTGTCCCTGGGGCACAAAATCTAAGAAGATCTGGAGGGAAACTTTGCCTGGTGCCTGACACGTTCCACTCTGGCTCACTCTCAGGACCACTCCAACTGAGAAGGATTACCTCCTGGTTACAAGTCACTCCTGCTCAATGCTGTGGTGGACACTATGGCTGAAATAATTGGAGAGGAGACAAGTCCTAAGTACATCAAGTGAGGCACATGGCTGAGGAGGCCTGAGGTCCTGTGCTTGTGTAGAGATGCTCACGATAACAGCAGGGAGGACAACATAACTTCTGCAGCCACCACACTCATGAGAGTCTACACCACATGTTGTCTGCATACACTTTTGGTCATAGGCTGTTGATAAGACTGGATGTGAAGAGCGCATATCAATACAGTAAGGTCTTATCAATATAGTATAAACCATCGGATGGCATAGATGAATAAGAATGGAATAAAATGCTCTCAAAATAACCAGAAGTAACAGAGAGGGAGCTGCAATTTCTGTGGTTAATGTGTTTCTCCTTGTGAATCACCTTGATCTTTCCTGGATCTAGTCAGAGACAGGGGCTTCAAGTCTTTCACAGCTGTCAGTGGGGCCAGCACTAGAAAGCCTTCCAAGCAACATCAATATCAGTGGCAACTGAGGAATCCATCACTCAATAGGAGCCACCATTTCCATTGTAGAGGTAACCACACAGGGTGCACCTCAAACATGCCTGTCTATACCATGCCTGCCTCAATTGCTGGGAGTGTTTCCACTCCTATGAGACCTGCAGAAACAAAACATGGATATCTCCACATAAACTGGGCTAAACAAAAAAAAAAAAAGCAAACATCATGGAGTCCAACTGGTAATCAACTTAGTGTATAATAGACTGATATCTGATGGTACATTTTCAAGTGAAGCTGCT